>NC_052148.1:227778830-228397060 GCF_902713615.1 Scyliorhinus canicula
CTGGGTCACTGTCCGTGTGGAGTTTGCACATTCTCGCCATGTCTGCGTGGGTTTTACCCCCACAACCCAAAGATGTGCAAGTTGGGTGAATTGGCCATGCTAAATTGCCCCTTAATTGGAAAAAAAAATAATTTGGTACTCTAAATTTTTTTAAAAAGGAAGGAGGGAAGCAGAAGACGGGAAATTATACGCCGGTTCTGGTTAGCCTGACTTCGGTAAAATTTTAGAGTCCATTATTAAAGATGAGATCGCGGAGTACTTGGAAGTGCATGATAAAATAGGGCTGAGTCAGCACGGCTTCGTCAAGCGGAGGTCATGTCTGACAAATCTGTTCGAGTTCTTTGAGCAGGTAACAAGGAAGTTAGACAAAGAAGAAACAGTGGATGTGATCTATTTAGATTTCCAGAAGGCCTTTGACAAGGTGCTGTATAGGCGGCTGTTAAATAAGTTAAGAGCCCTTGGTGTTAAGGGAGATACTGGCATGGATAGAGGATTGGTTGACTGGCAGAAAGCAGAGAGTGGGGATAAATAAGGTATTTTTCAGAATGGTAGCCGGTGACTAGTGGTGTGCCTCAGGGGTCGGTGCTGGGACCACAGCCAATCACAATGTACATTAACGATTTGGAAGAAGGAACTGAAGGCACTGTTTCTAAATTTGTAGATGATATGAAGATATGCAGAGGGACAGATAGTATTGAGGAAGGAGGGGGGCTGCAGGAGGCGGACAGGCTAGGAAATTGTGCAAAGAAGTGGCAAATGGAATACAATGTGGAAAAGTGTGATGTTATGCAATTTGGTAGGAAGAATGGAGGCATAGACTATTTTCATAATGGGAAAAGGCTTAGGAAATCAAAAGCACAAAGGGACTTGGGAGTCCTAGTTCAAGATTCTCTTGAGGTTAACGTGCAGGTTCAGTTGGCAATTAGGAAGGCAAATGCAATGTTAGCATTCATGTTGAGAGGGCTAGAATACAAGACCAGGGATGTACTTCTGAGGTTGTATGAGGCTCTGGTCAGACCCCATTTGGAGTATTGTGAACAGTTTTGCAATTTGTATCTGAGGAAGGATGTGTTGGCCTTGGAAAGGGTCCAGAGGGTGTTCACAAGAATGATCCCAGGAATGAAGAGCTTGTCATATGAGGAGCGGTTGAGGATTCTGGGTCTGTGCTAATTGGAGTTTAGGATGAGTAGGGATTTTATTGAAACTTACAGAATATTGAGAGGCCTAGATAGAGTGGACGTGGATTAGATGTTTCCACTAGTAGGAAAAAGTAGAACCTGAGGCCACATCCTGAAACTGAAGGGACGATCCTTTAAAACTGAGATGAGGGGGAATTTCTTCAGCCAGAGGGTGGTGAATCTGTGGAACTGTTTGCTTCAGAAGGCTGCGGAGGCCACATCACTGAGTGTCTTTACGACAGAGACAGATAGGTTCTTGATTAATAAGGGGATCAGGAGTTATGGGGAGAAGGCAGGAGAATGGGGATGAGAAATGTATCAACCATGATTGAATGGTGGAACAGACTCGATGGGCCGAATGGCCTAATTCTGCTCCTATGTCTTATGTACCTCCAGCAGAGACCGAGATGAATCATCCACTCAGCATTTCTGTCTCAAGATTGTTGCGAATGCCTCAGCCTGACTTTTGCACATATGTGCTGGGCTCCTCCATCATTGAGGATGGGGTTATTTGTGGAGCTTCCTCCTCCAGTGAGTTGTTTAATTGTCCACCACCATTCACGCCTGATGTGGCAGGACTGCAGAGCTTAGATCTGATGCATTTGTTGCGGAATCGTGTATCTCTGTCTGTTTCCTGCTGCTCGTGCTGTTTCCCATCTAGCTTCCCATCAGTCCAAAGATGTGCAGGTTGGGTGGATTGGCCATGATAAATTGCCCTTAGTGTCCAAAATTCTATGATTAACCTAGGACAATAGTTTGGCACAACATCGTGGGCCGAAGGGCCTGTTCTGTCCTGTATTTCTCTATATCTTCACCAGGCTGACATCTCATTTTGCGGTATGCCTGATGTTTCTCCTGGCATGCTCTTCTGCACTCTTCACTGAACCAGGGTTGATCCCCTGGCTTGCTGGTAATGGTAGAGTGGGGGATATGCCAGGCCATGAGGTTGCAGATTGTGGTTGAATACAATTCTGCTGCTGCTGATGGCCCAAAGTGCCTCATGAATGCCCAGTCTTGAGTTGCTAGATCTGATAAAAGTCTATGCCATTTAGCATGGTATTAATGCCACACAACACGATGGTGGGTATCCTCAATGTGAAGACGGGAATTTGTCTGCACAATGACTTTGCGGTGGCCACTTCTACTGATACTATCCTGGACAGATGCATTTGCAGCAGACAGTTTAGTGAAGATGAGGCTCAGTATGCTTTTCCCTCTTGTTGGTTCCCTCACCACCTGCTTCAGTCCCAGGCTATCAGCTATGTCCTTTAGGACGCAGCCAGTTCCTCTGTGGTGGTACTACTGAGCCACTCTTGGTGATGGACATTGAAGTTCCCCATCTACAGCATATTCTGCACCCTTTCCACCCTCAGTGCTTCCTCAAGTGGTGTTCAACATGAGGAAACCGGATTCATCAGCTTTTGGTGGCTGGTACGTGGTTGTCAGTAGGAGATCAGAGGATTAGATAGGGTGGACATTGCCAATGTTTAACCTGAAGCCATTAGACTTCATCGGGACCAGAGTCAATGTTGAGGACTCCCAGGGCAACTCCCTCCTGACTGTATACCACTGTGCCGCCACCTCTGCTGGGTCTGTCTTGCTGGTGAGACATGTCATACCCAGGAATGGTGATAGTGCTGTCTGGGACATTGTCTGGAGGGTATGATTCTGTGAGTATGACTATGTCAGGCTTTTGCTTAACTATTCTGTGCAAAAGCTCTCCCAACTTTGGCACATGCCCCCAGATGTTAGTAAGGAGAACTTTGCAGGGTTGGTAGGCTGGGTTTGCCGTTGTCGTTTCTGTGCCTGGGGCGTGCCGGGTGGTCCATCTGGTTTCATTTCATTTTGGGGTTTTCATAGTGGTTGAATACAACTGAGTGGCTTGCTAGGCCATTCCAGAGGGCATTGCTGTGGGTCTGGAGTCACATGCAGGCCAGATGGCAGATTTTCTTCCCCAAAGGACATTCGTGAACGAGGTGGGTTTTTATCCCAGATATTTATTGAGTTTAAATTCCACCACCTGCCGTGGTGGGATTTGAACCCGGGTCCCCAAATCATTATCCTGGGTCTCTGGACTACTAGTCCAGCGACAATACCACTACTCCACTACCTTTCCAAGCGGTGCGAGGAATCTGATACTTGGGCTAAAACGTTCAGTTAATGACTGCAGTGGGAGTCAAGGTAACGCACAACAGTTTAACCATATTTCCATCTCTAGGTCCTATACCCATACGACTGGTGAATGGTACTAACATGTGCTCTGGACGGGTTGAGGTCTATCGTAAGTCTGTCTGGGGAACCATCTGCGACATTGGCTGGGATGTAAACGCAGCGAATGTGGTCTGCAGAGTGTTGAACTGTGGGACAGCCCTGTCTGCAAAAAGAGATGCCTACTATGAAGAGGGGACTGGGATCATCTGGACTCATAATGTGAGCTGTGATGGGACAGAGCCTGCCCTCGACCAATGCTCTGACAACCCACAGCTGGGGACAAAATGCACACACAACCAGGATGCTGGAGTTAACTGTTCAGGTCAGTGGATTTAACCTGTTCCTTAGTTCAGAAGCAGACTTAGTGAAATTGAAGTTCTTGTTTTTTGACACTGATTTACCAGCTCAGAACTCTTTTATTTTTATTCATTTACAGGATGTGGGCCCTGCTGGCTAGGCCAGCATTTATTGCCCATCCCTAGTTGCCCTTGAGAAGGTGGTGAGCTGCTTTCTTGAACCCTGAAGTGTAGGTAAACCTACAGTGCTGTGGAGCCTCCTCCTCCAGTGAGTTGTTCAATTGTCCAGCAGCATTCATTACTGGATGTGGCAGGACTGCAGAGCTTAGATCTGATACATTGGTTGTGGAATTGCTAAGCTCTGCTGCATATGTTACTTGGCATGCAATTAGTCCTGTGTTATAGTTTCACTAGATTAACACCTCATCTTCAGGAATGCCTGGTGCTCCTGGCATGCTGTCCTGCACTTTTCACTGAAAAAGGTTAATTCCCCGGTTTGGTGGTAATGGTAAGAGTCAGGAATATGTTGGGCCATGAGGTTGCAGGCTGAGTACAATTCTGCTGCTGCTTTTGATGGCCCACAGCAACTTATGGGTTCCAGTCTTGAGTTGCTAGATCTGTTTGGAGTCTATCCCATTTAGCATGGTGGTAGTGCCACACAACACCATGGAGGGTATCATCAAATTGGGGCAGCACGGTAGCACAAATGGATAGAACATAGTACAGGCCCTTCGGCCCTCGATGTTGCGCTGACCTGTGAAACCAATCTAAAGCCCATCTGCACTATTCCATTATCATCCATATGTTTATCCAATGACCATTTAAATGCCCTTAATGTTGGTGAGTCCACTACTGTTGCAGGCAGAGCATTCCACGCCCTTACTACTCTCTGAGTAAAGAACCTACCTCTGACATCTGTCCTATATCTATCTCCCCTCAATTTAAAGATATGTCCCCTCGTGCTAGCCATCACCATCCGAGGAAAAAGGCGCTCACTGTCCACCCTATCTAATCCTCTGACATCTTGTATGCCTCTATTAAGTCACCTCTTAAACTCCTTCTCTCTAATGAAAACAGCCTCAAGTCCCTCAACCTTTCCTCATAAGATCTTCCCTCCATACCAGGCAACATCTTGGTAAATCTCCTCTGCACCCTTTCCAATGCTTCCACATTACTTCCTATAATGCAGCGATCAGAACTGCAAATACTCCAAATGCGGCCGCACCAGAGTTTTGTACAGCTGCAACATGACTTCATGGCTCCAAAACTCAATCCCTCTACCAATAAAAGCTAACACACCGTACGCCTTCTTAACAACCCTATCAACCTGGGTGGCAACTTTCAGGGTGTGGTGAATGTATTATGCCAATAATCCACCATTGTATTTGTATCTGTGCTGTTGCCCTTGTATTTGTATCTGTGCTATGCTGTTGCCCTTGTGGGCTTCTCCTATGGGCCATTGTATGGCATTATCCATAGGGGAACAGGTTGGGGCATGTATGGGCTCCGCCCATGGCTCCTCCCCTTGAAGGGAGGTATAAAGAGCAGGCGACCTGTAGGCAGTTCTCAGTATTGGATCAGTCGCAGGCAGGCACTGTTCTAAGTTGATTAAAGCCACGGTTTACTTCTACTCTTGTCTCGAGTGAATTGCTGGTCGCATCACAGGGATCTATGTACATGGACTCCGAGATCTCTCTGCTCATCCACACTACAAACAATCTTACCATTAGCCCAGTACTCTGTATTCCTGTTACTCCTTCCAAAATGAATCACCTCACACTTTTCTGCATTAAACTCCATTTTCCACCTCTCAGCCCAGCTCTGCAGCTTATCTATGTCCCTCTGTAACATGCAATATCCTTCCGCACTGTCCACAACTCCACCGACTTCAGTGTCATCTGCAAATTTACTCACCCATCTTTCTATGTCCTCCTCCAGGTCATTTATTAAAATGACAAACAGATCCTTGTGGTACACCACAAGTAACTGAACTCCAGGCTGAACATTTCCCATTAACCACCACCCTCTGTCTTCTTACAGCTAGCCAATTTCTGATCCAAACCGCTAAATCACCCTCAATCCCATGCCTCCGTATATCCTGCAATAGCCTACCGTGGGAACCTTATCAAACACTTTACTGAAATCCATATACACCACATCAACTGCTTTACCCTCGTCCATCTGTTTGGTCACTTTCTCAAAGAACTCAATAAGGTTTGTGAGGCATGACCTACCCTTCACAAAACCGTGTTGACTATCCCTAATCAAATTATTCCTTTCTAGATGATTATAAATCCTATCTCTTATAATCCTTTCTAAGACTTTGCCCACAACAGAAGTAAGGCTCACTGGTCTATAGTTACCGGGGTTGACTCTACTCCCCTTCTTGAACATGGGGACAACTTTTGCTATCCTCCAGTCTTCTGGCACTATTCCTGTCGACAATGACAATGTCGCCAAAGGCTCTGCAATTTGCTCCCTAGCTTCCCAGAGAATCCTAGGATAAATCCCATCCGGCCCAAGGGACTTATCTATTTTCACACTTTCCAGAATTGCTAACACCTCCTCCATATGAACCTCAATCCCGTCTAGTCTAGTAGTCTACTAGCTCCTATCCAGAATCATCTTTGCAATCCTTTCCTCTACATCTCTGGAACTTTTCGGACGCCTATAGAAAACTGCCAACAGGGTGACCTCTCCTTTCCTGTTTCTAACCTCAGCCCATACTACCTCAGTAGACGAGTCCTCATCAAATGTCCTTTCTGCCACCATAATACTGTCCTTGACTAATAATACGACACTTCCACCTCTTTTACCACCTTCCCTGAGCTTACTGAAACATTTAAACCCTGGAGCCTGCAACTCCATTCCTGTCCCTGCTCTATCCATTTCTCCGAAATGGCCACAACATCGAAGTCCCAGGTACCAACCCACCAAGTTCACCCACCTTATTCCGGATGCTCCTGGCATTGAAGTAGACACACTTTAAACCACCTTCCTGTGATCTCAAAATCTTACTCATGACCTCACTACTCTCAACCTCCTGTACGCTGGAGCTACAATTCAGGTTCCCATCCCTCTGCTGAATTAGTTTAAACCCTCCCGAAGAGCATTAGCAAATCTCCCCCCCCCCCCAGGATATTGTTGCCCCCCTGGTTCAGGTGTAGACCATCCCATTTTAGAGGTCCCACTTACCCCAGAATGAGCCCCAATTATCCAGGTATCTGAATCCCTCCCTCCTGCACCATCTCTGTCACCACGTGTTCAACTGCTCTCTCTCCCTATTCATCGTCTCGCTAGCATGTGGCATGTGGCACGGGTAACAGCCCAGAGATAATAACTCTGTATGTTCTAGCTCTAAGTTTCCACCCTAGCTCTCTGAATACCTGCCTTACATCCCCATCCCTTTTACTACCTATGTGGACCACGACTTGGGGCTGCTCCCCCTCCCCCTTATGGATCCCGAAAACATGATCCGAGACATCACAGACCCTGGCACCTGGAAGGCAACACACCAACCGCGAGTCTCTCTCGTTCCCACAAAATCTCCTATCTGTCCCCCTAACTATGGAGTCCCCAATGACTAATGCTCTAATCCTCCTCCCACTTCCCTTCTGAGCAACATGTACTACAAACCTTCCCAGAACTCCCCACAGCCGACTTCCAGTTTCCTGCTGCTCTGAAAGAAAAACAACTCCGAAAAAAGTAAGTTAAAAACAAAATTCAGCTGACTTTCAGCTCTCCTTCGCAAAAAATCGCTCCCCTCTCTGCCTGCTCCACTGGAAGAGTAGCACTGTGGCTTCACAGCGCCAGGTCCCAGGTTCGATTTGAGGCTTGGGTCACTGTCTGTGTGGAGTCTGCACGTTCTCCTCGTATCTGCGTGGGTTTCCTCTGGGTGCTCCGGTTTCCTCCAACAGTCCAAAGATGCGCAGGTTAGGTGGATTGGCCATGATAAATTGCCCTAAGTGACCAAAAAAGTTAGGAGGGGTTATTGGATTACAGGGATAGGGAGTAAGTGAGGGCTTAAGTTTGTCGGTGCAGACTCAATGGGCTGAATGGCCTCCTTCTGCACTGTATGTTCTATGTTCTAATGTGAAGATGGGATTTATCTCCACAAGGACTGTACGGTTGTCCCTCTCACCGATGGACAGATGCATCTGTGGCAGGCAGATTGGTGAGGATGAGGTCAAGTATGTTTTTCTCTCCTTTTGGTTCCTTCACCACCTGCCGTAGTCTTAGTCTACATCCTTTCGGTTCTGTCCAGCTCCATTGGTGGTGGCACTACCGAGCCACTCTTGGTGATGGACATTGAAGTTCCCCACCCAGAATACATTCTGCACTCTTGCCATCCTCAGTGCTTCCTCCAAGTGGTGTTCAAAATGGAGGAGTATTGATTCATCAGCTGAAGGAGGATGATGTATTATAATCAGCAGGTAATTTCCTTGTCCTTGTTTGACCTGGTGCCGAGAGACTTCATGGGGCCTGTGTATTCCCAGCGCAGGATTCCAGCGCAGGATTATCAGGCCAGTCTTCTGAATTACTAGCACAGGGTTCTGGAATACTCAACCAGAGCTCTAGAATCCCTGTCCAATCATGAAGAAGTAAACAAAATGGGGTCAGAGGTTATGATCAGAATGTGTCAAACCCAGTGTTGAGTCAGAAAGGTTGTAAAGTGGCTAATCAAAAGGTGCTATTCCTCGAGTTCATATTGAGCTTCGATGGAACACTGCAGGAGACTGAGGGTAGACAGGCCAATGTAAGAGTAAGGTGGAGAATTAAATGATAGATGATCAAAAGTTCAGGATCATACTTACAGATTGAAGGGCCACTCCAGAAAACGGTCACGCAATCTGCTTTTGGTATTACTAGTGTAGTAGAGACTATATTGTTGGCACCGAGTATTTTATACCAGTTTAACAAAGTAAAGATAAATTGTCGTTTCATCTGGAAGCAGTATTTGGGGTCATGGACAATAAGGAGAGATGAGGTAAAAGAGCATGTGTTACATCTCCTGCACTTGGATAGAAAGGTGCATTGGGATTGTGGAGAGGACAGCCCCTCTGGAATGTTAAAAAAGGAGGAATTTGGAAGTGATGACCTTTCTCTCCCGGGTGTTCAGTTTTCTACCATTCCTCCCACCTCTATCCTTTCCAGTTGGTTGCGGGGTGTCTATGGAAGGATCTCTTCCAGTACATGGGTTTATGGATTAGCTCATAATCATCAGCCAGTGTGACTGCCTGCCAGGCCCCAGTTCCTCTGCTCCCCTATGTGTGTTCTTATTGGGAAGGGTATAGAATTTTAAAACTCCTTAAGGAGAAATGTCCTGAGGAGGTTCTTGTCAGTGCCTTTTGTTTCAGGTGTTTGCACCCACTGGTCAAAAGCAAGTTGCTTTCAAATTCCAGGTACGTCTGGTCAGGCCATTTCCTGAAGGTCTACAACCTTCATTACGCTTCCGGCACTAACTGGTATGCACGTAAAATAGCCCTTTTCCTGCTTCATAGTCAGTGGCACTTTTCTCAGGCAACGGTGAGGTGGTGGCATAGTGGTATTGTCGCTGGACCAATAATTTAGAGACGCAGGATAATGATCTGGGGACTCGGGTTTGAATCCCACCACGGCAGGTGATGGAATTTAAACTCAACTAAAAAAAAGGGCAGCACAGTTGCACAGTGATTAGCATTGCTGCTTCATAGCTCTACGGACCCTAGTTCGATTCTGACCTCGGGCGATTGACTGTGTGGAGTTCACATTCTCCCCATGACTGCATGGGTTTCCTCTGAGTGCTCCGGTTTCCTCCCACAGTCCAAAGTTGCGCAGGTTAAGTGGATTGGCCATGCTAAATTGCCCCGTAGTGTTCAAAGGTGGGGTAATGGTGATAGGGTGGGGAGTGGGTTAGGGTGCTCTTTTAGAGGGTTGATGCAGACTCGATGGGCTGAATGGCCTTCTGCACTGTAGGGATTCTATGATCCATTGAATATGGAGACTGCTGTGGAAGATGAAGATGACAAGGGAATCCTGCAATGGTTTTGGGAGGGAGGAAAAGTGCAGGAAATGGTATATGAAATTTCAGTGGCCCTGTCACTGGGGTGGGGGGGGGGGGGGGGGGGGGGGGGGGGGGGGGAATGTATGGTTGAGGAACAGCAAAAACAAATCAGAAGTGCAGGTATGGAAGGTAACATTATCAAAACCCTGGCGATAGAGAATGGAATGGTATTCTTGCAGGAAGTAGGCTGTAACAAAGGGTTTTCATGGTGTCTGTGCAAATCAATGGCCTTATACTGAAAAATGATTGATAACCTATCCCAACAAATGGGGCAGAGAAGTTAGGTAAGAAAAGAATCAGAGTTCGACCATGTGAATGTGAGAGAAGGATGGGATTTGGAAACAAATCTTGAGGAAATGTTCCAGTTCAGAGCAACAACAGGAAACAGCCCCGATACAGTCACCAGAGAAAAGAGATGAGGGAAGGGGCCTAAAACAAAGGGGGCTGGAATCTCTGCCGTCGGGATTCTCCGTTTTGCCGGCAGCTAAGGGGTTTCCCGACGACGTGGGGCTGCTCCGCAATGGGAAGCCCCATTGACCAGCTGGCGAAACAGAGCATCCCGCCGGCATGCTGAACCAGAAATCTGACGTGGTGGGACAATGAATACAGCCCAAGGTGTTGCATATATCCCACAAAAAGACAAGCATAGCTTGAACCCATGTGGCTATCCACAGCAATACAGTACCATTCATGTGAAGCAAGCAAGTTAATCTCTGTCTCAGGATTACAAATAGATGTTTGGCAGTACGGAACATGAGCATTGCTAAAATAAACTATTTTGTCGAAAACCTTTGACAAAATGTGATTTTTCATCAATACTCAAGTGAGTTGAATTAAAGGAGATGTTGTTCAAGATGAGAACATAGTCAGGCAAACTGCAGTGGGTGGCGGTTGATGGACAAAGTCAACATGGACTTATAAAAGGTAAATGATGGATTGAGACTTGTTTCCCAGACAGAAAACACAAATTGGAATAAATGGGTATTTTTCAAAGTGTCAGACAGTGATTAATGGTTTCCCGTGGGTATCAGTACTTGGGATCCAGCTGTTCACAAGATACATAAATGATTTGGATGAGGGAACCAAAAGTAATATTTGAAGTTTGCTGATGGCATGAAACTTGGTGGGAAATTGAGTGGTGAGGAGGATGTTAAGAGACTTCAAGGTGGTTTAGACAATTTGAGTGAGTGGGCAAATATTCAGCAGAGGCAGTATAAGATGGATAAGTGTGAAGTTATCCATTTTGGACAGAGAAACAGACTGATAGATTATTATTTAAATGGTGATAGATTGAGAAATGCTGACGTGCAGAGGGGCCTGGCTGCCCAAGTACATAAGTCACGAAAAGCAAACATGCAGGTGCAGCATGCAGTTAGGAAGGCTAATGGTGTGTTGGCCTTCATTGCAAGAGGACTTGGGTACAGGAACAAGGATGTTTTTTTACAGCTATACGGGGCCTTGGTGAGGCCGCACCTGGAGTACTATGTGCAGTTTTGTCTCCTTAACTAAGAAAGGATATACTTTCCATGGAGGCTGTGGAACCCGATCAAGAGAGACAACAGGAACACATGGTCGGGTAGAAATGAACGACTGGTATACACAGAATCATGAAAATTACTACTCCTCTCCCCGAATGGTCATCCTCCCTGACCTGCATCCAGGTCAGGGTTTTTATACAGAGCAGTTTCCAGGGGAAATCCCGCCTCCAAATAATGGGGTAGTTCATACTCAGCTGTGTGAGGGGGAAATCGAATGGAGCACAGTCCTTGGCTCCCAAGGGGGTCATAACAGAGGCAATGCAGCGAAGGTTAACCGGACTATTTTGTAGGATGGCAGGATTATCATATGAGAAATGATTGGATCGGCTAGGTCTATATTCACTGGAAGTTTGAAGAAAGAGAGGGTACTTGAAACTTAGAAAATTCTAACAGGGCTGGACAAACTGGACGCAGGGATGTTGTTTACTCTGGCTGGAACGGTTCTAGAACAAGGGGTAGGCCATTCAGGACTGAGATGAGGAGTAACATCTTCAGTCTGAGGGTGGTGAACCAATGGAATCATCTACCACAGAAGGCTGTGTAGGCCAGGTTACTGAATATATTTAAGAAGGAAATAGATAGACTTTTAGATTCAAAAGGTGTCGAGGGGTATGGGGAGAGCGGCGGTGCATGGTTTTGAGATGCGGGATCAGCCATGATCATCTTAAATGGAGCAGGCTCGCAGGGCCAAATGGCCTATTCCTCTCCTATTTCCAAAGTTTCTCTGAAACTGCTTGGGCCTCCATTCAAGGATGAAATGGAGAGCCTTCAGTCCATTCTGTTGGGGGACTCAAAATGCAGACATTTGATGTCCATGGTGAAGAGAAGACAACTAGAGACCATAAATTGTTCCTAGTCTATTCTCACCTGATTCACTTGCTTAAAACATATCACCTATAGCTTTTACCAATACTCTTCAAAGGTAATCGACTTGTAATATTGACTCTGTCTTTGTGCAGAGGTTGCCTGACCTGCTGAGAATCTCTTGCGTTTTCTGGTTCTATTTCAGATTTCCAACATCCACAGTATTACATTTTTCATACATTTTGGTTGCGAAAATATATGAAAGGTGATGGAACCAAGGCAGGTAGATCAAGTTAAGATACAGTTCAGTAATGCCCTAATTGAATGACAGTAGAGACACAAGATGATGACTGAACTGCTACTGTTCCTAAACTCTTAATATTCTCGATATTAACTCATATTTGTCCAGACTGACACCTAAACTGCAATGTCCAGCTGATGACACCATTCACAGATCAGTCAATTCCAATCACTTTAACCGTCCCTATTCCAGGCCCAATGCCCCCACATTATCAGATTTACTTGCTTAAAACCTGTTACATTTCTTAACATTTTCCAATACTAAAGAAAGGTGATCGGCTGGTAACGCTAAGTCTATTTTTCTTTCCTGGCACATGCTGCCTGACCTGTTGAGTATTTTCTGTTTTTATTTCAGATTTCTAACATTCACAGTATTTTACTTTTGATGTGTAAAGATATACAGTCATGATGTAATTGAATAACGGCAGTAATACAAAGGGCTGACTGGCCTCCTCCTGTTCCTAAGTAACCGTGTACCTATCTGTATTCCAGGTCCAGTGCCCATACATCTAGTGAATGGTCCGAACATGTGTTCCGGGAGAGTTGAGGTCTATCGTAACTCCAGCTGGGGAACTGTCTGCGCAAATGGCTGGGATTCTAATGCAGCGAGCGTGGTCTGCAGAGTGTTGAATTGTGGGTCAGCCCTGTCAGTAACACAAAATGCCACCTATGGGGAGGGGACTGGGGACATCTGGTTGGAAGATGTGAGGTGTGATGGGAGCGAGATGTCCCTCGATCAGTGCACTGCCAACCCCCAGGTGGGGAATAGCTGCAAACACAACGAGGACATTGGAGTGACCTGTTCAGGTGAGTGGAGTGATTTACTTGGCTTGGAGTTTTTAACATGCTCCTTATGTGTGTTTGTTCACAAACTTTTCTCTTGTGATTCAAACTTTCATTTTCTTGGTTACTAATTGATGGAACCATCAATTCACCAGACATGTGTTTCCGATATGAATCTAGGCTTTAATCAACTTACTTCAGAGCCAGCCTGTTACCCGTTGATGAACTCTTAGTGAACTCATGCTGACTCTGGACAAGGGTATTTATACAGCTGCACTAGGGGAAGGAGTCATGGGCGGAGCCAAAGGTGGAGCCCAGTACAAGTTCCTGAGTACTCCCAGAGCTACTCCCTCTAGTGGTCGGATAGCGCGACTGCGCTAACAAAGACAGTGTGAATTATCATATATATCTATATATTACATTCACTACATTCACCCCCTGCAAAAATCAAGTCCGGTGGGGGTGGTGGCCTACAACGTCAGTCTGTCTGGTGGTCGAATTGTCCGGTGTGATCTGTGGAGCACCGAGGTTGCAGCCTCTTGCGGTGGCTGGATGGGTGTTGTGTGCTGGGGTACGATGGCGGACTCCAGGGAGGGTTGTATCCGAGCTTCATACTCTCCTGGTTCGACCGGGGACTGGGGGCTGGCCGGCGCGGGGGCGCGGAACTGGTGGAGTGAGCTCATGGGCTCGGGAGCGCGAGGGGGTGGCAGCATGGGGTGTAGGGTGAGAGGTCCTTCTGTGGGGGTAGAGGGGGCGCTGGATCCGGTGGGTGCCAGATCCCGGAGGGATACCGTGTCCTGACGGCCGTCAGGGAACTCGACGAATGCGTACTGGGGGTTGGAGTGGAGCAGGCGCACCTTTTCAACAAGGGGGTCAGTTTTGTGCGCCCTGACGTGTTTCCTCAGAAGTACGGGGCCCGGCGTCCTCAGCCATGCCGGAAGTGAGACCCCCGTGATAGTGCCCCTGGAAAATATGAAGAGCCTCTCATGAGGGGTCTGGTTGGTCGCCGTGCACAAAAGGGACCTAATAGCGTGGAGCGCGTCTGGGAGGACTTCCTGCCACTGGGAGACTTGGAGCTTTCTAGACCGGAGGGTCAGTAGGACGGTCTTCCAGACCGTCGCGTTCTCCCTTTCCACCTGCCCGTTCCCCCTGGGGTTGTAGCTGGTAGTCCTGCTCGAGGCAATGCCCTTGTCGAGCAGGTACTGACGCAGCTCGTCGCTCATGAAGGACGAACCCCGGTCGCTGTGTACGTAGCTGGGGAAACCAAACAGGGTGAAGATGCTATGCAGGGCCCTAATGACTGTGTGGGAGGTCATGTCGGGGCACGGGATAGCAAATGGGAAACGGGAGAACTCGTCTACGACGTTTAGAAAGTAAACGTTCTTGTTAGTTGAGGGGAGTGGCCCTTTGAAATCAATCGCGAGGCGTTCAAAGGCCCTAGAAGCCTTAACCAGGTGGGCCCTGTCTGGTCTATAGAAGTGCGGTTTGCACTCCGCAGGTTTCGGGCCCTGATGTAGTGGGCGAGTCGGGTGACCCCCGGGTGGCAGAGGTCATTGTGGATGACTTTTAATCGATCGATCTGCGCGCTGGCGCTTGTCCCGCGGGATAGGGCATCCGGAGGCTCGTTGAGCTTCCCGGGTCGATATTTAATATCGTAATTGTAGGTAGAGAGTTTGATCCTCCACCTCAGAATTTTGTCATTTTTAATTTTGCCCCTTTGCGAGTTGTCGAACATGAAGGCAAAACGTAGAGTTTGAATTTCGAGTAGCTAGCGCCTCTGATTGTGAGTGTCGCGGCGGTGCGCCCCTGGATCTGGACCGAATGGGAGCCTGAAACGAGCGAGATAGTTTGCTGCACGGGGAAAACGGGGAGCGAACAGCGTCTTACCAGGTCTGGATGTATGAAGCTCTCCGTGCTCCCGGAGTCGAAGAGGCATGGCGTTTTGCACCCGTTGATATGGACCTCTGCCATCGGGTTTCGTAGATTATTTGGTCGTGACTGGTCCAGAGTGACCGCGCTGAGTTGCGGGTAGTCAGCGGCTCGATCAGCTGTGCTGGCGTGGCCCCGCGATTACTGCCCTCTGAGTTCATAGTCGAATTCGAATTCTTCCGCAGAGTTGTCCGAGCACGGAGATGCTGATCGGGCCCGTGGATCGCACGTGGTGGGCGGCGAGGAAGATGGCGTCCAAGATGGCAGCCCTCATGGATCGCACGTGGCTGGAGGGGGTGGAGTCAGGGCATAGGCCACAGCGTTTCGGGCCCTGCGGGCCTGCGAGTGAGGGGAGCGATTACTTCGAGTCACTGGGGAGTTGGAAGCTGGGGCCCTTTTAGCGAGGCAGACTCTTGCGTAATGGCCTTTTCGCCCACAGCTGCTGCAGGTCGCGTTGCAGGACCGGGCAGTGCTGCCGCGGATGCTGGTTCTGGCCGCAGAAATGGCAGGCTGGAGCAGCATAGTGGCTGGCTGGGGCAGCATGGTGGCTGGGCGGCCGCGTAGCAGAGGCCTGGGGGATCGCTGGTCGGGGGCCCATGATTGGTCCGCGGGGAACGAGTTAAGGCTGCGGAAGGAGACCTCCATCGTGGTAGCAGCTTCCACAGTCATTTCTAAGTCCTGGGCCCCCTTTTCCAGCAGTCGTTGGCGCACATAGTTAGACCTGAGGCCCGCTACAAAAACATCGCGTACAGCAAGTTCCCTGTGTTCAGCCGCGATAACCGCTTGGTAATTACAGTCATTGGACAACTTATTGAGTTCCCTTAGAAATTCGGCGAGTGATTCTGTAGGCCGCTGACGGCGAGTCGTGAACACATTGCGAGCGTAAACTTCATTAATGGGCCTTACATAAATTTTATCGAGAACTGCTAGCGCCGCAGTATATGAACTGGCCGAGTTTAGTTGCGTAGAGATTCTGTGGCTCACCCTCGCGTGCAGTAGACTTAGCTTCTGATCCTCTGTCGTTTCGGCTGTGCTCGCTTCTGCCAGGTAGGCCTTGAAGCACCGGATCCAGTGGGAGAAGAGTTCTTTAGCCTCTGCATCCTGTGGGTCGAATTCCAGGCGTCCAGGCTTGAGGGCCGATTCCATGATCGATCTTTACTGTTCTTAAGTCGATTAAATTGATGGAACCATCAATTCATCAGACACGTGTTTCCGATATGAATCTAGGCTTTAATCGACTTACTTCGGAGCCAGCCTGTTACCCGTTGATGAACTCTTAGTGAACTCAGGCTGACTCTGGACAAGGGTATTTATACAGCTGCACTAGGGGGAGGAGTCGTGGGCGGAGCCAAGGGTGGAGCCCTGTACAAGTTCCTGAGTACTCCCAGAGCTACTCCCCCTAGTGGTAGGATAGCGCTACTGCGCTTACAAAGACAGTGTGAATTATCATATATATCTATATATTACATTCACCACACTAACCCAGACATCTGGGTTACTTGTCCAATAACCCTAATGACCTTGGAGGGGATGCAGCACAGATTTAGCAGAATGATACTGGGGACAAGTACAGTTTACAGAGATGAGGCTTCAACTGCACTGAAAACAGAACATTATACAGTGATCTCCTTGAAGTGTTTGAGATGTATAAAGGTTTTGATACGCGTTATAATCCCAATGGAGGCCCCAGGATCCTGGACCACATGATTTATCATGATCTACCTGGAATACGAGACAGGCAGGCAGGATTTCCCCTTTTAGGGGGTGGGGGTCCCCTTTACAAGCCTGAGCCGTATACAAACGCTGGCCTAGCTGCAGGTGGGGGGAAGGAGACCTTGGGGAGTGTAGGAGTATTGTAACTGTATTTGAATAAACCATCTCTTTAATTTCTAACATCGTCTATGCGTTCTGCTTATCATGGATTCGACAATACGGTCGATAGAGAAGACTGGATTTTCCTCCCAGTGGAAAACAGAAATTGGCACGGATTCTGGGAGGAAACGGTTGCTCATTGGGATTTTCACTTAAGTGTCCACTTAATTGGAAGGTGGCGGGCGGACTCTCCAAGCTGGATAGCCAATCAGAAACGTGGCTTTACAGGACCAGCAAGATCAATAGAATTTTTTATAGAATTAAAACCCAAACCCAGTATCCCCCACTTAAACTTTTTTTGGACACTAAGGGCAATTTATCATGGCCAATCCACCTAACCCGCACATCTTTGGACTGTGGGAGGAAACCGGAGAACCCGGAGGAAACCCACGCAGACACGGGGAGAACGTGCAGACTCCGCACAGACAGTGACCCAAGCCAGGAATGGAACCTGGGACCTGGAGCTGTGAAGCAACTGTGCTAACCACTATGCTACCGTGCTGCTCACTGGATGCTAAGGAATAGGGAAAACGCCTCAACGTGGCGGTACCCTCTCACCAAACCTTTGATAGGTTTAAATAAAAATTAGATTTTTCAGCCAGCCCACCACTGTGGGGGAGGGAAGAAGCTCGGCAAGACTGTCTGGAAGCCCACCTTCAAGCATTTAATCGCTCACTGCCAGTATGAAAAACTGGAGGCCAACTTGAAAATTCCAGTCGACATCTTTTAATTGGGGTTCATAAAGTTGTTAAGCAGCTTAATCAACTACATGACGTATGGGTGCGAGCAGCCCAGCCAGTCCTCAACCAGCCTCCTCTCAAATTATCAGCATTAGGAACATCATTGGAAAGGAGCACACTAGCTGACACCAGCATTTCCGGGCACTATCCACCTCTGTTCCCACCCGTGGCCTGGTAATCCTGCCAGAGAAATTATTTCCTCTGGTGGGATGAATCTAGAACAAGTGGGCGTCAAGTGAAAATTAGAGTCTGGTGCTGAGGGCGGATGACAGGAAGCAATTCCTCATCTACAGGATAGTAGAAGACTCCAACTCTCTCCTCCAAAAACTGTTGATGCTGACAACCAGTTGGAAATTTCAAAACTGAGAGTGACAGATTGTTGATGGTTCAGGGTATTCACAGGTACAGTATTTTAGCATTTGTTTCCAGTGGAATGGAATATAAAAGTCGGGAAGTTTTACTGTAGCTGGACAGGTTCTTGATTTTGTTTAAATATAAATTTAGAGTACCCAATTCATTTTTCCAATTAAAGGACAATTTAGTGTGGTCAATCCACATACCCTACACATCTTTGGGTTGTATGGGGAAAAACCCACACAAACATGGGGAGGATGTGCAAACTCCACACGGACAGTGACCCAGAGCCAGGATTGAACTTGGGACCTCGGCGCCGTGAGGCAGCAGTGCTACTCACTGCGCCACCATCCTGCCCTGTACAGGGCCTTGATGAGACCACCTCTGAAATACTTTGTGCAGGTTTTGTCTCCTTATTAGAAAAGAGATGTAATTGTATTAGAGGCAGTATAGAGAAGGTTCACTCATCTCGGGCGCGATTCTCCGCTCCCGCGGAAAATCGTGAAGGCCGTCGTGAACTCGGCCGAGTTCACAATGGCCTCGGAGCCCGCTCCTCGCACTGAATTCACCCCCACCCGGGGGGCTAGAAGCGGCGCTCTGTTATTCTCGGCCGCGGGGCCTTGACGCTGGCTGGCGCGTCGAGAATGACGCGACGGCGGAGCCTATGTGACGTCAGCCACGCATGCGCAGGTTGGCCGGCTCCAACCCTCGCATGCGCGGCTGACGTCACAACGCTGACAGCTTGAACCCGCGCATGCGCAGTGGCCATCTTCCCCTCAGCCGTCCCGCAAGACGTGGCGGCTTGATCTTGCGGGGCGGCGGAGGGGAAATAGTGCGTCCCGTTGAGACATGGCCCGACGATTGGTGGGCACCGATCACGGGCCTGTCCCCTCCATAGCACAGTCGTGGTGCTCACTCCCCACCAGGCCCCCTACAAGCCACAAAACGGGCATTTCACGCCCGTTTCACGACGGCAGCGACCAGGTGTGGTTGCCGCCGTCGTGAAACGGTCGCGAACGGCAGGCCGCTCGGGCCACCTGGGTCGGAGAATCGCCAGTCGGCGTGAGCTGGGGGGGGGGGGGCGTGAAATTTGTCGGGGGGCCCTCCCGCGATTCTCCCACACGGCGTGGGGAGCGGAGAATCGCGCCCCTCATTCCTGGAATGAGGGTCAACCAGGTTGGGTTTATACCCAATGGAGTTTAGACGAATGCCAGGTTATCTCATTGAAACATATCGTGATTTGATAGGTAGATACCACGAGGATGTTTCCCCTTGTGACTGAGACTAGAACTGGTGACAGTTTATTAATAATAATAATAATTGCTTATTGTCACAAGTAGGCTTCAATGAAGTTACTCGTTTAAGACAGATTAGGAGAATTTAAGCTCTCAAAGGTCGTCAGTGTGTGGACCTCTATTCTCCATGAAGCAGTGGAGGTTGGGCCATTGAGTTTACTCAGTTCAGAGTTGGACAATTTTTTGAAATCCAAGGGAGTCTCGGGTTATGGGGAGCAGACAGCAAAGGTGAGTATGTTTCAGCCATGATCTTATTGAATGATGGCATAGACTCGTAAGGCTGAATGGCCTCCTCTGGCGCCTAAGTCCTATGTTCCGAAGGAAGGTGGGTGGATGGAGTTAAGATACAGATCAGCAATGATCTGTTGAATGACAGCACAGCACTGACTTGAGGGGCTGAAAGTCCTGATCCTGTTCTATGTTCCTAAAGGTTCTCTGTGCTAACCCGCATTGGGAGGAGACTGAAAGTGAGTGACAATGTCCAGCTGAAGCTCTTGTGAAAGTGTATGTTGTCCCAAAAAAAAATGATTCAACATTAGCAATTTTATACATAACAATAGAATGTTAACAAATAACCCAAATCATCCCTCCAATCCTCCCCCCCCCCACACGAAAAGACCCCCTGCCAACACCCTTCTCCCTTATCTCACTCCCCCCCCCCCTTAGCAACTAACGATGACCAACTTTTTAAAGCACTGAACGGCTACCATCTCTGGTAGAACCCTTTGATTGCAGCCTTCATAGATTACTTGACTTTCTCAAGATATGAAAACTTGGTAAGGGAGACTTCTGGTGGGTGGTGGGGTGTGCTGAGCAGTCACAGGAAAGGTGCCTCTCCTCCTAGAATCTTGGATTTTGGCACATTTAGCCTGAAAATAGGCCACTAAGCCAACACAACTCCGCCCCAACCTCCTCCACAAATGCCATGGACACAAAGAAGATGCCCTCAAAGAAACCTCAAACAAGCAACCGAAAGATTGGCAAACTAAGCAAGAGCTAGGAGAGTAAAGTTGAGGCGGTGGGCACACGGAGCAAGATGGAGCCGGACATAGCTGGATGAGCCAGGTAGTTGAGACCCATGCTGGACTGCCTGCCAATAAGTCCATCGATGGAGTTCCGAACACAGGAATTCCTTAAACACAGGGACATGAACAAGAAGGAGATGATGGTGAAGGTGGTGATCGCAGATGCCCTGGCCCCCTTGAAGGCGGCCCTAGAGAAGACAGAGTGGCGGCTGGAGGCGCAGGATGCGATGGTGCAGGAGCTAAAAAAGATGGCTACCGATCAAGGCGACCGAATCACCTCATTGGAAGCAGAGGTAGTGAGGTAGGTAGCTCCCAGTGAACGCTCAGGGGAAGGTGGCGGATCAAGAGAACAAATCATGCTGCTAGAACCTCCACATTAAGACCATAAGACATAAGAGCAGGATGAGGCCATTCGGCCCATCGAGTCTGCTCTGCCATTCAATCATGGCTGATATGTTTCTCATCCCCATTATCCTGCCTTCTCCCCATAACCCCTTATTAATCAAGAACCTATCTATCTCTGTCTTAAAGACACTCATTGAATTGGCCTCCACAGCCTTCTACAGCAAAGAGTTCCACAGATTCACCATCTTCTGGCTGAGAAATTCCTCCTTATCTTTGTTTTAAAGGATCATCCCATTAGTCTGAGATTGTGTCCCTGGGTTCTAGTTTTTCCTACAAGTGGAAACATCCTCTCTACATCCAGTCTATCCAGGCCTCGCAGTATCCTGTAAGTTTCAATAAGATCCCCCCCTTATCCTTCTAAACCCCTACGAGTACGGACCCAGAGCCCTCAACCGTTCCTAATATGATAAGCTCTTCATTCCAGGGATCATTCTTGTGAACCTCCCCTGGACCCTTTTCAAGGCCAGCACATCTTTCCTTACATATGGGGCCCAAAACTGCTCACAATATTCCAAATGGGGTCTGACCAGAGCGTTTTACAGCCTGAGAAGTACATCCCTGCTCTTGTATTCTAGCCCTCTCGACATGAATGCTAACATTGCATTTGCCTTCCGAGCTGCATTGTGTCTGTTGGAAGGTATTGAGGGCAGAAACCCCACAGAGTACATGGCTCAGATGCTGGGCAAGCTGGTCAGGGGGTTGGGGGGACTTCCCCAAGCCCCCAGAAATAGACAGAGCCACAGGTCGCTCTGGCTGAGGCCAAAAACAGGGAAACAACCAAGGGCCATCATGGCCAAGCTCCATCAGTTCCAAGATAAAGAACGGATCCTGAACTGGGCAAGACACATGCGTTCTTGCAAGTGGGAAGGACACACAATCCGTGTGTACTCGGGCTTTGGGGCAGACCTGGCCAAACGCCAGGCCGAATTTAATACACCCAAGTCAGCCCTATATAAAAGTAAGGTACGGTTTGGGATGCTGTACACAGCCAAGCTGTGGGTAACCCTCCAGGAAAGGAACATTATTTCAACGCACAGGGTGAGGCGGACGTGTTTGTGTGCAAACATGGACTGCGAGCGACAGCAGCAGTGAAAACGGACTTAAATGAACAATTGCACGGGATAAAGTTGCTTTGCTTTCAAACAAGTGTAAGTCCCTGGAAGGAGGGGAGGAGTGCAGAAAGGTGCAAAATTAGGAGAGGAGAGGGTGGCAGGAGGAGGAACACAAGGGGCAGGGGAGGCAGAGATCACTGCCGAGGGAGGCAGGGCAAGCATAGGGAAGAATGGGGGGGGGGGGGGGGAACGGCCGTGGCACAGCCCCCGACGGTGACTGAGTGCCAGGCAGAAGGGGGCAAAGCTCTAGAGAGGGGGGGGGGGAACAGGGGGAATGTATGTGGCAGACAG
This sequence comes from Scyliorhinus canicula, assembly GCF_902713615.1. Lineage (NCBI taxonomy): Eukaryota > Metazoa > Chordata > Chondrichthyes > Carcharhiniformes > Scyliorhinidae > Scyliorhinus > Scyliorhinus canicula. The sequence continues at coordinate 227,801,007 of NC_052148.1, forward strand.
GCGCATGGGATTCGAGGGGTAGTTGTGGGAGTGGAGGAAAGAAGGGCAGAACGCTGTTTATGAAAGGCCGCACACAGCAATAGCAAGATCGTGGGCATTGAAAACGACCCTCTTGGATGGCCCTTAAACAATGGAAAACCCAGGCGCGCAGGGACACATCCACATTGTAAGTACGGCAACGATGGCCTTGGATGGCCTCGAAACAAAGGGAAACCCTAGTGTGCATGGGCACATCCACATAGAATGTATGGTAGCGACAGCCATGTTGGATGGCCTCAAACAATGGGAAATCCCAGAGTGCAGGGGCACATCTACACGATGAGTATGGTTATCACCGCAGGAGGTATGGGACAGAACCCCCCCCCCCCCAACAGGAGAGTCACCTGGAATGTCAGGGGACTAAACGGACCACCTAAAAACCCCGAGGGCCGATGTAATCTTCCTCCAAGAGATGCACCTGAGGGAGAAGGACCAACTGGGGGTAATGAAGAGTTGGATAGGACAGACATGCCAATCATGCTACGGGATGAGGGCTAGGTGAGTGGCCATACTATTCAATAATTCATGGCGACAAAGACGGTTCCGGACCCAGGGGGACGGTTTGTCCTGGTTAGCGATGTTTTGGAAGGGGCACTAGTGGTTCTTGTAAATGTGTACACACCCAACTGGGACGACGCTGACCTTGTAAAGAAACTCATAGCAGAAATCCCCGCCATAGACTCCCTCTAACTCATTATGAGGGGTGGGGGACTTTAACTGCGTACAGGACCAATGGGCAGACAGATTCAGTCCCAAAACATAAGATAAGATTTTGGGGCAGAATTCGGCCATTTGGCCCATTGAGTCTGAGACAGGGAGACAGTCAAACAATACGAGAGAACTAATCTTGATGAAGCAGATGGGGACAGTAGACCCATGGAGGTTTACACACCCAAGGGAGAGGTTCTCCTTCTTCTCCCAGGTTCATCTATCTACATCCCTATGTAATCCTAATTGGTTTGGGTTAGAATCAAATGAGTTTGATTTGACGGTTAGCTGTCAATCTTCAATGCGCAACATTAATTTTAGTTCTTTCATGTCTGAATAGTTGTGCATGTTATGGAATGCAATTCTGTGCTGTTATCGCTGTTGTGTTATTCACCCTGGGGTAACACAGACTGCAACTGGATGCAGTTGTACTTGAAAGTAGGCACCAAACTTTGATGTTAGTTCAATTCGCTTTATTGAACTTGTTGAGCAGTGCACACAGTTCGCTGTGGGTTGACACTCTACTAATCTAAGCATGCTAACTATAATTAACTAGACCAGACTAACTCTGAGCCACGTGTAGAAGGTGCTAACTGATATATACACCCTGACTATCACTACAGTTGTCACCAGTGCAAAGAGGCAGAGTGCTGATGCCTCGTGTGTTTTATAGTGGGAGACCACCCTCTAGTGTTCTGTCTGGTGATTGGTTGTGTTGTGTCCTCTGTGTTGATTGGCTGTACTGAGTGTCTGTCACTGCCTGTCTGTATCTCATTATGTGCATGAGTACATATCATGACAATCACGACCAGCTTAAACTGGTCTTCTGCTGACAGCTGTTATCTGCATTGTGAACAATGGTGCCTTCATATTACTATGGCGTTGCTATGGTGTTGCGCTGTCCTTGATCTGACAGCACAAGTATAGTGTCAAACTGTCTTGCAAATGTGCTGTTTTAATCTATAATGGAATTATGCTGTTTTATGTCTCTATGTTTTGAGATGACCTGAGGTTATGAGTGAATTTAAAATGGGTATTTAGAAAGGCTGGGGCTTAATATTTACACCAAATAGCTATCTTTTACCTATCAGGTGCATTATAAAATAGTTGTCTTCTCACCCTGGGAGGCATTGAGGGCAGTAAAGGGGGAGATTATTGCACACAGGGCACTCAAAGATAGGAAGAACGGGGCAGCTAGGCAACAGCTAATCAACTCCATGCTGGAAGTGGATCAGTAGTACTCAAGAGCCTTGACCGTGCAACTTCTGGCGAAGAGGAAAAAGCTAGAAATTGACTTTGACCTGCTCTCCACTGGGAAAGCAACTCCGCCGGTCATGGGGGATCTTTTATGAACATAGAGACAAGACCAACCACCTGCTGGCTCATCAGCTGAGAAAGCAGGCAGCCACATGGAAAATACCTCGGATGAAGGCGAGGAACAGCAAATTAGTCAGGGACGGATGGATTCCAGGCGGACTTCTACAAATAATTTGCGCCAGGACTGGCCCCACACCTGCGGGAGATGTTCACTGACTCACTATCAAGGAGAACACTGCCACCAATGCTGGCTCAGGCCTCAATATCACTGATCACCAAAAAAGGACAAAGGACCGGTGGAGTGTGGGTCATATCCAAGATCCTGATGAACGCGAGGCGGCTGGAGAGCTGCATGCCAGAGGTAGTCGCGGAAGACCTGACGGGCTTTGTCAAAAACAGACAATTAACATTGACCATCAGGCGCCTGCTGAATGTGATCATGACCCCATCTGGGGAGAGAACACCGAGGTGATCATCTCCCTGGACGCAGAAAAAGCCTTTGACAGGGTCGAATGGAGATACCTCATGGAGGTAATGCAACAGTTTGGGTTTGGGCCAGGGTTTACCTCATGGGTGAAAACTGTACAGTGTACCCATGGTGAGCATACGGACAAACACCACCAGCTGTGGATACTTCCAGCTGCACAGAAGCAAGAGGCAGGGATGCCCATGTCCGCTGTCCCCGCTACTGTTTGTCCTGCTGATTGAGCCATTGGCAATCGCCCTCCGAGCGGTGAAGGGGTGGAGAGGCAACAGAAGGGGAGGCACAGAGCATAAAGTCTTATTCTATGATCTGCTCCTCTACATCTCAAACCCCCTGGCCAGCATGGAAGGAATAATGAAAGTCCTGAAGGAGTTCAGAGGCTTCTCAGGTTAGAAACCCAATCTGAGTAAGAACAAAATCTTCACTGTGAACCCTCAGGGGGGAGGAACAGAGCTGGGCAGACTTCCATTCAAACTGGTCCAGACAAAATTTTGAAACCTGGAGATCCGAATAGCTCACAACTGGACACAGATCCACAAATGGAACCTGACGAGTCTGATGGAGGAGGTTGAAAGGGACCTGCAGAGGTGGGACTCGGCGGGGAGAGTGCAAATGATCAAGATGAGCATGCTGCCCAGGTTCTTTTTCCTGATCAGATCCCTCCCAATCTCCTTTTTAATCACAGTCAATAAATTATTCACTACTTTTGGTGGAGGGGGCGGGGAGCTCAAGGATTACGAAGAAGGACCTGCAAATAAAGAGAAACTTAACGCAACTAAAGGTGGTGCACAGGGCGCACTTAATCAGGACAAGAATGAGCGGGTTCTTCCTAAAGGTGGGGATGAATGTGAACGGTGCCAGGGAGGTCCTGCCAACCACACCCACATATTCTGGTCTTACCCCAGACTCGTCAAGTACTGCATGTTCTTCTTCGAGTCCAGGATTGTTTGGGTGAGGGTGGAGCCTTGCCCACTGGTGGAAGTCTTTGGGGTATTAGAACAGACAGAGCTTTTCATGCGGAGAGGAGCTGATGCCATGGCCTTTGCCTCCCTGTTCGCCCACCAGAGCCTCTTGCCCAGCTGGCGATCGGCAACACCACCCGAGGGTGCAGACTGGCTGTCTGACCTGGCAGAATTCCTCGGGCTAGAGAAAATAAAGTATGCCACGGAGGAAGGTTTCCACAAAATGAGGAGGCTTTTCACCAACTTGTTCCAGGACCTGTTTGTAACCAGTGTAAACTAAAGTAGGGAGGAGGGGGGGAGCGGAGAGGACAGGCCACAAAATAACGAAGAGAAAGGGGGTGGGTAAGAGCAGAAAGGGGGGAGCAGGGGGGGGAGGGCAGGAAAGAGGGGGAATAAAAGGACCAAATGAAAATGCAGAGCAGGTGGAAGAGGAGAGAACCGCTCAGGACACAGGGCAGCAACAGAAAGATCCCACAGCTATATAAAAGCTCCCTCGCTGAAGCACAGCCAGCTACTAGCCCCACACGGCTGGGTGGGCATACTGCAGGCCACAATCTGGCCCACAAGCACTCAAAAGCATTTTTCTTTGTAAATTATCTTTGTTGGTATCTTGTTCGACTATCTTATGACAGTAGCTACCCTACCCTGTATGACAAGCTCTAAATATCAAGAAGATACTTCCTGTGAAAAATAGCGAATAATATTTGCTGTAAAGTCTTGTAGATACATGTTTTGGTTTTGTCTTGTTGTGTAACATATACTATGAAATCTCAAAACTCCAATAAAAAAATATTTTAAAAACTCCATAAGATCCCCCAGCCACACTGAGGCACTGAGTGAAGAAGCTGACCTCCATCCCAGCAGCACCCACCTTCCAGCAATCAGCGAGGTGAAGGCCAGGACATCAGCCCCCGCCCCCCGCTGCAGCAGGTCCAACACCCCAAATACGGCCCCCAAGAGACAGGGCTTCAGTTCAATTTGCAGAATCGCTGACATGATGCTAAAGAAGGAGACCCTGAACCCCACGCACTTAGGACACAACCAGAACATGTGTACATGGTGAGGCGGATATCTCCCACAATGCTCACACCTATCCTCCATTCCCACAAACAACCTTCTCATCCTATACCTGGTCAAATGAACACCAGCTGCAACTGTATTAACCCTAATCGCGCACATAAAGACGTAGCATTCAGCCTCCGCAAAGCCTTGCACACACCCCATCCTCCACTTCCAACCCCAACTCCTCCTCCCACTTGACCTTCTCCATCGACACAGCATCCTCCGCCGTAATCCTTCCATAAATCCTCAACGTACTCCCCTCCTCCATCCCTGCAAGCGACAAAACTCTCTCCAACAACGAGGAAGGAGACACCGCAGGGAATGTTGGAAGGATCTTTTTTGCGGAATTGCACAACTGTAGATACCTAAATGTCTCCAACTGTGAATTCCCAAATTTCTCTGACACCTCCTTTAGGGTTGCAAATTGCCTCTCCAAAAACAAATCCCTCATCCCTTCCATACCTTCTCCTCCCATCCCCTAACCCTGGCATCCAACCTTGCCAGCTCAAACTATGGTTCGCACAAATCGGTGCCAGCTTTGATACCGCCCCCAATTTAAAGTGCTGCTGAAATTGTCTCCAGATCTTCAATGTGGAGACCACCACTGGGTTCGCCGAATATTTCCCTGAGAAAACAGAAGTGAAGCCATCACTAATGTCCTCAACACCAACCCCCTACATGAACACGACTCCATCCGCATCCATATAGCCTTAGGATCCCCTCACCACCCCAACACCTTCTCCGCATTTGTTGCACAGCACAGTAATAATATATCAAGCTTGGCAGCTCCAAGCCCCCGGTTCCTCTGAAGGAACATCTGTCTCAGACCAATTTAACTTTGTTCCCATCTCTATTCCAGGTCCGCTTCCTGTACGTCTGATGAATGGTAGCAACATATGCTCCGGGAGAGTTGAGATCTATCGTAACTCCATCTGGGGGACTGTCTGTGATGATGGCTGGGATGTAAAAGCAGCGGAGGTGGTCTGCAGAGTGTTGAACTGTGGGACGGCTCTGGCAGGAGATGGAGGGACCTCCTACAGACATTGGAGTAGGATTATCTGGCCATTTAATGTGAGCTGTGATGGGACAGAGCTTACCCTCGATCAGTGCTCTGCCAATCCATGGGTGGAGACTAACTGTCAGGAAGTCGGAGTTACGTGCTCAGGTCAGCACATTTACCGTGGCCCTTGTGTGTGTTGGTTAGCAAGCCTTCCTAGTGGAATTATATCTATTGTTTTTTTGAGTCTAATTTACCAGCTCAGACTTTGGATTTGTAAATCCAGGGCACTGGATACCTGTCCCGGGGCCCTGGATTCCCATTCCACAGTACTGCATTCCTATCCGAGGGTTCTGGATTACACAACAGTGTTCTGGATGACGAGCCCAGTTTGTTGGATCACTAGTGCTCACCCAGAGCTCTTGATTCCTTGTATAACAGTTTATATTAACCTTGGAGGGGGGGGGGGGGGGGGGGGGGGGGCTATAGGGGCTAACTGACTATATTCAATTAAATATAAAAATAAAATGTTGGAGATGTTTCAAGGATTTGATAAGCGACATAAACAATTTCATGTGGAAGGAGAATATAGAGCAAGGCGCCATAAACTGAAAATAAGTGTCAGGTCATTCAGGGAAGATGTCAGGAATTACTTGTTCACACAAAATGGCTGGAAATCTGGGATTCTCTCCCCCCCCCCCCCCCCCCCCCCCCCCCCCCACACCCCTCACAATATTGTTGATGTTGGGAGCTAATTGGAAATTGTTGCATAGAAAACAGGAGCAGGCCATTTGGGCCTTCATGCCTGCACCGCCATTCATTATGATCATGGCTGATCATTTAACTCAATAACCTGAACCCACCTTCCCCTATATGCTTTGATCCCTCATCTGTGTCCAAAATAGTCCACCCCGTATCCTCAGACTGTACCCCTGGTTCTGGACACCTCCTCCATTGGAAACATCCTTCTTTCATCTACCCTGGCTAATCCTGTTAGAATTTTATACATTTCTATGAGATCCCCCTCATACTTCTGAACTGCAGCAAATACAATTCTAACCGACTCAATCTCTCCTCATATGCCCATCCTGCCATCCCTGGAATCAGTCTGGTAAACACTCCCTGCACTCCCTCCTCCTTATCTGAGGAACATCCTTCCTCAGATAAGACCAAAACTACACACAATATTCCAGGTGTGGCCTCACCAAGGCCCTTCATAATCACAGGAAGACATCCCTGCTCCTGTAGTCGAATACTCTCGTTTGAGGCCAGCATAACATTTGTCTTCTTTACTGCCTGCTGTACCTACATGCTTACCTTCAGTTACTGGCGTACGAGGATAGCAGGTCTCGTTGTACAATCCCCTCTCCTAATTTATGGTCATTCAGATAATAGTTTGCCTTCTTGTTTTGCCACCAAAGTGAATAACCTCGCATTTATCCAAATTATACTGCATCTGCCATTCATTTGCCAATCACTCAACTTGTCCAAATCACACTTTGGGATCCCTGCATCCTCCTCGCAGCTCATCTGTGGTGATATGCCTGTGAATAATATTGTATATAGTTAGCAATGCAACCTCCAACCAGCTGGTGGCGTCAGACATCAGTCATGTGATATCACACTCTCATCAGTTGGTAGTAAGGTGTACAACAGGACAGTCGCACATAGGGTAGTTCCAGGAGAGTTCACGAAACTCAAATCAATAAATCATTCTTGTTAAGTCACCAGCAGTTCTGGGTGCATCATTACAATGCCAACGTCACAGAACACAACATCGTTCTCCCACCCAACACTCTGTCATCTGCAAATTTAGAGATATTAAATTTTGTTCCCTCATCTAAATCATTAATATGTACTGTGATTGGGTGAAGTGCCAAAACCGATCCTATGGTACCTCTCTGGTCACTGTCTGCCAATTGAAAAAGACTGTTAATTTCCTACTCTTTGTTTCCTGTCTGCCAACCAGTTTTCTGTCCTTCTCAATATGCTACCCCTAGTCCCATGCGCTTTTATTTTACACACTAATCCCTCATCCGGGACTTTGTCAAAGGCCTTCTGAAATCCAAATAAACCACATCCACTGGCTCCCCCTAATCAACTCTACTGATTACATCCTCAAAGAATTCCATTTGTCAAGCATGATTACCCCTTCATAAATCCATGCTGACTCTGTCCGATCCTGTCATTGTTTACTAAGTGCTTTGCTATAGAACCTTTGACAATGGATTCTAAAATTTACTACCTATATCAGGCTTACTGGTCTATAATTCCTTGTTTTCTCTCTACCTCCATTTTTAAATAATGGAGTTACATTAGCTACCCTTCCGGAATGTTCGAGTCTATAGAAAACTTGAAGATGACAAGCAATGCATCCACTATTTCTAAAGCCACTTCCTTAAGTACTCTGGGATGTAGATTATCAGGCCCTGGGGATTTATCAGCCTTCATCCCATCAATTTCCCAACACCATTTCTCTACTAATGTTGATCTCATTCAGTTCCTCCCTCTCACCAATTCTTGTGTTCCTGAACATTTCTGGTATCTTATTTATGTCCTCATTTGTGAATAAAGAACCAAAGTATGTATTTAGTTGTTCAGCCACTTCTTTTTCCCCCTATTATACATTCCCCTGTTTCTGGCTGTAAGGAACCTACATTTGTCTTCACCAATCTTTTTCTCTTCATGGGCGGCACTGTGGTACAGTGGTTAGCAATGCTGCCTCACAGCGCCAGGGACCCGAGTTCAATTCTGACCTTGGGTGACTGTGAAGTTTGCACATCCTCCCTGTGTCTGCATGGGTTTCCTCCGGGTGCTCTGGTTTCCTCCCACAGTCCAAAGATGTGCAGGTTAGGTGGATAGGCCATGCCAAATTACCCCTTAGTGTCCAAAGATTAGGTGGGGTTAAAGGAATAGGGTGGGAGATTGGGCCGAGGTAGGGTGTTCTTTCAAAGGATCAGTGCAGACTCAATGAGTCGAATGGCCTCCTTCTGCCTGGAGGGATTCTATGATTCACGTACCTATAGAAACCTTTACAGTCAGTTTTAATGTTCCCTGTAAGTTTACTCTCATTCTCTATTTTTCCTTTCTAATCAATCCCTTGGTCCTTCTTTGCTGAATTCTAAGCTGCCCCCAATTCTCAGACTTGTTGTTATTGTTTTCTTGGCCAATTTGTATGTTTATTCTTTAGATCGAATACTATCTTTAATTTATCTTATCAGAAATGAATTGGCTATCTTTCTTGTTTTAGTTTTGTGCCAGACAGGAATAAACAATTGTTGCAGTTCCCCCATGCGTTCCACAACCATCACTTGAAGTAATGTTTCCCAATCGATCATAGCCAAGTCACACCTCATATTATCATACTTTCCTTTATTAAGATTCAGGACCCTAGTCTCAGAATCAACTACTTCACTACCCAGCTTGATGAAAATTTCTATTAGGGGTGCTCATCCCCAAGGGGACTCGCACAACTAGATTACCAATGATTCTGTTCTCATTACAAAGTACCCAGTCTAGGATGGCCTGTTCTCTAGTTGGTCCCTTAACAAGTTGGTCCACAAAACCATCCTATATACACTCCAGGGATTCCTCCTCTGTGGTATTGTGACTAATTGATTTGCCCAATCTATATGCAGATTAAAAACATCCATAGTTACATATTTTCCTTTATCGCATGTGTCTCTAATTTCTTGTTTAATGCCATTCTTTTGACAAGGTGCCACACAAAAGGTTGCTGTTAAAGATAAACATGCATGGCGTTAAGGGTAAAGTAGTAGCCTGGATAGAGGATTGGTTAATTAATAGAAAGCAAAGAGTGGGGATTAATGGGTGTTTCTCTGGTTGGCAATCAGAAGCTAGTGGTGTCCCTCGGGGATCAGTGTTGGGCCCACATTTGTTCACAATTTACATAGCTGATTTGGAGTTGGGGACCAAGTGCAATGTGTCCAAGTTTGCAGACGACACTAAGATGAGTGGTAAAGCAAAAAGTGCAGAGGATACTGGAAGTCTGCAGAGGGATTTGGATAGTTTAAGTCATTGGGCTAGGGTCTGGCAGATGGAATACATGTTGACAAATGTGAGGTTATCCATTTTGGTAGGAATAACAGCAAAAGGGATTATTATTTAAATGATAAAATATTAAAACATGCTGCTGTGCAGAGTGACCCGGATGTCCGAGAGCATGAGTCGCAAAAAGTTGGTTGACAAGTGCAACAGGTGATTAAGAAGGCGAATGAAATGTTATCCTACATTAGAACATAGAACAGTACAGCACAGAACAGGCCCTTCGGCCCTCGCTGTTGTGCCGAGCAATGATCACCCTACTCAAACCCACGTATCCACCCTATACCCGTAACCCAACAACCCCGCCCCTTAACCTTACTTTTTAGGACACTACGGGCAATTTAGCATGGCCAATCCACCTAACCTGCACATCTTTGGACTGTGGGAGGAAACCGGAGCACCCGGAGGAAACCCACGCACACACGGGGAGGACGTGCAGACTCCGTACAGACAGTGACCCAGCCGGGAATCGAACCTGGGACCCTGGAGCTGTGAAACATTGGTAGAGGGATGGAGTTTAGGACTAGGGAGGTTATGCTGCAACTGTATAAGGTGTTAGTGAGGTCACACCTGGAGTATTGTGTTCAGTTTTGGTCTCCTTACCTGAGAAAGGACGTACTGGCACTGGAGGGTGTGCAGAGGAGATACACTATGTTAATCCCAGAGTTGAGGGGGTTGGATTACGAGGAGAGGTTAAGTAGACTGGAACTGTACTCGTTGGAATTTAGAAGGATGCGAAGGGGAGGGGGAATCTTATAGAAACATAAAATTATGAAGGGAATAGATAGGAGAGATGCGGGCAGGTTGTTTCCACTGGCGGGTGAAAGCAGAACTAGGGGGCATAGCCTCAAAATAAGGGGAAGTAGATTTAGGACTGAGTTTATGAGGAACTTTTTCATCCAAAGGGTTGTGAAATCTATGGAATTCCGTGCCCAGTGAAGCAGTTGAGGCTCCTTCATTAAATGTTTTTAAGATAAGGATAGATAGTTTTTTGAAGAATAAAGGAATAAAGCGTAATGGTGTTCGGGCCGGAAGGTGGAGCTGAGTCCACAAAAGATCAGCCATGATCTCATTGAATGGTGGAGCAGGCTCGAAGGGCCAGATGGCCTATTCCTGCTCTTAGTTCTTATGTTCTTGTTCCCAAAATCACCATTACAGTTCAGGGGTCTTATTATGGTGCCCACTAATGTTTTTTGCCCCTTGGTGCTTCTCAGCTCGAGCCGTACAGAATCCACTTTGTCAGCGCTAATATCCTTCCTCACCAATTGCTTTAATTTCCTCTATAACCAGCACTGCAATGCCACTGTCGTTTCCTTTTTGTCTGTCTTTCTCTGGCCACTCTGCAACCATGTCTCCATAATCCCGATATCACATCCGTTGACATCTATTTGCGCGATCAGTTCATCTGCTTTTTTATGGAGGTCAAAGGGAGTGGAAACGGTAAAGGACAAAAACAAAAGATGTGTCTAGAGGAGATGTGAATGGCAGAAACAGAATAATTGCTATCCAAATGCAAAAGCAAGAGAAAATGGAAACAAAACGAAACCATATGAAGATACAGAAATAAAATGAGGGCAGTGGTTTTGATGAAAATTTTTTTGAACCCAGTGTTGAATTTGAAAGGCTGTAAAGTGCCTATGGTGCCTATTAATAAAAGATCAGTTGGTGTACCTTTTTAAAATAAATGTTTAAAATTAGCTTGGAAATTAAAACTTCACACAATTATGAAGCTGTTTTTAAGAAAAGTAACTCTGATTAAAAGCAAATCCATGGAGCGAACACACCATTCTAAGACAATTGATAACAGGAATCTGGCAGCAATCCAACTTTTACTCCCAGTCCATTTGAGTGACATATATAAAAAACATTTAGAGATGCAAATGGCATCATTCCAAGTTATCCACCCACTATACGCCCTCTTTTGCCTCTGCAGGAAAATTAACCCTTTCAACAGGCTTTTGTGTATAATCCAGAAGATGTCAAAGACTTGGCAATTTACATCCAATACAAAGTTTTTAAAAAACCCTTTGATCACACTCTTTGGGGTTGGCTTTCCAATTGATTGGGTAGCACAGGAATTAACATTATTAAGGGACTTTTCCTACTTTGTATATTTGGACTTATCATTTACATACTAATGTTGCTGATCAGGTACTTTGGCTAATGCATGCCTACCCATAGTGCCCCACCAATCCACATGGTTTATATTAATTCATATGCACCACTAGCCAATAACATCAAAATGGAAAGTTTCTGTTGAACTATTATTTACTGCATTATTATTCATTTATTAGTGAATTATTATTAATAATTTTATTACTAAATTACATAATCAATTTTGCTAATCATTTTACCATTTATTACTAAATCATATACTCAACTTTTTACTGTATAATCATTTTATTTGTATACATGAAATTATTATTACTAATTGTTTATTACTGAATTATGTAATCATGATGTCAATTTTTAATCAGTATATCAATGTTTTAAGCAATACTAAGGAAAGAAAAGTTGGATCCACGCATCACATGTGAAGCGCGCATATAAGTATTAAGATCTGTAAAAATGTTTACCGTAATATTCATTTTGATATTGGCCTTGTAAACGCTGTTCCAGAGTTAAATGAGAACACATTCCTTTACACATCTAAGATATATGCTAAAAATGTCAACATTTCCAATTGTTGGGTATGCATTGCAAACCCTACTAACTCGGGAGAAGGTATTCCCTTCTTAACTATCCCTTTTAATGCTTCAGAAACAGCAGAATGGTGCATTTATCAGAGTGTCCGTTCTGGAGCATATTGATGTGAAAAAGGAAGGTACAAGATTTATCTGAAGAAATTTATTAGCTTATGGAAATCTGCAGGCTATCCACTAAACACCTTTTCAGGATGACAACAACTTAAATATAACCCTAACAAAAGTCCTAAATATATTAGCCTTGCAACTAATATTAAACAAACTATGCCTTACTAGTAATCACTCTAAAGGGATGAAAATGGGCAATAGTGTTTATACTAATTATTGGATGTTAACACAGCTTATAAATGTACACAAAATTTATTACAAAGAACTGAACGGTCCTCAACAATAACAGGCATACACAACATCACAAAAAAATAAAACATTCTCAGATCATCGCTACTTAGAAGATATTTACTTATACTCTGCTTATAATGGAATTTATTTTATTTGTAATGACAAAGCATATTCTTGGCTCCCAAAATACTGGTCAGGATCTTGCTATTTAGGATACATAGTACCTGCCATCCGTCATCTTCCTCATCTCCCTTATGTTTCAGAACCAACCACTCGAAGAAATAAACGTGCCATACCTTAAAAGATGCAATTTATGCCAAAATTATTCCTTTCTATTGGGAAGTAAGGGTGGCCAATGAATTGAATAAAATAACAACCATCATACAAAACGTAGCCAATTACACCGCCACTGCCCTAGATAAAGTTTATGATGAAATGCGAGCAATTCGAAACGTAGCATTGCAAAATCGAAAGGCACGTGACTATGTGCTAGCCAAAAAAGGTGGCACCTGCACATTGATTGGTGTGGAGTGTTGCAGTTTCATTCCAGATAACTCACAGGAAGTTAAAGATCTGGCATCACACATCCAAATGGAGATCAAGAAACTTGATTCGCCCCCAGATACCTCCATCTGGATGAAACTTTGCGGCTGGTTGGGACCCACTGGAATGTCCACAGTAAGAATCATCTTTTTCTCCTGTGTAGCAGGATTCATCATTTACATAACATACCAGTGTATTGAGTGCATTAAACAACTATTCACTAAACATAAGGCCCCAACAGTCAGACCACCATTAGATGAAATAGAACTGCAATATTATTGTTGAAATTTTACTGATCAATCAATTATTTGACTGTATTATTAACATATTGCTAATAGATTAATACTGAATCAGTAGAATCAAATTTGATTAATTTATTAATTGTTATTTTATAATAATGATTCTTTAAGAATTATAATAATTTTTGCTGTAATGCTTGTAATGCAAAGCTTACCTACTCTATTGTTTAAAATTGCAATGACAATATGAATGAGTTCTTTTTTGCGCTTTTACCTATCCTATCACATTTATTATATCGTTTTATCTTATTGTGATATATCTCACTTGGTCTTTCGATTTATCAAAGAGCGGACTGATAGTAATTGACTATTTCCTGATAGATCTGATAGGTAAATGAAGGCTATTTAGTGTAAATATTAAGACCCAGTTTTAATACCCATTTTAAAATGAGGATTTCAGCACTCATAACCTGAGGTCATGACAAAACACATAGCTTCAACAGAGACACAAAAAGCCTGACACATGCATAAACTCATTGGAGATAAAAACAACATTTTCACTAAGCAAGATGAAAAAACTATTGTTCTGATGAACATATTTTCAGTTTGACATTATGAAATGAGCTATACCAGTAATCTAGATCAAGGTCAAGTAAGCACCATAGCACCATCAAGGTACCATTGTTCATAATGTGGATAAAGCAAAGTCAGCAGAAATCCAGTTGAAACCAGTCTTGATAATAGCGCAGAATCACATTCCATAACATACACAAATATTCAAACATGAAACATTCAGAACTTATGTTGCACATTAAGGATTGACAGTTGACGATCGAATCAAATATATTTGATTCTAACCCAAACCAATTAGGACAACATCGAGGTGTAGATAGATGGCTCAAGACTGATAAGATTTCCTTTAAACATGATGGTCCGTGCGGCCATCTTTATTCCGGGATCATCCGATACTTTGATCTAACTATTCTCTGTCTATATTTTTCATATTTTCACTTTTCCACTCTAACTCTTGAAGTAAATGCAAGCTGGTTTGCCATAAGCAAGAAACCATTTCTGTATTATTTTGAATGTTTAAAGGACTTCTCTTTAAGTCCTTTTGCTAGCCGGACTTTATTAAGAATAGATTTAAGTTTCTCCTAATTGTAATCAAATAGAGGCAATAAAGTTTCTTGTTTGCATCCAAGAAGTTTAACCCAAATTTCTGCTGAATTTTAGTGTCGCAAGTCTTCACTAATTCTGCATGGTAGATCTCTTCAAGCTCACATTGAAATTGACTGGAACACAGCAGGAGACCAAGGGAAGAGAGGTCATTGTAAAAGCAAGGTGGAGAATTAAATTATAGATGACTGGAAGTTCAGTGTCATAGTTGCAGACTGAAGGGAGATGTTTTGAAACTTGGTCACCCAATCTGTGTTTGGTATTACCAATGTAGAACAGACCACATTGTGAGCAATGAATATTTTATACAAGTTGCAAGTATAGGTGAATAACATTTCATCTGGAAGAGGTTTTTGATGTCTTGAACAGTAGGAGATATGCATGGTAGCACAGTGGTTAGCACTCCTGACTCACAGCATCAGAGACCTGGGTTCAATTCCAGGCTTGGATGGCTGCTTGTGTGGAGTTTGCACTTTCTCCATAGGTTTCCTCCAGGTGCTCCAGTTTCTTCCCAGAGTCCAAACATGTGCAGGTTAGGTGGATTGGCTATGCTAAATTGCCCCTTAGTATCCAAAGATGTGCAGGTTAGGTGAGGTTACAGGGATAGGGCGGGGAGAGGGCAATAGGTAGGGTGCTCTTTCCGAGGGTCGATGCAGACTCAATGAGCCAAATGGCCTGCACTATAGGGGTTCTCTGTTTTATGAGGTAAAAGGGCAGGGTGTTACATCTCTTGCACTTGGATGGAATGGTGCCATGTGAAGGAGAGGGTTGTTGTTGGTGATTGAGGAACACCATGGGATTGTGGAGGGCACAAACCTTTTCAAATTTTAAAAAGGGAGGAAAAGGGTAGATGTGTTTGGTGGTGGCTAAAAGGCAGAGGATGATCCATTGAATATGGAGGCTGGTGAGGTGGGATGTGAGAACAAGGGGAACCCTGACACGGTGCTGGGAGGGAGGGGAAGTTTATTTAACATGTTAACTATTGTATACAACTCCAGCATTCCCTACTGGGTCTTCTCAAGTTGGTGCCTGACTGGCCAACTCTATTTATACACAGACACATGAACTTTGTTTCGGGTCCCCCACCCCCATATCGGTGGAGCTCATATTCTGCAAGCTCCATGGGGTAGTGGATCATACCCTTATAACCCGTGTGGGATATAGCACCTATTCCCCAGAAATGGAGACAGAGAAGTTGGGTAAGGAAGGAGTCAGAGTTGGACCATGTGGATGGGAGAGAAGAATGGAAATTGGAAACAAAGTTGATTAAATGTCCCAGTTTGCAGGAGAGCAGGAAACAGCCCTGTCACAGTCATCAATGTACCAGAAAAGGAGATGTGGAAGGAGGCCTATGTAGGCCTTGACAAAGAATGTTACATATATCCCACAAAAATACAAGTATAGCTGGGATTCATGTGAGCACACATAGCAACACCATTCATGTGAAGCAAGTGCGTGGAGTTAAAGGAGCTGTTGTTCAAGGTGAGAACAAGCTCAGCTAAGCTGCAGAAGCTGGTGTCGATAGGAACTGCTTGGGCCTCCATTCAGACCATTTTGGGGAATCAATATGCAAAGAGATTGGATGTCTATGGTGAAGAGAAGACAGGAGGGTCAGGAAACTGTTTTATCTTCCATTTTCACCAGATTTACTTGCTTAAAACCTGTTCATTTCTTAACATTTTCCAATACTGAAGAAAGGTGATCGGCTGGTAACGCTAAGTCTATTTTTCTTTCCTGGCAGATGCTGCCTGACCTGCTGAGTATTTTCTGTTTTTATTTCAGATTTCTAACATTCACAGTATTTTACTTTTGATGTGTAAAGATATACAGTCATGATGTAATTGAATAACGGCAGTAATACAAAGAGCTGACTGGCCTCCTCCTGTTCCTAAGTAACCGTGTACCCATCTGTATTCCAGGTCCAGTGCCCATACATCTGGTGAACGGTCCGAACATGTGTTCCGGGAGAGTTGAGGTCTATCGTAACTCCAGCTGGGGAACTGTCTGCGCGAATGGCTGGGATTCTAATGCAGCGAACGTGGTCTGCAGAGTGTTGAATTGTGGGACAGCCCTGTCAGTAACACAAAATACCACCTATGGGGAGGGGACTGGGGACATCTGGTTGGAAGATGTGAGGTGTGATGGGAGCGAGATTTCCCTCGATCAGTGCACTGCCAACCCCCAGGTGGGGAATAGCTGCAAACACAAGGACGTTGGAGTGACCTGTTCAGGTGAGTGGAGTGATTTACTTGGCTTAGAGTTTTTAACATGCTACTTGATGCACGATCAATTTTACAAAGACTAGAGTTGGATACAACTGAGGCTTTATTGCTCTAAGATGTGTGGCCTCCTACAGCAGCTGGCAAAATGGCTGTTGAATGAGGACACGCATATTTAGACTCTGCCTACTGGGTGAAGCCAGCAGGCAGGGGATATCGGCGAACCTGTAGTACAGGTCCTACCTTACATCACCTAATATAGGTGTAACAATGGTTTACCACACTACTTGGGCGGCATTCTCCCCTACCCGGCGGGGCAGGGGGTCCCGGCGTAGGGGAGTGGCGCCAATTCTCCGCACCTTTGGGGGCTAGGCCCGCGCCGGAGCGGTTGGCACCACGTCGACTGGCGCGAAAACCTGCACCAGCGGGGCGCCGGTGCTGGCCGAAAGGCTTTCGCCGGTTCGCGCATGCGGCGGTTGTGACCGCTGATGTCACCACCGGCGCATGCGCGCTGGGGGATTCTCTTCTGCCTCCGCCATGGCGGAGGCCGTGGCGGTGGCGGAAGAGAAAGAGTGCCCCCACGGCACTGGCCCGTCCACCGATCGGTGGGCCCTGATCGCGGGCCTGGCCACCGTGGGGGCACCCCCCGGGGTCCGATCGCCCCGCGCCCCCCCCAGGACCCCGGGGGCCCGCTCGCGCCGCCGATCCCGCTGCCACCAGAGGTGGTTCAAACCTCGGCGGCGGGAGAGGCCTCCCAGCGGCGGGACTTCGGCCCATCGCGGGCCGGAGAATCGCCGCAGGGGGCTCGCCGCTTGACGTGGCACGATTCCCACCCCCGCCAATTCCCGGGTGGCGGAGAATTTCTGCCACGGCGGGGGCGGGATTTTCGGCGGCCCCGGGCGATTCTCCGACCCTGCGTGGGGTCGGAGAATTTCGCCCCTTATGTGTGTTTGTTCTCAATCCTTGATCTTGTGATTGAAACTTTAATTTTCTTCTGGGTTACTTGTCCAGTAATCCTATTGACCTTGGAGGGGATGCAGCACAGATTTAGCAGAATGATACTGGGGACAGCAAGTGTTCAATTACAAGTACAGTTTACAGGGATGAGACTTCGACGCCACTGAATACAGAACATGAAACAGTGATCTCATTGAAGTATTTGGGATGTTTAAAGGATTTGATAGGGTAAGTAGATGTGGTTGGCTATATTAGGGGAATCGCGGTAGGGGTACCTAGGTGGGATGTAACTTATACTGTGGTATTAGTGGTGGAACCTGCCTGCTGGTTCCGCCCAGCAGGCGGAGCATTAGAGTCTGTGTTTCACCCACAGCAGTCATTCTGTACTGGAGCTGTTGGGGTAACTATTTGTTCATTAAAGCCTTCAATTGGACTACAATCTCGCTTCAGTCGTGATTGATCGTGCATCAGTAAAGAAGGCTGGATTTTCCTTCTAGCAGTGGGAAAGAGAAGTCGCCACAGTTTCTTGGTTCCGAATCTTCCCTTGGGAAGAAACGGTGGCTCATTGGAATTTTCACGGAGGTTCCTATATCATTAGCATGGATGGTGGTGGACGAACTCTTGGAAAACTTCTGGCTTTCGAGTACCATCAGGGCACAATGGATGCTAAGGAATAGGGAAGACGCCTCAATGTGGATGTACCTTCTCACAAAACCTTTGATAGCTTTAAATAAAAAAGAGATCTCTTTGCCAGCCCACCACTGTGGGGAGTGGGGGGGGGGGGGGGGGGGGGGGGGGAGCACACCTTCAAGCAATAAACCGCTCACTGCTAGTATGAGAAACTTCCAGTTGGCATCTTTTAATTGGGGTTAATAAAGTTGTTAAGCAGCTTAATCAGCTACATGACGTATGGGTGCAAGCAACCCAGCCAGTCCTCAACTCGCCACCTTTAAAATGATCAGCATTAGGAACATCATTGGAAAGGAGCACACTAGCTGTCACCAGCATTTTTGGGCACTATCCACCTCTGTTCCCACCCATGGCCTGATAATCCTGCCCAGAGAAATTATTTCCTCTGGTGGGATGAATCTAGAACAAGTGGGCGTCAAGTGAAAATTAGAGTCTGGTGCTGAGGGCGGATGACAGGAAGCAATTCCTCATCTACAGGATAGTAGAAGACTCCAACTCTCTCCTCCAAAAACTGTTGATGCTGACAACCAGTTGGAAATTTCAAAACTGAGAGTGACAGATTGTTGATGGTTCAGGGTATTCACAGGTACAGTATTTTAGCATTTGTTTCCAGTGGAATGGAATATAAAAGTCGGGAAGTTTTACTGCAGCTGTATAGGGCCTTGATGAGACATGGGGAGGATGTGCAAACTCCACACGGACAGTGACCCAGAGCCAGGATGAACTTGGGACCTCGGCGCCGTGAGGCAGCAGTGCTACTCACTGCGCCACCATCCTGCCCTGTACAGGGCCTTGATGAGACCACCTCTGAAATACTTTGTGCAGGTTTGGTCTCCTTATTAGAAAAGAGATGTAATTGTATTCAGGCAGTATAGAGAAGGTTCACCTGTCTCATTCCTGGAATGAGGGTCTTCTCTTATAAAGAAAAGTTGACCAGTTTGAGTTTATACCTGTGGTGATAGGCATCACTGTAAATACACAAGGGGTTAATGTAAATACACTAAGACCAAGTAGACACTAGAGGGAGCACCAGATATGTCATACATGCAGACATACAGCTAATGAACACATAGAATAGGAGACAACCAATGGGCAGTCAAGACACCCAGAGGTGACACTACCACAAGGGGGCATTACACAACCCATATATAAGGACAGGGCGCACATGCTCTGTCTCTTTCCACAGGGGACACTTAGAGAGTAGGACAGGGGCAGATCAGAAGCACCACACCCATCAAGTTGCTTGGAGCAGACTGGTTAGTTAGACTGAGTTACTGTAGCAAGATTAGCAGGAGAGTCAAACGCATAGAGAACTGTTTTAATGGTTCAATAAATCACATTGAACTTACTTCAGAGTATCTTTTGGTCAAAGCTGCATCGAGTTGCAGCCTGTGTTATCCCAGAGTACATAAAATCAACATGGTACCAGTAGTGCCTGTTGAATCTATACAGTTCAACTCAACAAGATCCGTGACTACCCATTTGAAGGTGGTGGACCAGGTCCGCCTGAGAAGGGGGTGGGTGGGACAGGTGTTCCACTCAGGACTGGACGTAAAGAACCGAGGGGTGGCGATCCTGGTAGGGAAGAGGGTGTCGTTCGTGGCGGCGGAGGTGGTGGCGGATAAAGAGGGTAGATATGTCATGGTGAAGGGTAGGCTGCAGGGGGAGAAAGTGGTGATGGTTAACGTGTATGCCCCGAACTGGGACGACGCTGGCTTCATGAGGCGCCTACTGGGCCTCATTCCGGACCTGGAGGCAGGGGGCCTGATCATGGGGGGGGACTTCAACACAGTGCTGGACCCCATGTTGGACAGATCGAGTTCAAGGACGAGTAGGAGGCCGGCAGCGGCAGAAGTGTTAAAGGGGTTTATGGAGCAGATGGGAGGGGTGGACCCCTGGAGGTTTGGGAGGTCGAGGGCGAGGGAGTATTCCTTTTTCTCCCATGTCCACAGAGTCTATTCTAGAATTGACTTTTTTGTATTGAGCAAGGGACTGATCCCGAAAGTACGGGAAGTGGAGTACTCGGCCATAGCGGTCTCAGACCACGCGCCACACTGGGTAGATTTGGAAATGGGGGAGGTGCGAGACCAGCGTCCGCTGTGGCGCCTGGATGTGGGGTTGCTGGCGGATGAGGAGGTGTATAAGAGGGTCCGGAAGAGCATTGTAAGATATCTGGACATTAATGACACGGGGGAGGTGCAGGTGGGGATGGTATGGGAGGCCCTGAAGGCGGTGATCCGGGGGGAGCTGATCTCCATACGGGCACATAGGGAAAGGAGGGAGAGACAGGAGAGGGAGAGGCTGGTGGGGGAGCTTCTGGACGTGGATAGGAAATATGCGGAGGCACCAGAGGAGGGGCTGCTGGGGGAACGGCGTAGTTTGCAGGCTAAGTTTGACCTGTTGACCACCAGAAAGGCGGAGACACAGTGGAGAAGGGCGCAGGGCGCGATTTATGAGTATGGGGAGAAGGCGAGTAGGATGTTGGCGCATCAGCTCCGAAAGCGGGATGCGGCTAGAGAAATTGGGGGAGTGAGGGAGAGGGGTGGGAACATAGTGCAGAAGGGGCCAGAAGTAAATGGGGTTTTCAGAGACTTCTATAAGGAGCTGTATCGGTCAGAGCCGCCGACGAGGGGAGGGGGGATGGAGGGCTTCTTGAACAAACTGAGGTTCCCCAAGGTCCAAGAGGAGCTGGTAGAGGGGCTGGGGGCGCAGATAGGGTTAGAGGAGCTAGTCAAGGGGATTGGGCATATGCAGTCGGGGAAGGCGCCGGGGCCAGACGGGTTCCCGGTGGAATTTTACAAAAAATATGCGGATCTGGTGGGCCCTGTGCTGGTGCGAGCCTTCAACGAGGCATGGGAGGGGGGGGCTCTGCCCCCGACAATGTCGCAGGCACTGATCTCTCTGATCTTGAAGCGGGACAAGGACCCCGTGCAGTGTGGGTCATATAGGCCTATCTCGCTCCTGAATGTGGACGCCAAGCTGCTGGCAAAGATCCTGGCTACCAGGATAGAGGATTGTGTGCCAGGGGTGATACACGAGGACCAGACGGGTTTTGTGAAAGGGCGGCAGCTTAATACGAACGTGCGGAGACTGCTAAACGTCATCATGATGCCGGCAGTAGAGGGGGAGGCGGAGATAGTGGTGGCATTGGACGCGGAGAAAGCATTTGATAGGGTGGAGTGGAAGTACCTGTGGGAGACGCTGGAACGGTTTGGATTTGGGGAGGGATTTATTAAATGGGTGAAGCTGCTCTATTCGGCCCCGACGGCAAGTGTAGTGACGAATGGTAGGAGATCGGAGTATTTTGGGCTCCACCGGGGGACCAGACAGGGGTGCCCCTTGTCCCCCCTGCTCTTCGCACTGGCAATTGAACCGTTGGCGATGGCACTGAGGGGCTCAGGGGGGTGGAGAGGGCTGACAAGGGGCGGGGAGGAGCACCGGGTATCGCTATACGCGGACGACCTGCTGCTATACGTGGCAGACCCAGAAGGGGGAATGCCGGAGGTGATGGAACTGCTAGCAGAATTCGGGGACTTTTCAGGGTACAAGCTAAACTTGGGTAAGAGTGAGGTATTTGTGATACACCCAGGGGACCAGGAAGAGGGAATCGGGAGACTCCCGTTGAAGAGAGCAGGAAAGAGTTTTAGATATTTAGGGGTGCAGGTGGCAAGGAACTGGGGGACTCTCCACAAGTTGAACTTCTCTAGGCTGGTGGAACAGATGGAGGAGGAATTTAAAAGGTGGGACATGGTGCCGCTGTCGCTGGCGGGCAGAGTGCAGTCCGTTAAAATGACGGTCCTCCCGAGGTTTTTGTTTTTATTTCAGTGCTTGCCCATCTTCCTCCCTAGGGCCTTCTTCAAAAAGGTGACGAGCAGCATCATGAGCTACGTGTGGGCGCACGGCACCCCAAGGGTGAGGAGGGTCTTCTTGGAGCGGAGTAGGGAGAGTGGAGGGCTGGCATTACCCAACCTTTCGGGGTATTACTGGGCGGCTAATGTATCGATGGTGCGCAAGTGGATGATGGAAGGGGAGGGGGCAGCTTGGAAACGAATGGAGAGGGCGTCCTGTGGCAACATAAGCCTGGGGGCCCTAGTAACGGCGCCATGGCCGCTCCCTCCCACGAGGTACACCACGAGCCCGGTGGTGGCGGCCACCCTCAAGATCTGGGGGCAGTGGAGGCGACACAGGGGGGAAGTGGGAGGTCTGATGGAGGCACCGTTAAGAGGGAACCATAGATTCATCCCGGGGAACATGGACGGGGGATTCCAGAGCTGGCACAGGGTGGGCATCAGGCAGCTGAAGGATCTGTTTGTAGATGGGAGGTTTGCGAACCTGAGAGAGCTGGAGGAGAAATTCGGGCTCCCCCCGGGAAACGTGTTTAGATATTTGCAGGTGAAGGCATTTGCTAGACGCCAGGTGGAAGGGTTCCCCTTGCTCCCCAGCAGGGAGGCGAGCGATAGGGTGCTCTCGGGGGTCGGGGTCGGAGGGGGGGAGGATATCGGACATATACAAAGTAATGCAGGAGGCTGAGGAGGCATCAGTAGAGGAGCTGAAAGCCAAGTGGGAGGGGGAGCTGGGAGAGCAGATAGAGGATGGGACATGGGCTGATGCCCTGGAGAGGGTTAATTCTTCCTCCTCGTGTGCGAGGCTTAGCCTCATTCAATTTAAGGTGCTACATAGAGCCCATATGACGGGGACAAGGATGAGTCGGTTCTTTGGGGGTGAGGACAGATGTGTCAGGTGTTCGGGAAGTCCAGCGAACCATGTCCATATGTTTTGGGCATGTCCGGCACTGGAGGAGTTCTGGAAGGGGGTGGCAAGGACGGTGTCGAGGGTGGTGGGATCCAGGGTCAAACCAGGATGGGGACTAGCGATCTTTGGGGTTGGGGTGGAGCCGGGGGTACAGGAGGCGAGAGAGGCCGGAGTACTGGCCTTTGCATCCCTAGTTGCGCGAAGAAGGATACTGATACAGTGGAAGGACGCGAGGCCTCCAAGCGTGGAAACTTGGATTAATGACATGGCAAGCTTTATCCAGTTGGAAAGGGTCAAATTCGCCCTGAGAGGGTTGATACAAGGGTTCTTCAGGCGGTGGCAGCCTTTCCTCGACTTTTTGGCTCAAAGATAGGGTGCAGAGGTCGCAGCAGCAGCAACCGGGGGGGGGGGGGGGGGTGGGGGAGAGGGGGGGGTGGCAACAACGGGTGTGGTGGGTGATTTAAGGTTGTAATGCGGGCAAATTTGTTCGCAGTTCATGTTTGATGTTAATTGTTGCTTTGTTTGTTTTTGGGGGGGAGGGAGGGGGGAGGGACAGCGCGCGCGGGGGGTCGGGCGGGGGGGGGATATTTGTTAAGAGGGAATATTTTGTAATAGTCTATGGTTAGGTGGGGTAAATATTTTCATGTAAAAAATCTCTTCAATAAAAATTATTTTAAAAAACAAAAAAACAAGATCCGTGACTACCAGCAACCCAGGCAAGATGATCGAGATTCCGGTTCCTCAGCAGCTCAGGTACCACGGCAATCTCTGCCAACTGGCGTGCATTCAAGCAGAGATTTGAGATTTACATGGTAGCATCCGACCTAGATGGCGTGGCCGATGCTGAGAAGATAGATCTTCTACTCACCATTGTGGGTGAAAGTGCAATAGAAACCTTCAACTCCTTCAAGTACTTCAAAGGGCAGGACAAAAGAGACTTCCAGACAGTCCTGGACAGGTTTGAAAACTACTCAAGGTGAACACAACAGAAATCGTTAAAACTGGCGCCTAGACTCACCACGAGGCAAAGGTAGGTTTGCAACAGAAGCATGCAGAAAAGGCAATTTTGATTGGCAACCATCTTGCGCAAGGAGCCGCACATGCGCAGTTCCCAAGAAGACACGAACCAGCGAAAAGAGCGCACAGTGAAGGAAAAGCGATCTGTGCATGCGCAATCCATTCCTACACTCCACGTCACAAGCGCCATGATGTCAGAGGCCCCGGACCATGTCCACTTAAAGGGGAAATGTCCGAAAATAGTGAAAAAAATTTTAAAGCCAGAAAACACAATTCTTTCACCTGGAACGACAGCACAATGCCTGAACTTCGACCAGTAGCTGAAAGTAACCTCCGCAGAACCCTGCAACAAGCAGTTAGCACCGCTCTAAGAGATGATTTAGTCTTAGAAGACTATGACTCAGACGATGATTTCATCATTGGACGTGGCGACTTCAATACCAAACCGCAATGAGATGTACATTGAAGCATCCGACACAGTCATGGACGAGTTCTTCAGATTTGAGGATCCTCAGCCCAGCATAGACGACATCCTGACCCATGAGTACAGGATTCTGCTGCGGCCTGACGGCTGACGCCAAGAGACAGAGAGCGGTACAAGCCCACAGAGAGCAGCCTGACGCCAAGAGAGTGGTCCACGCACCATGAAGAATCCCCGACTCCGCACAGAAAGCAATGACAGACTCCACAGCGAGACCACTGCACGACTCCATTGAGAGCGCACAGACCGACTCCACAGCGAGATCACTGCATGACTACACACAGGGAACGATGCCAGACTCCACAGAGAGAGCAATACAAGCCTCCACAGTGAGCTCGTTGACAGATTCCACGATGGAAGCAACGCAAGACTCCAGAGCGCAGACCTTGCATGAACAGGACCATGAAGGCCTCGCAACCTTACCTGAGCAACCAGCAGCAGACGATGCAAGTCTGCAACGCTCAAGTGCACAGCAAGATGACTATGACAATCTACCCAGGTTATTTGAGCCACCAGAAGAAGACTCTGACAGTCTACCCAGCTCATCTCACCGACAAGAAGACACTGAAGGTCAACCCACTGTATGTGCGACAAGTGACAAAGGCTTCACAATTCCCATACAAGATGTAAGGCACCTCAGCAAGACTGACAGATCTCAGCTAGTATGTACAGAGGCACTCAATGATCAAAGTGAGGTACTAGTGACTCCAGTGACACCATGTTATTTCAAACCTCATCTACTTGAGCCTCTCCACAGGAACCTGAAATGACTCCAGATGGGGAGCATCAAGAAACCAAAGGTGATTCAGGTGAACCAGAAAGGGCTCCAGACGGGGAGCATCGACAAGCCAAGGATGATTCAAGTGAACCGGCATGACTCCAGATGGGGAGCGTCGAGGAATCAGAGACGGCACGCTCAATGAAACAGCAGATGCCACAAAGGACACTGACACAAGTAACTTTGTGAAGGACTCGAATTCTCCACTCGGTGTGGTCATTGAGCGCAACAACAAAGACAACAACAAGAAGCGTACCAGAGGCAACAAACACAACAACAAGCACGTCAATAACAACAATGACACCAACAATAGAACAACAATTGGTACGACATGGTAAAACTCTGCCCATGAAGGACAATGCTACTGCTCAGCTCAGAACAATGGCGGGAGTGCAAACATACCATGGCATGTCAACGTCATCATAACTATTATTTGGTATTGTATATTCCTCAACGTCATCATAACTATATTTGGTATTGTATAATCCTCAATGTCATCATAACTATTCTTTGATCTTATATCGTCATCACAGTCTTCATAACTTGTTCATGCCATCACTTATTTACCTGTTTTTGTTCAATTTTTCTTTAACACTGTACAGAAAATATGTAACACGAAAAAGGGGGGAATATGCATCACTGTACATACACAAGGGGTTAATGTAAATACACTGTAACTAAGTAAACACTAGAGGGAGCACCAGAGACGTCATGACATGCAGACATACAGCTAATGAACACATAGAATAGGAGACAACCAAGTCACAGTCAAGACACCCAGAGGTGACACTACCACAAAGGGGCATTACACAACCCATATATAAGGACAGGTCACACATGCTCTGTCTCTTTCCACAGGCGACATTTAGAGAGTAGGACAGGGGCAGATCAGAAACATCATATCTACCACGTGGCTTAGAGCAGACTGGTTAGTTAAACTGAGTTACTATAGCAAGATTAGCAGGAGAGTCAAACTCATAGAGAACTGTGCTAATGGTTCAATAAATCACATTGAACTTACTTCAAAATCTGGAGTATCTTTTGGTCAAAGCTGCATCGAGTTGCAGCCTGTGTTAACCCACAGTACATAATAATACCCACTGGAGTTTAGACGAATGCCAGGTTATCTCAAAACATAATGCAATTTGATAGGTAGATACTACAAAGATGTTTCCACTTGTGACAGAGATTAGAATTGGTGACAGTTTGAGACAGAGATTTGGAGAATTTATGCTCTCAAAGGTCGTCAGTGTGCGACCTCTCTTCCCCATGAGTCTTGGGGTATGGGGAGCAGACAGCAAAGTATGTTTCAGCCATGATTTTATTGAATGACAGCACAGATTCGTACAGATGAATGGCCTCCTCCAGCACCTAAGTCCTATGTTCCTAAGAAAGGTGGGAGGATAGATTGAAGGCACAGATCAGCAATGATCTATTGAATGGCAGCACAGACTTGAGGGGCTGAATTTCCTCCTTCTGTTCCTACATTTTAAATGTCCGCTGTGCTAAGCCGCAATTGGAAGAGACTTAATCTTGTGAAATACTATGTAGTTCCAAACTAATTTAACCATGTTCTCATCTTTATTCCAGGTCCAGTGCCTGTACGTCTGGTGAATGGCAGCAACATGTGTTCCGGGAGAGTTGAGCTCTATCGTAATAAGGTCTGGGGAACCGTCTGTGACAATGGCTGGGATGTAAAAGCAGCGAATGTGGTGTGCAGTGTGTTGAGCTGTGGGAAAGCCCTGTCAACAGATAGAAGTGTCTCCTATGGAGAGGGGACTGGGGTGATCTGGTCATATAATGTGAGCTGTGATGGGACAGAGCCTACCCTCGATCAATGTTCTGTCAATCCAGGGATGGGGAATAACTGCACACATGCAGCGGATGTGGGAGTGACCTGCTCGGGTGAGTGGAGTTTCTTGGTAATGTAACATGTTGGCTGATGTTGGGATGATGTTGGGCTCATGTTGAGTAATGTTGGGTTGATGACTGGGTGTTGGGTGACATCTAGGTATAGGTTAGTGTGAGGGTTGATGTTGGAGGTTCGGTTGATGACAGAAAATCTGCCGTTCCCGCAATGATATTGGAATTGCTCTATATCACTAATGTCATGGAGGTGGACACAAGTATATGTAAAAGGCAGACTGATGCCTGTGACTGCTCTGTACAGCTACCATTGTGTGAACCAGTTTAAGGATGTTTCCATCTCTATTCCAGGTCCGGTGTCAGTGCGCCTGGTGAATGGTAGCAATGTGTGCTCTGGGAGAGTTGAGCTCTACCGTAACTCCAAATGGGGAACCATCTGTGACAATGGTTGGGATGTTCATTCAGCGAATGTGGTTTGCAGAATGCTGAACTGTGGGACGACTCTATCAGCAACAAGAGATTCCTACTTTGGAGAAGGGATTGGGGACATTTGGTTGGACAATGTGACGTGTAAGGGGACAGAACCTACCCTTTATCAGTGCTCTGCCAACCCACTGGTGGGGCAGAACTGCAACCACAAGAAGGAGGCCGGAGTGATCTGCTCAGGTAAGTGGAGTGACATTCTCAAATTTTTCAGAAGTCAGGTAATTCCCTATGGACGTGCGCGACTGTGGTACAGGGATTGCTGTAAATTTTCCACACCGTTTACTAGCCAAGCCAATCTAATCCCACTTTCCAGCTCACTCCCACAGTGTAATTTAAAAAATTATTTTCTTGGACAAGGGAATTGCTGGCAAGTAACCATTCTTATTGCCATCCTTAATTGTCCATGAGAGGATAGTGGGGAGGTTGTAGCAGCATTAACAGAGAGCTGGACAATGGTAGCAGCACCACAGAACGGGCATATATAGGTGGCACCACTCATGAGGGTGTGTGCTGCAAGAATGGCAGAGTGGGAAGTGACATTTGTTCCTATGGGACAAGACAGGGAAAGAATTTTGGGAAGATAGATCATGAAGAACAGCAGAACTGAGAGAAAAACCACCTGCCATCCGCCTGATTTATCCAATCCAGGGTGACTACAAGAGCAGGTCAAAGGTTAGGAATTCTGCAGCGAGTAACTCACTTCCTGACTCGCAAAGTCTGCCCACAACCTACAAGTCACAAGTCAGGAGTGAGATGGAATGCTCCTCTTGCCTCGATAAACGCAGCTCCAAAAACACTTAAGAAGCTTGACAGTATACAGGGCAAAGCAACCCACTTGATTGGTACCCCATCCATAAATGTTCAGTCCCTACATCACTGACACACAATGGCAGCACCAAAATTCTTGAGGTAGCAGCTTCCAGACCTATGACCACTACCATCTAGAAGGACAAGAGCAGTAGACACATGGTGACACCGTTACCTGGAAAATCCCCTCCAAGCCACTCACTATCCTGATTTAGAAATATTTCACCCTTTCTTACCTGTCGCTGGGTCAAAATGCTTTAACGTCCTCCCTAATAGCATTGTGGGTGTACCTACACCACAGGGTCTGCAGCGGTTTAAGTAGGCAGCTCACCATTACCTTCTCAAGGACAACTAGGGATGGGCAATAAATGCTGACTTCACCCGTGGCACACACATCCTGTAAATATATTTTTAAAAGCATAAATGCAGACGAGGATCAATTGGAAAAATGGCCTGTTTCTGAGTTGCACATTCTCTGACACCATTCCTGGTTTTCTGAAACCACTGGAATATGTTTGCCTTTCTCAAACTTTCTTTATCATAGATTGTGATTTCTTTCA
Source organism: Scyliorhinus canicula (assembly GCF_902713615.1). NCBI lineage: Eukaryota > Metazoa > Chordata > Chondrichthyes > Carcharhiniformes > Scyliorhinidae > Scyliorhinus > Scyliorhinus canicula. The sequence continues at coordinate 227,830,256 of NC_052148.1, forward strand.
TAATTATTTTTAAGGGATATCAGCATGACATCACTGAAAGGGAAATGTGACATGTAATCCAGTCTTAGTTTCACTTTTGCTTTACACAGAGCGCAAATACACAGCACTGACTGCTTCAATCTTAATAGCCATGTATAACTGTTCCCACGTAATAAATATTAATACACAACATATTTATCGTATGAGCAATTCATGCCGTGTGTCTTGTACAATAAATAGGTCCAAAGTATTATATCGTTATAAGACCACAACAAATTGAATGTCCATGTTGACAGAAACTGCCCGAACAAAACCAAACTCCAGGTGTATTAAACAGAAGCTAGGGTCTAGATGTGCTGTTCCGCTGTTCCAGAGTGGGCAGCTTCCATCCTAGTCCCTTCAGTAACAGCAACTCATGACTTTTGAACACTCACTGAGAACCTCACATGAGCTCCCAATCCTCAAATTCCAATTCCATTCCAAACACAGGTCCATAATTACAGTAAATTCTAAATCATTGTAGTTAAAACCAGAAAGGTTTCTAACATTTCTCAATTTTTATTCCAGGTCCAGTACCCATTCGACTGGTGAATGGTAACAACATGTGTTCCGGGAGAGTTGAGCTCTATCGTAATGGTGTCTGGGGGTCCGTCTGTGACAATGGTTGGGATGTAAAAGCAGCGAACGTGGTGTGCAGTGTGTTGAACTGTGGGAACGTCCTGTCAACAGATAGAAGTTCCTCCTATGGAGAGGGGACTGGGATGATCTGGCCATTTAATGTGAGCTGTGATGGGACAGAGCGTACCTTCGATCAATGTTCTGTCAACCCATGGTTGGGAAATAACTGCACACATGCAGCGGATGCAGGAGTAATCTGCTCAGGTTTGTGGAGTTTCTTGGAGTAAATGGCAACACGTTGGCTGATGTTGGGATGTTGTTGGGTTCATATTGGGGTAATGTTGGGTTGATGACTAGGTGTTGGGTGACATCTAGGTGTAGGTTATCGTGGGGTTAGTTTTGGAGCCTTAGTTGACGTTGGGAAATACATAGGAACATACATAGAAAATAGAAGCAGGAGAAGGCCATTCAACCCTTTGAGCCTCCTCAGCCATTCATTATGCTCATGGCTGATCATCAACATCAATACCCTGATCCTGCCTTCCCCTCAAATCCCCATATCCAAATAACCCCAAGAGCTATATCACATTCCTTCTTGAAATTACACAATGTGTTGGCCTCAACTATGTTCTGTGGTACTGAATTGCACAGATTCACCACTCTCTGGGTGAAGACATTTCTCCTCACCTCAGTCCTAAAATATTTGTCCCTTGTCTTCAAACTATGACTCTTAGTTCTGGACTCCCCATCATCAGGAACATTCTTTCGATATCTACCCTGTCTAATCCTGTTAGAATTATGTAAGTTTCTATACGATCCCCTCACTCTTCTAAACTCCAGTGAATATAATCCTAACCGACTTAGTCTCTCCTCATATGACAGTCCCACCATCCCATGAATCAGCCTGGGAAACCTTTACTGCACTCCCTCCATAGCAAGAACATCCTTCCTCAGATAAGAACACCAAAACTGCACACAATACTTCAGGTATGGCCTCACCAATTCCCTATACAATTGCCGTAAAACATCTCTATTCCTATATTCAAATCTTCTCGCTTTGAAGGCCAACATACCATTTGCCTTCTTTACTGCCTGTTGTACCTGCATGTTTACTTTCAGCGACTGATGCATGAGGATACCAAGGTCTGACTGAGTATCCATCTCTGAATTTACATCCATTCAAATAATAATCCGACTTCCTATTGTTGCTACTGAAACGGATAACCTCACATTTATCCACATTATACTGCATCTGCCATGCATATGCCCACTAACTCAGCCTGTACAAATCCCGCTGACGAATTTCTGCATCCTCCTCACAACTCATCCTCCCACCCAACTTTGTATCATCTGAAAATTTGGAGATAATGGGGGCGATTCTCCCAAATGGAGACCAAGTGTTAGCGCCATCGTGAACGCCGTCGTGAAGTGCGAAACGGGCACGGGGATGACCGATTATGGCCCACACAGGGGGCCAGCACTGGAGTGGTTCACTCCACTCCAGCTTCCCATCTTGGCGCCAAATGGGCGTCGCGTCAACCCGCGCATGCGCAGTTGGGCCGGGCCAACCTGTGCATGTGCAGGGGACTTCTTCCGCGCGCCGGCCCGACTCAACATGGCGTGGTGTTCAGGGGCTGGCCGTGCAGGAAAGTAGGCCCGGGGGGAAGAGGCTGGCCCGCCGATCGGTGGGCCCCGATCGCAGGCCAGACCCCATCGGAGGCCCCCCTGGGGATGGAGCCCCCCTCCTCTCCCCCCGCCCCCCCCAACAGGCCGCCCCCCCAACAATTCGCGCAGAGTTCCCGCCGGCAGTGACCAGGGGTGAACGGCGCCGGTAGGACTCTGTCGTTTCCGCGCAGCCATTCGGCCCATCCGGGCTGGAGAATCGGCAGCCCCGCCGATTCCAGCGGCCCGCGGCCAGCGCCACACCAACCACGCCGGCGCAAATGGCACCGATTCTCGGCACCTCGGAGAATCGCGCGCCGGTGTCGGGGCGTTGTGGTGTGGTTGCGGCGTTTCTCCGGCCCGGTGGGGGACTCGGAGAATCACCCCCAATACATTTAGTTCTCTCATTAATATCATTGTATCATTAATTTATAATGTGAACAGTTGGGGTCCTAGCAGAGATCCCTGCGGTACCCCACTAATCACTGCCTGCCAATCAGAAAAAGACCCATTTATTCCAACTTTATGATTCCTGTTCGCTAACCAGCTTTCTGTTCATCTCAACACACTACCTGTTCCCATAATCACTGTTTGTGCGGAGTCTGCACATCCTCCCCGTGTGTGCGTGGGTTTCCTCCGGGTGCTCCGGTTTCCTCCCACAGTCCAAAGGTGTGCAGGTTAGGTGGATTGGCCATGATAAATTGCCCTTAGTGTACAAAATTGCCCTTAATGTTGGGTGGGGTTACTGGGTTATGGGGATAGGGTGGAGGTGTTAACCTTGGGTAGGGTGCTCTTTCCAGGAGCCGGTGCAGACTCGATCGGCCGAATGGCCTCCTTCTGCACTGTAAATTCTGTAAATTCTATGGAATAATCCCATACGTTTTAACTATGCATAATAATCTGCTATGTGAAACCTTGTGGAAAGCTTTCTGAAAGTCTAAATAAACCACATTCATCAATTCTCCCTGGTCAACTTTACTAGTTACATCTTCAAAATATTCCAGTAGATTTGTCAAGCTACTTTATTCATATCAAAGTACGAATTTAGTTCCTCAGCCATTTCTTTGTTCCCTGTTCTGAATTCCCCCGTTTCCGACTGTGAGGGGCCTACATTAGTTTTTATCTGTTTTTCTCTTTACATAGCTCTTCAAACTTTTACTGTCAGTGTTATGTTCCCCGCTAGCTTACTTTCAAATTGTATTTTCCCCTGATTAATCAATCCCTTGGTCCGCCTTTACTGAATTTTAAACTGTTTTCAATCCTCAGGTCTATTGCTTTTTCTTGATAATTTGTGTGTCTCTTCTTTGAAACTAATACTATCTCTAATTTCCCTTGTAAACCATGGTTTGGCCACAGTGCCCTTTTTACTCTTGCGCCAAATAGGAATAAACAACTTTTGGAGTTCACCCATTAGTCCATTAAATGCCTGCCATTGTCTGTCCACTGTCCTTCCTTTCAGTAATGTTTCCTAGTCCATCATAGCAAGATCATGCCTCATATCATTATAGTTACCTTTATTGATGTTCAAGACCCTGATCTCAGAATCAACTAACTCATTAACCACCTTGATAAAGAATTCTATCATATTATGGTCACTCATCCCCAAGGGTTCTTTCACAACTACGTTTCCAACTAATCCATCTCATTGCACAACACCCAGTCCAAGATAGCCTGTTCCTTGTTGGTTCCTCAACATATTGGTGCAGAAAAGTATACCAAAATACATGTCATAATATCCACTCATGTATATCATGAGATGCAGACAGGCAGTGATTGACACACAGGATAACCAATGAACACATACGACACAGAACAACCAATCACCAGACAGGACACCACCACTATAAAGCCCACAGGGCATTAAGGCTCTCTCTCACAGGACACGGCTAGGGAGATAGTCGCAGTGCACAGGCCAATGAACATCATCACCATGTGATAGAGAGCTAGTCTGGTCAAGCCAGTAGGAGGTTATCAGTTAGGTTAATAGAGTGTCAACCCACAGCAGATTATGTACAGCAATCAACAGGTTCAATAAAACAGTGTTGGACCATCTCCTGTGTCGGAAGCCTGTTTCTCATTTTACTGCATCCAGTTGCAGTCGATGTTAGACCAACACAGATAACACATCAATACACTCCAGAAATTCCTCTTCCATTGTACTGTGACTAATTTGACACACCCAATCTGTATGCATATTAAAGTCACCCATAATCGCAGATATCCTTTATCACATGCATCTCAGAAGTACCTGTCTAATGTTGTTCCCAGCATTACTACTGCAGTTTTATGGGCTTTATACCAACCCCCTCAATGTTTTTTGCCCCTTGATGTTTCTTAACTCGATCCAGGCACATTCCACATCATCTGTACTAATATATTTCCTCAATATTGTATCACTATTTTCTTTAATCAACAATGCAATTCCACCACCTTTTCCTTTCTGTCTATTCTTCCATAAACTGAATAGCCCTCAATGTTTAGTTTCCATCCTTGGTCACCTTGGAGCCTTGTCTCCATATTCCCAACTGTGTCATATCGCTATATATCTATCTAGTGTTTCCATAATGATATTGGGGTCGATCTGTATCAGTTACGTGACGGCGGAGGACACAAGTGTGTGTTAAAGGCAGACTGATATCTAGGCCCGTTCTGTATCTCCACCATTTTATGAATCAGTTTAAGAGTGTTCTCATCTCTATTTCAGGTCCGATGTTAGTGCGCCTGGTGAATGGTAACAACGTGTGCTCCGGGAGAGTTGAGCTCCAATGTAACTCCAAGTGGGGAACCATCTGTGACAATGGTTGGAATGTACATGCAGCGAATGTGGTCTGCAGAATGCTGAACTGTGGGACGGCTCTATCAGCAACAAGAAATGCCTACTTTGGAGGGGGGACTGGGAATCGTTGTTTGGATAAAGTGAGGTGTAAGGGGACAGAACCTTCCCTTGATCAGTGCTCTGCCAACCCACTGGTGGGGACTAACTGCACCCACAATAAGGTGGCTGGAGTGATTTGCTCAGGTAAGTGGAGTTACCTTCTCAGTTTTTTCAATTCCCTATGGATGTGTACGACTGTGTATAGGGATTGCTGTTCAATCCCTACACCCTTTACTAGCCCAACCAATCTAATCCCACTTTCCAGCTCAGCCCCACAGTGTAATTTAAAATTTAATTTTCTCAGACATGGGAGTCGCTGGCTACACCATTGTTCTTATTGCCCATCCCTAATTGCCCTTGAGAATATAGTGGTGAGCTGTCTTCTTGAACCACTGCAGTCCATGTTGAGTAGGTACACCCACATTGCCGTTAGAGAGGATTAAACAGTAAAAGTCCCCTCCTCACCCCCTTCCCTTATAACAGTGAAGTTCCAATTTTCCACCCAGGCTAATCCCAGTCTCCTCTTCACTCCCCACTCCATGTAATGTTCTATTTAGTCTAATCCCACTCTCCTACAAACTCCCCATCCCTTGAATATACTTTACTGCTCAGTCCATGTAATATTTAATATTCTACGCAGTCGAATTCCACTGTCTCATTTGTTCCGCACATGCTTTACATTTCCAATCAGTCTAATTCCACTCTCGTGCTCACTCTCCATGTTCTTTAATATCTCACTCTGGCCTCTGCTCTATCCCCCACCTTGTGTCATTTTACTGGGTTTCTGAAAGTGTGCTTGGTGATTGGGGTGTGGTTAAAATGCAGTTGGGACATCTTAATGACACTTCCCAGAAGGGGAATGTAAAGGTGCCACCAGTAATGAGGGTCTGCTGCAAGAATGGCAGTGGGCATTGACACTTGTTCCTTTGGGACAAGATAGGGAAAGAACTTTGGGGAGATAGACAATGAAAACCAGCAGAACTGAGAGAAAGCCCACCTGCCATGTGCCTGATCCATCCAATCTGGGGTGACTGCAAGAGCAGGTCAAAGGTTAGGAATCTTGCAGCGAGTAACTCACTTCCTGACTCACCAAAGCCTCTCCAAAATCTGCAAGGCACATGTCAAAAGTTTGATGTAATACTCTCCCTCGCCTTAATAAATGCAGCTCCAAAAATACTTAAGAAGCTCGACAAAGCAACCCACTTGATTGGTACCCCATACCCCATCCATAAATGTTCACACCCTCCAGCACAGTGTAGTGGTGTGTACCATCTGCAAGATACACTGCAGGAACTCACCAGAGCTTCTGAGGCAGCACCTTCCAAACCCATGACTGCTACCTTCTAGAAGGACAAGAGCTGTAGACACATGGGGACATCACCATCTGGAAAATCACGTCCAAGCCACTCACCATCCTGACTTGGAAATATATATTTTTTGGAAATACTTTTATTAAAATTTTAAAATCATTTTAATACAAAACCCACAATAACAAACAATAAAAGTTCCCTCCCCACCCCCTTCCCTTATAACAGTAAAACTTAGCTACTAAGTCCCTTTCACCCACCGCCGCTCCCCCCCCCCTCCTCCCAACAGCTAACAGTGACCAGCTCTTTCAAGTACAATATATACGGCCGCCGTCTGCAGTAAAATCCTTCCACTGATCCTCTCACAGTAAACATCTCGAGATGTAACAACTCCATCAAGTCATGTCGAGGCGCTTGGTGGTGGAATCGACCTCCAACCTATGAGTATCCATCTTCTTGCCACCTGTGAGGCAAAGTTCAGGACGCCTGCCCTCACCCCCGTCCAGAGTTCTGGTACAATCGAAACACAAAAAATGGCCACCAATGGACGAGGCTCTAAACCTATGTTCAGCATTGCCGACATAGTCTCAAAAAACAACCCCTGAAGTCCGCCAACTTTTTAATTTTTTTTATTTATAAATTTAGATTACCCAATTATTTTTTCCAATTAAGGGGCAATTTAGCGTGGCCAATCTACCTACTCTGCACATTTTTGGGTTGTGGGGGCAAAACCCACGCAGACACGGGGAGAATGTGCAAACTCCACACGGACAGTGACCCAGAGCCGGGATCGAACCTGGGACCTCGGCGCCGTGAGGCAGCTGTGCTAACCACTAGGCCACCGTGCTGCCCTCAACTTTGAGCACGATCAGAATATGTGCACATGATGTGCCAGGCCCCCCAGACAATGATCGCATTTATCCTCCACCCCTTCAAAAAATCGACTCATTCCAGCCTTCGTAAGGTGTGCTCGGAACACCACTTTCAGCTGGATAAGTCTCAGCCTCGCACAGGGCGAGGTCGAGTTCACTCTCCTCAACACCTCACTCCAAACTTCCACCTCCAAGAGCGGACCCAGCTCCTCCGTCATTTTGCCTTCGCACCCTCAACAGAGTCCCTCTCCTCCCCCATCATCCGCTGAAAGGTACCTGATGTGCTGTCTTCCTCCGAACGAGAGCAGGATAAGAAACTCTCCAGCAAGGTAAAAAGCTGCTTCATCAGATAAGCTCAAAAATACTTTTAGACCCAGCTGCGCGCCTGGAGGTACCTGAACCCATCAACCTCTTGACCCCATATTTTTCTTTCAGTTCCTGTAAGCTATCGAACCAACCTTCTAAAAATAAGTCTCCCACTGTCTCTAAACATTTATCCTTCCATTCCCTAAATTTCACATCCGACCAGCAGGTTCGAATAACTGATTTGCATAGATAGGGTTCATCTTAGACCCGGCCCTCAAGTTAAAATGATGGTGGTGTTGCCTCCAAATTTTTAATTGGCTACCACTACCAAGTTAGATGAGTGTTTTTTTGGTACCACCGGTAATGGAGCACCAGAGCTGCTAGGCTTGCTCCCCTCACAGACTTTGCTTCTACCCAAACCCAAAGCTCATCCGAATCTCCAAACTATCTAGCACCTCTTCAGCATTAGCTGCTCAGTACTGAAAGTTTGGCAAGACAAAGCCCCATAATTGTTTCTCCCTCTGGAGCAACGTCCTCCTAATCCTTCGGCACTTACCCATCCAAATAAACAGTCAATTCTTTCTGAACAAAACCTTGGGTAAGAATATCGTAAGGTGCTGGAATAAGAATTAAAATGTTGGTAAGATGCTCATTTTAATCGATTGCACTGGGCTTGCCAGAGATAATGGGAGACTGTCCCATCTTTGCATGTCCGCGTTGACCTTCGGTACCAGATTCGTATAATTCAACCTCCAGAGTTTCCTCCAGCCCCTTGCTATCTGGACACCCAAATATCAAAAATGACCTCCAGCTAGCCGGAACGGCACACTGCTACATCCCCCTCTCTGCCTCAACAACCGAACTGCAAAGTATTCACTCTTATCTATATTTATCTTGTAAACAGTAAAGGCCGCAAAACGCAGCAAGATTCCTATACTGTTATCTATTGGCACTTCCGGATCCTTCACATATAATAGTAAGTTGTCGGTGTACAGCAAGACCCTGTGTTCCACCCCACCTTGAACTATTCCTCCCCATGTATTTGAGGGCCTCAGGGCCATGACTACTGGCTTTATTACTCGTGCAAACAGCAAAGGTGACAATAGACATCTCTGCCTGGTACCCTGGTAAAGATGAAAGGAGTCAGAGGTCACTTTGTTAGTGCAAACACTGGCAAATGGGGCCCTATATAACAGCCACACCCATGCTGCAAAGCCCGTCCCAATTCCAAATTTTTCTAAAACCGCAAACAGATAATCCCACTCTACCCGGTCAAACACCTTCTCCGCGTCGAGCAAGATTAGATCTCCAGGACCCGACTCTCCCCCTGAACAAGCACCACATTCAAAAGCCCGTCTCATGTCCGCTGTCAACCTCCGCCCTTTCATAAACCCGTTTGGTCTTTCCCCACTGTAGTGATCTCTGTATCTGTACATAGATAAGGAGTTAATGTATAGTCATTACTGAATGATCACTCGAGGGCAACACTAACAGGGGGTATAAAACAGACTCAGTCTGCTTTCCTGCCTCTTTGTGTGTATTGCGACTTGAGACCAGAGGTGTAGAGTTAGCTCAGAGTGCAAGTATAATTAGTCATAGTTAATTCTAGTTCTATCTTGTTTAATTTAATAGCTAGTAAAAGGATTGAAGAATCAAACTCACAAATTAATTGATTAGTTAATCAATAAATTATTTGTTTTCATCGGACGACTTTGAGTATTCACCATTAAACCATAAACAAATGAGTAACATATATTATTACAAGTAATATAACATGTTACTTGGAGTTGTAACATAATACAACACCCACCACCTCTGGCAGGCAAGGTTCCAGTCTTAATGACGGCCACCTTACCTAACAGCTTCACATCCACATTTAGTAGGGAGATTGGATGATACAACCCACAGTCTAAGGGGCCCTTGTCTTTTTTCAAGAGCAGGAAAATCGAACCTGCCTCAGTGTCAAAGCACCTTTCTCCAAGGAGTCCCTAAACATCCCTAACAAGAGAGGGGCTAATAGGTCTATGAATTTTTTCTATAATTCCACCAGGAACACGTCAGGTCTCAGTGCCTTCCCCGATTGCATAAGTTTCATTGCCTGTTTGATCTCATCCAACTCTAGTGGAGTTCAAGGTCCTCTTGTAACTCCTTCACCTTGGAAAACACCAACTCACCCAGAGATTCAACCATATCTTTTCCATTTAGGGCAGCACTGTGGCACAGTGGTTAGCACTGCTTCCTCGCAGCACCAGGGACCCGGGTTCAATTCTGGCCTTGGGAAACTCTTTGTGGAGTTTGCACTTTCTCCCTGTGTCTGCGCGGGTTTCTTCCGGGTGCCCCAGTTTCCTCCCACACTCCAAAAATGTGCAGGTTAGGTGGATTGACCATGCTAAATTGCCCCTTAGTGTGGGGTTACGGGGATAGAGCGGGGGAATAGGGTGGGTGCAAACTCGATAGGCCGAATGGGCTCATTCTGCACTGTAGTGATTCTATGATCTTGTGGATGGTACGACCCTTATCAATTTTGGTAAAAGGCCTTAAATACTTAATTTGCCTTCTCCTGATTTGAGACCAGCCCTTCTATCCTGTGGCCTAATCTGGGCAATGTCCCTCTCAGCCTCCTGTTTCCTCAGTTGATATGTCAGGAGGCGACTTGCCTTCCCCCTGTATTCGGAAATGGCCCCTTTAACTCGCCTCAGCTGCGTTTGTATTTTCCTCCTCTCCGCTAATAGTTCGTCGGATGGGGGTCTGCATATTTACGATCTGCCTTTATAATATTGTCTACTAGTTTTTCCTGCTCCCTCCTTGCCTCCAGCTCGACATATGCCATTAAAGATATAATTTCTCTACAACCTTCAGTACTTCCCATAGTGTCGAGGGAGAGACCTTGCCATTGTCAGTATTCAAAATATAATCCTGGATAGTTCCCAAGATCCTTGCACAGAACCGAATGTACGCTAGCAGACCCACATCCAGCTGCTCCCCCTTTCAATGTCCCTTACCCACCCCCAACTCAGGGTCCATCTAATGTGGGACATGGTCAGAAATTACCACCGCCGAGTACTCAGATGTCTTCCTCCTGCCATTAGCGATCGGCTTATCTGACTTGGAAATATATTGCCGTTCCTTCACTGTCAATGGGTCAAAATGCTGGAACTCCCTCCCTAATAGCACAGTGTGTGTACCTACACCATAGGGTCTTCAGCGATTCAAGATGGCAGCTCACCGTCACCTTCTCTAGGGCAACTAGGGATGGGCAATAAATATTGGCATAGCCAATGACGCCCACATCCTGTAAATGAATTTTTTAAAGCATAAGAATCAATTGAAAAATTAGCCTGTTTCTGAGCTGCACATTCTCTGACAGCATTCCTGGCTTTCTGAAACCAAGAGAATATGACTGCCTTTGTCATACTTTCATTATCATAGATTGTGATCTCTTTTTTAATTGACGTTTAAGGGGTATCATGATGACATTACTGAAAGGGAAACATGCCATTTAATCCAGTCTTAATTTCACTTTTGCTTTGAGCAGAGCACAGATACACAGCGCTGACTGCTTCAATCTTAATAGCCATGTATAACTTTCTCACGTGCCTCGTCTTAATAAACTCACAACATATCTACTGTATGAACATTTGGTGCTTTGTGTCTTGTACAGTAAAAACACCCAAAGTATTATATCTTTATCATAATATGACAGCTGGTTGGAGCATGTCAACTAGAAATCAGGAATAGTAAGGCGAAAAAGTCACTGATAGGAGTAGTCTATAGACCACCAAATAGTAACATTATGGTGGGGCAGGCAATAAACAAAGAAATAATTGATACATGTAGAAATGGTACAGCAGTTATCATGGGGGATTTTATTCTACATGTCGATTGGTTTAACCAGGCCGGCCAAGGCAGCCTTGAGGAGTTTATAGAATGTATCCGCGATAGTTTCCAAGAACAGTATGTAATGGAACCTACGAGGGAACAAGCGGTCCTAGATCTGGTCCAGTGTAATGGGACAGGATTGATTAATGATCCCATAGTTTGGGATCCTCTCGGAAGGAACAATCACAATATGGTGGAATTTAAAATACAGATGGAGGGTGAGAAGGTAAAATCATACACGAGTGTTTTGTGCTTAAACTAAGGAGATTACAATGGGATGGGAGAAGAGCTAGCTAAGGTAGATTGCGAGCAAAGACTTTATGGTGAAACAGTTGAGGAGCAGTGGAGAACCTTCCAAGCGATTTTTCACAGTGCTCAGCAAGGTTTATACCAATAAAAAGGAAGGACGGTAGAAAGGGAAAATCGACCGTGGATATCTAAGGAAATAAGGCAGAGTATCAAATTGAAGGAAAAAGCATACAAAGTGGCAAATATTAGTGGAAGACTAATGGACTGGGAAATCTTTAGGGGGCAACAGAAAGCTACTAAAAAAGCGATAAAGAAGAGTAAGATAGATTATGAGAGTAAACTTGCTCAGAATACAAAAACAGATCGTAAAAGTTTCTACAGGCAGCACGGTGGCCTAGTGGTTAGCACAACCGCCTCACGGCGCTGAGGTCCCAGGTTCGATCCCGGCTCTGGGTCACTGTCCATGTGGAGTTTGCACATTCTCCCCGTGTCTGTGTGGGTTTCGCCCCCACAACCCAAAAATGTGCAGAGTAGGTGGATTGGCCACGCTAAATTGCCCCTTAATTGGAAAAAATAATTGGGTAATCTAAATTTTAAAAAAAGGTAAAAGTTTCTACAGATATAAAAAACAAAAAAGAGTGGCTAAGGTAAATATTGGTCCTTTAGAGGATGAGAAGGGAGATTTAATAATGGGAGATAAGGAAATGGCTGAGGAACTGAACAGGTTTTTTGGGTCGGTCTTCACAGTGGAAGACACAAATAACATGTCAGTGACTGATGGAAATGAGGTGATGACAGGTGACGACCTTGAGATGATTGTTATCACTAAGGAGGTAGTGATGTGCAAGCTAATGGGGCTAAAGGTAGATAAGTCTCCTGGCCCTGATGGAATGCATCCCAGAGTGCTAAAAGAGATGGCTAGGGAAATTGCAAATGCACTAGTGATAATTTACCAAAATTCACTCGACTCTGGGGTGGTCCCGGCAGATTGGAAATGAGCAAATGTGACACCACTGTTTAAAAAAGGAGGTAGGCAGAAAGCGGGTAATTATAGGCCAGTTAGCTTAACTTCGGTAGTAGGGAAGATGCTGGAATCTATCATCAAGGAAGAAATAGCGAGGCATCTGGTTGGAAATTGTCCCATTGGGCAGATGCAGCATGGGTTCATAAAGGGCAGGTCATGCCTAAATAATTTAGTGGAATATTTTGAGGACATTACCAGTGCGGTAGATAACGGGGAGCCAATGGATGTGGTATATCTGGATTTCCAGAAAGCCTTTGACAAGGTTCCACACAAAAGGTTGCTGCATAAGATAAAGATGCATGGCATTAACGGTAAAGTAGTAGCATGGATAGAGGATTGGTTAATTAATAGAAAGCAAAGAGTGAGGATTAATGGGTGTTTCTCTGGTTGGCAATCAGTAGCTAGTGGTGTCCCTCAGGGATCAGTGTTGGGCCCACAATTGTTCACAATTTACATAGATGATTTGGAGTTGGGGACCAAGGGCAATGTGTCCAAGTTTGCAGACGACACTAAGATGAGTGGTAAAGCAAAAAGTGCAGAGGATATCGTAAGTCTACAGAGGGATTTGGATAGGTTAAGTGAATGGGGTAGGGTCTGGCAGATGGAATACAATGTTGACAAATGTGAGGTTATCCATTTTGGTAGGAATAACAGCAAAAGGATTTATTATTTAAATGATAAAATATTAAAACATGTTGTTGTGCCGAGAGACCTGGGTGTCCTAGTACATGAGTCGCAAAAGGTTGGTTTATAGGTGCAACAGGTGATTAAGAAGGCAAATGGAGTTTTGTCCTTCATTGCAAGAGGGATGGAGTTTAAGACTTGGGAGGTTATGCTGCAATTGTATAAGGTGTTAATGAGGCCACACCTCAGTTTTAGGCTCCTTACCTGCGAAAGGACGTACTGGCACTGGAGGGTATGCAGAGGAGATTCACTAGGTTAATCCCAGAGCTGAAGGGGTTGGATTACGAGGAGAGGTTGAGTAGACTGGGACTGTACTCATTGTAATTTAGAAGGATGCGGGGGGGCGGTGGGGGGAGGATCTTATAGAAACATATAAAATTATGAAGGGAATAGATAGGACATATGTAGGCAGGTTGTTTCCACTGGCGGGTGAAAGCAGAACTAGGTGTCATAGCCTCAAAATAAGGGGAAGTAGATTTAGGACTGAGTTTAGGAGGGGCAGGGGCTGGTTTAACACACTGGGCTAAATCGCTGGTTTTTAAAGCAAACCAAGGCAGGCCAGCAGCACGGTTCAATTCCCGTACCAGCCTCCCCAAATAGGCGCCGGAATGTGGTGACTAGGGGCTTTTCAGAGTAACTTCATTGAAGCCTACTCGTAACAATAAGCAATTTTCATTTTCATTTCATTTTTTTTCATTCAAGAGGAACTTCTTCACCCAAAGGGTTGTGAATCTATGGAATTCCTTGCCCAGTGAAGCAGTTGAGGCTCCTTCATTAAATGTTTTGAAGATACAAATAGATAGTTTTTTGAAGAATAAAGGGATTAAGGGTTCGGGCCGGAAAGTGAAGCTGAGTCCACAAAAGATCTGCCATGATCTCATTGAATGGCGGAACAGGCTCGAGGGGCCAGATGGCCTACTCCTGTTCCTAGTTCTTATGTAACCTCCATGTTGGCACAAACTGTCCACAAAATCAAAGCAAAAGCAAACTCCAGGAGGATTAAACAGAAGCTAAGGTCTGAATGTGCTGTTACAGGGTGGGCGGCTCAGAGCCCAGTCTGTTCATTAACGGCAACTCATGACATTGGAACGCTCACTGAGAACTCCAACCCCATTCCCATCACAGGTCCATAATTATAGTGAATTTTAGATCATTGTAGTTAAAACCAAAAAGGTTTCTCACATTTCTCAATTTTAATTCCAGGTCCAGTACCCATCCGACTGGCGAATGGTAGCCACATGTGCTCCGGAAGAGTTGAGCTCTATCGTAATGGTGTCTGGGGGACCGTCTGTGACAATGGATGGGATGGAAAAGCAGCGAGTGTGGTGTGCAGTGCGTTGAACTGTGGGAAAGCCCTGTCCACAGATAGAATTGTCTCCTATGGAGAGGGGACTGGGAAGATCTGGTCATTTAATGTGAGCTGTGATGGGACAGAGCGTACCCTTGAACAATGTTCTGTCAATCCAGGGATGGGGAATAATTGCACACATGCAGAGGACGCGGGAGTGATCTGCTCGGGTGAGTGCAGTTTCTTGGGATAAATGGTAACATGTTGGCTGATGTTGGGATGTTGTTGGGCTCATGTTGGGGTAATGTTGGGTTGATGACTGGGTGTTGGGTGACATCTACGTGTAGGTTTGTGTGGGGTTGATGTTGGAGTTTTGGTTGATGTTGGGAAATACATAGAAACATACATTGAAAATAGAAGCAGGAGGAGGCCATTCTGCCCTTCAGGCCTTCTCCACCATTCATTATGATCATGGCTGATCATCAAGTTCAATACCATGATCCTGCCCTCCACTCAAATCCCCATATCCCTGAACCCCAAGAGCTATATCTCATTCCTTCTTGAAATTACACAATGTTTTGGCCTCAACTGCCTTTTGTGGTAGCGAATTGCACAGATTCACCACTCTCTGGGTGAAGACATTTCTCCTCACCTCAGACCTAAAAGGTTTTCCCCTTTTCCTCAAACTATGACTCCTAGTTCTGGACTCCCCCACCATCAGCATCATTTTTTTTGAATCTACCCTGTCTAATCCTGTTAGAATTATGTAAATTTCCATGCGATCCCCTCTCACTCTTCTAAACTCCAATGAATATAATCCTAACCGACTTAGTCTCTCCTCATACGACAGTTCCACCATCCCATGAATCAGCCTGGCACACCTATGCAGCACTCCTTCCATAGCAAGAACACCAAAACTGCACACAATACTCAAGGTGCTGCCTCACCGATTCCCTATACAATTGCCATAAAACATCTCTATTCCTATAGTCAAATCCTCGCTATAATACAAATAATCTTTATTGTCACAAGTAGGCTTACATTAACACTGCAAGGAAGTTACTGTGAAAAGCCCTAGTTGCCACAATCCGGCACCTGTTCAGGTACTCAGAGGGAGAATTCTGAATGTCCAATTCACGTAACAGCATGTCTTTTGGGACTTTGGCGACGCTATGAAGGTAACAGACCATGTGCCTTCTTTACTGGCTGTACCTGCGCGCTTACTTTCAGCAACTGATGCATAAGGACACTAAGGTCTCACTGAGTATCCACCTCCCCGAATTTACACTCGCTCAAATAATAATCTGCCTTCCTATTTTTGCTACCAAA
Source organism: Scyliorhinus canicula (assembly GCF_902713615.1). Taxonomy (NCBI): domain Eukaryota; kingdom Metazoa; phylum Chordata; class Chondrichthyes; order Carcharhiniformes; family Scyliorhinidae; genus Scyliorhinus; species Scyliorhinus canicula. The sequence continues at coordinate 227,846,328 of NC_052148.1, forward strand.
GAGGATAACCTCACATTTATCCACATTATACTGCATCTGCCATGCATATTCCCACTAACTCAGCCTGTCCAAACCTCACTGAAAAATCTCTGCATCCTCCCCACAGCTCACCCTCCCACCAATTTTGTATCATCTGCAAATTTGGAGATAATACATTTAGTTCTCTAATTCAAATTATTGATATATAATGTGGACAGTTGGGATCCTAGCACAGATCCCTGCATACCCCACTAATCACTTCCTACAAATCAGAAAAAGACCCATTTATTCCAACTTTTTGCTTCCTGTTTGCTCACCAACTTTCTATTCATCTCAACACACTACCCGTAATCCCATGTGTTTTAATTTTGTACAGTAATCTGCTATGTAACACCTTGTTGAAAGCTTTCTGAAAGTCTAAATAAACCACATCCACCAATTCTCCCTTGTCAACTTTACTAGTTATATCTTAAAAAATTCCAGTAGATTTGTCAAGCATGATTTTCCTTTCGTAAATCCGTGCTGACTTTGTCTGATTACGCCACTGCTTTCCAAATGCTGCACTATGAAATCCTTGATAATGGACTCTAGCAACTTCCCTGTTACCGACGTTAGGCTCACTGGTCGAGAGTTCCCTGTTTTCTCTCTACCTCCCTTTTTGAATAGCGGGATTATATTAGCTACCCTCCAATCTGTAGGAAACATTTCAGAGTCCAAACAGTTTTGGAAAATGACCACCAATGGGTCAACTATTTCTAGGACCACTTCCTAAAGTACTCTGGGATGAAGATTATCAGGACCTGGGGATTTGTCCACCTTCAATCTTATTAATCTCCTCAAAACCATTTCTTTACTAAATTAATTTCCTTTTGCTTCTCACTAAAACTGTTTTTTCTCAGAAGCTCCGATACATTATTCATGTCTACCTCTGAGAAAACAGAAGCACAGTACGAATTTAGTTCATCAGCCATTTCTTTGTTCCCTGTTATGGATTCCCCCGTTTCCGACTGTAAGGGGCCCACATTAGTTTTTATATGTCTTTTTCTCGTTACATAACTCTTCAAACTTTTACAGTCAATGTTTATGTGCCCTGCTAGCTTACTTTCAAATTGTATTTTCCCCTGATTAATCAATCCCTTGGTCCGCCTTTGCTGAATTTCAAACTGTTCCCAATCCTCGGATCTATTGCTTTTTCTTGATAATTTGTGTGTCTCTTCTTTGAAACTAATACTATTTCTAATTTCCCTTGTAAACAATGGTTTGGCCACAGTGCCCTTTTTACTCTTGCGCCAAATAGGAATAAACAACTTTTGAAGTTCACCCATCACCCATTAAATGCCTGCCATTGTCTGTCCACTGTCCTTCCTTTCAGTAAAGTTTCCCAATACATCATAGCCAGCTCATAATAATAATATAATAATAATCGCTTATTGTCATGAGTAGGCTTCAATGAAGTTACTGTGAAAAACCCCTAGTCGCCATATTCCGGTGCCTGTACGGGAATTGAACCCATGCTGCTGTCTTGTTCTGCATTACAATCCAGCTGTTCAGCCCACTGTGCTAAACCAGCCCCAACATAGGAAACCCCGATCATAGAGGTAACATAGCCCTTCATAGGAGTCAGCTGTTTAGCCCACTGTGCTAAACCAGCATTATCAGAGACCCCTCCCACCCAGGCATTGCCTTCCAGACACTTCCATCAGGCAGAAGCTACAGAAGTCATGCCTCATACCATCATAGTTACCTTAATTGAGGTTCAGGACCCTGGTCTCAGAATCAACTAACTCACTATCCACCTTGATAAAGAATTCTATCATATTATGGCCAATCTTTCTTTCACAACTAGATTACCAACTAATCCTTTCTCAGTGCATAACATTCCAAGATGGCCTGTTCCCTTGTTGGTTCCTCAACATATTGGTCCAGAAAACCATACCATACACTTCAGAAATTCCACCTCTATTGTACTGTGACTAATTTGACTCAACCAATCGCATGCAGATTAAAGTCATCTATAATCACAGATGTTCCTTTATCACATGCATCACTGAAGTACCTGTCTAATGCTATTCCCAACATTACCACTGCAGTTTGCTGGTCTGTCTACCACCCCTATAAATGTTTTTTGCCCCTTGATGTTTCTCAACTCGATCCAGACAGATTCCACATCATCTGTACTAATATCTTTCCTCAATATTGTATCGATATATTCTTTCATCAAAAATGCAATTCCAGGCAGCACGGTGGCGCAGTGGGCTATCCTGCAGCCTCACGGCGCTGAGGTCCCAGGTTCCATCCCGGCTCTGGGTCACTGTCCGTGTAGAGTTTGCACATTCTCCCCGTGTTTCCGTCGGTTTTGCCCGCACAATCCAAAGATGTGCAGGCTAGGTGGATTGGCCAAGCTAAATTGCCCCTTAATTGTAAAAGATTAATTGGGTACACTAAAAAATTTACAAAAATGAAATTCCACCACCTATTGGAGTGACCTGTTCAGGTGAGTGGAGTTCTCTGCTTGACTGATTTTCACAGTGCAGAAAAGGCCCTTTGGCTCATCGAGTCCACCCCTAATCTTGCGCTTATCCCGCTTACTTGTCCCATAATTTAAAAAATATATATTGTTACTCAATCTATAAGTTTGCGGATGATATGACTGTGGTGGGCCGAATCTCAAACAATGACAAATCAGACTACAGGAGGGAGATAAAACACTTGGTTGCATGGTGTACCGAAAACAACCTCTCTCTAAATGTCGGAAAAACCAAGGAACTGATCATCGACTTCAGGAAGCATAGCACGACACACACTCCCGTCTGCATCAATGACTCTGAATTGGAGATGGTCGATAGCTAAGTTCCTGGGGGGTCACCATCACCAACAGTCTGTCCTGGTCCACTCACGTTGATGCAACAGTTAAGAAAGCCCAACAACGTCTCTACTTCCTACGGAAGCTAAAGAAATTTGACACGTCTGCATCGACTCTCACAAACTTCTACAGATGTGCAATAGAGAGCATCCTATCCGGCTGCATCACAGCTTGGTATGGCAACTGCTCGGTCCAAGATTGCGAGAAGCTGCAGAGTGTGGTGAACTCAGCCTAATGCATCACACATTGCCACCCTCACATTGATTCTGTATACACCTCCCACTGCCTCAGGAAGGCAGGCAGCATTATCAGAGACCCCTCCCACCAAGGCATTGCCTTCTTCCAGACCCTTCCATTAGGCAGAAGGTACAGAAGTCTGAAGACCCGCACATCCAGACACAGGAAAAGCTTCTTCCCCACAGCTACAAAACTCCTCAACGACTCCCCCTCGGACTGATCTGTTCCCTGTAAGAACACTATTCACGATGCAGATTAAAGTCATCCATAATCACAGATGTTCCTTTATCTGCCCTATGCTGCTCTTGCTCGTGTATTTGCTTTGTTTGGCCCCTTGTTCCGCACTGTAACCAATCACTGTTTGTCCATATACCATTTGTGAATGTTCTTTGTTGATTATTCTTTTTGTCTACTATGTACATGCTGTGTATATTCCCTCGACCACAGAAAAATACTTTTCACTGCACTTCGGTACATGTGACAATAAATCACATCAAATCAAAATCAAATCAAATATTAGAAGCGTTTTCAAGTATGCACAGAAAGTAAAAGAGAAAGCAGCAACACCCATAATCATCAAACAGTAACCACATCCTAACTACCCCCATCTTAGCCCACTTCCACAGCCCTCCTTTTTTGATTATAGCACCAACCCCCAAAAAGAAGAAAACTTCCCCATGACCCCCACAAATGCTGCTGACATTTTACCACTCCTTGAAGTCAATGAACAGCCTGCACCTCAAGAAGAACACTTCATCCACACCTCAGATGCCAAACTTTATCTTTTTTAGGTGCAATAACTGCGCCAAGGTGCTCACTCGCGCCGGTGCTTTCGGCGGCTCCAGGTCTCGCCATCTCAGCAACATCTGCCTCCATGCACTCCCAGATCCTCCAAAACTCCAAATATTGCCACCATGGACTCGGAGTCACCTTCACCCCCAAAATCTTTGACATTGTCTCTGCAAAAGCTCCTCCAACTTTGGACAAGCCCAGAACATGTGGACGTGGTTCACTGGCCTTCCTGCACACCACCCACATCTATCCTCTATCCAGGGAAAGAACCGACTCATACCGGGCAGCACAGTAGCATTGTGGATAGCACAATTGCTTCACAGCTCCAGGGTTCCAGGTTCGATTCCGGCTTGGGTCACTGTCTGTGCGGAGTCTGCACATTCTCCCCGTGTGTGCGTGGGTTTTCTCCAGGTGCTCCGGTTTCCTCCCACAGTCCAAAGATATGCAGGTTAGGTGGATTGGCCATGATAAATTGCCCTGAGTGTCCAAAATTGCCCTTAGTGTTGGGTGGGGTTACTGGGTTATGGGGATAGGGTGGAGGTGTTGACCTTGGTAGGGTGCTCTTTCCAGGAGCCGGTGCAGACTCGATGGGCCGAATGGCCTCCTTCTGCACTGTAAATTCTATGATAATTCTATGAATTCTATGATGTGAGCCCTATACACCACTTTAAACTGAATGAGGTTTAGTCTTGCATGTGACGAGGTTGAGTTCACCCTTCGCAGAGCCTCACTCCAGAGCCCCACCTCAACTCCTCCTCCCATTTCCGTCTGACTCCCTCCACTGGGGTTCTCTATCTTTCCATCGGCTCCCCATTAATATCGGAGATCTTGTGCTCCCCTGTCTCGTCCTTAGACAGAATTGTATCTGGTAGCGCCGGAGGTGTTCTCTCCCACCCCACCCGCAAACAAAGAAAACAATCCAACCCCATCCCCTTATTCCACAACTCTACCCCCCCCCCCCCCCCCCCACTTTGCTTCCATTAGCTCGCCTACTAGGGTGACCCCCACTCCAGGAAACCGCTTCCTCAATCCACAAGCACCCTTCTTCCAAACCCAGCCTTCGTGCGCTCCCAAGTTCCTCCTTTCCCACCACCCCACTCCATCCTCGCATTCCCCACTGACCACCCCACAATTGAATACATATCGAACACAACTCCCACCACTGGGAGGGTAAAAAGAGATACATAATATTCTATTTTCACACATAGATCTAATTGAACACAGTAGGTAGAACAACAACATCAAACATTATAACCCGGCATAAATGAAAACAGTTCCCCTCACTCCCAGAGCACAACACCTCTGTTTCATTGGTGAACCCACCCAAATGGTCTCACAAGTCCCTTGTCCCTCTTTGTTCCTAAATAGGACCGCTTTGACCCTATTGAACTTGGCCTGTCATTTGGCTAACTCCACTCCCAAGTCCTGGTAGATGCGAACGGCTTGGCCTTCTCCCGTACAATCTCTCTTGTCTCCTTTGCCCACTGCAGAATCGTCACCTATCCAGGTATTGGTACAGCTGCACAATGATCACCCTCAGCAGCTCTCCCGCTTTTGGCTTCCTCCTCAGCGGCGTCGCTCAACGACCCTCTCGCCCACCAATTTCCCGAACATTCTCGCCACGTATTTTGTGACCTGCATTTCCTTGATCCCCTCAGGCAGCCCCATGATCCCAACATTCTGCCTCCTTGAACGATTCTCCAGATCATCCACCTCCTCTCTTAACTTCCTCTGGCATTCCGCCATCATCGGCATTTCTGCCTCCAACGAGACCAACCGATTCTCATGGTCAGCCATCGACTCCTCCACCTTCTGGAGTGACTCATTCTGCACCTTCAGCCTTTGCTCCACTCTCTGATATGGCCGCCCGAATCGGCTTGGCCACTCTAGCCAGGTCTTCCAAGGCCTTCTTCCTCTGCTGTTGAAATCTAGCCATCAGAAACTCCACCAATGGTTCGTTGACATTGTGCGGGCAACGATGCCATCAACCTCTCTGCCACAGTTCCCTCTGTCGCACTTCGAGAGTCCTCCTGGTCTCTCTGTTGCCTTTATTCATTGCGCTCTTGACTTATGGTTGAATTCTTAGTTCTCTATACTCCCCCCCCCCCACACACACAAAAGGTGAAAGGACTAAAACAATTCTACCTCAGGCAGGAGCCACTTAATGTGTAACCACTTACTCCACGGCCGCCAACGGAAGTCCGAATGTGATGGTGTTTCAAGTGCTCATCCAAGTGCTTTTTCGAGGTTGTGAGGTTTCCAGTCTCCACTACCCTCCCAGGTAGTGCATTCCAAACTCTTACCACCCTCTAAGTGAAAAAAATACCCTCAGAATCTCACCTAAAACTATGTTCTCTTGTGATTGACCCCTCAACCAAGGGGTACAGCTGCTTCCTATCTGCCCTGTCCAAACCACTCAATCTTTACACATCAATCATATCCCCCTCAGCCTTTTCCGCTGTAAAGGAAACAGTCCACGCCTATTGAGTCTCTCCTTATAGCTCAGATAATCTATCCCAGGCGACATCCTGGTGAATCTCCCTGTAACCTCTCTAGTGTAATCACTGATTCCTATTGTGAGGTAAGCAGTACTGCATACAGCAGGGGTGGGCAAACTTTTCCGTGCAAGGGCCGCATTCAGAAATTCACAATTCACAAAGGGCCGCATAGTATATTAAGTAAAATAATTACGTCACCCGGTTATGATTCTGGGCGCCTCATATAGAACATAGAACAGTACAGCACAGAACAGGCCCTTCGGCCCTCGACATTGTGCCAAGCAATGATCACCCTACTCAAGTCAACGTATCCACCCTATACCAGTAAGTAACCCAACAGCCCCCCCACCCATTAACCTTTTAAAAAAAATTAAAAAAAAAAAAAAAAAAATTTTTAAAAAAAATTTTTTTTTTTTTTTTTTTAATGACTTGGTGGGCCGCAGAAATACCTTTGGCGGGCCGCATGCGGCCCGCGGGCCGTAGTTTGCCCACCCCTGGCATACAGTAATCCAACTGCAGCCTAACCAACGTTCTGTACAGCTCTATCATAACCTCCTGGATCTTACATTCTATGCCACTTGTGTTGGGTTCTCCTTTAGGAGAACGGTGTTCTCTTTGTGACTGAGTGGCTCAGTTCTCAAGTATATATTGGAAAGTTGATATGAGAGCAGGGAGCTCTCAGCTGAAGTACCGTAATGAATTGCACCAACAGTCTTAAGATTTTAAAATTCACATCCTTTTGTTTAAACCCATCCATGTCCCTTTCCCTCTCCCTCTCTCTCTCTCTCTCTCCCGCTGTCACCTTCTCCAGACCTTTGATTTACATTCTTCTGTTCATATCACACTATGACCCTCACCCACTTCCTACCTCCAACCTTTACAATTCTCACCCTGCTGTTCAAATGCTTCAGTGACTCCCGCCACTCCCTGGGTGGGATTCTCCAATCCTGCGGCAGAGTGTCCACCCCATCGTAAACGGCGTCGCATTTTACAACGGCGTGAACGGGCCGCTCCCAGGACTAATTCTGGTCCCTACAGGGGGCCAGCAAGGTGCTGGAGTGGTTCACGCCGCTCCAGCTGCCGATCCCGGCACAAACTGGGCGGCGCAGGATGCGCGCATGTGCAGTGGTGTCAGCGCCAACGCGCACATGCTCAGTGGCGCCGGCCCCGTGTGCATGAGCAGTGGCTTCCTTCAACGCGCCGGCCCCAATGCAACATGGCGCAGGACTACAGGGGCCGGCACGTAGGAAATGAGTCCTCCAGCCAGAGAGGCCGGCTCGCCGATCGGTGGGCACCGATTGCAGGCCAGGCCACATCGGAGGCTGCCCCCGCTCCCCCCCCCCCACCCCCCCGGGTCAGAGCCCCCACTCCCCCCCCCCCCCCCCCCCCCCCTCCACAGGCCGCCACCCAACCATTCCACGCTGAGTTCCCGCCGGCTGAGAGCAGGTGTGGATGGCGCCGGCGGGACTCGGCGTTTTCACGATGACCACTCGGCCCATCCCGGCCGAGAATCGGCGGGCTGGCCACGTAGAGCAGCCTGCGACTGCCACCACGCCAACCACGTAAGCGCCAACGACGCCGATTCTCCGCTCTGCGGAGAAACGCGTGCTGGCATCGGGGCAGAGTGGCCCGATCATGGGGATTCTCAGGCCCGGCCCTAGGCTGAGAGAATCCCGCCCCCTGTCTTCACAAACTCTCTCAGCCCCTACATTCCACATCCTCTTGTTCAAATCCATTGATGGCCCCTGCACCTTGCTGTCTGTGTAGACAGCCCTACAGCACTCTGAGATCTCTCCTCCTCCTCCACATCTGACTTTGTGAGCATTTTCTATTTGATCACAGAACCATTAACAACTGTGCCTTCAGATACCTGGGCCTGGAGCTCTGGAATCTCCTCTGGAATATTGCACCTAAAAATGTGTCGAGGCCTACTTCAGATATAGACAATTGAAAAGTAAAGACGATAATGCAAAAGATAAAACTTTAATCTCTTGTGATTGTGGAGACAATGGAGAGTGATTGGCACATCTCAGCAATTATCTGAAATCTGCCATTTCCTGTTGATTTATATCTCAGAATGTGGAAATAGTCTGTCATTAAAGAAAACAGACTGTGGGCGAAAGACAGGATCATTTTTTCCCTTCCAGGAATACACAGGGAAATGGGTTAAGCAGCTAGCTGTAGACCTTAGCTGTAGACCTTAGCTGATGTACCAATGTGTGAGCGACACAGGAGCAAGAGGAAACACTGCTGTTGCGACATCCTGGCCAAGTGCACAGACAGTTCCAGGCCCAAAGACCCCGGAGTCCCAACATAAATGTATTAACCAATAATTAATGTTTTCGAAGATCTTTAACCCTTTACTGCTCCAATGAATTACAGACACCAGATTTTTTAGTAAAACTTTAACAAACTGTTTGTTAATAATGAGAGGGAAATATGAATATTTAAAGAAATAATAGACCTATGGTCTACCTAATCCCACCCTTCACCCAGACACACGCAAGATAAGGGTTGGAGAGGATTAAAAGAAAACTGAGATTAAAGGGAAAAGGTTTGAGATTAATATTTGCTGCTACGGCTGTGGCCTCTGGGAAATAGATTTACTCAAGAGGTTCAGGGTGGTGCAGTTCCGTCCTTTGACCACCAGATGCCGTTTTACACAAGTTCCAGGTCGGTGCAATTCCGCCATTCTACCACGAGTTAGAGCTTCTTCCTCCTTGAGATATTACTGGGCTTTCAATCTGACAGTTTGCAGGATCTTCGTTAGCCTGATTTCTGTGTACAAATGCCGGCTACATTTTAAGGAATGCTCTTAGGTTCGAGCTCTTCCCATCCTTGGACACAGAGAATTAAAAGATTACAGACCTGGGGTGAAATTCTCCGACCCCCAGCAGGGTCGGAGATTCGCCCGGGGCCGCCGACAATCCCGCCCCCGCCATGTCCAGAATTCTCCCACCCGCAAAAAGTCGGCGTGCCGCCAATCCCGCCGCCCGCCTCGGAGAATGGCGGGGGCCGGCAGGAGGCTACGGGTTTCTGTGCTGCCGTTATTCTCCGGCCCATAATGGGCCGAAGTCCCGCCGCTGGGAAGCCTCTCCCGCCGCCGAGGTTTGAACCACCTCTGGTGGCGGCGGGATCGGCGGCGTCAGCGGGCCCCCGGGGTCCTGAGGGGGCCACGGGACAATCGGACCCCGGGGGGGTGCCCCCACGGTGGCCAGGCCCGCGATTGGGGCCCACCGATCGGGGGGCGGCCCAGTGCCGTGGGGGCACTCTTTCTCTTCCGCCGCCACCATGGCTTACACCATGGTGGAAGCGGAAGGGAATGCCCCAGCGCGCATGCGCCGGTGGTGACGTCAGTGGCAGCTGCCACTGATGTCACCACCGGCGCATGCGCGAACCAGCGAAGGCCTTTCGGCCAGCCCCGGCGCCGGGCGGTGGGCATCAAAGGCCGTTGGTGCCGATTTTGGCGCCAGTCGTCCTGGTGCCAACCGCTCCGGCACGGGCCTAGACCCCAAAGGTCTGGAGAATTCCGCACCTTTGGGGAGGCCCGACGCCTGAGTGGTTGGCGCCACTCCGCTACACCGGGACCCCCCGCCCCGCCGGGTAAGGGAGAATCCCGCCCCTGGTGAGTGACTGCTTGTTTTCTTACTCCAGAAGCCCTCTGAAAACCTGAGTGCTGTCTTGTCTTTTCACTTGGAGAGCCTTCACAGAACTAGCTTGGATGTTTTAGATGTCGCCTGGCCGAGAGAGAATGTGCAGCAGAGAGAGTGCCTTCCAGCTGCGACCTGGTTGAATCCTTTTCAGAACTGACAAAATGGCCCTGGCTTCTCCTGCTCCAGATATTCCTGACAAGCTCCACCAATCACAGACAACAATAGGCGATGGCTAACAAATCTACATTCATCGATTGGCTGCTTGCCAAGTCTAAAAAAAAATCTGTCGTCACAGGTTCTGCCACAGAACCCAAGGGGGAAGTCTTGGCCTGAGCCATCAGAACAGCAGTGTTTCTGTGTAGTTTAAACGGAATTCTCAGTGTTGCAGCAGCTAACCAGAAGATTATGGATTAAAGGCAGTCAGGCCAGGAATTGTAAAAAAGGAAACACGGAGCAGACAAAGGTTTTAAAACAGTGTCTTAACACCGCCCAGTCACCCCTGCAGTTGCAGGCACTGTGTTTCTCTCTCTCTCGGTTGCTGCCAGCGAGGTTCAACAAATACCACAGTCTAAATGAAATAGCACAGCCTCTCCTGCCACTCTGCCGAGCCCAGTGTCTCTAAACTAACTGTGAAACTGTCAAAGTCACCTCTACCAGAATCACCCAACTTAATGGCCACAACATACTGCCATCTCCAAGGATTGATTTGCATATCAAAAAAAAACTTTTGTTGGACTATTAACCTGTCACTTCTGATATGTGTCAGGGCAGCACGGTGGCCTAGTGGTTAGCATAACCGCCTCGCGGCGCTGAGGTCCCAGGTTCGATCCCGGCTCTGGGTCACTGTCCGTGTGGAGTTTGCACATTCTCCCCGTGTCTGCGTGGGTTTCGCCCCCACAACCCAAAAATGTGCAGAGTAGGTGGATTGGCCACGCTAAATTGCCCCTTAATAGAAAAAATAATTGGGTAATCTAAATTTATAAAAAAAAAACTTCTGATATGTGTCTAGATGTGTTTTCATTCCTGATTTGTGTACATGTGTTGCATATTTATTATATTTCTCGGGTTTTAGTAACTAATAAACTTGCTCTTTCTTTGACTCAAGAAAGTCTGGTTAAGGTGGCTCCTTCATAAAAAAAATATGGACTTGGTAAAGAAAATCATGTGGGGGTCGGGCGCCCAAAAGAATGTCATGCTCCGGTGCCTCGACAGCAGCGTTAATGCATTCTATGCACGTACACTAAATGCTGTTGGCATATCATTAACGGGCCTCACCCAGTATTCTCGAGGGCCTTTGCGAAGTGGCGGCTCCACTAGGAGGAATTAATGATGGCGAGCCTCATTTCTGAATTTAAAAATCGGGAAATAAACGCCATGGTTGCTAAGGGAGAGAGAGGAGGTAGGACGTGTTTCCAGAGGCGCGACCATGACATGGTAGAAGGAATTGGAGGCATAAGATTCCGGTAAGGCTGGTAACATGGAACATCCGGAGACTGAATGGGCCAGTTAAAAGGTCGCAGGTGTTTGCGCACCACAGGAGCTTGAAAGTGGGGGTCTTTCTGCAGGAGACGCACCTCGATGAGAAGGACCAGGTTAGGTTAAGGAAGGGGTGGGTCCGGCAGGTTTTTCACTCAGGGTTTGATTCAAAATCAAGGGGAGAGGCGATTTTAATGAGCAAACACAATGGGATTTGTGAGTGCGAAGGAGGTGAGGGATCCGGATGGGAGATATATGATTGTGAGTGGGATATTGGAAGCAGCACCGATGGTGTTGGTAAATGTGTATGCCCCAAATTGGGATGATGTGGGTTTTATGAGGGGGTTGTTGACAGCGATCCCAGATTTGGTCACGCACCAGTTGATGATGGGAGGAGATTTTAACTGTGACCTAGAGCCGAGGGTAGATAGGTCGAGCCCCAGGGCGATGGGTAGGGTATGAATGGCGAGGGAACTGGGGGGGTTTATGGAGAGGTTGGGTATGGTGGATCCATGGTGCTTTCAGAAACCAAGGGGAACTGAATATTCCTTCTTCTCACACGTCTATAAGGTGTATTTGAGGATTGATTACTTTGTAGTGAGTCGGGAGATTTTGATTGCGGTGGCCATTTTTTGGGAAGGCAGTGGTCCAGGGGATATTATTTTGTTTAAGGCTCGTGCGGATATGGAAAGAAGGGAGGAACATGACCGTCTCGTGAGCGAGATAGTGGAGGTAGACAGGGAATATTTGAGGGTGGCCACCATGGAGGGATTGGCGAGGAGGAAAACGTTGCAGGGGCAGTTTGATGGGCTGACAACAGGGAGGGCAATAGGGCAACTGCGTAGGGCAAGGGGGGTGCAATATGAGTATGGGGAGAAGGTGGACCTCATGCTGGCGCACCAGCTGTGGAGGCAGCTGCATCCAGGAAAATATTGAAGATACGGACTGGGACTGGGGATGTGGTGTCAGAGCCAGGGAAGATAAATGAGGCATTGAGGGAGAACTACCAGGAACTTTACGAGGCGGACCCAGGAGGAGAGGAGGGGGACATGGGCGGTTTCTGGGCAAGCTGGAATTTCCCCAGGTGGAGGAAGCAAAGTGGCAGGTGTTGGAAGAGCCCCTAGGGCTGAGGGAGGTGCTGGATAGTATCAGAGAAGGCCCCTGGGCCGGATATGTACCCGGCGGAATTTTATAAGGAATTTGCAACATACTTGGCACCACATCTGTTGGGGGCGTTTAATAAAGCACTGTAGAAGGGGGAATTGCCGGAGACGATGACGCAGGCAATAATCACACTAATTCCATAAAAGGGGAAGGACACGGTGGATTGTGGGACATATAGGCCCATATCACTAATGAACACGGATGTGAAAGTATTGGCTAAGTTGTTGGCGGGGAGGATGGAGGATTGTGTCCCATGGGTGGTGGCAGAAGATCAAACAGGCTTCCTGAAGGGCACGCAGCTCGCGAGTAATATAAGATGGCTGTTGAATGTGGTGATGAACCGTTGGGAGCTCTGGTACCGGAGGTGATGGTGTCCATAGACGCAGAGAAAGTATTTGATCGGGTACAGAAGCGGTTCATATTCGAGGTTTTGGGAAGGTTTGGGTTTGGGCTGAGATTTGTGGCATGGGTACGGTTGCTGTATGTGACACCAAGGGCGAGGGTGAGGACGAATGATATGAGCTCACAAAGTTTTGACTTACACAGGGGTACGAAGCAGGTGTGTCCTCTGTGATCGCTGCTGTTTGCGCTGGCCATAGAGCCATGGCGATGGCTCTCAGGGGGTCGGCAGAGTGGCAGGGGATTATGAGGGGACAGAGGGAGCATCGGGTGTCGATCTATGGCGACGACCTCTTGCTGAATGTTTCAGATCTGTTGGAGTCTATGGGAAGGATTATGGGCCTGTTGGGGAGGTTTGGAGGGTTGTCAGGGTACAAGCTGAATGTAGGGAAAAGCGAGGTATTCCCGCTGAATGAGCTGGCACATCTCCCCCTATGGGTAGAGCCGCGCAACTACAGATGATCTAGTACAAGGTACAGGCTCAACACATGTTGTACAATACAGTGTGGATTATTAGTGTTTATAATTCACCACAGGAGGCGAGTGGGTGGTGAAGATCAAGGAGAAATGGGAATAGGAGTTGCGAGGGGAGATCAACTGTGGAGTATGGAGTGCGGCACTTCGTAGGGTAAACGGGACCTCCTCTTGTGCAAGGATGATACAGTTTAAGATGGTGCACAGGGTGCATATAACTCGGGCGAGAATGAGTGGGTTCCTTCAGGGGGTAGCGGATGAGTGTGAGAGGTGTGGGCCGGAGCCAGCAAATCACGCGCACATGTTTTCCAGTTGCGAAAAATTGAGAAGATTCTGGGCGGGAGTGTTCGCAGACTTAGCCAGGATAGTGGAGGAGGAGGTGAACCAGGACCCTTGGTGGCGATATTTGGAAGCCGGAGCTCATGGAGAGGAGGTAGGCCGATGTCTTGACCTTCGCCTCTCTGATTGCACGGCGACGAAGTTTGCTGGGGTGGCGGTCAGCATCGCCACCGGGGGTAGCGGCTTGGTTGGGTGACCTGTACGACTTCCTGCAATTAGAGAAGATAAAATATGAGTTAAGGGGTGATTCAGGGGGGTTTGAGGAAAGGTGGGGGATGTTTGTAACCGTGTTTGAGGGGCTGTTCGTTGTGGGGGAGGGGAGGGGGGTTTGAAAAAGAGGAACAATCTGTACAGACTGTATAGTTAATTGTTGGGAAGCATGTTTCCCGGGGTGTTTATTCGCTGTAACCTGTTTTGATACATGTTTGTAATAAAATACATTTTTTTAAAATACGAAACATGACCATGGGCTGCTGGTCCTGGCAGGGCTGGGGTGTGGGGTTCATTGCGGGTGATCGAGAAACCAAGGGATGGGCCGGGGGGTCCAGGCTGAGACCTCCATTTTCTCAGTCTGCAAAGCAGCCATCTTGCTGCACTGACCGCTCACCATGGCCCGTGCTTGCGCAGAGTCACCGGCATGGGCCCCATCACCCCCTCCTCCCTCGGTGTACCCAATGGCCCCCGGGCTACTCCTTGGGACGGTGGTGTATCCAGGGCTAACTCCTGAGGCTCCTCTGCCACCTGGCTCTGCCAAACCTGGAGGCCCGCTCCTGTCTCAGCCAGTGTCTCAATCCTCATGGCTATGGAGCACAGTGAGTGTGTCACACCACCCAGTGACTGTTCCACCTCCCTCTGTGACTGGCTCAGGTCTGCCAGCGCCCAGGTAATGTTGCCAACTCCCTCAGCCTTGACCTGCTGTAACTGGGCCGAGGTCTGGAGTGGTGTGAGGGTGGTGGTGTGGGGGTCATGCCACACGTGCTGCACAGGGGGTGGGTAGCTGGTGGCCTCTGTGGTCAGGGCACCCGTCTATGAAGGCCGATTTGGGTGCTGGGATATGGTGCAGGGTAGGTAGCACGTACACTGTCAGTGGGTGGGTCCTGGTTGCCATCCGGATGGGGTTTTACGGGTGTGTGGGATGGGGGTTAGTGCCAGGGGCATAATGCTGCCCTGAGGAGCTTGTGCAGCCTTTTGTGGCACCGCTTACCTGTTCTGGCGGTGGGGCCTATGACGCTCACAGCCTCTGCTACCAGGTCCAGTGTACGATGGCGGATGGCAGCCTCCTTCCCACCCCGAGGTACAGGGTAGCCGGCCTCTCCTCCACGGCATCCAACAGGGTCTCCAGCTCAGCCTCTGCAATCCGGGGTATCATTTTTCAAGCCGTCACCTTATTGGCTGGGGTGAGTGTGTGTCGGGAGTGCTAACTAGTGGCAGCAGCTTGTCAGCCTTTCAAGTGTCAATCCTGATCCCAGAAATCGGACACCGTTTTTCATTATAATCACTCTATTTTGCTTGACATGAACAACTCACTTGAGACAGTTTATCTGGATGAAGGGACTGTGGATCCTCACCTCTCTGGCACAGACCAACCTCACTGACAATGACTGCTCTCTCCTCGGACAACCCCACGATTCCCAGGGCCTGTTCCTCATAGTGGGTGAGGACTTGAATCTCTGGGATTCCTCCTCCCCTATCCTGGCCTTTCCCATTTATTATGGGCTATCTTCTCCTACGGGGACAAAGAGAGGACATTGTGAGCCTCATGCTTATTGGGTCAGGAGGGTCATAGCAGGTGGCATATGCAGGCACCGCAGCTGGACATGAAGGGGTTGTGCTGATGGGTGCCAGTGGGTTCTGAGGAACAAGCACAAAGATCAGATGTGGGGAGGGTGTGAGGTGTCAGCCAGTTGTTTGGGGGGGTGGCACGCTTTTGGAATTTATGGGGTGGTAGGCAGAACTGACACCAGGAGAGAGATAGTAACTTACCTTTGCACCTCTTT
The DNA here is from genome assembly GCF_902713615.1 of Scyliorhinus canicula. Lineage (NCBI taxonomy): Eukaryota > Metazoa > Chordata > Chondrichthyes > Carcharhiniformes > Scyliorhinidae > Scyliorhinus > Scyliorhinus canicula. The sequence goes on from NC_052148.1 coordinate 227,862,199, forward strand.
GGAGGTCCTTGATCTTCTTCAGACATTGGATGGTGGCCCTCCTGGTCATGTTGCCTGCACTGATAGCCGCTGCTGCTGCCTCCTAGGCGGCATTGCTGACCCTGCTGCTGGAACAGGGTGCCCCACCCACAGCGCGAGAAGTTTTGTGAGGTTTGCATCCCCAGAGGAGCAGGTTTGCGCGCTGCATGTGTGTTGACTGGGAGTGAGTAATGAAGGCGTGTTTAAAAGCAGCTCCCCCTTGATAACGGTGAGCTGCTGAGGCACAGGTCAGGCAAGTCAGATGGCAAGAGAGGCAGTAATGTTGAGAATCTCATGGGGGCTCATTTGTGGCACTAAGTGCCATTGAAAATGGGCTGTGATCTCGCCAAGGTGGCGGACAAGAAACTCCCTACCAAACGCGCCCAAAACCAGACTTTAACTTTAGTCCACTGAATCGCACTCCTTATAGGTAATGTGTGCTTGGCTGGATTCCCTGGAATACGGAAGATTTAAGGGGTGATCTAATCTTGGTGTTTAAAATGATTAAAGGGTTTGATAGGGTAGATAGAGAGAAACTATTTCCTCTGGTGGGGAAGACCAGAACAAGGGGGCCGTTCCTTAAAACGAAAGGTAGGCTATTCAGGGCTGATGTCAGGAAACACATCTTCATATAAAGGGTAATCTCGTATGGTGGGAATAAATTGGAAATTTCAAAACATGAGATTGATAGATTTTTGTTAACCAAAGTTCTTGGGGGTGACAGAGCTTTGGGTAGATGGAGTTAAGATACAAATCAGCCATGATTGAATTGAATTATGGTGACTCAATGGGTGGGTTGTTACCTTTGTAACAGGCATGATGGGCTGAATGGCCTCCTCCTGTTGCTGCCTAACAGCCTCAAGGTGCTGAATAGACCTCTTGTTCCTGTGCAATAGGCTTGAGGGGATTGAATGGACTTATACTTGCATAACAGACTTAAGAGGGCTGAATCGGCATCCTCCTTTTCGAGTGTAACTGATTCGAGGGACTGAATGGCCTCCTCCTGTTCTTCTGTGACCAACTCAAGGGGCTGAATGGACCTCTTCCTGTTCTTATTATCCCTATTTTCTTTCCAGCTTCAATTTTCTTCCTGTATTGTTTTTTCCTGGAAGCTCCAATGAATGTGATTTCAGTCCATGACGGATTCCCCTGCAATGTGTCACACTTCCGCACCAGTCTATTAAACCCATTCCTGCCCAAATCCTCCCACTGGTCATCTCCCCCCCCCCCCCCCCCCCCCCCCCACACACACACACACACACATACATATTGTCCATAGAACTTCTTCTTTTTCTCTATATCCAGATAGGATTAGCCTACTTCTGCTTGCCCTGGCTTTCACCTCCATCTTTCTCCATGTCCAGCTCTCTGTCAGGGAGATAAAGGTTTGTGATGATGGTACTAACACCTTAAGAGCAGGAAGTCTGGTTTTCCTCTGTGTGTGTGTGTGTGTGTGTGTGTGTGTGTGTGTGTGCGCAGCACACCAAATTAGGTCAATTACTTAGCACACACTGGGGATGTAAGGATGTAACCTAAGTCTTTATGGGTGTGTGCATGCAAGTATCAGTTGCCCACTGGCTGGTCAAGAACAATAGATTGTAAAAGCACATTCTGTACCAACTCTTCTTTCTGTTTTTCAGGAAGTGTCAGGAATCGAAATCGGAAAACCTGCCTTACCCCTGAAGGTGGGTTGAAGAAAGTAAAATTTATCTTTTTATCAGGACCTATGTGTCTTTTGCTCCCTTCAGAGAACCCACTCTGGGCATTTCCGGCAAGCAGGAGATTCTTGCTCTGCCCTTTAATGCATGTAGAGATGGTGGTGTTCGCTAGGAAGGAAGTGAGGTGATGCCCCCCCCATTGCATCAAGCCCATTTCCCTCAGGAATTGGGAAGCTGCTTACTCCTGAAGACATAATCAACAAAATTGGAAAATCTAGGACTGAGATGAGGAGTAAAGTCCTCACTCAGAGGGTTGTGACTCTTTAGAATTCTCTCCCCAAAGGTATTTGAGTGCTCATGCATGCAAATGTCAGTTGAAAGGAATTCGGGACCGGCATGCTCCTGTGCGTAAGAAGGATTATGAAGGATTAACCTTGGATAACGAGAGATACTGTAGGCCTCGTCAAAAAGAAAAAAGGAGGCATTTGTCATGGCTAGAAGGCTGGGAACAGGCGAAGCCTGTGTGGAATGGAAGGAACTTAAGCAAGGAGTCAGGAAGGCTAAAAGGGGTCACGAAAAGTCATTGGCAAATAGGATTAAGGAAAATCCCAAGGCTTTTTACACGTACATAAAAAGCAAGAGGGTAGCCAGGAAAAGGGTGGGCCCACTGAAGGGTGGGCCCACTGAAGGACAGGCAAGGGAATCTATGTGTGGAGTCAGAGGAAATGGGCGAGGTACGAAATGAATACTTTGCATCAGTATTCACCAAAGAGAAGGAACTGGTGGATGTTGACTCTGGAGAAGGGTGTGTCGATAACCTGGGTCACATTGAGATCCAAAAAGATGAGGTGTTGGGCGTCTTGAAAAATATTAAGGTAGATAAGTCCTGATCTACCCCAGAATACTGAAGGAGGCTAGAGAGGAAATTTCTGAGGCCTTAACAGAAATCTTTGGATCATTACTGTCTTCAGGTGATATCCCGGAGGACTGGAGAATAGCCAATGTTGTTCCTTTGTTTAAGAAGGGAAGTGGTCGTGGTCAGTGGTAGGAAAATTACTGGAGAGAATTCTTCGAGACAGGATCCACTCCCATTTGGAAGAAAATGGACAAATTAGCGAGATGCAGCACGGTTTTGTGAAGGGGAGGTCGTGTCTCACTAACTTCATAGAGTTTTTCGAGGAGGTAAAAAAAATGGTCGGTACAGGCTTGGAGGGCCGAAGGGCCTGTTCCTGTGCTGTACTTTTCTTGGTTCTTCTTTGTTCTTTGTAATATTGAAGACTGAGACTGATGGATTTTCATTTTCTCAGGTAATTGGGGGATATGTGGATGAGGCAGGAAATTGCAGTGGTGATACAGATTTCTCATGATTTAATTGAATAGCATCCTGTTCTTATGGTGTTTTATGGGCAGTGTAGAGGGAGTTTTTCTCTGTATCTAACTCCATGCTAAAACGTCCTTGGGCATGTTTGATGGGGCAGTGTAAATCTTTACTCTGTATCTAATCCATGCTGTGCCTGTTTTGGGATTATTTGATGCGTCCGTGCAGAGGAAGCTTTACTCTATCTGGTTCCTCACAGGGAGCAATCTCAACACTTCACCATTGGTAGTCATACCTTCATCTGCCTGAGCCCTAATCAATGTGTTACAGACGGGTGAATGTGGGGTGGTAACTTAAACAGCCCTACTTTCTCCTTTAACCACCCATCCATAAACAGGAAGTTGTTTTTTGATCTGCCTCCTGCTTTTTAAGTGGTGACATATTTCCCAACCTCATTTGCATTCAGCCAGTAAAAAAGGAAAAGAGAAAAGAAAGATTTACACTGCAGAGATCACAGGTATGTTGATGTATTGTTTGATGTAGGTTCCAGCATCCAGAACCAAGGTCCAGTGAGTTATTCCTTCACAGAGGTTGGTAAACTGAAAACGGGGTGCTTGTTGATTCACATTCCTGGCCATGTTGACTTCACACACTGGGCATGCAGAAATGTATCAGTCCTGTAGATGATGGTCCACATTTTCCAGTAGAAGCAATGTTGACGGTGTCCAATTTGAACCAGAGTTCTTCGTCTGTGATTGTACCATTAGTTAATTGGTAAATGACAAATTGACTTTTCAATACAACAAGGCAATGTCATTAGTTCAACATACCAGAGATCCATCTCACATGACTCCCACCTCTTCACACTGTCTTTGACAAAGGGTGTGTATCCCTCATCTGGGTCCCCGAGATTGTTAAATGCCTCAACCATTAATTATTGAAAGGAAAGTTATGGGGCCCTTTGTCCTAACAGACGTATTGGGGCCACTATATAAATGCAAAATAGTTTCTAGACCACAAATCATTTCTTGTTGTTCCAGATTTTGATCAGAAAAGGGTTGGTGGAACAGTGCAGTACTCCATGACTGGTGGATTCCTTTGTGCCTCTGATCGCAAGGTGATAGAGACTCTGAAAGAAGTGGTGAGTGTTACCTATCCCTGGGGCTGTTCCACTTTCCTTATTTGTCTTCTGATGTTTTAGGTTACAGGATGAGTGTTATAAATCAATCCTCTGTGACACTATCTAGTCTCAGCTAGATTCTTCAAGTTTCATAGAACAGAAAGAAGCCCTTTGGCCCATCATGTCTGTGCTGGCCATCAAACCCCTATCTATTCCAATACCATTTGCCAGAACATTTGGGCAGCACGGTAGCATGGTGATTAGCATAAATGCTTCACAGCTCCAGGGTCCCAGGTTCGATTCCCGGCTGGGTCACTGTCTGTGCGGAGTCTGCACGTCCTCCCCGTGTGTGCGTGGGTTTCCTCTGGGTGCTCCGGTTTCCTCCCACAGTCCAAAGATGTGCGGGTTAGGTGGATTGGCCAGGCTAAATTGCCCTTAGTGTCCTAAAAATAAGGTTAATGGGGGTTGTTGGGTTACTGGTATAGGGTGGATACGTGGGCTTGAGTAGGGTGATCATTGCTCGGCACAACATCGAGGGCCGAAGGGCCTGTTCTGTGCTGTACTGTTCTATGTTCTATGTTCTAACCTGGTCCAAATGTTAGGGCATTTCAAGTGCTCATCAAAATGCTTTTGAAATGTTGTGAAAGTTCCCGCCTCTATCACCCTTTCAGGGAGTGAATTCTAGATTCCCACCACTCTCTGGTCAGAAATGTTTCCCTCGAAATCTCCGGCCTCCTGATTATTGACCCCTCTATTCAGCGGAAAAGTTTCTTCCTATCTACCCGATCTATATCCCTCATAATTTAATACACCTCAATGAGATCCCGCCTAGCCTTCTCTGCTCGAAGGAAAACAACCCTAGCCTATCCAGTCTCCCTTCATAACTAAACACTCCAGCCCATGCCAAATCCTGGCAAATCTTCTCTGCATCTTTTCCAGTGCAATCACATCCTTCCCGTAGTGTGGCAAACAGAGCTACACACAGCACTCTAGCTGTGGCCTAATGAGCATTTTATACAGCTACATCATAACCTCCCTGCTCCTATCTTCCATGCCTCAGTTAATAAAGGCAAGTATCCGATATGACTTCTTAATTGCCTAATCTACCTGCCTGCTGTCTTCAAGGATCTTTGGAAAGGCACCCCTAGGTTCCTCTAGTCTTCTATACTTCCTAGTGTTATGACCCCCTGGGCTAGTGTGCGGTCAATTCCAGCCCCACGCTAGGACGGCACGGTGGTTAGCACTGTTGCCTTCAGCGCCGAGGACCCGGGTTCAAATCCCGGCTCTGGTCACTGTCCTTGTGGAGTTTGCACATTCTCCCTGTGTCTGCGTGGATTTCACCCCCACAACCCAAAGATGTGCAGGGTAGGTGGATTGGCCACGCTAAATTGCCCCTTAATTGGTACTCTAAAACATTTTTTAAAATTCCAGCCCCAAGGGCCCCAGAGTCACAATGCTAGTGAATTGGCCAATAATTCTGAGAAAAATACCCAGTCTTTGGCCCTTGGCTGTCCAATAATGACCGTCACCAGGTTTGTAAATGTAAGCACAATTACTGTTTATTTAAAACAAGAGCTATAATGAAACATGCAGCAAATACAACTGGTTAACTATAAACTAAATCCTAATCCCCACTTTAACCTGCCTGATACACGATCAATTACACAAAGACGAGAGTTGGATGCAATCAAGGCTTTGTTACACAAAATGTGTGGCCTCCTACAGTAGCTGGCGAAGTGGCTGCTGTACTGGGAGCACACATATTTATACTCCGCCTACGAGGCAGAGCCACCAGGCAGGAAACCCCGTACTGTAGCCACCGAAGTTGGCCATTTCCCTGAATACAAAATGGAGGAATGCAAAGCATATAGGATAAAATGGACAATGTTTGCAGCCCCAGCAGGCTGCACCTAGCAGGTGTGGATTCTGTCTGCTAAAAAAGCAGACAGCACCGAAACGAACATTCCGCATACTAATGAGGCAATCACCGGGATAATTAGCATGTTAATGGAACGATTCCAGATACAGTGGACACAAATGGGGAAGCAACTGCAACATTGTAAAGGATACCAGACACTCAGGCACCAACAGGGTTCGAAAACAAAGAGCCTGAGAGCCCACCCAGTAGCTAAGGAATAGCCTCAGTATTGGGGGGTTCAAACATATCGATTGGGAAGAGACCCAATCAATTCCAAGCAGGTAAGGGAGTCCGCCCAAAGGGGTGCGGATCCCTGGGACCTATAAAAGGCAGGTCCCACACATGGTTCAGTCTTCTCGTCCAGCCCTCCTCTCTCTTTGACCAGCACTCCTCCCTGGACCAGCACCTCGACCAGCTTTTGCCAAGAAGACCTTGAACGAGAGAGAGGAGAGGGTTCGGACAGCAGCCTCCAGCAAGTAAGTATCTCACAATGATCGCTACCAGAGATAGAGACTCCTGACCCCTTTTAACTTATACCAACCTGAAGTCTGCAGAACAGAGCAAGAGGCCTTGTTCCCTGACCCAGCAGTTCCTTCGAGATAAGTATTAGTTTATTTAGCGGTAGGAATAGCTTAATCCTTTTAGCGTGTGCATGGGTAGTTATTATAATTAATAAACTCAGTTGTTTGAACTTACTAATTGGTGTATAGTTTTATTGCTTTGAACTTCACCTTGAACTTGTGGCGGTATCTTAACGATACCTGGCGACTCCAGAGCTAAGTAAAGAAACAGAGCCAAATTGAGTGTTAAGCACACTCACCCAGAACGACCAACAGTACCTGTAGTACAGGGCCTTACCACAAAACACCTACACCGACATCCTCTATATACAATATATACATCAGTGATGACTACCACATTCACACCCTGTTAAGATTGAGTCCGGCGGGGGCGGTAGAGAACTATATACAGGTAGACTTTTCAAAGTATAGAGAGCAAAGAAAATTAGGTCCAACAGGGGCTGGAGGGGAAAATTATGTAGAGATAGATGGTGTTTTTAAAGTCCAGGTCGGTCCGGAGCCTTGATCTGCCGTCGGGAGTGCCGCAGTGCTGGCGATGGTTCCGGTGTCGGTTTGGGCTTCGGTGACTCCGGGAGCGTGTCGAAATCCTCTTCATCGTCGGGTGTGGGCAAGGGGAGGACGGATTGTCCCAGAGTGGAGGCTGCGGTGGGGTGCACGGGGGAGGGGAGGGTGGCACCGGGTCCGGGAGGGGGGGCGGTGTTTGGGGAGCCAGCTGGTGCCAGGTCCCTGAAGGAGACAGTAATTTAGCGGCCGTCGGGGTACGCTACGTAGGCATACTGTGGGTTGGCGTGAAGTAGCTGTACCCTCTCAACCAAAGGGTCCGCCTTGTGGAGTCGTACGTGTTTACGGAGGAGTACGTGTCCTGGAGCTGCGAGCCAAGTCGGGAGCGACACCCCGGACGTGGACTTCCTAGAGAAGGCAAAGAGACGTTCATGGGGTGTTTCATTAGGCGCGGTGCACAGGAGCAACCGAATGGAGTGCAGGGCGTCGGGAAGGACCTCCTGCCAGTGGGAGGCCAGGAGATTTCTGGACTGTAGGGCCAGCTGGACGGCCCGGCCCTCCAGACCGTCCCATTCTCCCTATCCACCTGTCCGTTTCCCCAGGGGTTATAGCTGGTCGTCCGGCTGAGGCAATGCCCCTATTGAGCAGGAACTGACGCAGCTCATCACTCATGAATGAGGATGCCCTGTCGCTGTGGATGTAGGCGGGGAAGGCAAACAGAGTGAAGATGGTGTTGAGGGCTTTGATGACTGTGGCAGACGTCATGTCGGGGCATGGGATGGCGAAGGGGAATCTGGAATACTCATCGACCACCTTGAGGAAGTACGTGTTACGGTCGATGGAGGGGAGGGGCCCTTTGAAGTCCACGTTGAGGTGTTCAAAGGGGCGGAGGCCTTCACCAGGCGTGCACGGTCTGGCCGGTAGAAGTGCGGTTTGCACTCCGGCAGTCTCTGGTGATAGCCCTGAATTCCTCGATGGAGAAGGGCAGATTACGAGCCTTGATGAAATGGTAAAAACGTGTGACCCCCGGGTGACAGAGGTTGTCGTGCAGAGTCCGGAGTCAGTCCACTTGTGGGCTGGCACATGTACCTCGGGATAGGGCATCGGGGGGCTCGTTAAGCTTACTTGGGCGATACAAAATCTCGTAGTTGTAGGTAGAGAGCTCGATCCTCCACCTCAAGATTATATTGTTTTTGATCTTGCCCCACTGTGTGTTGTCGAACATGAAGGCTACCGACCGTTGGTCAGTGAGGAAAGTGAATCTCCTGCTGGCCAGGTAATGCCTCCAATGCCGCACAGCTTCAATGATGGCTTGGGCCTCTTTTTCGATGGAGGAATGCCGAATTTCGGAGGTGTGTAGGGTTCGTGAGAAAAATGCCATGGGCCTGCCTGTCCGGTTGAGGGTGGCGGCTAGAGCGACGTCTGATGCTCTCGACTTGAAATGGTAACGTCTCGTCGATTGCGTGCATTGCAGCCTTGCCAATGTCAGCCTTAATATGGTTGAAGGCCTGATGAGCCTCGGCCGTCAGGGGAAACAGAGTGGATTGAATGAGTGGACGGGCCTTGTCCGCATAGTTTGGGACCCACTGGGCGTAATAAGAGAAGAACCACAGGCATCGTTTGAGGGCCTTGGGGCAGTGGAGAAGGGGGAGTTCCATGAGGAGGCGCATGCGGTCAGGATCGGGCCCCAGAACTCCGTTGTGGACCACATAGCCAAGGATGGCTAAGCGGTCGTGCTGAACACGCACTTCTCCTTGTTATAAGTTAGGTTGCGGAGAGTGGCGATGTGGAGAAATTTGGCACGGTTGGCGTCATGGTCCTGCTGATCGTGGCCGCAGATGGTGACATTGTCCAGGTGTGGGAAGATGGCCCGCAGTCCGTAACGGTCAACCATTCGGTCTATTTCCCGTTGGAAAACCGAGACCCCGTTGGTGACGCCAAAGGGAACATTGAGAAAGTGGTAAAGGTGGCCATCTGCTTCGAAGGCAGTGTATGGACAGTCCGATTTACGAATGGGGAGCTGGTGGTAGGCGGATTTCAGGTCCACAGTTGAGAAGACCCGGTACTGTGCAATCTAATTGACCATATCAGCAATGCATGGGAAGGGGTAGGCGTCGAGCTGCATGTACCGATTGATGGTCTGACTGTGGTCCACGACCATCCTGTGTTTCTCCCCAGTTTTCACCACTACCACTTGGGCTCTCCAGGGGCTGTTGCTGGCCTCGATAATGCCTTCCCGAAGCAGTCGCTGGACTTTGGACCTGATGAAGGTCCTGTCCTGGGCGCTGTACCGTCTGCTCCTGGTGGCGACAGGTTTGCAATCCGGGGTGAAGTTTGCAAATAGGGAAGGTGGGTCGACCTTTAGGGTCGCGAGGCCGCACACAGTAAGGGGTGGTAGGGGCCCGCCGAATTTCAGTGTTAGGCTCTGGATGTTGCACTGGAAGTCCAGGCCGAGTAGCAGGGCAGCGCAGAGGTGGGGAGGACGTAGAGGCGGAAGCCGCTGAACTCCACGCCCTGGACAGTGAGAGTGGCTATGCAGTACCCCTGGAACGCCACGGAGTGGGACTCGGAGGCCAGGAAGATGCTGTGGTTGGTGGGGTGTACCGCGAGGAAGCAGCGCCTTACCGTATCGGGATGAATGAAGCTCTCGGTGCTCCCGGAGTCCAGCATACAGGAGATCTCATGCCCATCGATTTTCACGTTGGTGGAAGCAGTTGACAGGTTGTGTGGGCGAGACTGGCCAATCATGCTGGTCGTCGATGGTGGCAGGCGATGAGGTGCCCGCGGGGCATGGGCCCTGGTAAGATGGCAGCGCCCATGGGCCGCACGTGGTCCGAGGAGGGGAAGATGGCGGCGCCCACTGGTCGCACGTGGGGGGAGTCGGAACAATAGCGGCGACTGCGTGGGCCTGGCACACCGCAGCAAAGTGTCCCTTTTTGCCACAGGCCTTGCAAAAGGCGCTCCGGGCTGGGCAGCGCTGTCGGGGGTGTTTAGGCTGCCCACAGGAGTAACATTTGGTATCCCTGGGGTTGGTTGGCTGCCGAGCGGCACAGGTGTGGGGTTGGCTGGGGGGGGGGGGGGGGGGGGGGGGGGGAATGTCGCTGGTGAGGTCCACGATGGGGGTGGGTGTTTGCGGAGTCCACGATGCGCATGAGGGTTGGGCCGCGTGGCCGGGGTTGTAGGCCTGGATGTTGCGCGAAGCAAATGTAAGCGAGAACGCTAGCTTTTTTCTCTCCGCGAGGTCGAGCGTGGCCCCTTCTAAGAGCCGCTGTCAGATGTAATTGGACCCTATCCCTGTGACAAAAGCGCCTGTGTTCGAGTGTTCCGTGGCCGTGACGGCCTGACAGTCACAATCTCTAACTAGGGGAATCAGGGCACACCAGAAATCTTCCACTGACTCACCAGGAAGCTGATGACAGGTGAAGAGGATGTGCCTGGTGTAGAGCGTGTTAGTCCGCTGAGCGTAGTTTTCCTTCAGTAGCACCATGGCTTCCGTGTAGGTCGGCGCGTCCTGGATAAGTGGGAAAACGTTGGAACTCAGCCGCGTGTAGAGGATCTGGATCTTCTGAGCTTTAGGAATTGGGTATGGCGCAGACCCGATGTATGCTTCGAAACAGGCTAGCCAATGTTGAAAGCCCTTTTTGGAGTTGTCTGAATGCAGATCCAGCTGCAGGCGATCTGGCTTGATGCGGAGGTCCATCTTCTGAAAAATTAGTGTAATAAATTGATGCACGATCAATTACACAAAGATGAAAGTTGGATGCAATCGAGGCTTTATTACAGCACGATGTGTGGCCTCCTACTGGCGAAGTGGCTGCTGTACTGGGAGCACACATATTTATACTCCGCCTACTGGACGGAGCCAGCAGGCAGGGAATGACCCCCGTACCTGTAGTACAGGGCCTTACCACAAAACACCTACACCGACATCCTCTATATACAATATATACACCAGTGGTGACTACCACACTGCCCTCACCCTCTTCACACACACACACAAGACAGCCAAACACAGGAGGGTGGAAAGGAGTAAAAATCATAAAAGGAAAAAGACTGCGTTTTAGATGGTATTTTCCAGCCCCTTACTTCTCTTCAAACTTTGCTTTCAGATCAGGTTTGTATTCAGGCCTCTGTAGTTTCAAAATGATAGCACTCACAGGCTTTCTGGAGAGATATAGCAGTTTCTGGTCATTGTTTGCACAGCCTGTAATAGTTCTCCTGCAAATAGATTCATTCAACTTCTCTGCCAGTTCAGAAATACAGCCAACACAGCTTCTCTGGAGAAAAAACATGGAGGGGAGAGAGTAGCAGGACCTTTCTCCGTGCTGCCAGGATCAAACTGAAACTCCTTTGGACTCTGAGAAACATTCCAGTGCAATAGGATACAATCTGTCACTGGGAAGAGTCTGGCCTTTTGGGCCAATTGATTGGCCACTAATCAATCAAGCCGAGTCCCACCTCCATCTCTCTCTCTCGTGCCAACAAGGCTGCAGATTTTGTTTAGACTAGCAAAGTGATCTCTCTTGAACCTTCTGGATTCTTCTGCTTAAATTAAAGATACAATTGCTTGCCTTAAAGAGACAGGTCCATTAATCATCCTTGGATCATAAATAATAACGGCAGGACTTCCGGTGTGGACCATGGAGTAAGTGGTCACATGCAAGTCAGCTCCTGCCCAAGGTTAGAGAAAAGAGCTATTTTTAACCAATACGGGGTGGAGTTTTGATGAAAAGACGTAGGTGAATGTTGGAGGAGTACTTTCCCCCAGGAATTGTATGTCTCTTGGTCACCAGACCAGGCAGAAACAGTGAAGGATTTGGCTGGTGCTGCAGCAAAGACAAAAGCCTCTTCGAGCATGCAGGCGGGGGAAGGGCAAGCTTAAAGGCTTCAAATTGACTTGATAGCCTTTATTCCAGCAGCAGAGGGAACAAGTACGAAAAGATCTCGCAAAGGCCATTGAAGAAGCGATGACACCCCTGAAGAGTTCTTTGGAACGGGTGAAGTGTTTGGAGGTGCAGGGGTCACAGATTCGGGAGATTGAAGGAGTGATCTCGGACCACAGCGATCATGTGGTGACTCTGGCGACGGAGGTGGGGCTCCTAGGAGACCTCTGTAAAACATTGAAGGCAAATGTGGAGGAGCAGGAGAATGTCTCGAGAAGGTAGAACCTGCGAACAGTGGGCCTACCTGTAGGAATGGAAGGTGTGAGTGCCATGAGGTACGTCTCAAAGATGCTGGCGGGGCTGGTGGCAGAAGGGGTGCTAGATCAGGCACCTGAAGTGGACCGAGCGCATAGGTCCCTGAGGCAGAAGCCAAGAGCTGGGGAGCCGCCGCAGGCGGTGATCGTGACGCTCCACAAATTTGAAGAGAAAGAGAAGATTTTACGGTGGGCCAGGGAGTAGTGTACCTGCGACTGAAAGGGGAACAGGATCCGAATTTATCAGCTGAGTTGGCAAAGCGGTGGGCAGGCTTCAACAAGGCCAAGGCTGTGCTGTACCGGCGTCAGATCAGGTTTGGGGTGCTCTACCCAGTGAAATTATGGGCGACATTTGCAGGCCAGGAGTATTGTTTCAAGACACCAGAAGCAGCCAAAGACTTCATTAAGGAGCATAAACTGGGGGAGAAATGAGCGGACAATGCTTGGGAAGCGGGTTGCTGGCACTTTGTAAAGGTTGGGGGCATGTTTAAAGTGGAGGTAGGGATTGGAGAATGTTCATCTTTTTTTTGGGGGGGTGGGTTTGCTGGTTACTATTAGGATTGTGACGGGTGGTGTGATGAATGGTATCGGTAACTGCTGTAACTGTACCTTGCCTTTAATACATTGGCCCTTTAAAACCGGGCTTGGAACCCTGGGGGACTCCGCCCCTGGCTCCGCCCCCAGGAAACGGTATATAAGGTGATGCTCACTGGGCAGCATGCTGTGACCACACTTCTCAGAAGCTGTCCGGTTCTCTGGTAATTAAAGCCTTTGGATTACCAATCTTCTCTCCTTTGCCGTAATTGAGGGTATCTCAATTTAATTACCAGACACATCAAGATGGACAGCGCTCTAAAGCCGGAGAAAATCAATCTAGACACCCGGCCACCGGAGGCCCCATAAATTTTTAAATATTGGCTCCGGTGTTTTGAGGCCTATCTAAACTACTCAGCTTTCAGGCTTCATGAAGGGCAGGCAATTCACGAGGAATATAAGACGGCTGTTGAATGTGGTGATGAATCCGTCAGGGGCTCTGGTACCGGAGGTGGCGGAGAAGGCATTTGATCGGTTGGAGTGGCAGTACTTGTTCAAGGTTTTGGGAAGGTTTGAGTTTGTGGAATGGGTATGGTTGCTGTATGTGGCACCAAGGGCGAGGGTGAGGACGAATGATATGAGGGGTAGGTTTCGGTATTTGGGGATTCAGGTAGCGAGGGAATGGACGGGGCTCCATAAGTGGAACTAAACAAAGCTGTTGGAGGAGGCTAGGGAGGATCTTAAGAGCTGGGATACACTGCACTTAACGTTGGCAGGGAGGGTCCAAGTGGTGAAAATGAATATTCTGCCGAGTTTCTTGTTTACCTTTCAAGCTCTCCCGATCTTTATACCAAAGGCCTTTTTTCGGAAAGTGGACAGGATCATTTCTGACTTTGTATGGGCGGGGAAGGTGCCGAGAGTGGGGAGGACAGAGGCAGAGGCAGCAGGGGGAGTTGGCGTTACCGAACGTGCTTCATTATTATTGGGCGGCGAATGTGTATAAGGTGCAGTAGTGGTGGGAAGGAGAAGAGGTAAACTGGGTTAGGGTGGAGGGGGAATCTTGAAAAGGGCCTAGTTTGAGAGCTATGGTGACGGTAGCGTTGCCAATGGCTCCGAGTAGGTATTCAAGGAGCCATATGGTGCAGTCCACGGTGAAGATATGGAATCAGCTGAGGAGGCATTTTAGGGTGGAGGGCATGTTGGTGCTAACGCTGCTGTGCGAGAATCATGGGTTTGAGCCGGGGGGGATGGATAGTGTATACAGGAGGTGGAGGGAAGTGGGGCTGGTCAAAATGAGGGATTTGTATTTGGAGGAAGCGTTCGCCAGTCTGAGAAGCTAAGTGAGAGAGTAGAACTGCTGAGGGGGAGTCAGTTCAGGTATCTGCAGGTTAGCGACTTTGCGTGAAAGGTCTGGAGGGGTTCCCTAGGTTGCCGGGATACACCCTGCTGGAGCAACTGCTGCTGCCGAATGTGGAAGGGGAGGGAAGAATTGGGGATATATATAAGTGGCTGGGGGAACAGGGAGGTGAGCGGCTGGTAAAGATCAAGGAGAAATGGGAAGCGGAGTTGGGAATGGAGATCAATTGGGGAGTATGGAGTGAGGCACTGCGTAGGGTAAATGGGACCTCCTCATGTGCAAGGATGAGCCTGATACAGTTTAAGATGGTGCACAGGGTGCATATGTCCCGGGCGAGAATGAGTGGGTTCTTTCAGGGGGTAGCAGATGAGTGTGAGAGGTGTGGGTGGGGACCAGCAAATCATGCACACATGTTTTGGGGTTGAGAAAAATTGGGAAGATTCTGGGCGGGAGTGTTCGCGGTCTTAGCCAGGATAATGGAGGAGGGAGAGGACCTGGACTCTTTGGTGGCGATATTTAGGGTTTCAGAGAAGCCGGAGCTCATGGAGAGGAGGAAGGCCGATGTCTTTGCCTTCGCCTCTCTGATTGCACGCCGGCGAATTTAGCTGGAGTAGCGGTCGGCATCGCCACTGGGGGTAGCGGCTTGGTTGGGTGACCTGTACGACTTCCTGTAATTGGAGAAGATAAAGTATGAGTTAAGGGGTTCTTCAGGGGGGTTTGAGGAAAGGTGGGGGTGTTTGTGACCGTAGTTGAGGGGCTGTTCACTGCAGGGGAGGGGTGGGTGAAAAAGGGGAAAAATTTGTACAGACTGTATAATTGATTGTTGGGAAGCATATTTCCCGGTGTGTTTGTTCGCTTTAACCTGTTTTGATACACGTTTGTAATAAAATACATTAAAAAAAAAAAAAATTAATAACAACATTCATTGCATATTCCATTGCCTTGTATTGCTCCCAAAATGGACCATCTGACAATTTTCAGAAATTTAATTTGCCCTATTCTGCCCGTCTGACAAGCTTCTGTATCATCGTATAATCTAAGGCTTTCTTCCTTGCTATTTACCACACCACCAATTTTTGTGTCATCTGCAAACTTACTGATCATACCCCCACATTCACATTTAGAACATTAATGAACACTTCAACAGCAAGGAACCCAACACTGATCCCTGCGGTACATCACTGGATACAGGCTTCCATTCACAAAAACAACCTTCAGCTATTACATTTTTCCTCATGCCATTTCGCAGTTTTGGATCCAATTTGCCAAATTGCCCTGGATTCCATGGGCTCTTGCTTTCTTGATCAGTCCCCCACGTGGGACCTTGTCAAAAGCCTTACTGAAGTCCATGTAGACTACATCAGCTACACCGCCCTCAGCTACACACCTAGACACTCCCTTGAAACATTCAATCAAAGTTGTTAGACATGGGCCTGGATTCTCTGCCAATAGCGGGGTCCCCGATGCAGCGGACAATCAAAAATTGGGATCGGCATCAGTGGGCAACGATCCGAACGGGATTCTCCGACCCTTCCCCCACTGGTGGCGGGATCAGGTTCACGCCAGCGGGAGAATGTAAATGAATACAAATGATTTTAATGACCCATTTGAATCCATTTAGTGGTCCCGGCACTCCAATCTCCAGTTGCAGGGCCAGGATCACGTGGCAGGGATTACTACAGGTCTCACCAAAATGATGAGCTGATCCCGCAGTGGACCAAGGGGGTAACTCCTCAAGTAAGTTCCCCCCAAAGACTATCGGAGGGTTCAGCTCCCCCACCCCGCCTGCCCACCCCTCCTCTACCAGAGACCATCAAAAACAGGACAACCCCCCCCCTCCCCCCCAAGAGATCCCATTAATTGGGAGATTCCCCCCGGACCCTCCTAACTGAAGGAACCACGCCCCCCCCCCCCCACCACAGAGATCCCCTAACTAAAGGAACCACCCACAGTCACCCGCTAACTAATGGAACACCTCCCAGAGACCCCCTGACTAAAGGGCACCCCCACAGAGACCCCCTGACTAAAGGGACACCCCCCCCCCCCCCCCCCCCCCCCCCCCACAAACACACACCGAAAAGAGACTCCTGCCTGGAAGCTCCATGTGTCCATTCCTGGAAAGAGAACAGCTTTGACCTGTGCTTAGACCCCTCATCCATTAGCTGCCAGTCCCCTGAGGGGCCCCCTCCATCGATCCCCGAGCACTGAGGCAGCAGCACATGTCCCTTGAGCAATGGAAATGACCACTCGCCTCCTTACTTCCCTTCAATAGCCATTGCCCTGGATTCACGGCACCTGCATGACTTCAGCCCAGGACTTCAATCTTGCAATGAGATTGAAACGATTGCAAATGAGGGTTAATAATATTCTTGCCACCTTTGGGCGAGATCTGCAACTCACCCTCGGAACTGTGCCGCTTGAATTGGAAACCAGTTTTGTACCCAGCGGAAATCTCTATTTTGGCCTTTCCCGCTATTCATCCCGTGCACCCATAAGACATAGGAGCAGAATTAGGCCACTCGGCCCATCGAGTCTGCTCCGCCATTCAATCATAGCTGATATTTTCTCATCCCCATTCTCCTGCCTTAGAACATAGAACATAGAAAAATACAGCACAGAACAGGCCCTTCGGCCCACGATGTTGTGCCGAACCTTTGTCCTAGATTAATCATAGATTATCATAGAACTTACAATGCAGAAGGAGGCCACTCGGCCCATCGAGTCTGCACCGGCTCCCGGAAAGAGCACCCCACCCAAGGTCAATACCCCCACCCTATCCCCATTGCCAACGGCTCTGCAATTTCATCTCTTGCTTCCCATAGATTCCTTGTACATATCCCGTCAGGCCCAGGGGACTTGTCTATCCTCAAGTTTTTCAAAATGCCCAACACATCTTCCTTCCTAACAAGTATCTCCTCGAGCTTACCTGTCTGTTTCACACTGTCCTCTCCAACAATATGGCCACTCTCATTTGTAAATACTGAAGAAAAGTACTCGTTCAAGACCTCTCCTATCACTTCAGACTCAATACACAATCTCCCGCTACTGTCCTTGATCGGACCTACCCTCGCTCTAGTCATTCTCATATTTCTCACATATGTGTAAAAGGCCTTGGGGTTTTCCTTTATCCTACCCACCAAACATTTTTCATGCCCTCTCTTAGCTCTCCTAATCCCTTTCTTCAGTTCCCTCCTGGCTATCTTGTATCCCTCCAGTGCCCTGTCTGAACCTTGTTTCCTCAGCCTTACATAAGTCTCCTTCTTCCTCTTAACAAGACATTCAACCTCTCTTGTCAACCATGGTTCCCTCACTCGACCATCTCTTCCCTGCCTGACAGGGACATACATATCAAGGACACGTAGTATCTGTTCCTTGAATAAGTTCCACACTTCACTTGTGTCCTTCCCTGACAGCCTATGTTCCCAACTTATGCACTTCAATTCTTGTCTGACAGCATCATATTTACCCTTCCCCCAATTGTAAACCTTGCCCTGTTGCACGCACCTATCCCTCTCCATTACTAAAGTGAAGTCACAGAATTGTGGTCACTATCTCCAAAAATGCTCCCCCACTAACAAATCTATCACTTGCCCTGGTTCATTACCAAGTACCAAATCCAATATGGCCTCCCCTCTGGTCGGACAATCTACATACTGTGTTAGAAAATCTTCCTGGACACACTGCACAAACACCACCCCAATCAAACTATTTGGTCTAAAGAGTTTCCACTCAATGTTTGGGAAGTTGAAGCCACCCCTGACTACTACTCTGTGACTTCTGCACCTTTCCAAAATCTGTTTCCCAATCTGTTCCTCCACATCTCTGCTGCTATTGGGGGGCCTATAGAAAACTCCCAACAAGATGACTGCCTCAGTAGGCAGATCCTCCTCAAACTGCCTTTCTGCAGCTGTTATACTATCTCTAATTAACAATGCCACCCCCGACCTCTTTTACCACCCTCCCTAATCTTATTGAAACATCTATAACCGGGGACCTCCAACAACCATTTCTGCCCCTCATCTATCCAAGTTTCCGTGATGGCCATCACATCGTAGTCCCAAGTACCGATCCATGGCTTAAGTTCACCCACCTTATTCCTGATGTTTCTTGCGTTGAAGTATACACACTTCAACCCATCTCCGTGCCTGCAAGTATTCTCCTTTGTCAGTGTTATCTTCCCCACTACCTCACTACACCCTGTGACGTCCTGAATATCGGCTACCTTAGTTGCTGGACTACAAATCCGGTTCCCATTCCCCTGCCAAATTAGTTTAACCCTCCCGAAGAGTACTAGAAAACCTCCCTCCCAGGATATTGGTGCCCCTTTGGTTCAGATGCAACCCGTCCTGCTTGTACAGGCCCCACCTTCCCCAGAACGCGTTCCAATTATCCAAATACCTGAAGTCCTCCCTCCTACACCATTCCTGCAGCCACGTGTTCAACTGCACTCTCTCCCTATTCCTAGCCTCACTATCACGTGACACCGGCAACAAACCAGAGATGACAACTCTGTCTGTCCTGGCTTTTAACTTCCAGCCTAACTCCCTAAACTCCCCACACCCCTTTTCCTACCTACGTCGTTGGTACCAATGTGCACCACGACTTCTGTCTGCTCACCCTCCCCCATAACCCCTGATCCCCTTATTAATCAAGGACCTATCTATCTCGGTCTTAAAGACACGCAGACATTTTACCTCCACAACCTTCTGCGGCAAAGAGTTCTACAGATTCACCACACTCTGGCTGAAGAAATTCCTCCTCATCTCTGTTTTAAAGGATCATCCCTTTAGTCTGAAATGGTGTCCTCTGGTTCTAGTTTTTCCTACAAGTGGAAACATCCTCTCCACGTCCACTCTATCCAGGCCTCACAGTATCCTGTAAGTTTCAATAAGATCCCCCTCATCCTTCTAAACTCCAACGAGTACAGACCCAGAGTCCTCAACCGTTCCTCATATGACAAGTTCTTCATTCCAGGGATCATTCTTGTGAACCTCCTCTGGACCCTTTCCAAGCCCAACACAGCCTTCCTTAGATACGGGGCCCTAAACTGCTCACAATACTCCAAATGGGGTCTGACCAGAGCCTCATACAACCTCAGAAGTACATCCCTGGTCTTGTATTCTAGCCCTCTCAATGTGAATGCTAACATTGCATTTGCCTTCCTAACTGCCAACTGAACATGCACGTTAACCTTAAGAGAATCTTGTACTAGGACTCCCAAGTCCCTTTGTGCTTCTGATTTCCTAAGCATTTTCCCATTTAGAACATAGTCTATGCCTAAATTCCTCCTTCCAAAGTGCATAACCTCACACTTTTCCACATTGTATCTCATTGAATCTCATTTGCCACTTCACTGCCCACTCTCCTAGCTTGTCCAAATCCTTCTGCAGCCCCCTTTCTTCCTCAATACAAGCTGTCCCTCTACAGATCTTTGTATCATCTGCAAGCTTAGCAACAGTGCCTTCAGTTCTTTCTTCCAGATCATTAATATATATTGTGAAAAGTTGTGGTCCCCTGAGGCACACCACTCACTAGTCACCGGCTGCCATCCTGAAAAAGATCCCTTTATCCCCACTCTCTGCCTTCTGCCAGTCAGCCAATCCTCTATCCATGCCAGGATCTTACCCTTAACAACATGGGCTCTTAACTTATTTAACAGTCTCCTATGCGGCACCTTGTCAAAGGCCTTCTGGAAATCTAAATAAATCATGTCCACTGGTTCTCCTTTGTCTAACTTCCTTGTTACCTCCTCATAGAACTCTTAACAGATTTTTCAGACATGACCTACCTTTGACGAAGCTGTGCTGACTCAGTCCTATTTTATCATGCACTTCCAAGTACTTTGCGGTATCATCTTCAATAACAAACTCTAAAATCTTACCAATGACCAAAGTCAGGCTAACCGGCCTATAATTTCCCGTCTTCTGCCTCCCTCCTTTCTTAAACAGTGGTGTTACATTAGCCACTTTCCAGTCTTCTGGGACCCTTCCTGCCTCCAGTGACTCCTGAAAGATCACCACCAATGCCTCCACAATTTACTTAGCTACCTCTTTTAGGGCCCTGGGGTGTAGTCCATCCGGTCCAGGTGACTTACCCACCTTCAAACCTTTCAGTTTCCACAAGCTGCTCCAAAAAAAATCTCTTAAACATTCCACAAATTCCTTTTCTTGGGATCCACTACCAACCTGACATTCTCAGTTCACGTGCATATTGATTATTGTGATATTGCCTTTTTTACATGCTTTCTCTGTCTCCTGATTTATTTTCTGCCCCAACTCCTGACTATTGCTAGGGGACCTGTACTTAACTCCCACCAGGGCCTTTTTCCTTTGCGATTCCTCAATTCTACCCACAGAGATTCTATGCCTTCTGATTCTATATCGCTCCTTGCTATCGATTTAACTTCATTTCTTACTAACAATGCAACCCCGCCCCCTTTGCCCATCTGCCTGCCCTTTCGATAGGACACATATCCTTGTACAATTAGATTCCAACCCTGATCTCTGTGATGCCCACAACATTGTACCGGCCAATTTCAATGTGCGCAACAAGCTCATGTACCTTGGGCGAGATTCTCCCAAAACGGGAGAAATCGTAAAGCTGCCGTAAAACCCGCGCCCCTTCCCGACAGGGGACCGATTCTGGTCCCCGGTCGGGGCTAGCAGCCCGACGCCGTAGGCTCCGGCAAGACGGGCTTAACGAAAATCGTTAAGCCCGCTTGCCGGAGTTAGCGCCGGCTGACGCGTCATATGACGTCAGCCGCGCATGCGCAGTTTGGAAGACTCCAACCTGCGCACGCGCGGGCGACGTCATCGCGTTTTTGCGCGAAACCCGCGCATGCGCGGGCCGGGTTGCCCCTCAGCCGCCCCGCGAATGGATACTGCGGGGCGGCGGAAGGACAAGTAGTGCGCGGGCATTGGGCCCGCTGCCCGCGATCGGTGCCCACCGATCGCGGGCCCATGGCACCCTTGGCACGGCCGTGGTACGGCCGTGCCAATCGGTGCCATGGTTATTAATAGCGAGTTTGTGACGCCGGTTTTACGAATGGCAAGACCAGGTGTGTTTGCCGTTCGTAAAAACGGCGGAAAGGGCTGGGACTTCGGCCCATCTAACAGCTGAGAATCGCTGCCGGCCGTAAAAAAACGGCGGCAGCGATTCGGGTCGGGACTTCGGCGGGGGGGGGGGGAGAATAGCGGGAGGGCGGCAAAAATGTCGGGAAGGCCCTCCCGCTATTCTCCCACCCGTCGTGGGGGGCGGAGAATTTCGCCCCTTGTTCTGTACACTGCGTGCATTTAGATACAACACCCTCAGTCCTGCATTGACCACCTCCCTTCTCACACTTGTCACCTTTTTTGCTCTGCCTGAGGGTGATGTTCTATTATTTTTGTTCTCTATTTCCCCTTGAGTTATGACACCTCCTAAGCTAACGTTCTGGTTCCCACCCCCCTGCCATATTAGTTTAAATCCTCCCAAATGACACTAGCAAACCTCCCAGCTAGGATATTGGTGCCCCTCAAGTTTAGATGCAACCCATCCATCTTGTACAGGTCGCACCTGCCCCCCCCCCCCCCCCCCCCCCCCCCCCCGGAAGAGATCTCAATGGTCCAGGAATCTGAAACCCTCCCTTCTACATCACTGGTTTAGCAGCGTGTTTAGCTGCACTATCCTCCTATTTCTAGCCTCACTGGCACGTGGCACAGGGAATAATCCTGCGATTACTATCCTAGAGGTCCTGCTTTTTAGCTTACTGCCTAATTCCCTGAACTCCTTCTGCAGGACCTCATCACTCTTCCTGCCTATGTCATTAGAACATATTTGTACTACGACCTCTGGCTGTTCACCCTCCCCCTTCATGATGTCCTGTGTTTATTCAGAGCCATCCTTGACCCTAACACCAGGAAGGCAACACATCATCACGGAGTCTCTTTCACTTCCATAGGAGTACCCCTTACTATAGAGTCCCCTGTAACTATCGCTGTCCTGCACTTTGCCCTCCCCTGCTGAGCAACAGAGCCAGTTTTGGTGCCACTGTTCTGGCTGCTGTTGTTTTCCACTGATAGGCTAGCCACCCAAACAGTATCCAAAATGGACCTGTTAGAGAGGGGGACAGCCACAGAGGATTCCTGTACTGACTGCCTGCCCTTTCCAGCAGTCACCCATCTGTCTGCCTGCACCTTCAGTGTGACCACATCTATATAACTCCTATCTATGATGCTTTCTGCCACCTGCAGGCTCCTAAGTGCATCCAAATTTTCAATATTTAACATTTTTACAAAGAATAAACACAAACCCAACACAAACCACGCCCCCTCCAAACTGCCTCCTCACCCCTTGACTGCAACCAGATCCCCAAAGTAAACAAATCGTATCTCTTGTGGAACCTTCATCTGCCCCTATCAGAGCAAATGTCACCTTCTCCAAGTATAGGGGGCGAAATTCTCCCCCCCCCCACGACGGGTGGGAGAATAGGGGGAGGGCCTTCCCGACTTTTTTGACGCCCTCCCGCTATTCTCCCCCCCCCCCCCCCCGCCGAAATCCCGACAAGAATCGCTGCCGCGTTTTTTTACGGCCGGCAGCGATTCTCAGCTGTTAGAAGGGCCGAAGTCCCAGCCCTTTACGACCTTTTTACGAACGGCAAACACACCTGGTCCTGCCGTTCGTAAAAACGTCGTGACAAATCGGAAAAAATAACCATGGCACCGATTGGCACGGCAGTACCACGGCCGTGCCAAGGGTGCCATGGGCCCGCGATCGGTGGGCACCGATCGCGGGCAGCGGGCCCGATGCCCGCGCACTATTTGTATCAATACGCGGGGCGGCTGAGGGGCAACCCGGCCCGCGCATGCGCGGGTGGAGTCTTCCCACCTGCGCATGCGCGGCTGACGTCATATGACGCGTCAGCCGGCGCTAACTCCGGCAAGCGGGCTTAACGATTTTCGTTAAGCCCGACTTGTCGGAGCCTCCGACGTCGGGCTGCTAGCCCCGACCGGGGACCAGAATCGGTCCCCCGTCGGGAAGGGGCGCGCTGCCGTAAAACCCGGGCGCCGTAAAACCCGCCCGGGTTTTACGGCAGTTTTACGATTTCTCCCGTTTTGGGAGAATTTCGCCCAGGAACTCCAGATTCCCCAGCCACATTGAGGCACAGGTAGAGAAGCTGACCTCCACCTCAACAAGATCCGCCTGTGAGCAATCAATAAGGCGAAGGCTAAGACATCTGACCGGCATCCATCTGCAACTCCATCAGGTCTCACCCCGAATATGGCCTCCAGTGGACCAGGTTGCAAATCTACGATAGAACCTCTGACATGGTGCTAAAAAATGACCCCCAAATCTCTCCAACTTCGGACAGGGCCAGAACATATGGACATAATTAGCCGGGCCCCTCCCGCACATTCATAGCTATCCTCCACCCCCTCAATCAGCCGGCTCATCCTTGCCTTCATTAAGTGCGCCTTGTGCACCACGTTTATTGAATCAACCCAAGCTTCCTGCACGAGGTTGAGACATTAACCCTCCACAGCACCTCACACCACAATGCCTCCTCCAGCCCCATCCCCAGTTCCTCCTCCCACTTGGCCTTAATCCCTTCCATGGACACCTTATCCTCCCCCATGAGCCTACCGTAACTCACTGAAATGACTCCACCCTTTAGCCCCACCACCGACAGCGCCTCCTCTAGCAACGAAGAGGGCAGTGACACCAAAAATTTACGGAAGACCATTCTTGCAAAGTTCCACACCTGCCTGTATCTGAAGCACTCCTCACTCTGGAGCCAAAACTTCACCCCAGCTCCTCCAAGCTTGCGAACTGCCTCCACCAAAAATAAATCATTCATCTCCATCACCCCTCTATCCTCTCATCCCCGAAACCTTGCATCCATCCTCCTTGGCTCAAACCCACGGTGCTCTCTTATTGGCATCATCCTCGAGCCTGCCCTCAACTTAAAGTGCTACCAAAATTGCCTCCAAATCTTCAATGTGGCCACCACCACAGGACTCCCTGAATACTTCCCTGGCTCAAATGGTAGCAACGCCATTGCCAGTGGCCGCAATCCCAACCCCTTATAGGAACCATCTCCATCCGCACACATAAGCTCTCCATCTCTCTACTCCAGTTCCGCACATTCTCCGTATTGCTATAATAGTATAGCAAGTGGACAAAGGCCAACCTCATGACTGCCACCCCCTTTGGAGCACCGTTTTCCTTATCCTAGCCACTGACCCTGCCCAAACAAACGACGAGACCAGTCTATCCACCCCTTAAAGAATGACTTTGGTAAAAATAGCGTCAGAAACAAAGAATGCGGCAGAATGTTCAGCTTCATTGCCTGCACCCAACCTGCCAATGACAAGGGGAGACTATCTCTCTGCAACAAGTCCTCCTTCACCTTTCCAACCAAGCTCATGAAATTGAGCTTACGAAGCCGTGCTCAATCCCCGCCACTTGCATCTTCAGATACCTAAAATGAGCTGTCACCAGAATGGCAATCCCCCCATTCCAGCCCCTGCACTGGAGAAGACGCCACAAAATACTCACTTTTCCCTAAATTCAATTTGTACCCCAAAAACGCCCCGAATCTCCTTCGCAACGTTATATCCCTCACCAAAGAGCTCAGGACCAAGATGTACAATAGCAGATTGTCTGCGTACAGAGGCACCCTATGCTCCACCCCACCCGCCCCTACATCCCCTTCCATAAGACTGAACCCCTCAGCACAATGGCCAAGGGCTCTATTGCCAGCACAAACTGAAAGGGGGACATGGGGCACCCCTGCCTCGTTTCCCGAAATAGTAGAATGTACCCCAAATATCATCCGTTCGTACACATGGTGTCGGATTCTCATACAGCAATTACACACATGCCATAAACTTAAGCCAAACCTAAATTTCTCGAACACTGCAAACAGATAGCTCCACTCCACCCTGTCAAACGGCATCTCTGCATGTAATACCACCACCTCCAACTCCCTTCCTTCTGCCGGAGAAAGCACCTCATTCAGCAGTCGCTGCATATTCGACGACAGCTGCCTGCCCTTGACGAACACCGTCTAATCCTCCCCAATCACCTTCGGAAGACACTCCTCCAACTTCAAAGGCAACACCTTTGCCAAAATCTTAGCATCCACGTTCAGTAGGGAAATGGGCCTGCATGACCCACACTCTATCGGATCCTTATCCTTTTTAACTAAGAGTGAGATGGATGCCTGCCCCATCACCTCCGGCAATACTCCCCTAACCATCACATCCTCAAACATTTCTACCATCAGCGGTGCCAACGTATCCTTAAATGTTTTCTCAAATTCCACTGGGAACCCATCCGGTCCCGGCAACTTCCGACATACTCTCCCTTCCTCACCCCAGCTAGCAGCTCCTGTTCAACCTTCCTGATCACAAAAATGTTGATCCTCGAGTACACCTTATATACCAGCATAAAAAATAAGTACTCCCTATCGCGTGGATGTAAAAACCTCGAATCCATTCCTCCCATCTCCTTCATAAACCCGGCCAGCACCTTCACCACCCACCCCGAAGGGGCCAGCCAGCGCGGTCAGGACATATCCACCTTCGGGTCCAAAATTGTATTCCAGTCCCTCCCCCGCAATATCAACTGGTGAGTATCCAAATCCGGAATGGCAGCCAGCATTTTTTTCACAAACCCAGAATCATCCCAGTTCGAGGCATACACGCTGACCAGCACCACCAGCCTCCCTTCCAATGCACATTACTATCATGTACTTGCCCTCCTGGTCTGCCACCACCTTCTCCATCTGGAACCTCACGTGTTTGCCCACCGGTATCACCACCCCCCGGGCCCTGCTGTCGAAGTCTGAATCAAACCTAGCCCTTCCTCAGCCTCATCTGGTCCTCCACCCTCTCTCAGACGGATCTCCTGTAACAGCACCACTTCGCATTCAGGCCCTTCCAGTGCGAGAAAACTTGTGCTCTCTTCATTGGTCCCCCCAACCCTCGCACGTTACAAGTCACCACTCTCAGGGGGATTCTCTCACCCCCCCCCCGTGCCCTTACTATCCGCCACTACCATTCCCGCGGCCCCGCCTAGCTGGTGGAGGCCCAGCCCTAGTCTGAGTTACCATCACCCCCTACCCCTTCCCAGAATCACCCCAACCACTTCCTCTTGAAAACACTTTATCCAGTACATTCCCATCTCCCAATCATTCACACCTTCCAGGCCCATCGAAACCTGCCCATATAGTTTCCAACGTCCACGCTCCACCCCCTCCCCACCTTGCTCCCGTTCGTGAGCCAACATTGCATTTGCTATTCCTGCTTCTATTTTCTGTGTATGTTTCTAAGTAAAAGTATAACTTGAAAGCTCAGTCCCCTGTTTTCTGTTGCCTTCAGTATGTGGGAACTCCTTGACTCTCTGTGCAGCCTGGATTCGTTTCCGGCCACTATCTTAAATCTTACCGAATTGTGGTCACTTATCACCGAAATGCTGCCCCACTATCACCTCTACCAGATGTTTAGCCTCATTCCCTAAAATTAAGTCAAGTACTTCCCCCTCTCCTGTAGGACTTTCTAGCTGCTGGCTCAAAAACGTCTCCTGAATGCACTTTAAGAATTCCGGCCCTTTAAGATTTTCACGCTTTGTCTATCCCAATTAATATTGGGGAAGTTGAAATCCCCTACTATAATTGCCCCATTATTTTTATACTTCTCTGATATTTGTCTACATATCTGTTTTTCTACCTCTCCATGACTGTTTGGGGGTCTGTAGTACACTCCCAGCAACCTGATTACTCACTTTTTGTTTTGAGGTTCCACCCATATGGCCTCAATTTAGGCACCTGCTAAAATATCATCCGTCCTCACTAGAGCACTTGACTTCTTGATCAGTATTGTGACACCACCTTCTTTTTTACACCCCTTGCTCCCCCTGTCTTGCCTGAAGACTCTATACCCCGTAAAATTGAGCTGCCAGTCCTGCCCATCCATGGGAGGCGGTGGCATAATGGTATTGTAACTGTACGAGTAAACCAGAGACCATGAGTAATGCTGAGGATCAGGGTTCAAAACCCGTCACTGCAGATGGTGAAATTTGAATTCAATAAAAATATGGAATTAAATTAATGATGATCATGAGACCATTGTAATTGTTGTAAAAACCCATCTGGTTCACTGATGTCCTTTAGGAAAGGAAATCTGCAGTCCTTACCTGGTCTGGCCTACATGTGACTCCCGATCCACAGAAATGTGGTTGACTCTTAACTGCCCCTTCAAGGGCAATTAAATCTGTGCAATAAATGCTGGCACAGCTTGCATTGCCCACGCCCCATGAACACATTTTAAAAAATATCTCTGTGACAGCAATGATATCATACTCCAATGTGTTAATCAACACCCTCAGGTCGTCTGCTTTACCTGTAAGACTGCTTACATTAAAATACATGCCATCCATATTCCCTTGTGACTTAACATGTCTCTCTTTGCAATGCCTTCCAGACTGATTTAGTTTTTCTTCTATATTTGCCTATGCATCACCCCCCCACTGTACCTCCACACTGTGACCTATCTCCATACCGAATTAGTTTAACCCCCCCTCCTGCCCCAACAGCACTAGCAAACCTCCCCACAAGGATGTTGGTCCCATTCTGGTTCAGGTGCAATCCACCTGACTTTTACAGGTCCCACCTTCCCCAGAAATGGATCCAGTTATGCAGGAAACTAAAGCCCTCCCTCCTGTACCACCTTATCAGCTGCACATTCACCTGCTCTAACCTCCTAGTCCTATACTCACTAGCACGTGGCACTGGTAGTTATCAAGCGATTACAACATTTGAGGCCCTGCTACTTAACTCCCTAATGACTTGCTGCAAGACCTTATCCCTCTTTCTACCATGTCATTGGTACCAATGTGAACCCTGACCTCTGACTGTTCACCCTTCCCCTTCCGCATGCGCTGCAGTCGTTCAATGACATCCTTGACCCTGGCACCAGGTAGACAACACACCATCCTGGAGTCACGCCTGTGGCCACAAAATGTCTATCTGCACCCCTCAATATTGAGTCTCCTACTACTATTGCTCTTCTACTCCTACTCCTTCCTCCTTGTGCAGTTGAGCCACCAACAGTGCTGCGAATCTGGCTCTGGCTACAATCCCCAGAACACAGAAAATGGTTCTTGAGTGAGATGCACTCTGGGGCTTTCCTGACTACCTGCCTGCCTCTCCTTCTTCTGACTGGTGGTCACCTATTCCTACCCTGATAGTACTTCCTTAAGCTGCGAGGTGACCACGTCTAAAATGCGCTGTTCACGAATCTCTGAGCCTTGCTGAGGCACCGCTGTGCCTCCAGCCATTGCTCAATCTCTGAAGCCCAACTCAATCTGATCAAACCAGTGGGTGGCACTTTCTCCAAATATGGTCATCCAGGCTGCACAGAGAGTCAAGGAGTTCCCACATACTGCAGGCAGCGCAAAACACGGGACTGAGCTTGCCAGTTATACTTTTACATAGAAACATACATAGAAAATAGAAGCAGGAAGTGGCCTGAGATCGCCTACATTGTTAATTGGGCACATTTATGTACTTAAGGAGTTCATTAAGTGTTTGTTTTCTGAAGTAAGAATTTTCTGGGCGGTTGGATGGCCACTGGGAGCTGTGTAAAGGTGAAAATTTCCAGCCTGTCAGGGATGGGGTTGGGCAATATTGAAAAGTCTTGAAAAATGAAAATTTTGGTGAAAATCTATTTCATTTTAATAACCTTGATTTTCCTTACCTTATCCTGGGTTCCAGCTCTTCCATCTGCCCCAAACAATTTGAAGGTCCAGATTATTTCTATTTTTTAAAAGAAATTATTCATATCTGGCAGCCACAGCAGTAACTCGGCCAGAATGTGGGCTGCTATCCTCGTGTCCTGCTTGCATGGTGGTTGTGATTAATGTATCCCTGGGACACTGGTTCACCCGAAGTGTCTGTCTCCCCATGTGTATTGGAGGATAGTGTTAGTGTTAGTAATCTATCCGCAGGGCCACGTCTTATTCTAAATCTTAGGAGTTGAAGGAGAACTAAAAATAAAAAATGTGAATTCAACATTTCTCCTTCCCTTCATTTCAGATTAGCTCAATCCTGTCATCCATCCCCTGGAGTCGAATCAGGAAAGTGGAAGTGAACCCGAAAACCAAATGCAGACAGCAAGACTAAGTTTGGAAGGAGAGACATCCTTGCATTTTATGGTCAATTTTATCACGCTGGCAGGAGTGGAAAACTGGAAGCAGTGCAGTCTTCAGATCTTCACCGCCGTCTGTTAAACCCCAAATGCGGGCCATGGTGCACAGTGTAATTCTCTGTTTTTCTATACAACCAGCTGGGTCCTGTCTGCGATAGGGCACTTTCAACCTCCCCTCACTCTAATCCTGAGCTGTAATACTGACATTTTCTGAGGAGGAGCGTTCAGAGTAATGGGCTAGACAAAAGGAAAGGGTTGGCTGGGTTCGAACTGTTAATGATTTTGCTACCTATAAATTTTCAGCTTTCACCTGTGAAGGGAGAATCTGTTAGAATTAAAGTGTAATCATGCTTGCTTTATTTCATTAATATAGATGCAGTGATGTGCAGGTTTAGGAGGGAAAACTGAATTTCCTATATTGAAACAGGGATGACTCTTGAAAAAGTACTTTTTGTGGCTGCAAATTACCTGAGGTGGTGAAAGATGTTTAAACAATACAAGTTTTCATGTCTCAATGGAAAGCAGAGACAGAGAACATTAGAGGATGATAGGTGTGTTGGAAGGGATTATGTATATGGACAACTTTGGAGGTGTCTGCATGAGGAAGGTAAGGAGAAAGCAAGCAAGCTGAAGTGTTAGAATGGGAACTTGTTATAACTAGAGTGATTGTTCTGGAACATGTAAAGAGCCTTGTGGTATTGGGTAATGCAGACATTTGGGAATGTCACATTGGAAGTTTGAAGGTTTGCGCATTGGAATGGTGAATTTGTAAATCACTGTATCCATCACTGTACTTTGAGCAAAAATTGTAACCTGCTTTGAATTTTAAGCTTAATAAATCCATGCACATCTACATTTAATGTTGTGAACCCTTTTGTTTTGTGGAATTGGTTTATACTTAGGCCATAATCCAGCCCAACATCCTAGTGCCATTGCTAAGGGAAGGTTGCACTCTCAAAGACAGATAGATACATTCTAGAATTTGAGTTCCATAATCCAGTTTGACACACACTGGTGGCAGTATTGAGGAAGTGCTGAGATAAGTGGCTATACTGTAGATCTTGACTGCCAGAGCCACCTAAGATGGACACTGGGCTAACAAAATGGAGAACTGCTAAGACTGCAGGGAAAAAGCAGTTTAGCCAAGACAAGCAGTCTGCAAAGACTGATTAGCATTTTGCAAGCAGCAAAACTAGTTTCTGGCCAGGTGGAAGATCTCAAACCAAAGGTGTTAATAGCAAAACGCTTTGCATATTAATGAGGCAATCCAGATCTAGGCACACACAATGGCAACATTTGGGTTTGAATAAGATACTTTAAGTGGATGTCCAGACAGAGCGGCACCAGAAGTATCCACCATAGGAACCGCCCCCTCCATCGAGGAGAGACCCTCACATTGGGGGAATTCAAAAGATATCGATTGGGATCTGATCCAATCGATACCTGAAGGTAAAGCCCGCCCCGAAAAGGCACGGACATTGGGGACCCCTATAAAGATAGACCCCCGCACATGGTCCGGTCTGTTGTTTTGCTCCAGCTCCACTGCTGTTGTTGTTTGTGCTCCGGCTTTGACTTCGACCCAGAACTTCGACTTGTATCCTGACTCCAGCCGTTGAGCACCAGCCGCCGAACCGTAAGTGACAATACGACGCTCGCTACGCGAACCAGCCCCACTAGACCCCCAGCGACCAGCACACTCTCTGAAGGTTACAGACCAAGATCGAAACGAAGGCCTCGCTCCCTGACCTTGCCTGTTCCTGTTTAGTTAAGTATTCTGATCGCTTAGTTTAGTTGTAGCTTAGTCCCTTAGCGTGTGCATGTGTATTTATTATATTTGTAATAATAAATACTAATCGTTTGGAACTTACTAATCGGTGTACAGTTTATTACTTTGAACCTGACCTTGGAATATTTGTGAGGTGTTTATACGGCACCTGGCGACTCCCGAGCTGAAAATACACATATAGAGCCTAGCAGTGTTAAGCACACGGCCTTTAAACGGAGGCGTGTTAATACACTCCAATAAACGCGTATTACACCCATAGTAAAACGTGCAACATTTAGTGGCGACATCCTGACGGGACACGGTTACAAGTGGTACCCCCACTCCGTCGAGGACCCTGAAATTTGAATTAGAAATCTGGTAAAGAAAAAGGAAACGAAATCACAAGTATTCAAGGTGTTCAAAGGAATAAACGTAATTCGGAAGTGTGTTTAGTGCATGCGTACTAACAGGGTTGTAAGGAAAACCTGAAAGCATTTTTGTTGCGACAAACTTTCGGTAGTTTTGTGAACGGAACATAGCATAAGCCTTACCCGTTTCGTGAGACATAACCTCAACACCCCCTGTTCCAAATTTAAAGTGAGTCAGAGGAAATGGCCATGCAGGCAATGGAACGCCTCATGAATCCAGAACGGTTTGTGGTCGCAGCGACCAGCAGTAGCCGAGTAGGTCAGTGTCCCGTGTGGGAGCTGGAACTCCGCAAGTATCTGCAAGGAAAGGGATGGCCCCTTTGGAAAGAGCTTTGTTTGAATGAGGAGACAGGTCCCGGAAGTATAGGATATACTTGGTGGGAGAACCTCTCTCAAATTCACAAGAAAAATATGAGTAAAGCACGCAAGCCGATGGCAATCGTGTCCTGTTTGGCACAATTGCGAGGCACAGAGGAGGTCGTTCAGACGCTCCGGGCAGAATTAGAAGAGAGAAATAGGATGAGTAAAGTGGATGTCAGGGACATCGAGAAAGAGAATATGGATCTCAGAGGGAAGTTGGCAGAGAAAGGTAGAGAGGTGGATGATGCCAAGAGGGCACATCAGTCTTGTCTAGCCCATCTCAGCAGTTCCCAGACCCAGTACGAAAAGGCCTATCAGGACGTGCAACGTGCCGTCCTGATAAGAGAAGAATCAGAGAAGCAGGTAGAGGCTTTGCAGAGGCAATGCTCTGACCTTAAAGCAGCTTTGAGAGCACTCCATGCTGCCACCACAGAACAAAGACAGAGTACTGTAGATCATGCGAAATGCAGGAAGCAGATTGCGGAGCTGCAATCGCTGCTTTCAGTGCAAAATGGGTTTCAAAGCACCTTTGGAACGCAGTTAGATGAGGAGAATGCCCCAGACTGGAAAGAGTTAAGTGAGACAGCGCAGCGTTATGTTCAGGGAACATGTGCGCCAGCAGCGCAGCAGAAAAGACAAGCACCCCAACCCCCCACAGATCAAATAGTTACCATACCAATGAATCCAGTCACCACCCAGAGGAAAGCGACCACAGAAGGCGCACCCGATATTACTTACACCACCCCCTTAACTGTAACCCAACTAAGGGACGCGTGTGAGAAGATCACTCCGTTTCTCCCCACCGCAGACCCCCACCAATTTTTCGCAAAGGTAAAGCAACAGGCAACCATGTACGGCCTGGACGAAAGAGAGCAGGTTAAACTCACAGTTCTGAGTTTGGACCAATCGGTTGTAGCAGCCCTCCCCGACCCACAGAATGTTGGCGGAGGCACCCTAGAGGAAATGCACACCTCCATTTTAGATGCCATAGGGTATAATCGAGGTGACCCAGTAGAAGGACTTAATAAGTGCCGACAGAAGAAAACCGAACACCCCACAGCATTCGCAGGAAGGCTGTGGATCCATTTTAACGCAGTTTTTGGCGATTTAAATAGAGCCCATTTAAACCGAGAAAATATGGTTAAATGGACGCGCACCATAATCTCTCATGCAACAGAAGCAGGACAGAGTGCTTGCAACAGCTATGACCCCTCAGAAGAGGCCCATAATGAGAAGTGGGTCCTGAAAAGATTGTCCCGCGCTTGGGAGCAATCAGTTCAGGGCAGAGGCAAAGTGAAATCCCCAGAAGAAGCTCAGGCTGCAGCAGACATACAGGCAGTGAGAGCGCACCAAAACCCCGCGTGGGTGAATGAAGGAAAGAGCAGCCCTCCACAGAAGTCGCAGGAATGCTACAACTGTGGCCAGTTAGGACATTGGGCTAAGGAATGTAATGCACCCCAGAGATCACAGAGAGGCCAGCAGACAGGCACTCTGAACAGGAATAAAGCCAAACCGATCCATAGTATAGGGATCCAGTCAGGACAGACCAATGTGGACGGAACGGACTGACGGTGTTCGGGCTCCCCCACTTGGGTCTGTGAACACTATTGGGATCAATCCGGAAGACCGGTAGTCACAGCGAAGGTTAGAGGGAAGCCCATAGAGTTACTTTGGGACACAGGAGGGTCCCGCACCACGATTAATTCCACCACCACGGCACAGGCAGACACGTGGCCGACCACCTCCACCATCACACTTAGCGGTTTCACAGGACACTCGCAGCAGGGACACATTACAGCACCCGTAGCAATCCAGCTAGGGAACATTTCCACCAAACACCCAGTAGTATTAGTAAATCTTCCCCGGACAGCAGAACACATCCTAGGGATAGATTTCATGAATGCCCATAGCCTGGCGTTCGACCCAGTGAACCAGTGTGTCTGGCGAATGGCAAGATCGGACAGAGCACCCGCTACTCTCACAGTAGGAGAGTACGCTAATAGGATTAGCGCAGTAGGAGACTATTCATTTGACCCGACTACACTAAACACGGACAGACAAGTTAAGGCAGTATTAAACAAACATAGGACAGCATTTGCCAGTCACCGGCACGACTGTGGCAGAATGACTGGACAAATTCACGTTACCGGACCTGACCCCAGACCACAGAAACAGTATAGATTTCCCCTAGAAGCAGAGGGAGAAATAGAGAAGGTAATAGGTAGCTTATTGGAGCAAGGTGTGCTTAGAACAGTAGCCTCGACCAATAATGCCCCTATTTGGCCAGTGAGAAAGCCCGACGGATCATGGCGTCTGACCATTGATTATCGGGAGCTCAATAAAGTAATCCCAGCAGTAGCCCCCACGGTAGCAACAAGTCCCGAGACCATGCTCAAACAGGGACTCAACTCCAAATATTCCACGGTGTTGGACATTAGCAATGGCTTCTGGTCAATACCATTGGCAAAAGCGTGCCAGTACAAATTTGCCTTCACCTTCAAAGCTCAACAGTATACGTGGACATGCCTTCCACAACGATTCCACAATTCCCCCTCCATTTTCCACCGACAGCTGGCGAATGGTCTAGAAAAAGTTTCCCGCCACGAATGTCTGGTACAGTATGTGGACGACCTATTACTGCAGACAGACACAAAGGCAGAGCACATTACGCTTCTGGCCGAACTCCTGGAACTTTTAACCTCAATTGGCTGTGAAGTTAACCCAAGAAAGGCCCAGATTTTGGAAAATAAAGTGATGTATTTGGGTACAATCATCACGCACGGCAAACGCGAGATCGAATTCAAAAGAATTGATTCGATTGTCAAATTGCCCCTTCCCCAGAATGTTTCAGCCCTCCGGTCGTTCTTAGGACTGGTTGGTTATTGTCGGAACCACATCGACGGATTCGCGACAAAGGCAGCCCCACTCTCAGACCTCCTTAAGAAAGGAGCCCCCTGGGAATGGCTTCCGCAGCATACAGAGGCTGTGGAGGAGTTAAAGAAAGCCCTTAGCGCAGCACCCGCGCTACAAGTCCCAGACCAACTTTCCCCCTATGCAATAGAGGTAGCTAGCACAGATCTGACCCTCTCGGCCGTGTTACTTCAGGAACGGCACGAGCAGCTAAGACCAGTGGCTTATGCCTCCCGACTCTTAGACCCAGTAGAACAGGGATTTTCAGCCTGCGAGAGGCACCTCCTAGCAGTCTTCTGGGCAGTTCAGTACTTCTCGTACATTACCGGACTCAACCCCATCACCATTTTGACCGAGCACACCCCCACACAGTTACTCCTAGACGGTCGACTGAAGGACGGTTCAGTTAGCCAGATTAGGGCAGCTAGGTGGACACTACTCTTACAAGGACGGGACATTACAGTAAAACGGACCCGGACACACACATTTTTAGCCGACAACCTCCAATACCCAGGACAGCCCCATGAATGTGAGATTGTAGCACCCCTACACAACACAGGACCCTTCATAGCAACGACGCCCCCCAGGAAGATAGGAAACCCAAAACAAAGCCCCCAACACACAGACACGTGTGGACCACTACGGATATACGTGGACGGTTCATCCACGGTTTTAGAAGGTGAGCGTATCACGGGATGCGGCATCTATGTCGAGGACGCGCAGGGTACGCGCTCTCGAGGAAATAGCATTAAAATTGCCAGGTCACTTAGGCGCGCAGGCAGCAGAGCTCGCGGCCATAGCATATATAGTGGACCACCCCGATTCTTTCCCCAGCCCGGCGGACATATATTCGGACAGTCTATATGTCTGTAATAGTTTAACAGATTTTCTACCCCTGTGGAGGACACGAGGTTTTGTCTCCGCAGACGGGAAACCCCTTCCATCAGCCCCTTTACTCCAACACATTTTAGATAAAGCGAAGGACAGAACCTTCGGCATTATAAAAGTGAGAAGCCACCATAGGTCATCCCCCCCTGGGAATGTAAAAGCCGACGCACTGGCTAAGGCAGGTTCCAGGCGAGGACACTTGTGGACACCCCCAGCTAGCGCACCAGCTAGCGCCCCTGTGAGCGCAGTTCAAGTCTCACAAACAGATATCAGGGATTTAGCTGAAGCTCAGAAGCAGGATGAGGATCTCAGGGAGATTTTAAAGGCAACTTTGTGCCTCAGTACGACAAGTTCAGACACGCACTGACCACACATGAGGGTGTGATCATAAAGGATCAACTTTATGTGGTCCCGCAGCAGGACAGGAATGAAATGATTGCTTTGTTCCATGACGGGCATGGACACCAAGGAATCGACGCAACCACGAGGCACCTCAGGCAGCTCTGTTGGTGGCCTAACCTAAGGACAGATGTAAGTCACTACATCGAGAATTGCCTTATTTGCGCCCAGAATAACCCGGAGAGGTATTCTAAAAAGTCACAGCTTCGGCATACTCGACCAGTTAATGGCCCCTGGACAAACCTCCAGATCGACTTTATAGGACCATTGCCCCCTTGTAGGAATGGCTATAAATACGTTCTGGTGGTCATCGATACCTTTACCAAATGGGTAGAGGCATTCCCCTCTAGAACGAATACAGCTAAGACAGCTGCAAAGATCCTGACCCACCACATCTTCACGAGATGGGGTTTACCCCGTAGCATTGATTCGGACCAGGGATCTCACTTCACAGGACGGGTCATGAAGAACGTCCTGACAATATTTGGCATAAAACAAAACTTTCATATTGCGTATCACCCACAGTCCAGCGGGATTGTAGAGCGCATGAATCGGACCCTAAAATCCACACTTAGAAAAATGGTTCAAGAGAACAACTCCACATGGGATTCAGTGCTCCCATTTGCACTCATGTTCATCAGAAATACAGTTTCAACTTCCACAGGATACACACCACACACACTCATGACCGGACGCCCTATGAAAGGTACAGAATTCCTTTTAGGACTGGACATGACTAGCCCCGAAGTGACGGCCCTCACACACGAAAAGACAGTTAAAGACCTGGTTGAGACTGTGAGGTCTGCACAGATCGCAGCCGCAGTTCATCTAGGGAAACGCCGTAGACAACGCACAGCATTCTTTAATAAGACCGTTCACCCCACAGAATTCCAGGTTGGGCAACAGGTAATGCTATCTGTATACAACCCCAGCAGTTTTTTGGCACCAAAATATTCCGGCCCATATTCAATTTCGGATAAAATTAGCCCCTCAGTTTATAGGATAAAATATCCTAATGGTAAGACCGCGTGGTTCCATATCAACCAGTTAAAGGCATATGGAACACAGGCCAACCATGCACACCATGTCCTGCTAGACGCAGCAGAACACCTCACCCCGCCCACTAGAGACACGTTTCCACCATCCCCCTCACAGACCAGTTCTTCATCGGACTCGCCCACGACTCCGCCCACTGACCACAACAGACCACGCCCCGAAACGCCCACAAGCTGCCGCAGCAGAGACAGCGATACAGACACTGACTCTGAGGACAGCCACAGCACACCACACTACAGCCCACACTGCAGCGACTATGACCCCGACTCCAGTGACCCCATGGAAGTCACTTACATTAAAAACCCAGACCCACCACCCGACCCCGACTACCCCGACAATACCCATTCACTTTTAGACCCAACACTCTGGCACAGGGACAATTCGTACAGACTTGTCCGCAACGACGAAAGTGACCCCCGGTCACACAATTCAAAGATTTCATGCCTGATCCACACAAGGGTGTGGGATCCGGGAGAGCAGGACGACACGGTGTCTGAATCCCGATACGGCAACCCCTTTGTGACCCTGTTCACAGAGACAGAGGAAAAGTGAGGTGTCCAGATGATGTAAAATAGGAACCGCTTGAGGGAAGCGATGTCCTTTCTGATGGAACCTGCACGTATGTTTTTGTTTGTCAGTTTATGTTTGTTTCCTTGTTAATATGTTAAGGGATTGATTGCAGATCTTTTCAGCTGAAAAGATTGTGACCACCTCGCACGCACTTTAGCTTGTCCGCAGATACCTCTGAGAACTTCAGTTGTATCCTCTGGTGAACCGACACGGTTCACGACTTGTTCCCTGTTTTTAGATGAAGGAGCATCTTGGCTCCTCCATTGTTTTTAGGTGCCCCTCTATTCGGCGAATAGAGGCTGCAAACCCACGGTAAACACATTCTTGCCCGTTTCATCCAGGTTACTCAGGCAGTGGACAAACGGCACTGAGGACCCGCCCTGTCTGAGAACCCACTTTGGTCAGCCAAGCTCGGGTATGGCACAGCACGCCCTACCCGGGGATCCCATTCAAATCGTACCCGTAGCGGCCCATACGCGACCCATTCGACCTTTTGTTTCCAATTTGTTTTCATTTTCGTTAGGCAGCCCTTAGGCCGCCATCCCACATGCTATTTACATCCAGGAACATTCGGATGGTAAATGAGCAAAGCCTGCGAGACGGCTCGCAGGAGGAAAGTTGTTAGGTGTATTGTGTTCATTAAATTCGCTTTTGAAAAAAAAAATGAGGGGAGTCACAGGGTGTGACTTGGCCAGTCATTTTAATGGGTCAATTGGAATTAGAGGACAGATACACTAACAAGTACGGATATTAAACTGTGTATTGACAGATACTGTGCTTGATCCCATAGCTTTCGAAGGACGAAAAAGGGTTCACAGCAAGGATCAGCCATACAGGAGGAAGAGAAAGAGAACAAAAAGAAGACCATGATGGAAGCCTGCTTATTGCTCTTAAATGTTATATTTGTATGTGTGGAAGCAAGACACGTTTCCCCCACAACCCCCGCCGTAAATGTTTCACTCACAGCAACTTCCCCAGTGCTCAGCTCTGATCAGTGAGGTTCAGACCTGGTGCACAAAATTTATGACATGGTACTCCATGTCATATGTGATTGAATCACTGCTAGTGATTGCAATCCTCTGCATACTCGTACAGACCCTCAGGTTGAGGAAATGGAAAAGGAGAGCCTCCCGTTCCTGCCCCTCAACCATCTATGGAGTTCGATCTCCTATCTTCGGTTTTCATCAATCCCCTTTGCCCCATGATGAATAAAGCACTGTGTGAATAAAATAAAATATACCCATGTATTATATTGTCCTGAACTCAACTGCCGAGTCAGGAAATGTTATGTGATGTGGTATGAATGGATGAGGTTTAGTCTGTAATGAAATGTTTAAGGTAAGATAAGGATAGTTGTGATAGGTAGAGGTTCCCGGTTTTTGGTAATGCATGTCCCCTTTGACATAGCGCCAAGTAGAGATGTCAGGTAAAAATTTTTCTTCCCATAGTCAAGGACAGAGTAGACGCTCAGGAGCTTGCCGAGGTCAGGGAACACAAAGAAGGCACCCAGAAGCACTCGAAGCAACGTGCATAGGTGATCCTTCACAATATTTTTGATTGTGAGGATCACAAGGAGGGAATGGACACTGGGCTAACAAAATGGAGAACTGCTAAGACTGCAGGGAAAAAGCAGTTTAGCCAAGACAAGCAGTCTGCAAAGACTGATTAGCATTTTGCAAGCAGCAAAACTAGTTTCTGGCCAGGTGGAAGATCTCAAACCAAAGGTGTTAATAGCAAAACGCTTTGCATATTAATGAGGCAATCCAGATCTAGGCACACACAATGGCAACATTTGGGTTTGAATAAGATACTTTAAGTGGATGTCCAGACAGAGCGGCACCAGAAGTATCCACCATAGGTACCGCCCCCTCCATCGAGGAGAGACCCTCACATTGGGGGAATTCAAAAGATATCGATTGGGATCTGATCCAATCGATACCTGAAGGTAAAGCCCGCCCCGAAAAGGCACGGACATTGGGGACCCCTATAAAGATAGACCCCCGCACATGGTCCAGTCTGTTCTTGCTCCGGCTCTACTGTTTTGCTCCGGCTCCACTGCTGTTGTTGTTTGTGCTCCGGCTTTGACTTCGACCCAGAACTTCGACTTGTATCCTGACTCCAGCCGTTGAGCACCAGCCGCCGAACCGTAAGTGACCATACGACGCTCGCTACGCGAACAAGCCCCACTAGACCCCCAGCGACCAGCACACTCTCTGAAGGTTACAGACCAAGATCGAAACGAAGGCCTCGCTCCCTGACCTTGCCTGTTCCTGTTTAGTTAAGTATTCTGATCGCTTAGTTTAGTTGTAGCTTAGTCCCTTAGCGTGTGCATGTGTATTTATTATATTTGTAATAATAAATACTAATCGTTTGGAACTTACTAATCGGTGTACAGTTTTATTACTTTGAACCTGACCTTGGAATATTTGTGAGGTGTTTATACGGCACCTGGCGACTCCCGAGCTGAAAATACACATATAGAGCCTAGCAGTGTTAAGCACACGGCCTTTAAACGGAGGCGTGTTAATACACTCCAATAAACGCGTATTACACCCATAGTAAAACGTGCAACAACACTTCCA
The DNA here is from genome assembly GCF_902713615.1 of Scyliorhinus canicula. Taxonomy (NCBI): domain Eukaryota; kingdom Metazoa; phylum Chordata; class Chondrichthyes; order Carcharhiniformes; family Scyliorhinidae; genus Scyliorhinus; species Scyliorhinus canicula. The sequence goes on from NC_052148.1 coordinate 227,902,547, forward strand.
GTGACAGTGGGTGCTATACTGCGCAGCTCAGTCCTTCAGATGATGTGTTAAAAATAGTATAAGGGAGTACTCCCCAGTGTCCTCGAGTTAAAATTTATCCTTCAATCAACGTCACTGAGACAGGAGCAGAGGAATATAGAATCATTGATAGTAACCATACTGGTTAATATGGCCATAAAAAAAGAGAAACTAAACATTTGTTTAATTCACGAAGAATAGAATTGTAAATTCACATGCTAAATTTTTATTGAACTTTGCTTGGGGTACTGCGCTCAGATCTGGTCTCCATGTGCCTTGCTTAGGCCCTTATCTATGACTTTCCACTCAATATGACATGAATGAGCAAGGAAATCAATCAACAGCCTTTAGACTTGGAGCACTGCACAGTTCTGGGGCGGAATTCTCCGACCCCCCCCCCCCCCCCCCCCCCCCCCCGCAGGGTCGGGGAATCGCCCGGGGCCGGCGTAAATCCCGCCGTGGCCGGAATTCTCCGCCATCCGGGAATCGGCAGGAGCGGGAATCACGCCCCGCCGGTTGGCGTGCCCCCGCGTCGATCGGCGGGCCCCCCGCGACGATTCTCCGGCCCGCGATAGGCCGAAGTCCCGCCGCTGACAGGCCAATCCCGCCGACGTGGTTTAAACCACCTCTGCCCGGCGGGACTGGCGGCGCGAGCGGGCCCTCGGGGTCCTGGGGGGGCGCAGGGTGATCGGACCCAGGGGGGTGCCCACATGGTGGCCTGGCCCGCGATCGAAGCCCACCGATCGGTGGGCAGGCCAGTGCCGTGGGGGCACTCTTTCTTCCGCCGCCGCCATGGCCTCCACCACGGCGGAGGCGGAAGAAACCCCCTCTACCGCGCATGCGTTGGTGGTGACGTCAGCGGCCGCTGGCACTCCGGCGCATGCGCGGACTCACGCCGACCGGTGAAGGCCTTGTAGCCAGTCAGCGGAGTGGGAGCCACTGCGGCGTGGGCCTAGCCCCATTCTCCGCACCTTTGGGGAGGCCCGATGCCGGAGTGGTTGGCGCCACTCCGCTACGCCGGGACTCCCCGCCCCACCGAGTAGGGGAGAATTTTGCCCATCATGTATGGACAACAATTCAAAGCTGTGTTTAGATTGAGGCATACTTTCAATGATACGTCCTTCTTTATGACGTGATTGAATTGCATCATCTCTTGTACACCTCTAATGCTGCCGCCTTTCTCAATGTTGTCTAGTTTGACCTTCAATTTGTCTTGTATGTGGATGCTGCATGAACACGGTGAATCAAATGATGGATTTGCATTCTTCTGCAAGTGTAATGTTACAGCAAAACTTTGTCAAAACCAATTTTGTCAAAGCATTCCGTGATAAGAATGAAGTGATAGGAATAAATGATGAGGTTAATCTGAGGTTCCATAGAATGGAGAGCATCCCTACAGTGTATAAGGATGCCATTTGGCCCATAAGGATGCCATCAAGGCTATAACAAACCTGTAAAAGAGCACCCCACCCAGGCCCATGCCTAGCCCATACCCCACCTAACCTGTACATCTTTAGATACTAAGGGGAAATTAAGCATGGCCAATCTTTGGACTGTGGAAGGAAACCAGAGCATCGGGAGGAAACCCACACAGAATATGGGAGAATGTGCAAATTCCATGCAGACGGTCACCAAGGCCGGAATCGAACCTGGGTCCCTGGCGCTGTGAGGCAGCAGTGTTAACCACTGTGTTGACTGACTGATTTCATAGATTGGCACTTGTGTGAAGTCACAAAGTGCTGCTAGACTGGAAATTACTGGGCCTTTAGTTTCCACAATGTAGGGCACCTGTGACACCAGGAGAATTGATCGTAATTGCACTCCAGGACAATGGATCCTTAACATGAAATTAATGAATTGTACACCAAGTTTCACAACAGCAGGTTTCGCCATGGCCTTCCATGGCTGTGCGTGTATAATGACACTTTCCCCTGTGTCAACCTTGGCCAATAATGAATCATTATCAACTTTCTTAGGATTTTTGAATCTTTGTCAACACTTTGGATGGTGTGACGGGAATCTACGCTCTCTGTAGGATTGATGGTGTGAAGCATGTTCATCGCTCTTTGCCTCATCAAACATATCATGATCATTTTCTGGTTTATCAATCAACTTAAGTATCACTGGAAGTGTCGGTCTGGATTATGGCGGTCAAGATCTACAGTAAAGCCACTTATCTTCGCCTCTTCAACCATATCATGGTCATTTTTTGGTTTATCAATCAACTTACGTATCTTTTTCTGCTGGAATACAGGATAGTCATTCGTATTGCTTGAAATTACCCATTGTGTATGGACTAGTGCATGGCTCTTTTTGTAGCCTTTTCTTTTGTGCACTGCTGCCATCAATGGCCCTTTCTGTCACATGCCTTGCAGGATTGATGAAACACTGGGCATTTTATTGGTACATGCAGAAGTCCACACATTTCACATGTCTGGTTACGTTTGGCTGTTCTAGCAAGTGCATCAACAAATTGGTTTGTGCTTAGGACTTGTAAGCTTTGTCAACCTGAGAGGATCACTTAATATTTAAGTTAATCTTGAGTAACTCTTCGATGATATATGTTCTAGGTTTGTCTAGCAGTTCTTTCTGGAATCCTTCCATGGAAGTGGGTGTGATCATCAACTCAACAGATGGAATTTTTCTGGTCCCACCGAAGTCACTGACTTCCGATCAGCCTGCTGCATTTTCCGGCCCCATACCTGCTACAACGGGGCTACATAATTCTGCATGATAATTCTGCCTGCTAGCTCTGCATTAAATAAAATCTATGGATTCTGTAGGCTATTGTCAAAATGACATGAACTCCAATTGATGAATACGGAAGTTTAACCTGATTTTGTGCTGGTCTTCCAATGTATTATACATCTTTTGGGGATCCTGACATGTTCAACCAATCTTCCTTCTCTGTTGCTGGGCAAATTTTTATGGCTTGTTTGTCTGGTTCATACACACCTGAATCTACACGGTGTTTAAACATTTTGAATTACTTTCACATTCAGTTCCATTAGCATTTGCCATTGCCAGCTCTCAGAGTCAGACTTCCTCCCAATGAGCAGGAGTTCTATCTCAAATCAATGAATTTCTGTTAATCGATTCAGTTGTCCTACCCAATAACATCATGTGGAAGCAGACTTGTCCCTGAACATTTAAGCTAGAGAGCTAGGGCCACTGGAAATTCCATCCATTGATTTGCTGAATCATTGAACCATTTGAGTCAGAGCATTAAATTATTGACTCGTCATTGTTGGATCTTTGAATCATTGGCTAATTAAGTTATTTGGAAATTGGGTCATTGAGAAATTGAATAATTCAATCATTGACTCATGTAAGCCATTTGTCCCATTGTGTCTGGACCGGCACTTTGAAAGAACAATTCAATTAGCCCCACTACCCCAGCTCTTTTTGGGTGTTTGGATTATTTGGTCCTTGAATCTCTGAATCTTTGGATCCATGGGTCTTGGGTCATTGAATTATTTTGGGCAAGCAGATCTTTGGGTCATTAAGTCATTGCGTATGTGGATGATTGATTCATTGGAACAATAAACCATTTCATCACTGAACCACCAGAGTATTGAATCATAGAGTTATTTGATTATACAATATTGTGAAACAGAAGGGTGCGATTAATCCCATTGTGCCCATGTCAGATCATAAGAACATAAGAACATGAGAACTAGGAGCAGGAGTAGGCCATCTGGCCCCTCGAGCCTGCTCCACCATTCAACGAGGTCATGGCTGATCTTTTGTGGACTCAGCTCCACTTTCCGGCCCCAACACCATAACCCTTAATCCCTTTATTCTTCAAGAAATTATCTATCTTTACCTTAAAAACATTTAATGAAGGCGCCTCTACTGCTTCACTGGGCAAGGAATTCCATAGATTCACAACCCTTTGGGTGAAGAAGTTCCTCCTAAACTCAGTCCTAAAACTACTTCCCCTTATTTTGAGGCTATGCCCCCTAGTTCTGCTTTCACCCGCCAGTGGAAACAACCTGCCCGCATCTATCCTAGCAATTCCCTACATAATTTTATATGTTTCTATAAGATCCCCCCTCATCCTTCTAAATTCCAACGAGTACAGTCCCAGTCTACTCAACCTCTCCTCATAATCCAACCCCTTCAGCTCTGGGATTAACCTAGTGAATCTCCTCTGCACACCCTCCAGTGCAAGTACGTACTTTCTCAAGTAAGGAGACCAAAACTGAACACAATACTCCAGGTGTGGCCTCACTAACACCTTATACAATTGCAGCATAACCTCCCTAGTCTTAAACTCCATCCCTCTAGCAATGAAGGACAAAATTCCATTTGCCTTCTTAATCACCTATTGCACCTGTAAACCAACTTTCTGTGACTCATGCACTAGCACACCCAGGTCTCTCTGCACAGCAGCATGCTTTAATATTTTATCGTTTAAATAATAATCCCGTTTGCTGTTATTCCTACCAAAATGGATAACCTCACATTTGTCAACATTATATTCCATCTGCCAAACCCTAGCCCATTCACTTAACCTATCCAAATCCCTCTGCAGACTTCCAGTATCCTCTGCACTTTTCCCTTTACCACTCATCTTAGTGTCATCTGCAAACTTGGACACATTGCCCTTGGTCCCCAACTCCAAATCATCAATGTAAATTGTGAACAATTGTGGGCCCAACACGGATCCCTGAGGGACATCACTAGCTACTGATTGCCAACCAGAGAAACACCCATTAATCCCCACTCTTTGCTTTCTATTAATTAACCAATCCTCTATCCATGCTACTACTTTACCCTTAATGCCATGCATCTTTATCTTATGCAGCAACCTTTTGTGTGGCAACTTGTCAAAGGCTTTCTGGAAATCCAGATATACCACATCCATTGGCTCCCCATTATCAACTGCACTGGTAATGTCCTCAAAAAATTCCACTAAATTAGTTAGGCACGACCTGCCCTTTGCGTCTGCCCAATGGGACAATTTCTATCCAGATGCCTCGCTATTTCTTCCTTGATGATAGATTCCAGCATCTTCCCTACTACTGAAGTTAAGATCACTGGCCTATAATTTCTGCCTACCTCCTTTTTTAAACAGTGGTGTCACGTTTGCTAATTTCCAATCCACCGGGACCAACCCAGAGTTCAGTGAATTTTGGTAAATCATCACTAGTGCATCTGCAATTTCCCTAGCCATCTCTTTTAGCACTCTGGGGTGCATTCCAGATCATGAAAAGAATTATCAAATTAGTTCCACTTCCTGCTCTTTCCACAGAGCCCTGCATTTTTTCTATTTCAAGAATATATCTAATTACCTTCAAAACGTTTGTAATGCAGTTTAATTGCATGGTACCCTTTCCAAGTACAAAACAAGAAAACTATGGCACCAGAGAAGTCATAATGATAAGAGAGTTGAGGTGTTTTGTAAATATAGTGATTTCTTGTAGTTTTGTAACCACCTTCCTAACATCACTTGATTGCTCTGTGATTAGTTATCCTTCGAGAATCAACTTACCTCCAATTTCACCATTGCTGCAGTCACCCGGGGGCGGGATTCTCCGTTGCCCGTCGTAACGCGGGTTTCCGGCGAGAAAAATCGGTGTTAATCACTCCGGCGTCGGGGCCTTCTTTTAAGCTGGCAATCTCCGTTCCCGGAGGGGCCAGCAGCTGACTGACGCGATACGCGTCAGTTTCACCAGCTGCGGAAGTGGTGAGACCCGGCGTTTTTTGGAGGAGGAGGAGAGAGACAGACCCGGCATTTGGGGGTGGGGGGGGGGCAGACCCGGCATTTGGGGGGGGGAAGACCCGGTATTTGGGGGGGGGGACGCAGACCCGGCATTTGGGGGGGGGGGGACGCAGACCCGGCATTTGGGGGGGGGGGACGCAGACCCGGCATTTGGGGGGGGGGTCACAGACCCGGCATTTGGGGGGGGGGACGCAGACCCGGCATTTGGGGGGGGGGGGCGCAGACCCGGCATTTGGGGGGGGGGGGACGCAGACCGGCATTTGGGGGGGGGGGGGGACGCAGACCCGGCATTTTTGGGGGGGGGTTCCGGCATTTGGGGGGGGTTTGGGGGCAGCGGCGGGCAGAGAGGGGGGGCGACGGATGCCCGGGCCACGCACCGTCGCCCCCCCCCTCTGTACGCCGCTGCCCCCTACCCCACCCCCCCCTCACCACCCCTACCTCCCTCCCCACCACCCCTACCTCCCTCCCCACCACCGCTACCTCCCTCCCCACCACCCCTACCTCCCTCTCCACCAACCCCCCTCCAACGCCGCCCCCCATCTCTCGCAACGCCGCAACCCCCCCCCTCACAACGCCGGGTCCCCCCCCTCAACGCCGGGTCTCCCCCCCCCTCAACGCCGGGTCTCCCCCCCCCTCAACGCCGGGTCTTCCCCCCCCCCCCCCCTCAAAACGCCGGTGTCTCCCCCCCCCCTCAACGCCGGGTCCTCTCCCCCCCCCCCTCAAACCGCCGGTACCCCACACCCCGTCCCCCCTCCTCTGAAGGCCGGTAACCACACCCCCCCCTCTCTCCTCCTCCCCCCCCCCCCTCCTCCTCCCCCCCTCTCTCTCCTCCCCCCCCTCTCCTCCTCCCCCCGCTCTCCTCCTCCCCCCCCTCTCCTCCTCCCCCCCTTCCTTCCTCCCCCCCTTCCTTCCTCTCCCCCTTCCTTCCTCTCCCCCCCTTCCTTCCTCCCCCCCTTCCTTCCTCCCCCCCTTCCTTCCTCCCCCCCTTCCTTCCTCCCCCCTTCCTTCCTCCCCCCCTTCCTTCCTCCCCCCCTTCTTCCTCCCCCCCCTTCCTTCCTCCCCCCTTCCTTCCTCCCCCTTCCTTCCTCCCCCCCCCCCTTCCTCCCCCCCCTTCCTTCCTCCGTTAGTGGGGGGGGTGCGGCGTTGGAGGGGGTAGGGGTGGTGAAGGGGGTAGGGGTGGTGAGGGGGGGTTGGGGTAGGGGCAGCGGCGTGCAGAGAGGGGGGCGACTGATGCCCGGGGCCAACGCACCATCGCCCCCCCCTCTGCACGCAGCTGCCCCTACCCCAACCCCCTCCCCTCACCACCCCTACCCCCTTCACCACCCCTACCCCACTCCAACGCCGCACCCCCCCCCCCCCACTAACGGAGGAAGGAAGGGGGGAGGAAGGAAGGGGGGGGGGATGGAGGAAGGAAGGGGGGGGGGACGGAGGAAGGAAGGGGGGATGAAGGAAGGGGGGAGGAGGAAGGAAGGGGGGAGGAGGAAGGGGGGGGGAGGAGGAAGGAAGGGGGGGAGGAGGAGAGAGGGGGGGTGTGTGGGTACCGGCCTTCAGAGGGAGGGGGACGGGGTGTGGGTACCGGCGTTGAGGGGGGGGGGGACCCGGCGTTGAGGGGGGGGGGGGGACCCGGCGTTGAGGGGGGGGGGGAACCCGGCGTTGAGGGGGGGGACCCGGCGTTGGGGGGGGGGGACCCGGCGTTAATGGGGGGGGGTTGCGGCGTTGCGAGAGATGGGGGGCGGCGTTGGAGGGGGGTAGGGGTGGTGGGGAGGGGGGTAGGGGTGGTGGGGAGGGAGGTAGGGGTGGTGGGGAGGGAGGTAGGGGTGGTGAGGGGGGGGTGGTTGGGGTAGGGGGCAGCGGCGTACAGGGGGGGGGGGGCGACGGTGCGTTGGCCCCGGGCACTCTGGCCTCTCTGCACGCCGCTGCCCCCAAACCCCCCCCCCCATGCCGCAACCCACCCCCCCGATGGCCGCAACCCCCCGATGGCCGCAACCCCCCGATGCCGCAACCCACCCCCCCCATGCCGCAACACACCCCCCCCCACATGCCGCAACCCACCCCCCCGATGGCCGCAACCCCCCGATGCCGCAACCCACCCCCCCCATGCCGCAACACACCCCCCCCACATGCCGCAACCCAACCCCCCCGATGCCGCAACCCACCCCCCCCCGATGCCGCAACCCACCCCCCCCGATGCCGCAACCCACCCCCCCCGATGCCGCAACCCACCCCCCCCATGCCGCAACCCACCCCCCGACACTGAACGGCGTCAACCATCATCAATGGTTGACGCCGTTTTAAAGCAACTGTGATTTTCGCCGACGTGACCCGTGGCCACGTCGGCGGGACTTCGGCCCATCCGGGCCGGAGATTTGTGGACTCTAAAAATATAATGAAATCCCGCCGGCGCCAGCTGTTTTCAGAGGCTGCCGGCGGGATTTGCACAACGCCGGTTTTTGGCCGGTGGGAGATTTAAAAACCCTGCGGGAGCGGAAATAACGCCGCTGCCGGCCGATTCCGACCCAGCGTGGGGTCGGAGAATGCCGCCCCCGGTCTACCACATGCAGGTGCAATGAAAGAAATACAAATCCCACATTTATTCAACAGCTTTCACGGTGTCAAAAATCCCTTTGCAGCAAATTAAACATGTGAGTGTGATAATTTGTATAATGTTGGCAATATTATCAAATGGATTGGTGGAACAGGCTCAGTGCCTAAATTTGCTCCTAACAAGGAAGTTTTAATGTAATTTTGGATAGATGAGATGAGCTGGGCTATATGGCCTTTGTCATCCATAATTATCTTGTGGGTAGAGTCATGACAGGCATTATGTTTACTTTGTTGCTGGGTGGGACAGTGGTTAGCACTGCTGCCTCACGGCACTGAGGACCCAGGTTCGATCCCGGACCCAGGTCACCATCCATGTGGAGTTTGCACATTATCCCCGTGTCTGCGTGGGTCTCACCCCCACAATCCAAAGATGTGTACGGCAGCTGGATTGGCCAAACTAAATTGCCCCTCAATTGGATTTTTATTTTAACGTTTACTTTGTCGCAAATAGAAATTCACTGCGAGTAGGTTTTGTGGGGTGAAATTGTCAGGACAGGAGTATATAATTGGCTCATAGTGAATCTGTAACCTGTTTTACACTGCACATGATTCTCAAGAGTCTTTTCTATTGACTTCAATGGCGTCCTTTTGTTTAGTTATCTATTAACTCACTCTATTTTGGTATTTTAAGAGTTTTCTGAGAAATTAAATACCATAATAAATTTGTGTTGTGAGAAGCAGCCATCAGCAGAGTATTTGGATTTGCTGATATAGAAAACACAGACAATTATGCATCATTACATCTTTTGTCCTCAGATCTCTTATGAATTGTGTCATTCAGAGACACATTTGGGTTCCAACGCCTCTTTGACAGTGTAGCCCTCTCTTTTTCAAACATTTAAATTTCTTGCTCAGGAGTCATCTGCTCTTTTTACCTTGTGAGATTTCCGAAAAATAGAATCCAATTACATTGAATGAGATCATGCACCCAGGCAGGAGAAAGCCTTCTACAGAATGGAAAAAATCTTCTGCAGTTTATCTGGGTTGCAAGTGTTTGAATCCTTCCCCCCAAATATAAATTTACTGTCAGTTTTAATTCTGATAAATGCATACTATGAGAAGAATGATTCCAATGCTCGGCTTCACCTCAGTCAGGTTTATTTTCAAGCCTGCTGAGTAGAAAGACAAACACTCCCAGCTCATTCCTCTCCAACACACCGAGCAGCCAGTGCTGAGGGATAGGATCTATTCACATTTGGAAGAAAATAGACTTATCAGTGATAGGCAGCATGGTTTTGTGCAGGGAAGGTCATGTCTTACAAACCTAATAGAATTCTTTGAGGAAGTGACAAAGTTAATTGATGAGGGAAGGGCTGTAGATGTCATATACATGGACTTCAGTAAAGCGTTTGATAAAGTTTCCCATGGCAGGTTGATGGAAAAAGTGAAGCCGTATGGGGTTCAGGGTGTACTAGCTAGATGGATAAAGAACTAGCTGGGCAACAGGAGACAGAGAGTAGTGGTGGAAGGGAGTGTCTAAAAATGGAGAAAGGTGACTAGTGGTGTTCCACAGGGATCCGTGCTCGGACCACTGTTGTTTGTGATATAAATAAATGATCTGGACGAAGGTATAAGTGGTCTGATGAGCAAGTTTGCAGATGATACTAAGATTGGTGGAGTTGCAGATAGCGAGGCGGACTGTCAGAGAATACAGCAAAATATAGATAGATTGGAGAGTTGGGCAGAGAAATGGCAGATGGAGTTCAATCCAGGCAAATGCGAGGTGATGCATTTTGGAAGATCTAACTCGAGAGCAGACTATATGGTCAATGGAAGAGTCCTGGGGAAAATTGATGTACAGAGAGATCTGGGAGTTCAGGTCCATTGTACCCTGAAGGTGGCAACGCAGGTCGATAGAGTGGTCAAGAAGGCATACAGCACGCTTGCCTTCATCGGACGGGGTATTGAGTACAAGAGTCGGCAGGTCATGTTACAGTTGTATCGAACTTTGGTTAGGCCACATTTGGAGTACTGCGTGCAGTTCTGGTCGCCACATTACCAGAAGGATGTGGATGCTTTAGAGAGGGTGCAGAGGAGGTTCACCAGGATGTTGCCTGGTATGGAGGGTGCTAGTTATGAAGAAAGGTTGAGTAGATTAGGATTGTTTTCATTGGAAAGACGGAAGTTGAGGGGAGACCTGATTGAGGTCTACAAAATTATGAGAGGTGTTGACAGGGTGGATAGCAACAAGCTTTTTCCAAGAGTGGGGGTGTCAATTACAAGGGGTCACGATTTCAAGGTGAGAGGGGAAAAGTTTAAGGGAGATGTGCGTGGAAAGTTTTTTACGCAGAGGGTGGTGGGTGCCTGGAATGCTTTGCCAGCGGAGGTGGTAGAGGCGGGTACGATAGCATAATTTAAGATGCATCTGGACAGATATATGAACGCATGGGGAACAGAGAGAAGTAGACCTTGGAAAATAGGCAACAGGTTTAGATAAAGGATCTGGATCGGCGCAGGCTGGGTGGGCCGAAGGGCCTATTCCTGTGCTGTAATTTTCTTTGTTCTTTGTTCTTTGTTGACTTCTTTATATAAAATTAAGTCTAAGCGTATAATTAACAAGCCAACATCCCTCACCTGTTCACCTCATAAACTTCAACTGCTGGGTATTTAACATCGATTTAATAAAACCTATTAGATTCTAAAAACTGTTCCTTTGGTGCAATGTGCAAAATGTGTTAATAAGGGCTGGGGTGGTCATGGAAATCGGTATTACCTTCTGTACAGTATTATAAATAACTAATGGGACATTTTCTGTTCAAGTTAATATTGCATGATGTTAAAATAAAATTTGTACTCTCTAGTTTGTTTAATAGTCACAGGGGGATCACTATAGGATGCACACAAACTAACACTTGTATTATATTGCTGTTGCTCTTAATACTAATAACCCATTCTGCATATATATATATATATATATCATATTTGTAGTCAGATGTCAACAATGGGTGTTATCCATTGAGGGGAAGGATTAAACCTGGTGGTGTGGTGTGAGAGGGTGGGGCAGGGCAGAATAAGTGGTTTGGAAACAGAAGAAGCAGCTGGACTATGATTTCTCTCCCTGGCCTAGGTTGTGTGGAGAGATTAGAGAAATAGTTTTTTTTTCTTTAAAGCAAAGAAGGTTAAGGGGAGATTTTCTAGAATGGTACTAGGAATGAGGGAGACTGGAGAAGCTGGGATTCATCTCCTTGGAGCAGTGAAGGTTATGAAGATATTTATCAGAATATTCCCTGGTGGGGAACTTCATTTGTGTGTAAAAGTAGAGACGCTTGGGCTGTGCTTCTTGGAATAGTGAAAGTTACGGGAGACTTTAGAGGGGTACGAGATTAGGAAGAATAAATAGGAGGAACCAGTCACCACTGACAGGAAGACAGAAAACCAGTCAACAAAGGGGCCAGAGGACGAAATGGGAAAAATTATTTCTATGTAGCATGTTTTTATGATCTGAAACGTGCTGCCTGGAAAGGTGATGGAAGCAGATTCAAGGGTAACTTTCAAAAGGACATTGGATTAATACTTCAATGGAGAACAATGCAACATTGTTTGAAGACTGAGGGAATCCCACAGTTTGGATCCTAACAGTGAAGGAGTCACACAATTTGGTGACTGAGGAAGTGTTAGTTACAGATTAACTGAGCGAGTAGAGTCAGTGATTGTGTAGATTATACATGGGCAATGGGAGGAGAAAGAATGGATAGACTGTATAGGGGATGTTGCAGCATGACACTTTTGTCTGAGACGTGCCCTTTCAGTTCGATGTTTCAAGATCTCTTGTATCCATAACCCTTGCGGGTGAGAACCTCACATGAGAATCTAATGATTTGACAACAGGATGTTGCAAGGAGCTTGTCTCTGTCTCAGAACTGGACTGTGAAAGGACTTCACCTGAGTCTCAATCATTTTGAGGACTCAGTCTTGAATGGCTTGCAGGAAAAGATGGGCAGTTGCAGTGCACACACTCTCAAGTGGGTCATTACCCAAACAACTTTTTTCATACAGCTCTTTAACCAGAGCAAAGTCTGTGCCTCAAGGAGCATAGATCAAGCACAATTTGACACTGAACCATGTAATGAGATATTAGAAAAGGTGATCAGAAGCTTAGCCAAGATTTTCGGGTGTGTCCTTAAGGAGAAGAGAAAGAAATGGAGAGATTTATAGAGGGAATTCCAGGCCTTGGGGCCCAGGCAGTTCAGAAGTGAAAGCACTTCTGCCAAAGGTGGCGCAATGGAAATCGGGGGGAAATCTAAAGAGGTTAGAATTGATGGAACATAGAGAACTTAGTTAGTTGCAGGGCTGGGAAGATTACAGTGATAAATATGGAGCAAGGGACATGGGAGGATGGGAATGTACATCTGGAGGAGGTTACAGAGATTGATGGGGGGAGGAGGAGGGCAGGAAGAGAATGAGAATATTGAAATTGAGGCATTGCCTGATTGAGAACCAATATGTAAATGAGCAACAAGTTGTGGTGGGGCAATGTGACTTTATCTAAATTAGGAGGTGAGATAGCAGTAAATTTTGGGTGAGTTGAGGTTAATGGTGGTTGGAAGATGGGAGATTGAATCTTTCCAAATGGTGCTCTCTATGTCAGACTCTTGCTGGGATAGGTTTATTGAGTTCTCTAACACCAGGTTTGTGTGACCTCCCTTTGCAAATTGAGAGATGTTCCAGAACACCTCTATCCAAAGCCGTCTATGCTATCCTTACTCTGAGATGGCTAGATCTCAGCAACTAGCCAATGGACACAGGTGCCAAGCTACACTTCTGGGTTCTGGCAGAGCCCCAGTGCCAGATTGAAAAATTATGGTGAGATGAAGGCATTGGAGGTCCTACTCAAAGTGGTGGGCAATGTGTAAAGCTCCTGCTTCATGCGGGATCTTGAAGGATAATCACATAATGAGATAGTGTTTCATATGACAGTCATTTTCTGGCCCCCTTTTCTATGTATTTTTACTGTCCAACAAACAGTTCAACAATGAATTTGATGACTTCCCCAGCTGAGTCTATCACTGACTGAGATCTCCTCTTACTGTGGAATCACCCCTCCCCTGATACATAAGGCGCTAACCACTGGGGTCCAATACTCTAGGAGGGGCAGGCTCATTGTCCAAGTAACTTGTCAATCTGGGTGGTCAGTGTCCAAAGCATCCAAACTGGCATATATCCATCGCAATTGATAGATTAATTGGCCAATGATTGTTGTTGCTCTGAACATTAGGACATGCCAGATTCCCCAATTCTTCATTTCTTGCCTACCTCATGGACATCTGTTTGGGTTTTGTTGTTGTCGAGTGCTGCTTCCTTAACCTTCACTCTTATTTCTTCAGACATGGTTGGGGGCTGCTGGAGCACAAGGTAAAAGGTAAAGCACCTTGGGTCTCACATCTCTTGTCCTTTCCAATCCTCTTCCCTCAATGGCGAGTGGGCTCCGGCTCCTGGGCTGGGCTCTTCCTTACACCTACAACCATTACTCTTGGTGTATTATGGAGTTCCGCCACATTGTCGTATCCTGTAAAAAAAATTATTTCAGCTCCATCTACATCAATATCATGAGCAGGTTTCCGATATAATTGATGACTGGGTAGCGGATTATGCGCAGTGTTCCTGTATTCCTCAGTTTATCTTCACAGCGCCCTTGCTGGGGCCCTGTGGTGACACACCCGGCTGTTCCCAAATTCACAGATCCTAAGGCCTTCAGGGTGGAATCTGTATTTCTGGTTTAGTCTCCAGCTGGGGCTATGTTGCTGGATCTTGGATAAAATTAGGGAGAAGACCATGCCGCCAGAGGGCAAATTCTTACTTGTTACTGAAGCCCAGAAGAACATTCGTACCCCTAATTGCTTTTAAGAAGTTGGGGGAGATTTAAAATGGAATCCCTTTGAAAAATATTATGGGAATCAAATTTTTCCAACAGATTCACATGCTCACAGGTCAGTGCCACGCTCATGAGTTCACTGCACTTCATGAATTCCAGGGAGAGAGGTCCTGTGGAAAGAAGACAGGAGGATAGTAGAAGTATGCATGCTTGTATATTCTAGGCCCACACAGCAGAGCCTGGTCTTGCAGTTGTCTTGGACGCCCTTGCCACTGGACCAAGGCCTTGCTTTGTCAAGCCCGTGTGGTAGCAAGTGTGTAATGGCCACCCCATGTTAAAAGAATTTGCAGACAACTTCCACCTCTTCAAATTAAGTTTGGGGCCTGGAACGTCAGGAGCCTCATGGACAACCCCAACAGAGGTAGACCTCAAGAGTTGCCATAATCGTGACCATCTTCAAGGGAGGTGATATGTCTGACTGCAGTAGCTAACAGGGGAGTTTTCCTGCTATCAACCACAGGGAAAGTTATCGCAAGACTCCTCCTTAATTGTCTTCTCCCTGTCTTCTCCCTCTCAATATCACAATGCGGAGTCCACCCACTTACAGGCACAACAGACATGATCTTCACCACGAGGGAACCAAAATAGAAATGCAGGGAACTGCACAAAATCCTTGTGCATTTGTACATGTTCTTAGTTGCCTCACAAAGGCCTTCGACACAGTCAACCAGGATCGATTATGGAGTCCTCTTCCACTTCCCTCATAGGTTTGTCACCATCCTTCTGCTCCACAGTGACATGCAAGCCATGATCCTGACCAATGGTCCAGCACAGAACCAATTCACGCTCAGACTGGGGTCAAGCAAAGGTGTGTCATCACACTGACGCTCTTCTTGATCTTGTTGCAATGTTCCACCTCAGCATGAGGGCAGATTATAGGGTGAGTAGTTTATGGGGAGTTTGGAGGGTGCGGGTGAATTATAGAGTGAGTGGTTTATGGGGTGATTTCATTGTGTCTATTTCTGTGTCTTGTACGCTTCTCATCATCAGAGGGACCTGTATTCTTAATTAATGTCAGTGCCTCTGTTTACACTGAGGTATAGTCATTTCTAACTCCCATGACAAATTTCTAACTGAGACATTCATTGAATGTGAAGCATTCAATAAAGTTGTTTCAACATTTTGCAATGCTTTGCTTCAGTTTTCACATGTGTTTCCCCTGAATTTGATGTGGCTATGTCTGATAAGCATTCCTTTATGTCGACAAATTTCAATCTCAAATCCAAAACAGCATCTTCCGGAGTGACCCACCTTGTGTCATAAATACTTTTGACTGTCAAATTCTTTCCATGTGTCTGCCCCAAGCTTCATTGCAGCATATCCCACTGGTGTGTCGAAATCAAAAAAGTATTGAACAAAGTCAAAAAAGTCAAAGTCATGTGCGACTGTCTCACATGATGCAGCTGCTGTGTTGAAAATGCATTTCAAGGAATGACTGGAAAATGCGATGAATAATGCACAGGGGCTTGCATTGTTCAGTCTTGCTTGTGGACCTGAATATTTTCCTGTCATATTTGCGGCATTATCGAAGCTCTGCCCACAACAGTTTTCGATTTCCAAGCCTAAATTTGCAATCATTTCCAAAGCAATTGTCTCCAAGCACTCAGAAGAGTGGGATTGTAGCTAGACAAAACAGAGAAATCGCTCTACAACTTCACCATTGCTGGTTGCATATCTGAAAATTAATGATAACTGGTCTACATGACTCACAGCTGAATCAACTATTATGGAATAGTCATCATCATCTTTTACTTCATTAGTGAATCGGTTTCTCAGCCGTTCTGTCATTACAGTGGTGAAGTTATTGTAGGTTCTGTGAGTTAAAACGTTGGCAATGATAACTTTTCAAATGCTCTTTGAGAAGTTCATCTATTTCATGGAGATATTCAAGTCAGCCTCAAATTTACCTCTTCAACTTGACCTCGACACCTCATCATGTCCTCTTAGAGAGGAAGACAGCAGTTTGAGTGTAGCAACAACACGTTTCAACATTTTCCTCCAGCAAGAACACTTCTTTTCAAACTGAGCCGACAGCGCAGAATCAATTCTTCCAGATAACTTACATCTTTGAACGATCACATACTTGGCCTTAATATAATCTTTGAAGTTTTATGATCAGCAATATCTCTTCCAACATTTCTCCAGTTAGAGTAACCGTCGACAAATGATTGCTTCCCTTTACTAGGGTCAGGGAATAATTTGCAAACAGAGTAATAAACTGCCTTAAAGGTTTCTGGAAAAAAGAAATCAACCAATTTCTACTTTCCATTGTGCCATTTCTCTTCACCCTGTTGCTCGATGTGCTTTCTCTTTAATTTCTCTGTTTTAATAACCTTTGCTCTAGAGTCGCCAGGTATCTTTCTGATACCACCACGAGGTTCAAAGCCAAGTGCTGATCAATAACTCAATACACCAGTTAGTAAGTTTCAAATCAGTACACATTTATTATACACACAGTCAATCACTACTCATGCATAAACTATACTTATTAAACTAACACTGCTACTAAAGGCCTATACTTAGCTTTCGAATGGCCCACCAGGTCAGAGGAACAATGGCCTTTGTCCGGTTCTGAATCTGCTGCCTTCAAGCTGGTATGGAATAGTAGCTAGAAGCGTCTATCTTGTAGCATGCGTTGACTGGAGACTTACTTGGTTGGTGCAGCTGCTAGGCAGGTCTTTCCTTGCTGAGAGTCACAGTCAAGAGTTCTTTGAGAGCTGCCAAGAGAGAACTGCCAAGAGAGCGAACTGAACTTGGGGACTCTACTTTATAGTCCCCAGGGGTTTTGCGCCCTTGTGGGTTTACCCCAGACTTGGTCCCAATCGATTGGACCATGTCCCAATCGTTTCTATCGATTTCTCCAATACTGGAGCTGTTTCCTGATCGTTGGGCGGGCCCTATGGGTCCGTTGGCCTGCCTTTGTCCTAGCTCCCCCTGGCACCGGGGAGTCTGGTTTGGTCCCGATTAATTCAATGTTTCTAATTGTTTCTGGGGATTGCTCATTAGTATGTAGATGGCTATTGGTTTCGGTTCTGTCTGGGTTCTGCAAATCTTAATACACAGGAAACCTTGCACCTGCTTGTTTTTCCTTGTAGCTGGCCAATTGTCCCTGTATTCTTTGCGGGCATCCATTTTGGAATCGGGAAGTGGCCTCCCCAGGTGGTTACAACCCTCATCAAATGGGACTCATGAAGTCTTCGAAACCGCTTTCAGCAAATTCAGCAAATTCAGAGCAAATTCAGAGCTACCAATCCACGGGGTCCAGGCCCGCGATCAGGGGCTTCCGATAGGCGGGTGGCCACCGCGCGGGCCCGCTGTTTGGTCGCGGACATGTTGCTCCACGCCGGCGTGGAGACGGCCGTGGCGCATATGCGCAGACCCACGCCGAACGTGTAGGGCCGCCTTTCGGCGCCGAAGCAGCGCTCAGCACTCCGGGACCATTCAAGCCCCCGAAGAACAGGAGAATTACTGGGCCTGGAGGTTCATTGACGCTGGCATCGCTCACGCCGGTTTTGACGCCGGCGTCAACACTTGGCCGCGATATCGGTGAATCCCAGCCATGGTCTTTGGATTTATCTCCCTTACCGCCATTTAAATACTTACCATGTCTGGTCACAATGCAGCCAAGCTTTAACTTGGGCAACAACTTACAACTGAAGCACTTGGCACACTGACTGCCTAAAAAAGGTAGAAGCCAGAAAATTCTCTGGCCAAACATACCTGCTTCATGTTTGTTCCAATATCTCTGACACGTATGTGAACAGGATGGGTTTATGGGCTGCAGGATGGTTACTCAGGTGCTGCTACATGTGGTCTTCGTAATTGCAACACACCGTACCAGGTGGCAAAGCAGAGAAAATGGCAGATCAGGTCTTGAAGAACAACTCTGCAACTAGAAACCTTTGATTTTAATTGGGGAGTTGAGTGAAAACGGGAGCCTTCCTCAAACCGAGAGATAATTCCAGTCTCTTCATGTTCTTCTTTCTCTCTTTAATCACTCAGATGAATGGGCACAATGACACACACCATATTGGTATAATAGTTGGAATAGTGTCAAGCAGCTCATATTTTAACAGTTGTTCCTCTTCAGCACTTGCTAACTATAATTTCTTCAGTCTCTCCGAGCCCCCTGCCCCCACCCATCAGTTTTTGTTGATATAAATCAGCAATTTTACATCTGAGGCACCTTTGGCTAAGTGTCACTGGAACGTTCAAAGGATTGCTTTTGTGGTGTGTGAACAGTGTGTCATACGTGCGTGAAGCACTGTACAAAAGACAAAAGGTTTTGTGCAAATGTAAAGTGGTCGTATGATGACTCACCCCAGACAGGGTAACAGCAGGGTAGCATGGTGGTTAGCATAAATGCTTCACAGCTCCAGGGTCCCAGGTTCGATTCCCGGCTGGGTCACTGTCTGTGTGGAGTCTGCACGTCCTACCCCTGTGTGCGTGGGTTTCCTCCGGGTGCTCCGGTTTCCTCCCACAGTCCAAAGATGCACGGGTTAGGTGGATTGGACATGCTAAATTGCCCGTAGTGTCCTAATAAAAGTAAGGTTAAGGGGGGGGTTGTTGGGTTACGGGTATGGGGTGGATACGTGGGTTTGAGTGGGGTGATCATGGCTCGGGACAACATTGAGGGCCGAAGGGCCTGTTCTGTGCTGTACTGTTCTATGTTCTATGTTCTACAGCGAAGTGGATTAAATTCACCTTTTCTTTCAATGGGTGAGCTCTGTTTCCGTGCAGTGCGCACAATGGATTATATTGGAAAGATTTACAACCAAAGTTCTTGCATGGCCCACTGCACCCTCAACTTGTTTTCACATGACAGAGAAGGTCTTTAAGCAATGCCAGTGGAGGAATTGATTTCCATGAGATAAAATAACATTTAACTAATTGGCTTATCTTACATAGAGGAATTTACATAGAATTTACAGTGCAGAAGGAGGCCATTCAGCCCATCAGGTCTCAACCGGCTCTTGGAAAGAGCACCCCACTTAAGCCTGCACCTCCACCCTAACCCCACCTAACCTAAGGGCAATTTTACCATGGCCAATCCACCTAACCTGCACATCTTTGGACTGTGGGAGGAAACCGGAGCACCCGGAGGAAACCCACCCAGACACGGGGAGAACATGCAGACTCCGCACAGACAGTGACCCAGCGGGGAATCGAATCCAGGTCCCTGGAGCCGTGAAGCAACTGTTTTAACCACTGTGCTACCGTGCAGTGACAGTGACCATAAGGCATTAGAGATTTATTCTAAGTAATAAAACAGAAAATGCTGAATACTCAGCAGGTCTGAGCACATCTTTGGGACCCAAAAGAGTTAGTTCTGATGAACGGCCATAGACCTGAAAAAGTATACTGGATTTTATGGGGGTCTGGAATCCCCACCGCGTCCCAGCTAAACAATAAGGGGGGGGGGGGGGGGGGGGGGGGGTGGGGGGGGGGGGGGGGGGGTTGGCAAGGTGGAGCCCCCATGGGTGAAGAATAGATACGTCATAGGTAAATAATGGCTGATTGGAGAAGAGACTTCTGACCCTGAAGAACAAAGGTCCCATCCCTGAGGGCTCCGACTGATCAGTGACTGGCAGGCCTCAAACTCTGGCCACCCACCTCGCTTGCTGGCCACTGCTCGTACTGCACTCGGGCAGTGAGGAAGCGAGCTGCATTGAATCAGGACTTTGTAAGCATAAGGGAGGAAGTTCCAGGATTTTTGCCCAGCGACAGTGAAGGAACAACAATATATTTCCAAGCCAGGATGGTGAGTCCCTTGGAGGGCAGTCTCCAGGTGGTGGTTTGCCATGGTGCAATTCTCCCAAAAAATTTCAAAGTGTGGTAGCGAGTGGGAATTGCCGCGAGCTTCCCAGCGCTCGACCCAGCGAAGCCGGTAACGCAACGCAATTCAACCTTAATTGATCCACTTAACAAGGCATCTTGGGCTTCTCATCGCAAATGAAGGCTCACCAGCTGTTTTGCCTGGGCCACGCTCGTCAGGCCCCCACTAGCAAGGTCAATCAGAACTTAAGCTACACTTGCTCACCCAACATCATCCAGCTCACAACAATAGTACCCAGGAGATTCGGAGATGCTGACCTGGTGAGGCTGCAAGATGGTGTGGTGGCCAGGAGGGATGTCTCATTCCCCCGAGGGTCCCGGAGGGTGAGCCACAAGACAACCAGCGCTGCCTGGGATGAAGTGGCGGCAGTTGTGAGCTCAGGGAGTGTGATCAGGAGGACTGGCCTTCAGTGCAGGAAAAATGTCAACAATCTACACCAGGCAGCACGAGTGAGTAGACACCAATGCCCCCCACCCCCTACCCGAGGGACCACCCACCCCCCAACTCCCCATGTGACCCCAGGCCTTCCTCCATCCCTCCACCCGCCTTTACCTCCACCTCTCCTTCACACCCCCTCTCCCACCGCTGTGAACCACACGTATGGCTAACGATGCCCTCTGTGTCTCCTCAGGAAAAGATCTCATAACCTTTGGGAGTGGGCTCAAACTGGTGGAAGGGTTCCTCTCCCCTTCGGGGGAGCATTCCCTGGAGGTGACGGGGGTGGTTGAGGACAGATCAGTCAGCCACGCGGAGGCTGGTGGACGCCTCAGAGGTGAGGCACCACTGGGCTCCATCCAGGGAAACCTGACTGGAGCAACCGGAAGAAAAGCCACACAGACACTTTCTGTCACTGTTAGGTGACGCAAGCCAGGAATTGAACCTGGGACGCTGGAGCTCTGAAGCAACTGTGCTAACCACTATGCTACATTGCTGCCCAATTTGCATAGGGTATCAGAATATTTTCCAAACGGCAACCTAGGTAAAAGAAATCTCTGTGCCAGCAACACTTTGACTTGATGCAGTTGTCAAACTGGATTTTGCATAAATGCTATTTAGGTGTAGTCCTTATGAACTGTATCCAGTGCTGACCATAGGATTCTTGATTGACTCCTTCCTAAGTCAGTGCTGTGGCTGTCACATATGCTGCTGTCCTACACTATCCTGTTCATTCTCTTCATGGTACAGCTCCAAGGGACTGAATGAAACCCCCAATGTATCCTGCTTTACAATGAACGATCCTAAAATATCTGCAACATTAACAAACTGGAGGGAAAAATTAATGATTCTTCAACAACATAGCCTGACCAAGTACATAATCTGAAGACCCGAATCCATAGAATACCTATGGTGAAGAAGTAGGCCATTCAGCCCATCGAGTCTGTACGACCCTCTGAAAGAGCACTCCTGCCCGATCCCCGTAACTTCACATCTTTGGACAGTAAGGTGCAATTTAGCGCAGCCAATCCACCTAACCTGCACATCCTCGGACTGTGGGAGGAACCAGAGGCAACCCATGCAGACACGGGAAGAACGTGCAAACTCCACAGATACCCAAGTACGGAATCAAATCCGGGTTCCTGGGAAAGTGAGGCAGCAGTGCTAACTACCGTGCCGACATGCCACCCTGGACAATATTATTGGCAAGTTACTGTGGCTCAACAACTAGCAATGCTTCTCGAATCTGTTTCTAGGAAGTGCAGGGCTGGAGGGAATGGCTGTGGATGCTGTGAGCTATACTTCTGAGAGTTGCTGGAGGAAAATTGCAAATTGAAAATTGGCCCTCGACCATCCTGCTCCACTGTTTTCAAATATCGACCCAGCATTCATCACAAATTCACACGGGAAATGGTGGTGAAATCTAGCCCACCATTTTCTTGTGCCTGGATTTGATTTGATCTTCACTGTTATAAGGTCAGGTTCACGCAAACATTTTGGTTACGTATAAAGAGCAAAATTTAAGGAAAGGGCAGACATAATGGCTTATGTGTGAAATTTTATATTGCAAAATGTGATAAATTGGTACTATATGTCTGTGTTTATTCTGTAAGCACAAAATCTACTTGCAGCTAATTGCAATTCCGCTCTTATTTTCCCATTTCCAACTATTTATCCACTGTCATTTTGCACTGTAATTTCTGGTATGACTCGATGAATAATTTTGCAAGAGACTGACGCACATCAAAGACCTTAAGGCATTGTTAGATAGTGTAAGAGAGACAAGCTTTAAGTTGTTCCAGAAGTTGAAATTCTATAGATGCCAATTTTTTGGTAATCCGTTTATTAGAGGATATGATACAGACAGTATGTGATAATATGAGTTTTGTGGGAAAGCTCATGTTACAATAGATGAGCTTGGTAGCAGCGTGGTCAACCTCAACCCTCTCCATAATTGTGTGTTACAATGATGTGGCTACTCTAACTTCAGCAATAGGCCCTGGGGAGCAGGCAGTGTACACTGGCTGGAATGGGATGAGGAATTGAGGAATTTCAGTTATGTGGAGGAACCAGAGAAGCTGGGATTGTTCTCCTTGCAGGAGAGGAGCTTTAATGGAGGCGTTCAAAACCATGAAGGATTTTGAGAGAGGAAATAAGCAGGAATTGTTTCCCATGGCAGAAGGATTGGGAATTAAAGGGCACCAATTTAAGTTCATTGGCAAAAGGCGAGACGAGATGAGGATACATTTGTTACGCAGTGCCTGAACACGTGGTGGAAGCAGATCCTTTAATAATTTTCCAAAGGAAATTGGATACTTACTTGAAAGGGAAAGATTTGCAGCATCATGGGAAAAGGGCAGAATGGAACAGATTTTTTAATACCTAGCACAGGTATTATGGGCCAAATAGCCTCCTTTGCTGTATAATACCGTGTCGCATCTTTTCGTCCGACGTCACTTCGTCCAACGACACTTCGTCCACGTCTTTTGGTCCAACGTCTTTTTGTCCGCCCGTCTTTTGGTCCTACGTCTTTTTGTCCAATTATCCAATTACAAATTAACTCCGTATAAAACCATTTAATTGATAAAATGCAAGTACAATACAGCAAGTGAATTTAATTGCTAAAATGCAAGTAATTGATAAAATGCAAGTAAAATGCAAGTTGAAAAATGCAGTTAAAAAATCTAAAAATGCAGTTAATAAATCTAAAAGTTTACTAATTACTTAAAATTCCCGAAGTTACTTAAAATTGATGTAAATTGACACAATGAACTTTGCCATTTCGGGATGGGCGAATTAGGAAAGAGAATGATAATATCTATCCTTTAACGAGGCTCGTTAAAGGAAAGAGAACGATAATAACTATCCTTTAACGAGGCTCGTTAAAGGAAAGAGACCGGTAATAAAAATCCTTTATTGCATATTATACCTTGCTATGTGCATTAGAGAAGATTTCTATTTACAAAAAGTTAATGTGGGGAGTGGAGTGGAGTGCTAATAAGCAAGTTACAAAAAGTCAAGTTACAAAAAGTCTTTGACAAAAAAAATCATCCGACAAAAAAACGTAACAAGTCACAAAAAGTCTTTGACGAAAAAAATCATCGGACAAAAAGACGTAGGACCAAAAGACGTGCGGACAAAAAGACGTTGGACCAAAAGACGTGGACGAAGTGTCGTTGGACGAAATGACGTCGGACGAAAAGACATAGCACCGTATAATACCTGTAGAATTAATACCTGTATAATACCTGGTCTTTTATCTTTAATTTACATTAACAACCATTAACTCCAAAGTTCAAAGTATCACTAGCCCCAATCTTGACAAGGGGTTAAATATGGAGGGGGCGGGGGGTGTGGGTGCAGGGTTTCAGATGGGAGAACAGGAAAGGTGAGCTGAGCCGTTCCGATTCCACAATGTCCATCCATTTCTTCGGGGGCTTTTTTAGTCTGCACTTTCATTGTTTAATGTTGAAACACTTGTGTAAATTTTTGGGCGGGATTCTCCAATTGCAAGACTATGGACTGGATTCTCTGTTTCAGAAACTAAGTGCCAACGGAAGGACCTAGCGCTGTACTGGAGGGCCCCTCCAGAGCAGTCAGGAACCTGAAAGGCTCCTTCAGCAGACTGATGCACTGTTCGATGATACCTCTGATCGCTGCATGGGCATCATTGTAGCAGTTCTCCACATCGATCTGAACCTTCCGATAGGCGTTACAAGCCACGACTGCAGCGGATAACCCCTGTGGCCCAGGGTCCAGCTCCTCATCCGGGCAAGTGCCTCAGACACCGATGAGTGTGCCAGGACAAGACATCGTGCACGCTGCCTTGATAGTGGTAGATGGTGATTGCACCCCAACTGCGCATTGAGTGAGTGGAACTCCATCTGATTTAAAAAAAATAAATTTAGAGTACCCAATCTGTTTTTTCCAATTAAGGAGCAATTTAGTGTGGCCAATCCACCTACCTTGTACATCGCACGGGAACTAACGGCCTCCCCAGCGAGACCTCAACGGGGCCCCGTTTCACACAAACATAGCAGACCCCCGGGTGGTCGGGCTCTGGGCAGTGTGAACTGCTCGTCCATACCTGCACCCCACCACCCGCAACTGCTCCTTCACATCTACACCCCTCCCCCAACTGCCCGTTCACATCTACACCCCTCCCCCAACTGCCCCTTCACATCTACACCCCTCCCCCAACTGCCCCTTACATTTACACCCCTCCCCCAACTGCCCATTCACATCTACACCCCTCCTCCAACTGCCCATTCACATCTACACCCCTCCCCCAACTGCCCATTCACATCTACACCCCTCCCCCAACTGCCCATTCACATCTACACACCCCCCAACTGCTCCTTCACATCTACACCCTCCCCCAACTGCCCATTCACATCTACACTCCCCAAACTGCCCATTCACATCTACACCCCCCAACTGTCTATTAACATCTTCAGCCCCCCAACTGCCCGTTCACATCTACACCCCTCCCCCAACTGCCCATTCACATCTACACCCCTCCCCCAACTGCCCATTCATAGAATTTACAATGCAGAAGAAGGCCATTCGGCCCATCGAGTCTGCACCGGCTCTTGGAGAGAGCACCCTACCCAAGGTCAACACCCCCACCCTATCCCCATAACCCAGTAACCCCACCCAACACTAAGGGCAATTTTGGACACTAAGAGCAATTGATCATGGCCAATCCACCTACCCTGCACATCTTTGGACTGTGGGAGGAAATCGGAGCACCCGGAGGAAACCCACGCACACACGGGGAGGATGTGCAGACTCCGCACAGACAGTGACCCAAGCCAGGAATTGAACCTGGGACGCTGGAGCTCTGAAGCAACTGTGCTAACCACTATGCT
Source organism: Scyliorhinus canicula (assembly GCF_902713615.1). Taxonomy (NCBI): domain Eukaryota; kingdom Metazoa; phylum Chordata; class Chondrichthyes; order Carcharhiniformes; family Scyliorhinidae; genus Scyliorhinus; species Scyliorhinus canicula. The sequence continues at coordinate 227,927,911 of NC_052148.1, forward strand.
ACGTTGCTGCCCAATTTGCTAGGGTATCAGAATATTTTCCAAACAGCAACCTAGGTAAAAGAAATCTCTGTGCCAGCAACACTTTGACTTGATGCAGTTGTCAAACTGGATTTTGCACAAATGCTATTTAGGTGTAGTCCTTATGAACTGTATCCAGTGCTGACCATAGGATTTTTGATTGACTCCTTCCGAAGTCAGTGCTGTGACTGTTTCATATGCTGCTGTCCTACACTATCCTGTTCATTCTCTTCATGGTACAGCTCCAAGGGACTGAATGAAACCCCCAATGTATCCTGCTTTACAATGAACGATCCTAAAATATCTGCAACATTAACAAACTGGAGGGAAAAATTAATGATTCTTCAACAACATAGCCTGACCAAGTACATAATCCGAAGACCCAAATCCATAGAATACCTATGGTGAAGAAGTAGGCCATTCAGCCCATCGAGTCTGTACGACCCTCTGAAAGAGCACTCCTGGTACAATTTAGCGTGGCCATTCCACCTAACCTGCACTTCTTTGGACTGCGTGAGGAACCAGAGGCAACCCATGCAGACACGGGAAGAACGTGCAAACTCCACAGTCACCCAAGGCCGGAATCAAATCCGGGTTCCTGGGAAAGTGAGGCATCAGTGCTAACTACTGTGCCGACATGCCACCCTGGACAATACTATTGGCAAGTTACTGTGGCTCAACAACTAGCAATGCTTCTCGAATTTGTTTCTAGGAAGTGCAGGGCTGGAGGGAATGGCTGTGGATGCTGTGAGCTATACTTCTGAGAGTTGCTAGAGGAAAATTGCAAAAAGGTTTGGCCCTCGACCATTCTGCTCCGCTTTTTTCAAATATCGACCCTGCATTCATCACAAATTCACATGGGAAATGGTGGTGAAATCTAGCCCACCATTTTCTTGTGCCTGGATTTGATTTGATCTTCACTGTTATAAGGTCAGGTTCACGCAAACATTTTGGTTACGTTTAAAGTGCAAAATTTAAGTAAAGGGCAGACCGGATAATGGCTTATGTGTGGAATTTTATATTGCAAAATGTGATAAATTGGTACTATATGTCTGCGTTTACTCTGTAAGCAAAAAATCTACTTGCAGCTAATTGCAATTCCGCTCTTATTTTTCCATTTCCAACTATTTATCCACTGTCATTTTGCACTGTAATTTCTGGTATGACTCGATGAATAATTTTGCAAGAGACTGACGCACATCAAAGACCTTACGGCATTGTTAGATAGTGTGAGAGAACTTGAAGTTGTTCCAGAAGTTGAAATTCTATAGATGCCAATTTTTTGGTAATCCGTTTATTAGAGGATATGATACAGACAGTATGTGATAATATGAGTTTTGTGGGAAAGCTCATGTTACAATAGATGAGCTTGGTAGCAGCGTGGTCAACCTCAACCCTCTCCATAATTGTGTGTTACAATGATGTGGCTACTCTAACTTCAGCAATAGGCCCTGGGGAGCAGGCAGTGTACACTGGCTGGAATGGGATGAGGAATTGAGGAATTTCAGTTATGTGGAGGAACCAGAGAAGCTGGGATTGTTCTCCTTGCAGGAGAGGAGCTTTAATGGAGGCGTTCAAAACCATGAAGGATTTTGAGAGAGGAAATAAGCAGGAATTGTTTCCCATGGCAGAAGGATTGGGAATTAAAGGGCACCAATTTAAGTTCATTGGCATAAGGCGAGACGAGATGAGGATACATTTGTTACGCAGTGCCTGAACACGTGGTGGAAGCAGATCCTTTAATAATTTTCCAAAGGAAATTGGATACTTACTTGAAAGGGAAAGATTTGCAGCATCATGGGAAAAGGGCAGAATGGAAAGAATGGAACAGATTTTTTAATACCTAGCACAGGTATTATGGGCCAAATAGCCTCCTTTGCTGTATAATACGGTGTCGCATCTTTTCGTCCGACGTCACTTCGTCCAACGACACTTCGTCCACGTCTTTTGGTCCAACGTCTTTTTGTCCGCACGTCTTTTGGTCCAACGTCTTTTTGTCCAATTATCCAATTACAAATTAACTCCGTATAAAACCATTTAATTGATAAAATGCAAGTACAATACAGCAAGTGAATTTAATTGCTAAAATGCAAGTAATTGATAAAATGCAAGTAAAATGCAAGTTGAAAAATGCAGTTAAAAAATCTAAAAATGCAGTTAAAAAATCTAAAAGTTTACTAATTACTTAAAATTCCCGAAGTTACTTAAAATTGATGTAAATTGACACAATGAACTTTGCCATTTCGGGATGGGCGAATTAAGAAAGAGAACGATAATATCTATCCTTTAACGAGGCTCGTTAAAGGAAAGAGAACGATAATAACTATCCTTTAACGAGGCTCGTTAAAGGAAAGAGACCGGTAATAAAAATCCTTTATTGCATATTATACCTTGCTATGTGCATTAGAGAAGATTTCTATTTACAAAAAGTTAATGTGGGGAGTGGAGTGGAGTGCTAATAAGCAAGTTACAAAAAGTCAAGTTACAAAAAGTCTTTGACAAAAAAAATCATCCGACAAAAAAACGTAACAAGTCACAAAAAGTCTTTGACGAAAAAAATCATCGGACAAAAAGACGTAGGACCAAAAGACGTGCGGACAAAAAGACGTTGGACCAAAAGACGTGGACGAAGTGTCGTTGGACGAAATGACGTCGGACGAAAAGACATAGCACCGTATAATACCTGTAGAATTAATACCTGTATAATACCTGGTCTTTTATCTTTAATTTACATTAACAACCATTAACTCCAAAGTTCAAAGTATCACTAGCCCCAATCTTGACAAGGGGTTAAATATGGAGGGGGCGGGGGTGTGGGTGCAGGGTTTCAGATGGGAGAACAGGAAATCTGAGCTGAGCCGTTCCGATTCCACAATGTCCATCCATTTCTTCGGGGGCTTTTTTAGTCTGCACTTTCATTGTTTAATGTTGAAACACTTGTGTAAATTTTTGGGCGGGATTCTCCAATTGCAAGACTATGGACTGGATTCTCTGTTTCAGAAACTAAGTGCCAACGGAAGGACCTAGCGCTGTACTGGAGGGCCCCTCCAGAGCAGTCCAGGAACCTGAAAGGCTCCTTCAGCAGACTGATGCACTGTTCGATGATACCTCTGATCGCTGCATGGGCATCATTGTAGCAGTTCTCCACATCGATCTGAACCTTCCGATAGGCGTTACAAGCCACGACTGCAGCGGATAACCCCTGTGGCCCAGGGTCCAGCTCCTCATCCGGGCAAGTGCCTCAGACACCGATGAGTGTGCCAGGACAAGACATCGTGCACGCTGCCTTGATAGTGGTAAATGGTGATTGCACCCCAACTGCGCATTGAGTGAGTGGAACTCCATCTGATTTTTTAAAAATAAATTTAGAGTACCCAATCTGTTTTTTCCAATTAAGGAGCAATTTAGTGTGGCCAATCCACCTACCTTGTACATCGCACGGGAACTAACGGCCTCCCCAGCGAGACCTCAACGGGGCCCCGTTTCACACAAACATAGCAGACCCCCGGGTGGTCGGGCTCTGGGCAGTGTGAACTGCTCGTCCATACCTGCACCCCACCACCCGCAACTGCTCCTTCACATCTACACCCCTCCCCCAACTGCCCGTTCACATCTACACCCCTCCCCCAACTGCCCCTTCACATCTACACCCCTCCCCCAACTGCCCCTTACATTTACACCCCTCCCCCAACTGCCCATTCACATCTACACCCCTCCCCCAACTGCCCATTCACATCTACACCCCTCCCCCAACTGCCCATTCACATCTACACACCCCCCAACTGCTCCTTCACATCTACACCCCTCCCCCAACTGCCCATTCACATCTACACTCCCCAAACTGCCCATTCACATCTACACCCCCCAACTGTCTATTAACATCTTCAGCCCCCCAACTGCCCGTTCACATCTACACCCCTCCCCCAACTGCCCATTCACATCTACACGCCTCTCCCAACTGCCCATTCACATCTACACACCCCCCAACTGCCCGTTCACATCTACACCCCTCCCCCAACTGCCCATTCACATCTACACCCCCCCAACTGCTCCTTCACATCTACACCCCTCCCCCAACTGCCCATTCACATCTACACCCCCCCCCAACTGTCTATTAACATCTTCAGCCCCCAACTGCCCATTCACATCTACACCCCTCCCCCAACTGCCCATTCACATCTACACCCCTCCCCCAACTGCTCCTTCACATCTACACCCCTCCCCCAACTGCCCATTCACATCTACACCCCTCCCCCAACTGCCCATTCACATCTACACCCCTCCCCCAACTGCCCATTCACATCTACACCCCCCCAACTGCCCATTCACATCTACACACCCCCCAACTGCCCATTCACATCTACACCCCCCCCAACTGCCCATTCACATGTTCAGCCCCCCAAATGCCCATTCACAACTACACCCCTCCCCCAACTGCCCATTCACATCCACACCCCTCCCCCAACTGCCCATTCACATCTACACCCCCCCAACTGCCCATTCACATCTACACCCCCCCAACTGCCCATTCATATCTTCAGCCCCCCAACTGCCATTCACATCTACACCCCTCCCCCAACTGCCCATTCACATCTACACCCCTCCCCAACTGCTCCTTCACATCTGCACCCCTCCCCCAACTGCCCATTCACATCTACACCCCTCCCCCAACTGTTCCTTCACATCTACACCCCCCCAACTGTCTATTAACATTTTCAGCCCCCTAACTGCCCATTCACATCTACACCCCTCCCCCAACTGCTCCTTCACATCTACACCCCTCCCCAACTGCTCCTTCACATCTACACCCCTCCCCCAACTGCCCATTCACATCTACACCCCTCCCCCAAACTGCCCATTCACATCTACCCCCCCCCCAACTGCTCATTCACATCTACACCCTCCCCCAACTCCCATTCACATATACACCCCTCCCCCAACTGCCCATTCACATATACACCCCTCCCCCAACTGCCCATTCACATCTACACCCCTCCCCCAACTGCCCATTCACATCTACTCCCCTCCCCCAACTGCCCATTCACATCTACCCACCCCCCCAACTACCCATTCACATCTTCACCCCCCAACTGCCCATTCACATCGACACCCCTCCCCCAACTGCCCATTCACATATACACCCCTCCCCTAACTGCCCATTCACATCGACACCCCTCCCCCAACTGCCCATTCACATCTACACCCCTCCCCCAACTGCCCATTCACATCTACACCCCCCCAACTGCCCATTCACATCTACACCCCCCCAACTGCCCATTCACATCTACACCCCTTCCCCAACTGCCCATTCACATCTACACCCCTTCCCCAACTGCCCATTCACATCTACACCCCTACCCCAACTGCCCATTCACATCTACACACCTCCCCCAACTGCTCATTCACATCAACACCCCTCCCCCAACTGTCCATTCACATCTACACCCCTCCCCCAACTGCCCATTCACATCTACACCCCTACCCCAACTGCTCCTTCACATCTACACCCTCCCCCAACTGCTCCTTCACATCTACGCCCCTCCCCCAACTGCCCATTCACATCTTCACCCCCCCAACTGCCCATTCACATCTTCACCCCCCCCAACTGCCCATTCACATCTTCACCCCCCCCCAACTGCTCCTTCGCATCTACACCCTCCCCCAACTGCTCCTTCACATCTACGCCCCTCCCCCAACTGCCCATTCACATCTTCACCCCTCCCCCAACAGCCCATTCTCATCTACACCCCTCCCCCAACTGCCCATTCACATCTGCGCCCCCCCAACTGCCCATTCACATCTACACACCCCCAACGGCCAATTCACATCTACACCCCTCCCCCAACTGCCCATTCACATCTACACACCCCCCCCAACTGCCCATTCACATCTACACCCCTCCCCAACTACCCATTCACATCTACACTCCCCCAACTGCCCATTCACATCTACACCCATCCCCCAACTGCCCATTCACATCTACACACCCCCAACTACCCATTCACTTCAACACCCCTCTCCCAACTGCCCATTCATAGAATTTACAATGCAGAAGAAGGCCATTCGGCCCATCGAGTCTGCACCGGCTCTTGGAGAGAGCACCCTACCCAAGGTCAACACCCCCACCCTATCCCCATAACCCAGTAACCCCACCCAACACTAAGGGCAATTTTGGACACTAAGAGCAATTGATCATGGCCAATCCACCTACCCTGCACATCTTTGGACTGTGGGAGGAAATCGGAGCACCCGGAGGAAACCCACGCACACACGGGGAGGATATGCAGACTCCGCACAGACAGTGACCCAAGCCAGGAATTGAACCTGGGACGCTGGAGCTCTGAAGCAACTGTGCTAACCACTATGCTACGTTGCTGCCCAATTTGCATAGGGTATCAGAATATTTTCCAAACGGCAACCTAGGTAAACGAAATCTCTGTGCCAGCAACACTTTGACTTGATGCAGTTGTCAAACTGGATTTTGCACAAATGCTATTTAGGTGTAGTCCTTATGAACTGTATCCAGTGCTGACCATAGGATTTTTGATTGACTCCTTCCGAAGTCAGTGCTGTGACTGTTTCATAGGCTGCTGTCCTACACTATCCTGTTCATTCTCTTCATGGTACAGCTCCAAGGGACTGAATGAAACCCCCAATGTATCCTGCTTTACAATGAACGATCCTAAAATATCTGCAACATTAACAAACTGGAGGGAAAAATTAATGATTCTTCAACAACATAGCCTGACCAAGTACATAATCCGAAGACCCAAATCCATAGAATACCTATGGTGAAGAAGTAGGCCATTCAGCCCATCGAGTCTGTACGACCCTCTGAAAGAGCACTCCTGGTACAATTTAGCGTGGCCATTCCACCTAACCTGCACATCTTTGGACTGCGGGAGGAACCAGAGGCAACCCATGCAGACACGGGAAGAACGTGCAAACTCCACAGTCACCCAAGGCCGGAATCAAATCCGGGTTCCTGGGAAAGTGAGGCATCAGTGCTAACTACTGTGCCGACATGCCACCCTGGACAATACTATTGGCAAGTTACTGTGGCTCAACAACTAGCAATGCTTCTCGAATGTTTTTCTAGGAAGTGCAGGACTAGTGGGAATGGCTGTGGATGCTGTGAGCTATACTTCTGAGAGTTGCTAGAGGAAAATTGCAAAAAGGTTTGGCCCTCGACCATTCTGCTCCACTTTTTTCAAATATCGACCCTGCATTCATCACAAATTCACATGGGAAATGGTGGTGAAATCTAGCCCACCGTTTTCTTGTGCCTGGATTTGATTTGATCTTCACTGTTATAAGGTCAGGTTCACGCAAACATTTTGGTTACGTATAAAGTGCAAAATTTAAGGAAAGGGCAGACCGGATAATGGCTTATGTGTGGAATTTTATATTGCAAAATGTGATAAATTGGTACTATATGTCTGCGTTTACTCTGTAAGCAAAAAATCTACTTGCAGCTAATTGCAATTCCGCTCTTATTTTTCCATTTCCAACTATTTATCCACTGTCATTTTGCACTGTAATTTCTGGTATGACTCGATGAATAATTTTGCAAGAGACTGACGCACATCAAAGACCTTACGGCATTGTTAGATAGTGTGAGAGAACTTGAAGTTGTTCCAGAAGTTGAAATTCTATAGATGCCAATTTCTTGGTAATCCGTTTATTAGAGGATATGATACAGACAGTATGTGATAATATGAGTTTTGTGGGAAAGCTCATGTTACAATAGATGAGCTTGGTAGCAGCGTGGTCAACCTCAACCCTCTCCATAATTGTGTGTTACAATGATGTGGCTACTCTAACTTCAGCAATAGGCCCTGGGGAGGAGGCAGTGTACACTGGCTGGAATGGGATGAGGAATTGAGGAATTTCAGTTATGTGGAGGAACCAGAGAAGCTGGGATTGTTCTCCTTGCAGGAGAGGAGCTTTAATGGAGGCGTTCAAAACCATGAAGGATTTTGAGAGAGGAAATAAGCAGGAATTGTTTCCCATGGCAGAAGGATTGGGAATTAAAGGGCACCAATTTAAGGTCATTGGCAAAAGGCGATACGAGATGAGGATACATTTGTTACGCAGTGCCTGAACACATGGTGGAAGAAGATCCTTTAATAACTTTCCAAAGGAAATTGGATACTTACTTGAAAGGGAAAGATTTGCAGCATCATGGGAAAAGGGCAGAATGGAAAGAATGGAACAGATTTTTTAATACCTCGCACAGGTATTATGGGCCAAATTGCCTCCTTTGCTGTATAATACCTGTAGAATTAATACCTGTATAATACCTGGCCTTTTATCTTTAATTTACATTAACAACCATTAACTCTAAAGTTCAAAGTATCACTAGCCCCAATCTTGACAAGGGGTTAAATATGGAGGGGGCAGGGGTGTGGGTGCAGGGTTTCAGATGAGAGAACAGGAAATCTCAGCTGAGCCGTTCCGATTCCACAATGTCCATCCTTTTCTTCGGGGGGCTTTTTCAGTCTGCACTTTCATTGTTTAATGTTGAAACACTTGTGTAAATTTTTGGTCGGGATTCTCATCCACACCCCTACACTGGGAGGATGTGCAGACTCCACACATACAGTGACCCAAGCCAGGAATGAAACCTGGGACACTGGAGCTGTGAAGCAATTGTGCTAACCACAATGTTACCGTGCTGTCCATCCTTCACATCTACACCCCACCCCCAACTGCCCATTCACATCTTCACATCCCAACTGTCCATTCACATCTACACCCCCCCGAACTGCTCATTCACATCTACACCCCTCCCCCAACTGCCCATTCACATCTTCACCCCCCCAACTGCCCATTCACATCTTCACATCCCAACTGCCCATTCACATCTACACCCCCCAACTGCCCATTCACATCTACACCCCTCCCCAACTGCCCATTCAGATCTTCACCCCCCGCAAGTGCCCATTCACATCTACACCCCCCCGAACTGCTCATTCACATCTACACCCCTCCCCCAACTGCCCATGCACATCTTCACCCCCCGCAACTGCCATTTACATCTACACCCCCCCGAACTGCTCATTCACATCTACACCCCTCCCCCTGAACTGCTCATTCACATCTTCACATCCCAACTGCCCATTCACATCTACACCCCCCAACTGCCCATTCACATCTACACCCCTCCCCCAACTGCCCATTCAGATCTTCACCCCCCGCAAGTGCCCATTCACATCTACACCCCCCCGAACTGCTCATTCACATCTACACCCCTCCCCAACTGCCCATTCACATCTTCACATCCCAACTGCCCATTCACATCTACACCCCCCCAACTGCCCATTCACATCTCCACTCCCCCAACTGCCCATTCACATCTACACCCCCCTCTACTGCCCATTCACATCTACACCCCCCCTAACTGCCCATTCACATCTACACTCCCCCAACTGCCCATTCACATTTACACCCCCCCCGAACTGCTCATTCACATCTACACCCCCCCGAACTGCTCATTCACATCTACACCCCTCCCCCAACTGCCCATTCACATCTTCACCCCCCCAACTGCTCCTTCACATCTACACCCTCCCCCAACTGCTCCTTCACATCTACGCCCCTCCCCCAACTGCCCATTCTCATCTACACCCCTCCCCCAACTGCCCATTCACATCTGCACCCCCCCCAACTGCCCATTCACATCTACACACTCCCAACGGCCAATTCACATCTACACCCCTCCCCCAACTGCCCATTCACATCTACACCCCTCCCCCAACTACCCAATCACATCTACACTCCCCCAACTGCCCATTCACATCTACACCCCTCCCCCAACTGCCCATTCACATCTACACACCCCCAACTGCCCATTCACTTCGACACCCCTCTCCCAACTGCCCATTCATAGAATTTACAATGCAGAAGAAGGCCATTCGGCCCATCGAGTCTGCATCGGCTCTTGGAGAGAGCACCCTACCCACGGTCAACACCCCCACCCTATCCCCATAACCCAGTAACCCCACCCAACACTAAGGGCAATTTTGGATACTAAGAGCAATTGATCATGGCCAATCCACCTACCCTGCACATCTTTGGACTGTGGGAGGAAATCGGAGCACCCGGAGGAAACCCACGCACATACGGGGAGGATGTGCAGACTCCGCACAGACAGTGACCCAAGCCAGGAATTGAACCTGGGACGCTGGAGCTCTGAAGCAACTGTGCTAACCACTATGCTACGTTGCTGCCCAATTTGCATAGGGTATCAGAATATTTTCCAAACAGCAACCTAGGTAAAAGAAATCTCTGTGCCAGCAACACTTTGACTTGATGCAGTTGTCAAACTGGATTTTGCACAAATGCTATTTAGGTGTAGTCCTTATGAACTGTATCCAGTGCTGACCATAGGATTCTTGATTGACTCCTTCCGAAGTCAGTGCTGTGACTGTTTCATAGGCTGCTGTCCTACACTATCCTGTTCATTCTCTTCATGGTACAGCTCCAAGGGACTGAATGAAACCCCCAATGTATCCTGCTTTACAATGAACGATCCTAAAATATCTGCAACATTAACAAACTGGAGGGAAAAATTAATGATTCTTCAACAACATAGCCTGACCAAGTACATAATCTGAAGACCCGAATCCATAGAATACCTATGGTGAAGAAGTAGGCCATTCAGCCCATCGAGTCTGTACGACCCTCTGAAAGAGCACTCCTGGTACAATTTAGCGTGGCCAATCCACCTAACCTGCACATCTTTGGACTGCGTGAGGAACCAGAGGCAACCCATGCAGACACGGGAAGAACGTGCAAACTCCACAGTCACCCAAGGCCGGAATCAAATCCGGGTTCCTGGGAAAGTGAGGCATCAGTGCTAACTACTGTGCCGACATGCCACCCTGGACAATACTATTGCCAAGTTACTGTGGCTCAACAACTAGCAATGCTTCTCGAATTTGTTTCTAGGAAGTGCAGGGCTGGAGGGAATGGCTGTGGATGCTGTGAGCTATACTTCTGAGAGTTGCTAGAGGAAAATTGCAAAAAGGTTTGGCCCTCGACAATTCTGCTCCGCTTTTTTCAAATATCGACCCAGCATTCATCACAAATTCACATGGGAAATGGTGGTGAAATCTAGCCCACCGTTTTCTTGTGCCTGGATTTGATTTGATCTTCACTGTTATAAGGTCAGGTTCACGCAAACATTTTGGTTACGTTTAAAGTGCAAAATTTAAGGAAAGGGCAGACCGTATAATGGCTTATGTGTGGAATTTTATATTGCAAAATGTGATAAATTGGTACTATATGTCTGCGTTTACTCTGTAAGCAAAAAATCTACTTGCAGCTAATTGCAATTCCGCTCTTATTTTTCCATTTCCAACTATTTATCCACTGTCATTTTGCACTGTAATTTCTGGTATGACTCGATGAATAATTTTGCAAGAGACTGACGCACATCAAAGACCTTACGGCATTGTTAGATAGTGTGAGAGAACTTGAAGTTGTTCCAGAAGTTGAAATTCTATAGATGCCAATTTTTTGGTAATCTGTTTATTAGAGGATATGATACAGACAGTATGTGATAATATGAGTTTTGTGGGAAAGCTCATGTTACAATAGATGAGCTTGGTAGCAGCGTGGTCAACCTCAACCCTCTCCATAATTGTGTGTTACAATGATGTGGCTACTCTAACTTCAGCAATAGGCCCTGGGGAGCAGGCAGTGTACATTGGCTGGAATGGGATGAGGAATTGAGGAATTTCAGTTATGTGGAGGAACCAGAGAAGCTGGGATTGTTCTCCTTGCAGGAGAGGAGCTTTAATGGAGGCGTTCAAAACCATGAAGGATTTTGAGAGAGGAAATAAGCAGGAATTGTTTCCCATGGCAGAAGGATTGGGAATTAAAGGGCACCAATTTAAGTTCATTGGCAAAAGGCGAGACGAGATGAGGATACATTTGTTACGCAGTGCCTGAACACGTGGTGGAAGCAGATCCTTTAATAATTTTCCAAAGGAAATTGGATACTTACTTGAAAGGGAAAGATTTGCAGCATCATGGGAAAAGGGCAGAATGGAAAGAATGGAACAGATTTTTTAATACCTAGCACAGGTATTATGGGCCAAATAGCCTCCTTTGCTGGATAATACCGTGTCGCATCTTTTCGTCCGACGTCACTTCGTCCAACGACACTTCGTCCACGTCTTTTGGTCCAACGTCTTTTTGTCCGCCCGTCTTTTGATCCAACGTCTTTTTGTCCAATTATCCAATTACAAATTAACTCCGTATAAAACCATTTAATTGATAAAATGCAAGTACAATACAGCAAGTGAATTTAATTGCTAAAATGCAAGTAATTGATAAAATGCAAGTAAAATGCAAGTTGAAAAATGCAGTTAAAAAATCTAAAAATGCAGTTAAAAAATCTAAAAGTTTACTAATTACTTAAAATTCCCGAAGTTACTTAAAATTGATGTAAATTGACACAATGAACTTTGCCATTTCGGGATGGGCGAATTAAGAAATAGAACGATAATATCTATCCTTTAACGAGGCTCGTTAAAGGAAAGAGAACGATAATAACTATCCTTTAACGAGGCTCGTTAAAGGAAAGAGACCGGTAATAAAAATCCTTTATTGCATATTATACCTTGCTATGTGCATTAGAGAAGATTTCTATTTACAAAAAGTTAATGTGGGGAGTGGAGTGGAGTGCTAATAAGCAAGTTACAAAAAGTCAAGTTACAAAAAGTCTTTGACAAAAAAAATCATCCGACAAAAAAACGTAACAAGTCACAAAAAGTCTTTGACGAAAAAAATCATCGGACAAAAAGACGTAGGACCAAAAGACATGCGGACAAAAAGACGTTGGACCAAAAGACGTGGACGAAGTGTCGTTGGACGAAATGATGACGGACGAAAAGACATAGCATCGTATAGTACCTGTGGAATTAATACCTGTATAATACCTGGTCTTTTATCTTTAATTTACATTAACAACCATTAACTCCAAAGTTCAAAGTATCACTAGCCCCAATCTTGACAAGGGGTTAAATATGGAGGGGGCAGGGGGTGTGGGTGCAGGGTTTCAGATGGGAGAACAGGAAATCTGAGCTGAGCCGTTCCGATTCCACAATGTCCATCCATTTCTTCGGGGGCTTTTTTAGTCTGCACTTTCATTGTTTAATGTTGAAACACTTGTGTAAATTTTTGGGCGGGATTCTCCAATTGCAAGACTATGGACTGGATTCTCTGTTTCAGAAACTAAGTGCCAACGGAAGGACCTAGCGCTGTACTGGAGGGCCCCTCCAGAGCAGTCAGGAACCTGAAAGGCTCCTTCAGCAGACTGATGCACTGTTCGATGATACCTCTGAACGCTGCATGGGCATCATTGTAGCAGTTCTCCACATCGATCTGAACCTTCCGATAGGCGTTACAAGCCACGACTGCAGCGGATAATCCCTGTGGCCCAGGGTCCAGCTCCTCATCCGGGCAAGTGCCTCAGACACCGATGAGTGTGCCAGGACAAGACGTCGTGCACGCTGCCTTGATAGTGGTAGATGGTGATTGCACCCCAACTGCGCATTGAGTGAGTGGAACTCCATCTGATTTTTAAAAAATAAATTTAGAGTACCCAATCTGTTTTTTCCAATTAAGGAGCAATTTAGTGTGGCCAATCCACCTACCCTGTACATCGCACGGGAACTAACGGCCTCCCCAGCGAGACCTCAACGGGGCCCCGTTTCACACAAACATAGCAGACCCCCGGGTGGTCGGGCTCTGGGCAGTGTGAACTGCTCGTCCATACCTGCACCCCACCACCCGCAACTGCTCCTTCACATCTACACCCCTCCCCCAACTGCCCATTCACATCTACATCCCTCCCCCAACTGCCCGTTCACATCTACACCCCTCCCCCAACTGCCCCTTCACATCTACACCCCTCCCCCAACTGCCCCTTCACATCTACACCCCTCCCCCAACTGCCCATTCACATCTACACCCCTCCCCCAACTGCCCATTCACATCTACACCCCTCCCCCAACTGCCCCTTCACATCTACACCCCTCCCCCAACTGCCCATTCACATCTACACCCCTCCCCCAACTGCCCATTCACATCTACACCCCTCCCCCAACTGCCAATTCACATCTACACCCCTCCCCCAACTGCTCATTCACATCTACACCCCTCCCCAACTGCCCATTCACATCTACACCCCTCCCCCAACTGCCCATTCACATCTACACCCCCCCCAACTGCTCCTTCACATCTACACCCCTCCCCCAACTGCCCATTCACATCTACACACCCCAACTGCCCATTCACATCTACACCCCCCCCAACTGTCTATTAACATCTTCAGCCCCCCAACTGCCCGTTCACATCTACACCCCTCCCCCAACTGCCCATTCACATCTACACCCCTCCCCCAACTGCCCATTCACATCTACACACCCCCCAACTGCCCGTTCACATCTACACCCCTCCCCCAACTGCCCATTCACATCTACACACCCCCCAACTGCTCCTTCACATCTACACCCCTCCCCCAACTGCCCATTCACATCTACACACCCCAACTGCCCATTCACATCTACACCCCCCCCAACTGTCTATTAACATCTTCAGCCCCCCCAACTGCCCGTTCACATCTACACCCCTCCCCCAACTTCCCATTCACATCTACACCCTCCCCCAACTGCCCCTTCACATCTACACCCCTCCCCCAACTGCCCTTCACATCTACACCCCTCCCCCAACTGCCCATTCACATCTACACCCCTCCCCCACTACTGCCCCATTCACATCTACACCCCTCCCCCAACTGCCCCTTCACATCTACACACCCCTCCCCCAACTGCCCATTCACATCTACACCCCTCCCCCAACTGCCCATTCACATCTACACCCCTCCCCCAACTGCCAATTCACATCTACACCCCTCCCCCAACTGCTCATTCACATCTACACCCCTCCCCCAACTGCCCATTCACATCTACACCCCTCCCCCAACTGCCCATTCACATCTACACACCCCCCAACTGCTCCTTCACATCTACACCCCTCCCCCAACTGCCCATTCACATCTACACACCCCAACTGCCCATTCACATCTACACCCCCCAACTGTCTATTAACATCTTCAGCCCCCCAACTGCCCGTTCACATCTCACCCCTCCCCCAACTGCCCATTCACATCTACACCCCTCCCCCAACTGCCCATTCACATCTACACACCCCCCCAACTGCCCGTTCACATCTACACCCCTCCCCCAACTGCCCATTCACATCTACACACCCCCCAACTGCTCCTTCACATCTACACCCCTCCCCCAAACTGCCCATTCACATCTACACACCCCAACTGCCCATTCACATCTACACCCCCCCAACTGTCTATTAACATCTTCAGCCCCCCAACTGCCCGTTCACATCTACACCCCTCCCCCAACTTCCCATTCACATCTACACCCCTCCCCCAACTACCCATTCACATCTACACACCCCCCCAACTGCTCCTTCACATCTACACCCCTCCCCCAACTGCCCATTTACATCTACACACCCCCCAACTGCTCCTTCACATCTACACCCCCCCAACTGCCCATTCACATGTTCAGCCCCCCAAATGCCCATTCACATCTACACCCCTCCCCCAACTGCCCATTCACATCCACACCCCTCCCCCAACTGCCCATTCACATCTACACCCCCCCAACTGCCCATTCACATCTACACCCCTCCCCAACTGCTCCTTCACATCTACACCCCCCCCAACTGCCCATTCACATCTACACCCCTTCCCCAACTGCCCATTCACATCTACACCCCCCCAACTGCCCATTCACATCTTCAGCCCCCCAACTGCCATTCACATCTACACCCCTCCCCCAACTGCCCATTCACATCCACACCCCTCCCCCAACTTCCCATTCACATCTACACCCCCCCAACTGCCCATTCACATCTTCAGCCCCCCAACTGCCATTCACATCTACACCCCTCCCCCAACTGCCCATTCACATCCACACCCCTCCCCCAACTGCCCATTCACATCTACACCCCTCCCCCAACTGCTCCTTCACATCTACACCCCTCCCACAACTGCCCATTCACATCTACACCCCCCCAACTGTCTATTAACATTTTCAGCCCCCTAACTGCCCATTCACATCTACACCCCTCCCCCAACTGCTCCTTCACATCTACACCCCTCCCCCAAACTGCCCATTCACACCTACCCCCCCCCCCAACTGCTCATTCACATCTACACCCTCCCCCAACTCCCATTCACATATACACCCCTCCCCCAACTGCCCATTCACATCTACACCCCTCCCCCAACTGCCCATTCACATCTACTCCCCTCCCCCAACTGCCCATTCACATCTACACACCCCCCCAACTGCCCATTCACATCTTCACCCCCCAACTGCCCATTCACATCGACGCCCCTCCCCCAACTGCCCATTCACATATACACCCCTCCCCTAACTGCCCATTCACATCGACACCCCTCCCCCAACTGCCCATTCACATCTACACCCCTCCCCCAACTGCCCATTCACATCTACACCCCCCCAACTGCCCATTCACATCTGCACCCCCCCAACTGCCCCTTCACATCTACACCCCTTCCCCAACTGCCCATTCACATCTACACCCCTACCCCAACTGCCCATTCACATCTACACACCTCCCCCAACTGCTCATTCACATCAACACCCCTCCCCAACTGCCCATTCACATCTACACCCCTCCCCCAACTGTTCCTTCACATCTACACCCCTCCCCCAACTGCCCATTCACATCTACTCCTCTCCCCCAACTGCCCATTCACATTTACACACCCCCCCAACTGCCCATTCACATCTTCACCCCCAACTGCCCATTCACATCGACACCCCTCCCCCAACTGCCCATTCACATATACACCCCTCCCCTAACTGCCCATTCACATCGACACCCCTCCCCCAACTGCCCATTCACATCTACACCCCTCCCCCAACTGCCCATTCACATCTACACCCCCCCAACTGCCCATTCACATCTGCACCCCCCCAACTGCCCCTTCACATCTACACCCCTTCCCCAACTGCCCATTCACATCTACACCCCTACCCCAACTGCCCATTCACATCTACACACCTCCCCCAACTGCTCATTCACATCAACACCCCTCCCCCAACTGCCCATTCACATCTACACCCCTCCCCCAACTGCTCATTCACATCAACACCCCTCCCTCAACTGCCCATTCATATCTACACCCCTACCCCAACTGCTCCTTCACATCTACACCCTCCCCCAACTGCTCCTTCACATCTACGCCCCTCCCCCAACTGCCCATTCACATCTTCACCCCCCCAACTGCCCATTCACATCTTCACCCCCCCCAACTGCCCATTCACATCTTCACCCCCCCCAACTGCTCCTTCACATCTACACCCTCCCCCATTCACATCTGCGCCCCCCCAACTGCCCATTCACATCTGCGCCCCCCCACTGCCCAGTCACATCTACACAACCCCCACCCAATTCACATCTACACCCCTCACCCAACTTGCCCATTCACATCTACACACCCCCCCCCCCCCAACTGCCCATTCACATCTACACCCCTCCCAACTACCCATTCACATCTACACTCCCCAACGCCCATTCACATCACACCCCTCCCCCAACTGCCATTCACATCTACACACCCCCAACGGCCCATTCACATTGCGACAACCCCTCCTCCCAACTGCCCATTCATAGGAATTTACCAATGCAGAAGAAGGCCATTCGGCACAGCGAGGTCTGCAACCGGCTCTTGGAGAGAGCACCCTCCCAAGGTCAACACCCCCACCCTATCCCCATAACCCAGTAACCCCACCCAACACTAAGGGCAATTTTGGATACTAAGAGCATTGATCATGGCCAATCCACCTACCCTGCACATCTTTGGACTGTGGGAGGAAATCGGAGCACCCGGAGGAAACCCACGCACACACGGGGAGGATGTGCAGACTCCGCGCAGACAGTGACCCAAGCCAGGAATTGAACCGAGGACGCTGGAGCTCTGAAGCAACTGTGCTAACCACTATGCTACGTTGCTGCCCAATTTGCATAGGGTATCAGAATATTTTCCAAACAGCAACCTAGGTAAAAGAAATCTCTGTGCCAGCAACACTTTGACTTGATGCAGTTGTCAAACTGGATTTTGCACAAATGCTATTTAGGTGTAGTCCTTATGAACTGTATCCAGTGCTGACCATAGGATTCTTGATTGACTCCTTCCGAAGTCAGTGCTGTGACTGTTTCATAGGCTGCTGTCCTACACTATCCTGTTCATTCTCTTCATGGTACAGCTCCAAAGGGACTGAATGAAACCCCCAATGTATCCTGCTTTACAATGAACGATCCTAAAATATCTGCAACATTAACAAACTGGAGGGAAAAATTAATGATTCTTCAACAACATAGCCTGACCAAGTACATAATCCGAAGACCCAAATCCATAGAATACCTATGGTGAAGAAGTAGGCCATTCAGCCCATCGAGTCTGTACGACCCTCTGAAAGAGCACTCCTGGTACAATTTAGCGTGGCCAATCCACCTAACCTGCACATCTTTGGACTGCGTGAGGAACCAGAGGCAACCCATGCATGACACGGGAAGAACGTGCAAATCTCCACAGTCACCCAAGGCCGGAATCAAATCCGGGTTCCTGGGAAAGTGAGGCAGCAGTGCTAACTACTGTGCCGAGATGCCACCCTGGACAATACTATTGCCAAGTTACTGTGGCTCAACAACTAGCAATGCTTCTCGAATTTGTTTCTAGGAAGTGCAGGGCTGGAGGGAATGGCTGTGGATGCTGTGAGCTATACTTCTGAGAGTTGCTGGAGGAAAATTGCAAATAGGTTTGGCCCTCGACCATTCTGCTCCGCTTTTTTCAAATATCGACCCAGCATTCATCACAAATTCACATGGGAAATGGTGGTGAAATCTAGCCCACCATTTTCTTGTGCCTGGATTTGATTTGATCTTCACTGTTATAAGGTCAGGTTCACGCAAACATTTTGGTTACGTATAAAGTGCAAAATTTAAGGAAAGGGCAGACCGGATAATGGCTTATGTGTGGAATTTTATATTGCAAAATGTGATAAATTGGTACTATATGTCTGCGTTTACTCTGTAAGCAAAAAATCTACTTGCAGCTAATTGCAATTCCGCTCTTATTTTTCCATTTCCAACTATTTATCCACTGTCATTTTGCACTGTAATTTCTGGTATGACTCGATGAATAATTTTGCAAGAGACTGACGCACATCAAAGACCTTAAGGCATTGTTAGATAGTGTGAGAGAACTTGAAGTTGTTCCAGAAGTTGAAATTCTATAGATGCCAATTTCTTGGTAATCCGTTTATTAGAGGATATGATACAGACAGTATGTGATAATATGAGTTTTGTGGGAAAGCTCATGTTACAATAGATGAGCTTGGTAGCAGCGTGGTCAACCTCAACCCTCTCCATAATTGTGTGTTACAATGATGTGGCTACTCTAACTTCAGCAATAGGCCCTGGGGAGGAGGCAGTGTACACTGGCTGGAATGGGATGAGGAATTGAGGAATTTCAGTTATGTGGAGGAACCAGAGAAGCTGGGATTGTTCTCCTTGCAGGAGAGGAGCTTTAATGGAGGCGTTCAAAACCATGAAGGATTTTGAGAGAGGAAATAAGCAGGAATTGTTTCCCATGGCAGAAGGATTGGGAATTAAAGGGCACCAATTTAAGTTCATTGGCAAAAGGCGAGACGAGATGAGGATACATTTGTTACGCAGTGCCTGAACACGTGGTGGAAGCAGATCCTTTAATAATTTTCCAAAGGAAATTGGATACTTACTTGAAAGGGAAAGATTTGCAGCATCATGGGAAAAGGGCAGAATGGAAAGAATGGAACAGATTTTTTAATACCTAGCACAGGTATTATGGGCCAAATAGCCTCCTTTGCTGTATACTACCTGTAGAATTAATACCTGTATAATACCTGGCCTTTTATCTTTAATTTACATTAACAACCATTAACTCCAAAGTTCAAAGTATCACTAGCCCCAATCTTGACAAGGGGTTAAATGTGGAGTGGGCGGGGGTGTGGGTGCAGGGTTTCAGATGAGAGAACAGGAAATCTCAGCTGAGCCGTTCCGATTCCACAATGTCCATCCTTTTCTTCTGTGGGCTTTTTCAGTCTGCACTTTCATTGTTTAATGTTGAAACACTTGTGTAAATGTTTGGGCGGGATTCTCATCCACACCCCTACACTGGGAGGACGTGCAGACTCCACACATACAGTGACCCAAGCCAGGAATGAAACCTGGGACCCTGGAGCTGTGAAGCAATTGTGCTAACCACAATGTTACCGTGCTGTCCATCCTTCACATCTACACCCCTCCCCCAACTGCCCATTCACATCTTCACATCCCAACTGTCCATTCACATCTACACCCCCCCCGAACTGCTCATTCACATCTACACCCCTCCCCCAACTGCCCATTCACATCTTCACCCCCCCAACTGCCCATTCACATCTTCACATCCCAACTGCCCATTCACATCTACACTCCCCCAACTGCCTATTCACATCTACACCCCTCCCCCAACTGCCCATTCACATCTTCACATCCCAACTGTCCATTCACATCTACACCCCCCCCGAACTGCTCATTCACATCTACACCCCTCCCCCAACTGCCCATTCACATCTACACCCCTCCCCCAACTGCCCATTCACATCTTCACATCCCAACTGCCCATTCACATCTACACTCCCCCAACTGCCTATTCACATCTACACCCCTCCCCCAACTGCCCATTCACATCTACACTCCCCCAACTGCCGATTCACATCTACACCCCCCCAACTGCCCATTCACATCTACACTCCCCCAACTGCCTATTCACATCTACACCCCTCCCCCAACTGCCCATTCACATCTGCACTCCCCCAACTGCCCACTCACATCTGCACCCCTCCGCCAACTGCCCATTCACATCTTCACCCCCCAAACTGCCCATTCACATCTACACCCCCCCAACTGCCCATTCACATTTACACCCCCCCGAACTGCTCATTCACATCTACACCCCTCCCCCAACTGCCCATTCACATCTACACCCCTCCCCCAACTGCCCATTCACATCTTCACCCCCCCCCCAACTGCCCATTCACATCTACACCCCCCAACTGCCCATTCACATTTACACCCCCCCGAACTGCTCATTCACATCTACACCCCTCCCCAACTGCCCATTCACATTTACACTCCACCAACTGCCCATTCACATTTACACCCCCCCGAACTGCTCATTCACATCTACACCCCTACCCCAACTGCCCATTCACATCTTCACCCCCCCCCCCAAACTGCCCATTCACATCTTCACACCCCAACTGCCCATTCACATCTACACCCTCCCCCAACTGCCCATTCACATCTACACCCCCCCACTGCCCATTCACATCTTCACCCCCCCAACTGCCCATTCACATCCTCACCCCCCCCTACTGCCCATTCACATCTACACCCCCCCAACTGCCCATTCACATCTACACCCCCCCAACTGCCCATTCACATCTACACCCCTCCCCCAACTGCCCATTCACCTCAACACACCCCGAACTGCCCATTCACATCTACACCCCTCCCCCAACTGCCCATTCACCTCAACACCCCCCCAACTGCCCATTCACATCTACACCCCTCCCCCAACTGCCCATTCAAATCAACACCCCACCAGCTGCCCATTCACATCTTCACCCCCCCCCCACTGCCTATTCACATCTTCACCCCCCCCTCAACTGCCCATTCACATCTACACTCCCCCAACTGCCCATTCACCTCTGCACCCCTCCCCCAACTGCCCATTCGCATCTACACCCCCCCAACTGCCCATTCACCTCAACACACCCCAAACTGCCCATTCACATCTTCACCCCTCCCCCAACTGCCCATTCACATCTACACTCCCCCAACTGCCCACTCACATCTGCACCCCTTCGCCAACTGCCCATTCACATCTTCACCCCCCAAACTGCCCATTCACATCTGCTCCCTCCCCCAACTGCCCGTTCACATCTACACTCCCCTAACTGCCCATTCACATCTGCACCCCTCCCCCAACTGCCCATTCACATCTTCACCCCCCCAACTGCCCATTCACATCTACACCCCCCCAACTGCCCATTCACATCTTCACCCCCCCCAACTGCCCATTCACATCTACACCCCTCCCCCAACTGCCCATTCAATTCATCATCCCCCCAACTTCCCATTCACATCTTCACCCCCCAAACTGCCCATTCACATCTTCACCCCCCAAACTGCCCATTCACATCTGCTCCCTCCCCCAACTGCCCATTTACATCTACACTCCCCTAACTGCCCATTCACATCTGCACCCCTCCCCCAACTGCCCATTCACATCTGCACCCCCCCAACTGCCCATTCACATCTACACCCCTCCCCCAACTGCCCATTCAATCTACACCCCTCCCCCAACTGCCCATTCACATCTACACCCCCCCAACTGCCCATTCACATCTGCACCCCTCCCCCAACTGCCCATTCAATCTACACCCCCCCAACTGCCCATTGACATCTACACACCCCCAACTGCCCATTCACATCAACACACCCCCAACTGCCCATTCACATCAACACCCCTCCCCTAACTGCCCATTCAGATCTACACCCCCCCAACTGCCCATTCACATCTACACCCCCCAACTGCCCATTCACATCTACACCCCCCCCTCCCCCAACTGCCCAACTAACCATTGTGCCTCCGTGCTGCCCCAAAATATTGATGTTAAAATTGTCATTCCTGTTTTCAAATTCCTCCATGGCCTCATCATTCCCTATCTCTGTAATCTCTCCCAGTCCCTCAACCCTCCAAGATATCTGCGCTCCTCTAATTCTAGCATCCTGAATATCTTGGTTTTCAATCGCGCCATCATTGGCGGCTGTACCCACAGCTACCATGACATCAAGCTCTGGAAATCCCATCCTAAACCTCTCCGCCTCTCCATTTCTCTACTGCCCTTTCCTCCTTTAAGACCACTCTTTTCACTAAGCTTTTAGGTCTCCGGCCTTAATATCCCCTGTGCAGATCTCTGTGAAGTTTCATTTTATAAAGGCAACTTGGATACGCTGAGAGATGTCATTTGCAAATGTCAATAATTTATTTCTATTCTCCACCTTTTTCACATTTTCATCCAAATTTACACCCACCAACATATAATCAATGGTAACAAGAGGTCCCGCCTTCGGGTGATCAACGAGGCGAAGGCTAAGACATCAGCCTCAGCACCTGCTTCCAGACCCGGCCGATCAGATATCCCGAATATGGGTTCCAGAGGACCCGGTTCAAGTTTCATATGCACCACCTTCGAGATTACCCTGAAGATCTCCCTCCAATACCACTCCAGTTTTGCCAGGACCCAAATATATGAACGTATTTGCGGGCCCCCCCATAACGTTTACAAACATCCTCTACCCCCTCAAAGAGCCGGCTCATCCTCGTCTTTGTGAGGTGCGCCCAAACACCACCTTCAGCTGCATCAGCCCCAACCTCGCGCACAAAGTTGGAGGATTCACCCTCTGGAGCACCTCACACCACAATCCCTCCTCCATGCCCTCTCCTAACTCTTCCTCCCACTTTAATCCCCTCCAGCGATGCCTTCCCTTCTCCCAGAATCACCCCATAAATCGTCAACACCACCCCCCTCTCCAATCCCCCTGTTGTTCAGCACCTTTTCCAACAGTGTGGTGGCTGGCACCACTGGAAAGCTCTGTATCTCCTTCCTAGTGAAATCTCAGACCTACATATATCGAAACATTTCCCCGCCCCAACCCGTATTTCGCCCCCAGCTCCTCCAGTCCCGCAAACCGGCCCCCCAGAAACTAATCCTTTAGTGCCCTGACTCCCCTCTCCTCCCATCTCCAAAAACTCCCATCTAAGATTAAATTTGTCTGGACTTAGCTTATACCCCGAAAAAGTTCCAAACACCCAAAGCAGCTCCAATATCCCACCCATCGATGCACTCGGTTCCGATACGGACAATAGCAAGTCGTCTGCGTACAAAGAAACCCTATGCTCTCCCCCCCCCCCCCCCCCCCCCCCCCCCCCCGGGCCGCACTATCCTTCTGCACACCACCAAAATTCTCAATGCGATGGCCAAAGGCTCGATTGCAAGCACAAACAACAGGGTGGGGGGACATAGGACACCCCTTCCTGGTCACTCGGTGCAGAGCAGGATATCCCAAATTCATGTTATTTGTGCGCACACTCGCCCTCGGCTCCCTACACAACAGTCTTACCCAGTCCACAAATCGTGGACCAAT
This sequence comes from Scyliorhinus canicula, assembly GCF_902713615.1. NCBI lineage: Eukaryota > Metazoa > Chordata > Chondrichthyes > Carcharhiniformes > Scyliorhinidae > Scyliorhinus > Scyliorhinus canicula. The sequence continues at coordinate 227,952,298 of NC_052148.1, forward strand.
CCCAAACTGCTCCAGAACCGGCATCAAGCACCCCCACTCTGCCTAGTCAAACGCCTTCTCGGCTTTCAACGCCACTACCACCTCTGTCTCCCTCCCCTCCACCGGTGCCATAACCACATTCAGTACCCTCCTAATGTTTGAAAAGAGCTGCCTCCCCTTCATAAATCTCGTCTGATCTTCTCCTATCAACTGCGGGAGACACTCCTCCAACCTACCCGCCAATACCTTCGCCAACACCTTTGCATCAACATTCAAAAGTACAACCCACATTCTGTCAGATCCTTATCTTTCTTGAGCTACAGGGAGATCGATGCCTGCCCCAAAGTCTGTGCCAACACCCACTTCCCTATCACCACCTCCAACATCCCACCATCAGCGGTGCGAACCTATCTTTAAATTTCTTGTAGTCCTCTACCAGGAACCCATCTGGCCCTGCTACCTTCCCCGACTGCATTCTCCCAATCCCATCTTTTATCTCCTGCTCCACTATTGCCCCCTCCAACATGGCCCTATCCCGCTCCTCCAACCTCGGGTATCCCAAACCATCTAGGAATTCCTGCATATCCCGATCCTTCCCCTGTGGCTCCGATCTATACAACCTCTCATAAAACTCCTCAAACATCCTATTAATCTGATCCGGAACCAACATCAACTCCACCGATCTATCCCGCACCTGAACAATTTCCCTCGCCGCTGCCTCCCTCTGAAGTTGACCTGCCAGCATGCGTCCCGTCTTCTCTCCATACTCGCAGACTGCTTCCCTCACCCGTCTCAGTTGGCGGACCGCCTTCCTTGTGGACAGCCGGTCAAAACTAGCCTATACCTCCTTCCTCTTTTCCAACTTCGCCGGATCCCCAGCTTCTGTATAACTCCCGTCTATCTCCAACATCTCGTCTATTACCCTTTTGCGCTCCACCCTCTCCTCCTTATCCACCTTTTCCTGAAAAGAGATCACCTCCCCCCTCACCACCACCTTTAGAGCTTCCCATACCACCGCCTGCGAGACCTCCCCTATACAATATACCCCACATACTCCTCAATTACTTTCCCAATCTTATCACAAAACCCTCGGTCCCCCAAAAGCCCCACATCTAATCTCCACTCCGGCCTCTGCATTGCTCCCTTCTCCAACACCATATCCACCCAATGCGGCGCATGATCCGATACCGCAATTGCCAAATATTCCTACCCCTTGACCCCAGCCTTCCCCACCACAAAAAAGTCAATCTGCGAATAGACCTGATGAAACAAAGGGAAAAACGAGTACTCCCGCTCGCCCGGGTGCAAAAACCTCCAAGGGTCCACTCCTCCCATTTCCACCATTAGTCCAGCCAACGCCTTCGTCCCCCCTGATGGGACAAGTGAACACGGCCTGTTCAATCTTGGTTCCTGCACCAAGTCCCAGTCTCCATCCACTATCAATTCATGTGAATCCAAGTTGGAGACGACCCCACACACCTTCTTCACAAATCCTCCATCCCAGTTGGGACCATACACGCTTACTAGCGCTACCAACCTCCCCTCCAATGCCCCTGTCACTATCACATACCTCCCTCTCTGGTCTGCAACCACTTTCTCCATTTGGAACTGTACTCTTTTAGTAACCAGGAGTGCAACGCCCTGTGCCCTGCCATCAAATCTTGAGTGAAACACCTAACTAACTCTGCCCTTCCTAAGCCTCCCCTGATCCTTCACCCTCAAGTGAGTCTCCTGCAGCATCGCCACATCTTTCAGATGGCCAGCACCCTCGACCTCTTGACTGGGCCTCCCAATCCTCTCACATTCCAGGAAACTATCCTAACTGGGTGTCTTTCACCACCCCCCCTCCCTTCCTATCCACCATCATCATAACTCTGGGCCCTGCCCCATGAGCCTGACCCGCTCCTATCCATTGTTAACATTATACCTGCTCCCCACCTCCCAGAATCCCCCCTGCAGTTCTTCTCGAAAACCCCCACCCAGTATCGATCCTACTTTTAACACCTCCTCGGCCCATCAAAACTTGCCTGCCAGGCTCCAATATCCACAGCCCCTCCCCCCGACTACACCTCTGTTCACTGGCCGTCTTAAGTTAGCTAGTGTGGGGGCCCCCACCCAGGGTTTCCCTCCTCTCCCTCCCAGACCCAGGAAAACAATCAAAGACAAACATCTCAGCAAAATAAAATCATCACAACAAAGAATAACAATCAAAAAACTTAACCTCTATAACACCGGGAAGTAAAAAATAACAATATAGGTCAAAACTACATTGATACACTCGCCCAACTCCCCTTACGCAGTCCACAATCCCTCTTCAGTCCTATTCTTCACTTTTGTCTTCACGAACACCTCCGCTGCCTCCACCATCTTGAAATAGAAATCTCTGGCGTTGTAGGTCACCTTCAGCTTCGCTGGGTACACTACTACAAATCGCATCCAACTGTTGTACAATGCCGGCTTCACTTGGCCGAAAGCCGCTCGACTCTTTGCCAGTTCCACTATCAAGTGCTAGTAAATGCGAACACGAGGGCCAGGCCGCTGCACCTACCACTTCTGCTTTGCCCAATTCAAAACCTTCTCCTTCATGTGGTATCTGTGGAAGCAGACGATCACTGCCTTTGGCGGCTCATTCAACTTTGGCTTTGACCTCAGCGACCGATGGGCTCGGTCCAGTTCATACCAAGAGGGTTCCTCTCCCTCCCCCATCAGTTCTGCCAACATTGTGGCGAAGTACTCCGTTGGCTTCGAGCCCTCCACCCCCTCGGGTAGGCCCACAATCCTCAAATTGTGCAGCCTCGAGCGGTTCTCCAAGTCCTCCAGCTTTGCTCGAAGATCCTTATTGGGCTCAACTACTCTCCGCAGCTCATGCCCCATCGAGGTGACCTGATCGCTGTGCTGTGACATAGCCTCCTCCACTCCCTTCATCTTTTTGCCCTGCTCCCTCACCTCGGCCGATGTCTTCACCACAGCTACTCTCACCGAGGCAATTGCCTCCTCCACCAATGCTTTCAAGGACACCACCATCTCCTTCCTCAACATCTCCGTACGTTTTGCGAACTGCTTCTCCATCTCTAAAGACATTACCTCAGTCATCCTCTCTATTGTGAGCTGTGCGGCCCCACTCAACAGCCCAGCCACCCCCATCTTGCCAGCTCCCAGGCTGACCCTTTCACTCGACGGTGAGCACTCACTCTCTCCCTTCTTCACGGCTGTTTTCCCTCAAACCTTTTGACATTCTTTGCCTTCTTTATATCTTCCTACACCCAATCATTCACAAATTGCCCTCAGGGTCGGACATTAAAACTCCTAAAAACACGCCTCAAGCAGGAGTTACCAACATGCGACTTCCCCTTTACATACCGCCACCGAAAGTGACAAATGTTAACAATTTAAACAAATAATAATTAAACATGTGAAAAATTTATTAATAATGTTTAATATATTAATACGTTAAATAATACGAATGCAGTAATAATTTAATTCAGCACAAATTGGGCAAAAGGGACAAATCCTGTGCCTAAACACATAGGCCTTATATGGATCAACAACAAATAAGGTCATTGTTTAAGTATCTTTTTCTGAATTTTGCTCAGGGAGATGTCAGAGTGTTGCTCTCCGCCCCACACCCAAACACAGTCCTCCCTCTCAGCTGCTGTTACCCCATCTCCAGCCACTCTTACAGTCTGTTCCAAGTGTTGCCCCTACCAGATCCCACTGCCATGTATTGTCAACTCAAGCATTTGTAATGCAAATGTTTGTAACATCCTCTGATGTGCTCGCTTTTGTTGCACACCTCAAAGGAACATACAAAAAAGTCAAAGAGTACAAACTCTAATATTTGTGCTGCGTGTCATATTTCAGAATCTTGCCACATTGAGGATGAGGTGCCTGGGACAAGTAAATACACGCTAACAGCGTCTCTATTATTACAGGCTGAAATTATATTTCAGACGGATAGAAATGTGAAGCACATAGTTGACAATTGTGTCAGTAACACAACTAAAAGAATAACAATTCATGACTGTGCAATGACCCATTATAGAGAAAGGAGGACAAAGGTTTAATTACTGATTCTCTATCACTAACACATTTCACTCGTCTTTGGCGAGTGTTTTTATTGCAATTTCCCATTGCTGCTATCGCACTACAACATTTTCACTATTCGATAAAGAACTTGCAATTGCAGACTTTCTCAGAATTTCCCAAAGCGTTTCAGACCCGGTGAATTAATTTTAAAGTGGAACAAATCTGGCCATGCTGTACCCAATCATCCAACATGGCAGGATGGGGTCACTTCCAGTGAGTAGGGCACCACCCATATCGGTAAAGAAAGTTACATTGGTGTCACAATCACATGCCCATAACATTCCAGCTTTTGTATAATATGTGTAAATTAATGACTGCCTCTCGTGTCGGATCTATTTTCCATTTTGGACAAACCCAGCACTTAACTCCACATGCTGACCTCACAGAGTACATCGCAATGCTAACTGGTGCCAAGACCCTCTCACCAGTCCTATTCAAAAAGGCCCATACAATACTTGCTGGTTTACTATCGTTAGTTATCGTGGTGGCTCGAGACAATACACTGGACACTTCCAGTAAGAGCAAAGGGGATTTATTAATAATAGGCATGGAGCAATGATCGTTAGGTCTTAACTTTCTAGCTCCAGGATCCACACTTCCTGAGCTCCTGCTCCCAGGGCCTTGCACTTTCTCTCCACCGGTTGAGGTTTGCATGCTCCCGCGCGGTTAACCCCCAGCCGGTCATATCGACTGCAAGGGCTGGCCCCTTAAAGGGACCACACTACCACATCCCCCCCGCCCCAATTCCCTTAGTTACATTTTACAAAAACACGCTGGATACAAGCATTTTATACATTGAAATGGTCGAGGCATAAGGGAAAAGAGTTGACCACAGTGGTCCGTCTATCCTTGGACCTTCGGATCCTTGTGGACTGCCACAGTTCCCCAACCAGCTCCTCCACCACTGAATCAGTCTTCTTCTCTGCTGAAGGTACTAGTCCAGGAGACTCCAGGACTTCTACAGGGCCGCTCTCTTCTCCAGATCCCATCTGGTCCACTGGCTGAGTCAACTCTGAACTCCTCAGCCCCTCTACTCTGGGGCAGCTACGGGTGCACCAGTGATACCTGATGGGCACGTCTGCTGAGGAATGGGGCTTGTTGTCCCTGGATTCTCACGTAGTCGACATGCTTCCGCACAGTCCTGCTATATATTTACCACATACGAGATGGGTCCAGATTTAGACACAATTCTGCCTGGTAACCAGAGTGGGTCTGAAGCAGAATTTCTAACGAGAGCCAGGTCACCAACCTGGGACAGCCTGTCACCTTTTTGTGAAGTATGTTAGTACAGCCAACTCCAGGAGTGACGGCCCAGAAGCAATTAAGCCGGTGTGAGGTCCATGGTAGCCTTGGGGGGGGGGGGGGGGGGGGGGGGTCATATTGTAGGACAAGATAACTTTGGCCAACCAATGACACAATGTGTGATCTGATTGCATTTTCCTTTTTGAAAGCTTGGATGGCTTTTTCTGCCAACCGGTTTGACGCGGGGTGAAATGCGGCCATTTGGTATGTTGAATTCTGCTTGTTTGAAGGAAATGTTGGAATGCCTTCTCAGTGAAAGGTGTGCCATTGTCGGACACGATGACTTCCGGGAGGTCGCTTATGGCCAGCACATATACTTCCACTCTGTCCACCTCTTGTATGGATAAACATTTGGAACGAGTGTCTACGAAGACGAGGAACATCCTGCCCAAGAAAGTGCCAGCAAAGTCTACGTGCAGTCTGATCCATTGACCACCCGGCCTCTCCCAGGAGAGGAGGTTGGCTGCCGGAGGCAAAGGCAGGTGCGCCTAACAGGGGATTTCTTGGGCACCATATTTTCAGGATGTTAATCTATCCCCGGCCACTAAATATAACTTCAAGCTAGCATTTTCATCTGGCCCAGATGTGCACTGGTAATTCTTGTAAAAGGGGTTCACTTGCTTGGGGTGGTACGATGACTTGAGGCCCCCAAAGTATTGTGCTGCCCTCGCACGTGAACTCATCCCTGCGGGTGAGGTAGGGCCTCAACTGTTCAGACTTCCCGTGATGCCAAACTGGGGATGGTAGGTTTATCCCAAACCACAACATTGGTGCCAACCCGGGCGAGATTCTCCATTGGCCAACACCAAAATCGGGAAAGGCGATTGGACAGAGAATCGGTTGATGCCAAATCACAATGCTCCAGCACCTCGACAGCAGCGTCAATGAGAATCGGTTGATGCCAAATCACAATGCTCCAGCACCTCGACAGCAGCGTCAATGAGAATCGGTTGATGCCAAATCACAATGCTCCAGCACCTCGACAGCAGCGTCAATGAGAATCGGTTGATGCCAAATCACAATGCTCCAGCACCTCGACAGCAGCGTCAATGAGAATCGGTTGATGCCAAATCACAATGCTCCAGCACCTCGACAGCAGCGTCAATGAGAATCGGTTGATGCCAAATCACAATGCTCCAGCACCTCGACAGCAGCGTCAATGAGAATCGGTTGATGCCAAATCACAATGCTCCAGCACCTCGACAGCAGCGTCAATGAGAATCGGTTGATGCCAAATCACAATGCTCCAGCACCTCGACAGCAGCGTCAATGAGAATCAGTTGATGCCAAATCACAATGCTCCAGCACCTCGACAGCAGCGTCAATGAGAATCAGTTGATGCCAAATCACAATGCTCCAGCACCTCGACAGCAGCGTCAATGAGAATCGGTTGATGCCAAATCACAATGCTCCAGCACCTCGACAGCAGCGTCAATGCTTTTGACTCCGCACGTACAGTAGACACCATTTGCATATCATTAGTAGGCTCGACCTGATATTCCCCAGGGCCTCCGCGATTTACTGCCTCTGATGGCCGAGTTCCTGAAGGCGCGCTTGACGTGTGCTTTTAAAAATCATGAAACCGGTGTGGCGGCTGCTGAGGGAGAGAGAGAGGGGATACGGAAAGTGTCCAGCATCGCCATAGTTTGCTGACAGTTGGGCAGATGGCCAGTGGGCCTCTGCCAGGGCCAGGGGTGTGTAGAGTGGGGTGTCTAGGAAGTGGGATGTGGGGTCAGGGTGGACGGACACCGAACACCATTGCCGCAGCCGGCAAGGCAGCCATGCAGCTGCGCACACCGCTAACAGCTGTGAACTTAGTGCCACAGGTCATATAGGTGTCCCCCCCCCCCCTCTCCCAGTGCACCCCTCCTGGGTGCCCTCTGGCCCAAGCCGACCAATCAGCTCTATGGGTGCGCTCCACCACGACAAGTGCCATCTTGTGGAAGTGTAATGTGTATGTGCGGCTGCAGTTTGCCAGCCTCCTGGGTGTCAATCACAGACCCGGTTTTTCATCGGAATCGATTGTGTTCCACGTGGTGCTAGCCCCTCAACGGTAGCGGAATTGGTCCCGGTGCAGCGCTGGCTTTTCTGTCGGAAAAGTCCACGGATTCTGCGTTGGCGTCAAAGTCTCAGAAACGGAGAATCCCGATGTTTCACCTTGGATAATACCAGCTCTCAGTGGATCCAATTTCGTATGCGCCCAGATAGCACCAGCAAGGTGCCAAGAAGGTTCAGTACCAAGATGATTCCTTGGGGTACTGGCGTTGGCACCAGGCTTTTTGTCAAGGGGAGTAGACTCAATGCACCCACATTGGAGATTTGGGTGCCTGTGTTGGAAAGTGTAATTGTATAAGGCCCATCATCGCACCCTGGCAGAGGCAATTTAGGGTATTGGCCTGTCTTTTCTTAAGCGTCTCAATAATAGTTTGCAGTTGGTTATTATTGCAAAGTGTCACTGTAAACATATTCATGGAACATTTTCTCACCATAGATGGTGGCAAGTCCTCCTTTTCAAATTTGGTATATTTTTGCTCAGCTTCTGAGTCCTTGGGGTAAAGGCCCTTCTGATCCGTCTGCCATTTTATGGGATGGATGGGTTCTTATTCCATATGGTGATGCATCACGAGTTAGGACAATTGGTTTTCTGAGGTCAAAATGGACTAGAAGACTTGAAGAGCACCAGCTGGAAGGCTTGCTCTTGTTGCTCCTTCCAGTGCCAACGTTGGTGTTTTCTCAATAACTTGTGTACTGGCACCAATGTCGTGGCTCGGTTTGGGATAAACCTACCATCCCCAGGAAAGACTTTAACTTTACATTCCTGGGCACCGGGACCTCTCCTTTGGCTCAAGCTTTTTCTTCAAGTGGGTGCAGACCTGTGGCATCCGCTCTGAACCCCAAGTACGCGACTTCTGTAGCCTAGAAGGTGCATTTCTCACATTTAAGGTGGACTCCTGCATTCCTGAATCTCTTTAGTTCCTCTTCCATGCTTGACATGTGTTCTCCGTGTGTTGTTCCAGTTATTAGTATATCATCTTAGTAACCTTCACTTTTGAGATACCCTGAAGAGGTTCTCCATCGTGTGCTGGAATATTGCACTGGCCAAGGCAATGCCAAAAGATAGCTTGGTGCATTGGAATAAGCTCTTATGTGTGTTGATCGTGGCAAATGTTTGGAACACTTGATCTAATTCCAGCTTCCGGTATAGTGACTGAGGTCCAGTTTAGGGTTTGTAAGGCCGCCTGTCAGTTTCACATAGAGGTCCTCGATTCTGGGAATTGGGTATTTGTTCTGCTGGATTACGTGGTTGATTCTCAGTTTGTAGTCCTCACATATCCTCACTGATGGCTTTAGTATGGGGGGGGGGGGGAAGCCCACTTGGAAAATTGCACAGGTTTGGTAATTCCCAGTTCTTCCAACCATTTGAGTTTGGTTTCCACCTTTTGGTGCTGGGGTTCACATGGCCCCAAGCCTGTCATGTGGACTGTAAGGGCTCGTCCCGGAAAGGGGCCATGACACCACAGCAACTGTTTGACTTTGAGGTGTTAAAGGTCGTGTTGTATCATTCTAGACATTTTTCCTTTCTCTGAAAAGCTTAAGGTTCCCAGGATCTTGGTAGTGTTGTTGTTCTTTGCTTGATAAATAGCCTGGGCTCTCTCATGGAGATTCGTTTTGAGGGAGGAGGTTGAAGTTGAGCAATGAGGAAGACAAATCAGAGCAGAAGTTACCAGAAGAGGGAGAAACAGGACACTGATTGGAAGACCCACAAACAGAAGGGTCTTCAGGGATCACTTCTCCTCCAACAACTTTGCTTAAAGTTGCCTCTGTTTCCACAAGAGGGCAGTCACTGAGGTCGCTGAGAAATATGTCAGAAATGCAGCATCAAACCAGGAAGTGACAGCATTGCCTGTGACTTCCAAGGTCACAGTGATCCTCAGCTTTTCTGCCATATTGCATTGCAACGCTACCTAAATCTAGCCTGGTGCCTTTTTCAATCAGGAGGGATTCAATTTCCTCAATATACAAACTGCTTTGCAATCACAGAAAGTAAATCGTGCAGGAGTCCTGGCAGCAGTCAGTACTCTGTGCATCTTTGTTTCAACTGGGTCGTGGTTACAGATTGGCTGTCGAACAACAAATCAGGAACCTGCACATGGTTACAGAGCACGCCTACAATTAGTCATGCTTCCACAAAGAACATCATTTAACAAATTATTGAGGTGCTCAAGTAACGTTTCCACTTCCTGTACTGTTCCAGAGGAGCACCCGCCTCAATGGGTATTCAGATCCATTGTCGTCTGATTCATGCTCCATAACTATACCATCATGGTGGGTCGCCAAATCAGCAGGAACAAGTGCAGAAGAAGAAGCAGCAAGTGGACAATAAGGGAGAAGAGATGGAGGGAAAATAAGAGTAGGAAGAGAAGTAGCAACCACCAGAGTCTCGATCTGCCTAAGTTCTCAGTAGGAAGCTCATTGAGGAGTGAAATCAGCCATCCTGAAAATGAAAAATGAAAATCGCTTTATTGTCACGAGTAGGCTTCAATGAAGTTACTGTGAAAAGCCCCCAGTCGCCACATTCCGGCACCTGTCCAGGAAGGCTGGTACGGGAATCGAACCATGCTGCTGGCCTGCTTGGTCTGCTCTAAAAGCCAGCGATTTAGCCCAGTGAGCTAAACCAGCTTCCTATTGTCCCATTCCCCAACAATCTCAAAAAGCTTACCATTCTCCTCAAAAAACATCATCCAGTTTCCTTCCTTCGCTACCAATTTATGGGTCTTTCTCTAAGTTTTCTACAAAGGGAAGCACACACCATCAAATCAAATTACAAAAGAATAATTCATGATGCTAAATATGTCAACATTAATTTGCAAGAAAAATCATGAATGACTCTGAAGCAAACCCTTACTACCTTGTTTTGCATGTTCCTTTCTTTACCCTCGAGTTCCTGGAAGGTGTTTCCCCAATGGCTACATACCAGAAGGTGGAAAGTTACTGTCCTGATAAAGAGAGCACTTCAGATGGAATTGGAAGATGACCTTGAGCAGCTCTGGGCTGAGGTGGATTGGTTGCACAATCTTGATTGGGCTGCTTGGTTGTGCAGCAATGGCGGAATATCTGAACAGGGGAGCAGCCATGTTCCAATCCTGAGAGAGGACAGCAAGTGCCTCTGCCATGGAACCAAGGAAACACCCCTGGAGCTTGGACCTCTTACAGTTCTACTGGGGAACAGTTCAGAAATGAATTTAAAACCAATAAAACACCCTTCGGGAGCAAGTTCTGATTTCTAAGTCTACATGCAGTCACATTGTTACATGACTAAACAAAAGAGCCAGTGTTCAGATGATTTTGTAATTGTTGCATCGTGAACTGTGGGACCTTGCTGCGCACTGCGTAGAGAGATTAGTCGTCCCGTGGGAAACTATAATTTCCCGTGTGCCCATGAAAAGGTTGTTGAAAAGTAGTCTGAATCATATTACTAATGCATGTAAGTATTGTAAATCAAACCACCTTTCAACACACTTTTCCCTGTCCTCATTAGAAAAGGCAGCTTCCCATTAGGTAATATAATGCTAGTGGCTCCAAAGGAATTAAAACTTAACCGAGTGTGTGTAATGAATGAGGTGTAACGTAGCTAAGGGCTAGATTTCAGAATTGGCTCAAATGTAGAACTTCTGTCTCTGTCTCTGTCTTTGATTCAGATTCCTCTGCAGGTTTGAACATGTCTAGGCTGAGAATACAGTGCTGTACTATCAGCTGTGCTATTACCAGATGAGATCCACTCCCGGATGGATGAAGAAGGTGCCATGGTGCTATTTGAAAAGTAGATGAATTCCCTTCCTTTCAGCAACAATATTTATCTCTTGACCAATCAAACACAAATGATCTGGTTAGCATTCCATTGTTTTTGTGGGATCTTGCTGTGTCAGAATTGGCTCTCACTTTTTCCTGCTTTGTAGTCGCGACTGTATTCCAAAAGTGCTTCATTAGCTTTGGGATGAACCAAATGATGTGAAAGGCTTCATATATGTGAAATCACTTTCTTTAACAATTGACCTGTCTGCTCCCAAGATATGCAAAGAATGATATGGGTTGCCTATCATGAACGCCTGGGGAGTTTTTCCAGTGTAAGTATTAAAACAAGCATCCAATAGAATTCCTACAGTGCAGGAGGAGGCCATTCGGCCCATCGAGTCTGCATCGACCCTCTGAGAGAACACCCGAGCTAGGTCCACTCTCCCGCCCTCTCCCCGTAACCCCATATCCCCACCTCGCCTGCACATCTTTGGACACTAAGGGGCAATTTAGCATGGCTAATCCACCTAGCCTGCACATCTTTGGACTGTGGGAGGAAACTAGAGCACCCGAAGGAAATCCACGCAGACACAGGGAGAACGTACAAACTCTACACAGGCAGTTACCCAAGGTCGGAATTGGACCCTGGTCCCTGGCGCTGTAAGGCAGCAGTGCTAGCCATTGTGCCATCGTGCCTCCCAATGTTATGCCAATAAATCATAACTTTTTGTGATTTTGGTGTTAACGTGCCATTTTGGCCGTAATTGCTGATTATTATAATATGAGCTTGATAAGCAGCCACCTTAGGTTTAGTACCCAAATGCAGAGTGAATGCAATCTTTGTGGAGCTGTGTAGGTCCAACTCCCCAGAGTCTGCTGGCTCATACCTCTACATTTCAGGATGGTTTGGGCACTGTATGAGATATGCACAGGTTTTCAGTTGTGACACTGGAGATTCAGTTGTGATGTTGGAGGTCCAGGTGGATAAGTCCAGAGAAGGAGGTACTCACAGCGGGGTAAGGATTCCACCTTTCCCTCCTTTCATTTGATTTATTATTGTCACAAATATTAGTATACGGTGAAAAGCATTATTTCTTGCGTGCTGTATAAACAATGCATACCGTACATAGGGAAGGAGAGACTGCAGAATATAATGTTACAGTTATAGCAAGGTGTAGAAAAAAGATCAACTTAAACGAGGTAGGTCCATTCAAAAGTCTGATGGCAGTAGGGAAGAAGCTGTTCTTGAGTCGGCTGGTACGTGACCTCAAACTTTGGTATCTTTTTCCTGATGGAAGAGAGTATGTCCAGGGTGCATGGGGTCCTTAATTATGCTGGCTGCCTTTCCAAGGCAGCGGGAATTATAGACAGAATCAATGGATGAGAGGCTAGTTTGCGTGATGGACAGGGCTACATTCACGATGTTTTGTAGTTTCCTGAGCTCTTGGGCAGAGCGGGGTCCATACCAAGCCATGATACAACCAGAAATAATGCTTTCTATGGTGCATCTGTAGAAGTTGGTGAGGGTCGTCGTAGCTGACATGCCAAATTTCCTTAGTCTTCTGAGAAAGTAGAGTCATTGGTGGGCTTTCTTAACTATAGTGTTGGCATGTGGAGACCAGGACAGGTTGTTGGTGATCTGGACACCTAAAAGCTTGAAGCTCTCGACCCTTTCTACTTTGTTCCCATTGATGTAGACAGGGGCATGTTCTCCACTACGCTTCCTGAAGTCGATGATAATCTCCTTCATTTTGTTGACATTGAGGGAGAGATTATTGTCGTCGCAGTTCACCAGATTCTCTATCTCATTCCTGTATCCCGTCTCGTCATTGTTTGAGATCCGACCCACTACTGAGGTGTCATCAGCAAATTTGAAAATTGAATTGGAGGGGAATTTGGCCACAGTCATAGGTGTATAAGGAGTATAGTAGGGGGCTGAGGACACAGCCTTGTGGGGCACTGGTGTTGAGGATGATCATGGAGGAGGTGTTGTTGCCTATCCTTACAGATTGTAGCCTGTGGGTTCAGGATCCAGTCGCAGAGGGAGGAGCCGAGGCCAAGGCCACGGAGTTAGGAGATGAGTTTCATAGGAATAATAGTGTTGAAGGCTGAGCTGTAGTCGATAAATAGGAGTCTGACATAGGTGTCTTTGTTATCTAGGTGTTCCAGGGCCATGGGGATGGCATCTGCTATGGACCTGTTGCAGCGGTAGGCAAACTGTAGTGGATCAAGGCAATCCGGGAGGCTGGAGTTGATTCATACCATGACTAACCTTTCGAAGCACTTCATGATGATGGATGTCAGAGCCACTGGACGATAGTCATAAAGGCATGCTGCTTGGCTTTTTTTTGGAACAGGGATGATGGTCGTCTTCTTGAAGCAGATAGGGACCTCAGATTGTTGTAAAGAGAGGTTGAAGATGTCTGCGAATACCCCCGCCAGCTGATCCACGCAAGACCTGAGTGCCCGTCCGGGTACCCCATTCGGGCCAGTGGCTTTCCGAGGGATGACCTTTGAGAAGGCTGCTCTGACGTCTGCAATGGTGATCTCAGACACAGGTTCATCCAAGACTTCTGGTGTGGAGGGCTTGCTCTCGCTGACCTCTTGTTCAAAGCGTAGAATGCGTTGAGCTCATCAGGGAGGGGTGCATTGGAGCCGGTAATTTTACATGCCTTCATCTTGGAACCCGTTATGTCTTGCAGACCTTGCCATAGTCGGTGGGTGTCCATGTGGCTAGCCTGGGACTCGAGGTTGGTCCGGTACTGTCTTTTGGTATCTTCGATGGATTTCCTTAGATCATATCTGGCTTTCTTGTATAGGTCAAGGTCACCTGACTTGAACGCCTCAGACCTAGACTTCAGCAAGCAGTGGATATCCCTGTTCATCCAGGGTTTCCGGTTGGGAAACACGAGGATTTATTTCTTTAGCACCTGTCTTCCCTGTCCCTCTCCCGTAGAGCAGCTTCTGCTGTTCTTCCCGGTCTCATGCCCTTCTCCCATTCCTCCTGCAGGCAAAAGACAATCTCAGCAGGATATCCATGGCCAAGTATTCCTCTTCTCCCAGTGAATCCTGTAAGCTGATCAGTATGGTTGCTTAGACACCTTTTACACAAGAGCAAAATCTGAAATGAAAACAAAAAAAACGCTAGAAATACTGAGCAGGTCAGGTAACATCTGGGGAGAGAAAAAGATTGAGGTGACCTTTAATTAGTAACGAGTTCGATGATACCAAAAAATTAGTCACTTCAGGAATTTTCATTTGTTTTTACCTCAGCACGTCAGCATTTTAAATATGCATGAAAACCTCAGCTGGCAGAATTTGCTAGAATGCCTGAAGCAGCAGAAGGTTTGAGGTGGGGCAGTTCTGACAAATGATCATCTCGACCTCAGATGCTAATCCTGCTTCTCTCCACAGATTCAGGTTGACTTCTTTTTAAGAACAGTAAGAAGTCTTACAACACCAGGTTAAAGTCCAACAGGTTTGATTCAAACACGAGCTTTCGGAGCACTGCTCCTTCCTCAGGTGAATGTTCTTTTTAAGAACAGTTCTTTGAAAATTTACAGTCCAAATGTTGATAGACTGTTGGGGAAGTTTTGACAAAATGTCCCCGAAAGTTGTCCAATATGTTTCAAAAGTCCTCTTCAATAGTTGAGCAGCGAGTAAGTAGAAAAATGTCACATGTTCAGTAGTCTGTGAAATTCTCTACAATGACCATCCCACTCTCAATCCTGCTGTCGTATTTCTATGGTTGGCCCATTACTTCCTGGCTCCCCAGCGTCGCATTTAGTGTGATCCCAGTGACGTGCTGGGGAATCTCGTCCCCGTTGTCTGAGCCTTTAAACACATCCTTTATGGCAGCAAGGGCCATAAAAAGGGAGGGGTTTTCACCTCTTTGCACCATAGTTACTCCTTGCCGATGCAGCCCGGAGCACTTCGCTACTCCTGTCACACCCAGTCTGAGGGAGGAAGGGTAGGCAAGAAAGGAGCTTTGGAATCCTAGTGTGGGTAAATCCATCGAGAGTAGCAATCCACCAGAGATTGCTACTCTGAGGAAGTTACGGGCCTATGTTTACTTAATACGAATTTACCAATCTCATATAGGACTGGTATACCAAATGTAGGTTTGGTTTATGTAGAGATGTAGTGCAGGATTGCTTAGCAGATAAATTTACTATAATGATTGAACAGCTATTGTTAACAGGACCACACAGCTACAAGTCCTAGTCAGTTTCTGAGGTGCAGGTAATCTGTCCACTTCTTTAAAAAATAAATCTCATCCCTTGACCAGCTCTTAGCTAGCTTTTCAACAGCCTAATTGGCCTCATTTGGAAGGAGAGTGGGATACCTATCACCCATTCCCCTGCCATGGTGATTATTACTGGGACCAGGATCGGCAGCTTGAAATTAACATGCTGCCTGGCGTCATTATTTTCCTGGTTTCCCTGGCTCCGTTCCAGCCTTCAGAAGACCCAGAAAACGTTCCGCCTCATCTCTTCCAGAAATTATTCCCTGGCGAGAGCCAGTCCCTCAGCATGAGTTTACCGTTGAATCCAAAACCATTCCTCAATGGCTTAACTGGCAAACCGGTGATGGTGAAGTTAAAGTGGGGAATGGAATACAAGGGCTACTTGGTGTCAGTTGATGGATATATGAACATGCAGTTGGCGAACACAGAAGAATATATTGATGGTGCTTTAGCGGGACACCTTGGCGAAGTCCTAATAAGGTGTAACAATGTTCTGTACATCAGAGGAGTTGAGGAAGAGGAAGAAGATGGAGAAATGAGAGAGTAACTTGCCTTTTATTTTGAAGAATGACCATGTGTACAATTTTTGAGTACTTTTTTTAATATTCAGCAATTCAAATATGCTGTATTTAGGTTTGCATTGACTAGGTTCAGGGGGTTTGTCCGGTGCTGCAAAGTGTACGTGACAAACTGTAATTTAATTGTAGGCACAACTGTTCCAGTTTGACTCTGCACATGTTCAAATGTGAATTCAGGTGTAAATTGAACCAATAAAAATTGTTTTCAATCTGAAAAAAAAAAAGGGGCAGCAGGGTAGCATGGTGGTTAGCATAAATGCTTCACAGCTCCAGGGTCCCAGGTTCGATTCCCGGCTGGGTCACTGTCTGTGTGGAGTCTGCACGTCCTCCCCCTGTGTGCGTGGGTTTCCTCCGGGTGCTCCGGTTTCCTCCCACAGTCCAAAGATGTGCGGGTTAGGTGGATTGGCCATGTTAAATTGCCCGTAGTGTCCTAAAAAAGAAGTAAGGTTAATTTGGTGGGGGGGGGGGGGGGGGTTGTTGGGTTACGGGTATAGGGTGGATACGTGGGTTTGAGTAGGGTGATCATGGCTCGGCACAACATCGAGTGCCGAAGGGCCTGTTCTGTGCTGTACTGTTCTATGTTCTATGTTCTATGTGTATGCAGCCATGATGTACCTTCCCTTTATGAGATGCAGCCTGTGGTATCATAAACAATTGACCCAGACATTTAAAAATTATTTCATAGGATATAAGTGTTGCTGGTCAGGCCTGCATTTGTTGATCATCCTTAATCGCCCTTCAGAAGGTGGTGGTGAGTCGCGTTCTTGGACTGCTGCAGTCCATCTAGCGTAGGTACAGCTGCTGTGTAGTTAGGGAGGGAGTTCCAGGATTTTGACCCAGCGACAGTGAAGGAACGGCGATGTATTTTCAAGTCAGGGTGGGAGTGACTTGGAGGGGAACCTGCAGGTGGCGGTGTTCCCATGTGTCCGCTGCCCCCTGTACTTCTAGGAGGTAGAGGTTGTGGACTTGGAAGGTAACATCAAAGGAACTTTGGTCCCCTATTGTTATAAAAATAACAAATAACTTGGTCAATGTTGGCAGTACACCTATAACGTTGAAAGTATATAATTAATGCTGTACCATAGGAAATCACCTGCTCGTTTTATTGTGCAAAGGTAAACTAAACTAAAAGGTAAACATCAGTCTATGACTAATTCAATTAATGAAATTGGTAGCTTCAGTTCTTTCTGTTAATCTTTCTGACTGCACTCTTAAAAACTAAAATTAATGAATCATATCCTGCTTAGTCGCCTCTTTATTCATCAACTTGAAAGGACTACGTGATATTTTGTTGCTCTCCAAATGCACTGCGATGAAATGCTACTTTTCTATTGACCGATTGTGTGGTGTTATGACTTCTGTGGAGGAACCGCAAAATAATCACATTTACTGAATAAGTCCCAAATGAAGAAATTGCCAAACGGTTTTCTTTTGACATGAATCAGATTAAACATGAATTAACAGACAGATAATACTTGCAACAGAAAGATACATTTCTCGCTCAATAATTGATACAACAAAGAAATGTCTTACACACACAAGCACCTGGATCATCCCCTGTAGACATGTGGCGCTACATAGCTGCACGGTTCCTCAATATTCCACCATCCATAACAGACTTTATCACCAAACGTGTGGACGACTGCGTGCCAAAGAAAGTAGTACGTACGTTCCCCAACAAGAAACCATGGCTCCACCGGGTGATTTACTCCCTGCTGAAGGCTAGGTCTGAGGTGTTCAAGTCAGGCGATCCTGACCTATACAAGAAATCCAGGTACGACCTCCGCAAAGTCATTAGGGATACAAAGAGACAAATCAGACCAAGCTGGAGTCACAGACTAGCGTTACAGACTCTCATCAGTTGTGGCAAGGCTGAAGCAACATAACAGGCTACAAAGCAAAGTGGAACAGAATCTCCAACAGCAGTGCACCTTTCCCCAATGAACTCAATACATTCTATGCTCAGTTCGAGCAGGAAACCATCAAACCGCTGTCGACTGCCCCAGCAGCCCCGGACACACCCACACCCACCATCACAGCTTCCAAAGTCAGATCGGCCTTCCTGAAAGTGAACCCTCGGAAGGCGATGGGCCCGGACGGGGTCCCTGGTCGTGCACTCGGATCCTGCGTGGGCCAGCTGGCAGAAGTGTTCGCGGACATCTTCAATCTCTCCCTACTCCATTCCGAGGTCCCCACCTGCCAAAGAAGAACCAGGCAACATGCCTCAATGACTATCGTCCGGTGGCCTTGACATCGATTGTAATGAAATGCTTCGAGAGGTTGGTCATGAGGCACATCAATCCAATACTCCCAGAATACCTAGATCCACTGCAATTCGCATTCCACCACAACCGGTCCACAGCAAACACCATCTCCCTGGCCCTACACTCATCCCTGGAACATCTTGACAACAAAGACTCCAACATCAGATTCCTATTTATTGACTACAGCTCTGCCTTCAACACCATAATCCCAGCCAAACTCATATCAAAGCTCCAAAACCTAGGATTAGGCTCCTCCTTCTATAACTGGATCCTTGACTTTCGGATCCATAGACCAGAATCAGTAAGAATAAACAACAACACCTCCCCCACAATTGTCCTCAGGACTGGGGCCCCGCAAGGCTGTGTACTTAGCCTCCTATTGTAATCCCTATACACACACGACGTGTGGCAAAATTTGGCTCCAACTCCATCTACATGTTTGCTGACCACATGACCGTAGTGGGTCGGATTTCAAACAACGATGAGTCAGAACACAGGAGGGAGGTAGAGAACCTAGTGGAGTGGTGTAACGACTGTCAAAATATGCACCCATGCACTTCATGAGGTAAAAGCAGGCAGTGACAGACACCCAGGTGAGCCAATCAATATACAGAACAGAACACGATCAATCACAAGACAGGACACCAAAGGGGGCTTCCACCTATAAAACACACCGAGGCATCAGCACTCTGCCTCTTTCCACTGGTGATAGCTGTAGTGACAGTCAGGGTGTACAAATCATTCAACACCTTCTACACGTGGATCAGAGCTAGCCTGGTCTAGATAGTTAACTGTAGTTTACTTAGAGTAATAGAGAGTCAACCCACAGGCAGCTGTGTGCTTCGTTACTGGAGTTCAATAAATCTCATATTGAACCAACGCCCACGTTTGGTGGATACTTGATCAGTTAATTGCATCGTGTGCAATCCGTGTTACCCCAGGGTGAACAACACAACGACAACAACAACCTCTCTCTCAATTCATAGAACATAGAACATAGAACAGTACAGCACAGAACAGGCCCTTCGGCCCTTGATGTTGTGCCGAGCAATGATCACCCTACTTAAACCCACGTAACCCGTATACCCGTAACCCAACAATCCCCCCATTAACCTTACACTACGGGCAATTTAGCATGGCCAATCCACCTAACCCGCACATCTTTGGACTGTGAGAGGAAACCGGAGCACCCGGAGGAAACCCACACACACACGGGGAGGACGTGCAGACTCCGCACAGACAGTGACCCAGCCGGGAATCGAACCTGGGACCCTGGAGCTGTGAAGCATTAATGCTAACCACCATGCTACCGTGAGGCCCCAATTCCAGCAAAACTAAAGAGCTGGTCATTGACTTCAGGAAACAAAACATGGTACGGAAGGGAGAAGTTTCCAAAACGAACAGAGAATGTCGACAGCATCATAAAACATTGAATGAAAAATGCCCATGATTGTCCCATTCAACCAGGGACTTAAGAATGGGGCCAGTATATTCAGCAGCTCCGTTACTTTTTTACAGCAAAGGAAATAATAGGGGAGGATAAACAAAAGGTATTCTGCCATCTGTTTGTGGGCCCCAGACCCATGATTGTCCCATTCAACCAGGGACTGAAGACTGGAACCAATATATTCAGCAGCTCTGTTCCTTTTTTACAGCAAAGGAAATAATAGGGGAGGATAAACAAAAGGTATTCTGCCATCTGTTTGTGGGCCCCAGACCTACAACCTCATCATGAGTTTGACGTCCCCAGACACTCCTGGCACAAAATTGTTCAACCACTTGGTGACGCTTGTGACCCCCGACCTCCATCATACCACAGAGATACAAATTTAATTCAGCTGTCAGGAACCCAGGAGAGACGATCTCCAGCTTTGTTGCCAGTCTCCACTCAGCATTGTGAGTTTGGCACAATGTTCTGTGACATGTGGTGCGACCGTTTAGTATCTATCTTCCATGGATGACAACGTTGCTACCTTTGAGGTGGAGGAGTCAGTTGAGGGATTAAGGCTGTCTCCGAGGCCCAGAAAATCCCCCGACAGATTGACATTGTGATGAAATGTTACGAATTCTCCCCCCTTGTGTTTCTCAACCTTTTTATTGATTTTAATAATTGTCCATAACCTGTTTTGTAAATATGTTGTTAAGAGAGGAGCAATCTGGTAATGTAGTCCAGTGTATCTTGCACAAATTTGCTGTTTCCAACACAATTGGTGATTTTAGGCTGAACACAGCGGTCTTTTACTCTGGCTGTCCGTAGACTCTGCTGGTTGCAGCCTTTACCATGCTCATTTAACCTCGGAACTGTTGGGATTCCATGATTTATAAAGGTCTTTATTGCATTTTTAAGTACTTCAATTGCTTTCCTCCAGGCCCGCTGTAGTCCCAACCCACCCTGGGGAAAGTAAGAAGAGAGCGGCTTCAGGTCCAGATTCTGACCCCATGTAATTTCCCCAGATTCTCCCACCCGGAACACCTCTCTCAGGTTGTCATTTCTGCCAACGTGGCATTGTCAAAAACACTGTGAAAAAAATTGTGTAACCATAGATTGTGTACTCAGGTTTGCAGCTGAGTTTGAACCCATCATTTTCTGTTTTAAAGCAGGAACCAGCTCAACCAATATGGTCCCTCAGAAACTCACAGATAACACTTCTTAATTAAAAAAACAAATAATCTTTATCATTGTCACAAGTAGGCTTACATTAACACTGCAATGAAGTTACTGTGAAAAGCCCCTAATCGTCACATTCCGGCGCCTGTTCGGGTACTGGAGGCAATACCAAAGCAGTTGTATGCACGCAACATGCAATTCACCTTAAAAATCACACTGGTTACCCAATCTTCTGGCTGTTAATCTGCATGGATAAAGATTTATTGCTAGGTTAAAAATTGCAACCAGCAACATCTAGTAGCACCTCCAGCCAGCTGTGTTATTTATGCTGTCAAGACTGACTGGGGAGTGAAACCTTCGTGAGCAGTGATGGGCAACCTAGGCCAGTGAGTGGGTCGTAGGAGTGGCCCTCCTTCACCTCAGTGGCCTGCAAGTTTGAAGTCAGTCTTGTTCACGAACCATGATGTCTTGAACAAGATTAACTACATTTGATACATGCTGACTAATTTAGAACTAGTTATAGAAAATTATTAATCACCTTTTTGTTATTTTTTCCAATTAAGGGGCAATTTAGCATGGCCATTCCGTCAAGCTTGCACATCTTTGGATTGTGGAGGTGAGACCCACACAGACACGGGGAGAAGATGCAAACTCCACATGGACAGTTACCCGGGTTTGTGATCGAACCCGGGTTCTCGATCCTGTGAGGCAGCAGTGCTAACCACTATGTCACTGTAACTCCCGCTTATTTATACATTAATGGAACTACCAACAGCTTCAAATGGTAAAAACAAAAGAAATGAGGGGTGGCACGGTGACACAGCGGTTAACACAGCAGTCTCACAGCACCAGGGATCCAGGTTCAATTCCTGCCTTAGGTGACTGTGTGGAGTTTGTACGTTCTCCCCGTGTCTGCCTGTGTTTCCCCTGGGTGCTCCGGTTTCCTCCCACAGTCCAAAGATGTGCAGGTTAGGTGGATTGACCGTGCTAAAATTGTCCCTTAGTATCCAAAGATGTGCCAGTTAGGTGGATTGGCCATGTTAAAATTGCCCCTTAGTGTCCAAAAGATGTGACGGTTAGGTGGGGTTATGGGGATAGGGAAGGGGAATGGGCCTAGGTGGGGTATTCTTTCAGAGTGTCGGTGCAGACTCGATGCGCCGAATGCCCTTCTTCTGCACTGTAGGGATTCTATGATTTACACTTTGGACACAGTCAATGTTGTGTGCAATCAGCTTGCCTCTGCTTTACATGGGAATCATGTCAGTTATACCGGTGGGGAAAAAAACTATGCAGATGGAAGTCAGCAGGATGTTGAAACCCTGCACGTGGACAACGGTCAACAAAATGTCTTGTTTGTTTAACTATTGAAATTAATCTGTGCAAACAGCGGCTGGTTTAGCACAGGGCTAAATTGCTGGCTTTGAAAGCAGACCAAGCAGGCCAGCAGCACGGTTCAATTCCTGTGCCAGCCTCCCTGAACAGGCGCCGGAACGTGGCGACTGGGGGCTTTTCACAGTAACTTCATTGAAGCCTACTTGTGACAATAAGTGATTTACATTTCATATGTGCACATCTCCTACCAAAGTGGCACATTTCTGACAATAGAATAGAAACATACGTTTCTCAGAATGATCAATTAAAATTTCAATGTTTTTTCTGTTGGAATTTATTTATAAATATATCTTAAAACCTAGTTCTAATCTATAATAAAGCAAGTTTTTCCAATGCCATGTACTTCCTCTGTAACACATATTCCCTGTTACATTTTAGCTGTTACACTTTGATGATTAGTCTCAAAGTAATCCGCAGACTCCGCACAGTGATCCAAGCGGGAATCGAAACTGGGACCCTGGCGCTGTGAAGCAACAGTGCTAACCACTGTGCTATCGTGCCAGTGGTATCATATGTTTTACTATATAATTTATCAGCAATTGTACATTGGAAAATTGCTTTATTTGACTTTTGATGATAGTGTAAAATGGACAACATCAAATCAGCCGTCTGCTTAATTTCCATTGACTTCAGTCAATTGGTTATTATTTCACGCTTTGACAATTCTTGGAATATTTCTCTACATTTAAAGGCCTGAAGCAAATCCAAGGATTGAATCTCCTGGACTTTGGAAACATGTGACAATTTTCAGCTCAGGAACCTGATTGGCTTGTGGGTGGGCTCAGCTGTGGCTTTTAGCAATACAGGTTATTGGTATAAAAAGGTCAGGTGCCAATCCCCACAATCTAACTTGTCCATCATTCTCCTGTGCAGTATGCCTCAGAACAACACACTGCTGCTCCATGTGGTATCTTTGTGTTCCTTATTTAGGATGGTTGGCGTAATGTTCCACAAAGACCACAGTATGACTTTTACTGAAACAATGCTTTGATTTTATTTACACCACTAAACTGGGTTTCGACACTTAGTCCTTTTAGAATACAGAATTGATCAATAACATCTAACTGCACTCACCTACTGCTAATCAGGGCAGCATGGTAGCACAGGTGGTGAGCACTGTTGCTTCACAGCGCCAGGGTCCCAGGTTCGATTCCCGCTTGGGTCACTGTCTGTGCAGAGTCTGCACTTTCTCCCTGTGTCTGTGTTGGTTTCCTCCGGGTGCTCCGGTTTCTTCCCACAAGTCCGGAAAGACATGCTGTTAGGTAATTTGGCCATTCTGAATTCCCCCTCTGTGTACCCGAACTGGTGCCGGAATGTGGCGACTAGGGGGTTTTCACAGTAACTTCATTGCAGTGTTAATGTAAGCCTACTTGTGACAATAAAGATTATGATTATATTATTTTACAATCTCACTAACTGGTATAAACTATAATCTAACCTTCTCACACTACCTGCTCTTATTACCTTCACTAACTGTCTCCTGCATACACTCCTCCCCAAAGTTCTAGCATCACTGCTTTATATAGTAGTATCTGGAGGTCTCTCTAGTGGCTAATCATGGTACTACATTAACTCTTGTAATACTGATACTTATGACAATACCACATCCCCCTTTCTTTGTGAAAGAAAATATTATTTACAGTGGTTGCGATATATTCTTTTAACTCTGACCTTGTGGTATTGCTATCTAAATAACGAGTAACTATCACTATCTTATTATCATACAAACAGTATTTTTAAAATGACAGTTACATCACTTAGATGAGAATAAGTTAAATTACAATCACAAGTTCAGTCTCTCTGGAGGTCACCTTCTTCTGGTAGAACATCTCAGTGGAATGTTCAAGGCGTTGGATTGCTCTGTCCCATCTTCTAGCTGTGTTAGTGTTAAACTTGGATCTGGTAAGGCAATGTCCTTGAATATGTTGTCATGTGGAACAACTTTTCACGTTGAGCTTGAACCTTGTGCTTGACACGAAGTAACGCTCGTCTGTTTCTCCTGAACAGCGATCCTTGTTCTGTCTGTACGAGGTAAGACCTAGGTGCTACCTGTTTTAGAACTTTGGCAAGATTTGACTAACCACCTTCTGGATTTTGAAGCCGCACAAAGACCCTTTCGTGAAAGCTCAGATAGAGGCTTGGTCTGTGTTTTGTAGCCCTCTTGTTGCTTCTTTTTTGACTTAGTGATTCTTTCACTGATCTACTTGTTATCGGTTTGTGGACTAACGATTTGTGATAAAGTGGTTTGTAGTCTTCTCCCCATCAACATTTGTGCAGGTGAGAGACCCGCCGATAACGGTGTTGCTCGGTACGCTAACAACGCTAATGACATATCTTAACCACCTTCACTCGCCTTGCGGAATAATCTCTTTATCATCCCTACTCCTCACTCTGCTTTCCTGTTAGACTGTGGATAATGTGGGCTAGACATCACATGGTTAAAATTATATTGCTCTGCAAACTGTGTCCACTCCCAACTTGAGGACCAATAAACCATTGTCAGAGACAATGGGGGCAGCACGGTAGCATGGTGGTTAGCATAAATGCTTCACAGCTCCAGGGTCCCAGGTTCGATTCCCGGCTGGGTCACTGTCTGTGTGGAGTCTGCACGTCCTCCCCGTGTGTGCGTGGGTTTCCTCCGGGTGCTCTGGTTTCCTCCCACAGTCCAAAGATGTGCGGGTTAGGTGGATTGGCCATGCTAAATTGCCCGTAGTGTCCTAAAAAGTAAGGTTTGGGGGGGGGGGGGGGGGGGGGGTTGTTGGGTTATGGGTATAGGGTGGATACGTGGGTTTGAGTAGGGTGATCATTGCTCGGCACAACATCGAGGGCCGAAGGGCCTGTTCTGTGCTGTACTGTTCTATGTTCTATGTTCTATGAGACAACGTTAAGAGGTATCCGATGGCGTGCAAAAATCGATTTTGTTGCCTTAATCACTGATCTGGCAGTTGAATCTTTTAACAACATCACCTCTGGAAAGTTGGAGTAATAGTCTATAACTGTTAAGTAGTCATGACCCTGGATATGAAAGAGATCCATGCCTACTTTGTTCCATGGACTGGTCACAATCTCCATCTGTTGCATGGTTTCTTTGCTCTGTACAGGTTGATGCATCTGATATGCTTGCACATACTGATCAATATCTCTGTTTATTCCCGGCCAATACACCGATTCTCTGGCTCACCTACAACACTTCCTGATGCCTTGATGACCCTCGTGAATCTGCTGCAGAATCTCCAGACGTAAACTTTGGGCAGCATGGTAACACAGTGGTTAGCACTGTTGCTTCACAGCTCCAGGGTCCCAGGCTCGATTCCCAGCTTGTGCCGTGTCTTCACGTTCTCCCTGTGTCTGCGTGGGTTTCCTCTGGGTGCTCTGGTTTCCTCCCACAAGTCCCAAAAGACAAGCTGTTAGGTAATTTGGACATTTTGAATTCTCCCTCTGTGTATCCGAACAGGCACCGGAATGTGGCAACTAGAGGATTTTCACAGTAACTTCATTGCAGTGTTAACTTGTGACAATAAAGATTATTATTATTATCACTATCCTGTCTCCTTTTAGCAGGACACCATCAATTGTACTCAGATC
Organism: Scyliorhinus canicula; assembly: GCF_902713615.1. Taxonomy (NCBI): domain Eukaryota; kingdom Metazoa; phylum Chordata; class Chondrichthyes; order Carcharhiniformes; family Scyliorhinidae; genus Scyliorhinus; species Scyliorhinus canicula. The sequence continues at coordinate 227,978,131 of NC_052148.1, forward strand.
ATCTCTTATGTCTTGAAAGGGTGATTTGCATCCAGCAGGCCATCCTTCTATAAGGTATTGTTTTACCTTCTGGAGCGTCAAATCCTTTTCAGTTTTGGCTTTTATTGTCTGTAGTTTGCGATCAGATACTGGTAGTATCTCAGAAATTAAACGAGCTTGCGACTCCACAATTCAGACTAACTCGGGTTCTGATGTTCCAGCAACAGTAGTTGCCCTGGATAGTGTATCCGCCACAATTAGTTCCTTGCCAGTAGTATCCACCAGGTCAAAGTCGTATCTCATGCGTTGCAACCGCAGGGACATCTCGTTCAGGTCCTTTCTGATGATGTTCACCAATGATGTGGTCCGGCTTGACAGTAAAATGAGGCAGACTGTATGTGTAGTTGTGGAACTTTGTAATGCGAATGACTAGGCCAAGGCACTCTTTCTCAATCTGTGTGTATCTCTGCTCTGTGGGAGTCATGGACCACGACACGTAGGCAATTCAGTGCCACCTTTTGTGGTCGTCCTTTGGTAGGAAAACTGTGCCAATGCCCTGCTTGCTGGCGTCAGTGGAGATCTTTATCTCTCTTTTGGGACCATAGAATACCAATAGAGTATCCTGCACTCTGCCTCATGACCGACGCCCCTTTGAATGTAACATTCTTCTTGATGAGGTTCCGAAGAGCTTGCGTCCGGCTTGCGAGATTAGGGATGAACTTTCCCATGAAGTTAACTACTCCAAACATCCACTCAGTCGCTTTTTTGTCTTCCGGTTTCGGCATAACCCCAATGGCCTTTAAATTGTCCGGGTCTGGTCGAACACCTTCTCTTGAGATGATGTCACCCAAAAACTTCAAACTGTGTATTCCGAACTGGCATTTGTCTCGATTAAGTATGAGACCCTAGCGTTGAACCTTATCAAACACGTGTCTGAGCCTGGTAATGTGCTGTTCTGGGTGCTGGACCAGATAATGATATCATCCACGTGACTCTCACACCTCGAATCCCCTCCATGACAGTCTCCATGGCTTGGTGGAATATTTCTGAGAACGAAATGATGCCAAACAGAAGGTGTTTAAAGCAGTATCGCCCAAGAGGTGTGTTAAGCATACAGAGCTTGCTACATGGACCATCCAGCTTGAGCTGCCAAAAGCTTTTGGATGCATCCAGCTTCCTGTATAGCGTCGCATCCACCATTTCCACCGCAATCTCTTCCCTCTTGGGGAGCTGTTACTGCTCTCTCATTATGTTGGCATTCAGGTCCTTCGGATCAGTGCATATCCGAAGGTCTCCATTGGTCTTTCATACACAGACCATTGAACTGACCCAGTCTGTCGGCTGCGTGAGCTTGGAGATTACATTCTGTTATTGCATGGGCTCAAGCTCAGCTTTAAGCCTCTCTCATAATGGAGCTGGTACTCGCTGTGGCACAAGGATTACTGGCTTGGCATCCTTCTTCAACTTCATCGAATAGATGAATGGTAAGGTGCCCATCCCTGAAAAAACATGATCATACTCATCCAAGAGTTGATCTATTTACCCCCTGTAGCACCTCCAGCACACTGCTAGCCGTGTAAATGCGCTTCACCAGGTTCAACTCCAGTCAATGAATATTTCTCACCGTTTACCACCTCAAAGTCAGTATTTTTCCATTCTTCATGATGAGACAGCATGACTGCTTTGTAGCTATTGTGTTACCTTTGTAATCTGTGAGCTTTCTGATTACTTGCTTTAAAGATTGAATATGATAATATTTGCGTGTGCTCCTGTGTCAATCTTGAATTTACCATTCATTTCAATACTCCTTTATTATCTTTGAGGGTGTGTTTATTGGTCTTTCCTCTCGATCCAATAAATTAATCTTAGCAATGGTTTCTATCATGAAGGTACCTGACAGTGAGTAAGGTGAGCAATCCTCCCCATCTTCCGTGATTTTTGGATTTTTTTCTCAACACTTTGCACACTTTGGATCCTTCTGCCATCCCAATGTTGCTGTTTAAATTTGGTTACTGGAACAGTTGGTTCTAAACGGCACTGTGCTGCAAAGTGATTCAGTCTACCACAATTGGAACAATGTTTCCCTCTCAACGGATATTTTATTTTACTCTGGGCATGTCCACAGTGGGTGCACATCTTCATGCATGTGATGTCACAAACAAAATGGCCACCGGTCATTGTACGCAGTTTACTGCGACACAGCATTAATGGTGTCTGCCACATTTATCGATTTTGTGCTCTTTCCCTTAGCCACAGATTTAGCACATTCACTTGATGCCTGCTCGCTGGCCTTACACATATTTATAGCATCTTCAATCGACAACACTGGTTTTCTCAACATATTTTCCACGCAGCCGTTCATAGTTTATTCTGAACACAACTTGGTCCCGCAGTATAGACTTGGAGGCTGAAGCAAAATTACAGGACTGCGCTCGGAGTTTGAGAGCTGTGACAAAGGAATCCACTGACTCTCCCCTAAGCAGTAGCCATTTTCGAAACATGCAGCGCTCATAAGTCCCATTCACCTGTTTTTTACAATGTGTGTCAAACCTTTGGAGCACCATGCTGTATTTATTTTTGTCCTCATGTGCACTGAATTCAAATGAATTGCAAAACTCCAATGCTTGTGGTCCAGCCAAATTTAGTAGAAGAGCTATCTTATAGATTTGATGCATTTTCTAGCACGGAGGCTGAAATAAAGACTTTGAACTGTTGCTTATAGAAAGCCCAGTTCTGGCATCGTTTACCTTGTGTCTTGAAGTGGTCAGGCTTCTTGAGACCTTCCATCTTATGATCAGTCTTTACTGTAGATTTCTTCTGAGTTGTAGCTTCTGGATTGCTTTCTTCAATCTCCAATGCTATTCTACACTAATCTAATTACTGTTTCTTACAAGGAATAGACTCCTGGTACCATGTATTGTTCTTTGTGTTGCTTATTTAGGATGGCTGGCGTAGTGTTCCACAAAGACCACAGTTATCGCTTTTACTCAAATAAAGCTATGATTTGATTTACACTACTAAAACTGGGATTCAACACTTAGTCCTTTTAGAATACAGAATCGATCAATAATATCTAACTGCACTCACCTATTGCTAATCTCACTAAATGGTATAAACTATAATCTAACCTTCTCACATTACCTGCTCTTATTACCTTCATTAGCTGTCTCCTGCATACACTCCTCCCCAAAGGTCTAGCATCACTGCTTTATTTGTAGTATCTGGAGCTCTCTCTAGTGGCTAATCATGGTACTACATTAACCCTTGTAATGCTGATAGGTATGATAATACTACATTCCACTCATAGCTCCCACTGCAGGCATCTCACATTCCCATCTGAGCAACCAACACACACACTCACCCTCAATCTGTTTTCAAACAAAGAACAAAGAATAGCACAGCACAGGAACAGGCCCTTTGGCCCTCCAAGCCTGCGTCGATCATGATACCTGTCTGAACTAAAGCTTCTGCCCTTCTTGGGTCCCAATCCCTCTATTCACATCCTGTTCATGTATTTGTCAAGATGCCTCTTCAACGTCGTTATCGTCCCTGCTTCCACCACATGCCCCAGCAGTGCGTTCCAAGCACTCACCATCCTCTGTGTAAAAAACATTTGCCTCGCACATCTCTAAACTTTCCCCCTCACACCTTGAATCTAAGTCCCCTAGAATTGGCTGTTCCACCCTGGGAAAATGCTTACGACTATCCACTCTGTCCATGCCACTGATAATTTTGTAAACTTCTATCAGGTCGTACCCTCAACCTCAGTCGTTCCAGTGAAAACAATCCGAGTTTATCCAACCTCTCCTCATAGCTAACACCCATTCCTCCCACACCCATGCCTTACAATCCTTGTACTTCCCTTTTCCCCACACTAGCTATTACAAACACTCAAAGCCTTCTCCTTTCTCCCCTTGCAGATGAAGAATGCAGACAATTTAGCGAAGGGCAGAGTCCCGAGCAGGTCTGATAGCCTCCCATGGACAGGCCTCTCTGACAATCCATTCCTGCCTGCTCCATTGGGAAAGGTCTTCCATAGGAATCTGGGGCTGCTTCTCTGCCTGATAAGAAGTGTTAAAACTAAACTTAATTGGCTTTTTAAATAACCTAAATAACTGACCTGACAGATCAAAGGGGCTTTCCTGTTTTCCCTCAATCCTGCCCACATACCAACCCAGGGAAGGTCAGGCTGATGTCAGTATCCTAGCCAGCTGTCAATTTCTTCCTGTGCTGGGATGTCTCTCCGGGCACTGGCCAAAACCGCACTCCCATTCCTCCCCCTGGCCAGATACACAATTAGCCCAGAGGTAGTTGCCATGGCACCAAATGAAGCAGCACTTCGGTCCAATCGAAATGTCCACCCCGGCCCTCATCTGCGAGAACCACAAGTTCACTCCCACAACAATGGACGCCTCCTTCAAAAGTTGGAGACAGGACTTAGGGGCATGTTCACGGACGGTAGTGTGGCGACCCTGGGGGAACTCACAAATATCTAGCTCCGGATAGGAAAAAAACCTGAGATATATTCAGGTCAAAAACTTCTTCCACAAAGAAACAATGATGCATCCCCAGATACCAGGACACTGACTAGTAGAAAGACTGCTGGACGTGGGTGTCCTAGCAGGGGAGGGGAACTGCGAACATGTATGGGAGACTGTTGGAGGTGGTACGCCCACCCCTGGACGAGACAAGGAAAAAATGGGAGGCGAGACAAGGCACAAAGATAGGGGGAGGACTTTGGATCGCAGCACTGTGCAGGGCGAACTTCACCTCCACATACACAGGGCTGAGCCTAATGCAGCTAAAGGTGGTGCACAGGGCGCACTTAGCAAGAACTTGAATGAGAAGGTTCTCACCAGAACTGGAGGACAAATGCGAATGGTGCCAGGGAGGCCCAGCCAACCACACCCATACATTCTGGTCCTGCCCCAGACTTGTTGGATACTGGACGACCTTCTTTGAGGCCATGTCCGGGTTATGGGGTGAGGGTGGAACCGTGCCCAAAAGTGGCAGTCATCGGGGTATCAGATCAGCCAGAGCTCTTCGTCAGGAGGGGGGCTGGTTCCCCAGCCTTTGCCTCCCCGATTGCCCACTGGAGACTCCTGCTTTACTGGTGATTGACAGCACCACCCAAGGTTGCAGACTGGCTGGCCAACCTGGCGGAATATCTCAAGGGGAGAAAATAAAATTTGCCATCTGTGGATTGGAGTAGGGCTTCCACAGTACATGGAAGCCGTTTACTAACTTGTTTCAAGACTAATTCATAGCCAGCAACCAAAAATGTAGTGGGGGGGGAAGGGGAGGGCAGATATGGGACTAGCCACGGAACTGAGAGGAGATAGATTGTTAGCGGGCAGGGGGGAAAGGTGGAGGGTGGGTGAACACGCACAAGTGAAACGCAAGGGACAAGCAGGAGGGACAAAAGTCACAGAAGACCGGCTCATCGGCCAGCTAAGGCCCAAACCAAATTGTACATAAGTGTCTGTAAATATGTGTCTTGGCCATGTTGGAGAATATCAAATGGGTCAGAAACATGTGCCTGTGAAAGGAGGGGGGGGGGGGGGGGGGGGGGGGGTCACGGCCAAAGCTGTTGTTGGGTTGCTTTTCTGTGGTGAGTAAACGCATTGGGTTAATAAATTGTTTTGTAAATTGTTGGATAAAAAATAGGAAAACTCAGTAAAAATAATGTCAAAAAAGAATTCTAATTGTTGTTATTGCTGCTGCCCTTAAATCATTCAGTTCGAAATCATTTGGACCTGTTTCAATTTTTTAAAATAGAAGTCATGTTAATGGTATAAACATTTCCAAAGTAGAAAATGATGAATTGCCTCAATTTCCATGTAAATCACCCCCTCAGGGGCCAAAGCTTTGGTTTTCCTCCTGCACCTTGGAGTGCAAACTCCCCAGGTGATTGTGGGGGGGGGGGGGGGGGGTGGCAGAACCTTCCCCCCTAATTGGGAGGAAACTCACAGGATATAAACGCCGACCTTGGAGCAGATTGGGGAGGGTGACCCTGTGGGATGAGGAGTAGTGTAATTATAGTATTGTTAGTAGAGTAAATAAACCTAGTTGTTATCCTGCCTACCTGGTGCCATATAAAATCCTTACAGTCAGCTATCACAGCAACAAACTCATGTTTCTTTAAACCTTGAGCACAATTGTCATGGGAATGTCAATTTAAGAAATGTTTGTCTTCTCAAGTGGCTGCAGTGATGTCAGTGTGTGGGTGGAGCTGGGCTCTGGCTCTGCTTTTTACTTTTGTTTTGAGCTGGAAGCTGTTTTTGGCTCTGAGTTTTAGTTTTGTTTTCAGTTGGGGAGCTGCATTCAAACCAAGGAGGTGTATTTTGTCTCTCTCTCTGCATGCTAAAGAATGTCTACAGATCACTTGATGATTTCAAAGTAATACCTGTTTCTGTAAGGATTGCAAACCTACTGTCTTTGTTAAAAAGGGTCTTTGACTTATGGATGTTGTTAGGAAAGTTACTAAGGGTTACCTATAGAGTGCTGTATCTTTTGGGGGGATTATCAGTGTTAGTAGTTGATAAGATGTTTACTGTGTGTTTATAAAATGTTAACTGGATTCATAGAATGAACATTGTTTTGTTTTAAAAATACTTTCGATCTCTGTTGCATCATACCTGTAAAGTGGGCCCTTGTGCTCCCCATAACCAAAATCTATTAAACGTTGTGGGTAGGGGGAATTCTATGATATACTTTGATGTTCTCCAAACCCTGGCCCACTATACAATCTCAGCTGTTTACACTGCAGTTCCAACAAAAGTTCACTGTGTCTCTTTCAACCCTGTCTGTCTATTGGCTTGATTTCCTGGGGGTGGGAAAGTGGCATTTTAGTGCTTTCCTCATTGGACAATGTGTGAGCCACCAGCTGCTGTCTAACTGCCCTGCCCTCTGCTTCCTTCTGACTGTCACAAAACAAGGGCCCAGCAACATCTGGCTTGATATCCCCAGCTCATTGGATTACACAAAACATAGAAACAGGTCATTCTTCTCAACCAGCTCTTGCTGGCATTTATGCTCCACTTGAACCTACTCACATACTTTGTTCTCTCAGACTATCATTGTAAACACCTTACATAGAATTTACAATGCAGAAGGAAGCCATTCGGCCCATCAAGTCCGCATCAGCCCTTGGAAAGAGCATGCTACTTAAGCCCATGCCTCCACCCTACCCCCATAAACCCACCTAACCTTTTTGGACACTAAAGGGTAATTTAGCATGGCCAGTCCACCTAAGCTGCACATCTTTGGACTGTGTGAGGAAACTGGAGCACCCGGAGGAAACCCACGCAGACACGGGGAGAAAGTGCAGACTCCGCACAGACAGTGACCCAAGCCTGGAATCGAACCTGGGATCCTGGAGTTGTGAGGCAGCAGTACTAACCACTGTTCCACCGTGCCACCCAATTCTCACTGCCCCCATTTCTTTCTCTAGCCTTCCCTTCATGTTTTAACAGAGGACTTCAAAAATCCTATTCTGGTAGTGTGACCCTTTTAAAGAGAAATTGTTTATGGGTTACGTTTATAGCACTGGAGTGCATAAACCCAGACCAATGGCAAGTGAGCATACAGCCCGGTGAGTGTGGACCAAGGAGTCAAGGAGTAAAGACCTGTATTATTTACCACTGTGCCTGTATATAGTTCAATCTTATTATTGTTCCAATAAATAACTGTCTGATTCAAGCAGCATCCTCGTAGATACTTCATGGTGCTACACCTATGTTCAGACAGTCAACAGATATTTCTGAAAGAGAAATCATGTTTAACAAATGTGTTAAGAATTTTTTGCGGAAATAAACAAGCCTCAGATATAGATGGGGCGTAAGGTTTGAAACTGAGCTTTGCCTTAGCAGAAACTGAGGTTTATGTGCCCCGAGTGATCTCCCAGAAAGTGTTTATTTTACAGTTCGTTTGTCCGGTAAACAACTTTTTTTATCTGATTAATCAATAATTAACAATCTGTTTGTTCCCTTTGATTTAAAGATTGTGCAAGTTCCTGTATTTAAGTCAAGCAATTCTGGTGATAACAGAACAGTTTGGAGTGAGGGGCAGCACAATAGTGAACGAGTAAAGAACTTTCTACAAGTAAATCACAATGAACAGTAAAATTACTGTCACCGTCATCGCTTTCTTCATACTGTACCTGTCACCAACGCAATGTAAAGAATCATTCTGAGAAGCGTATTGTATCTTTAACCATAATTTAGTCGTCTTAATCATCTAGTCATCTGCTCAGCCGGGGGCTGTGGCCAGGCTGCTCTTCACTGCTCAGCTAGGAGGTTGAGCTCAGTAAGAATATATTTTAGTGTTGTATGTGTTTGGCTGTGTGCATGTGGTGTATGTGTGTCTGTGTGCATGTGGTGTGTGTGAGTCTGTGTGTTTGTGCATGTGGTGCATGTGTGTGCGTGTGGTGCGTGACTGTGTGCATGTGTGCATGTGGTGTATGTGTGCGCGCGTGTTTGTGTCTGTGTGCATGTGTGTGTGCATGCATATGGTGTATGTGTGTCTGTGTGCATTATGATGTGTGTTTATGCATTGGTGTATGTGTTTCTGTGTGCATGTGGTGTGTGTGTGTCTGTGTGCATGTGGTGTGTGTCTGTGCATGTGGTGTGTGTGTTTGTGCATGTGGTGTGTGTCTGTGTGCATGTGGTGTGTGTTTTTGTATCTGTGTGCATGTGTGTGTGCATGCATGTGGTGTATGTGTGTCTGTGTTCATGTGGTGTGTGTTTGTACATGTGGTGTCTGTGTGCATGTGGTGTGTGTCTGTATGCATGTGGTGTGTGTGTGTGTGTGCGCGCATGTGGTGTGTCTCTGTGTGTATGTGGGTTTGTGTCTGTGTGCATGTGTGTGTGTGCATGCATGTGTGTGTGTGTGTATTTACATGTGGAGTGTGTATGTGTCTGTGTGCATGTGGAGTGTGTGTCTGTATGCATGTGATATGTGTGTGTCCCAGCTCACCCCTCATTGTCCTAGCTCCCCCCTCACAGTCCCAGCTCCCCCCTCACTCTCTCTGCTGCCCCCCCCCCCACTGTCCCAGCTGCCCCCTTACTGTCCCAGCTCCCCCTTCACTGTCCGTGCTCCGCCATCAACCTGACCACCCTGCCATCCACCTGCTCCCCTCTGCCATCTGCCTGCCCCACCCTGCCATCCACCTGCTCCCCTCTGCCATCTGCCTGCCCCACCCTGCCATCCACCTGCTCCCCTCTGCCATCTGCCTGCCCCACCCTGCCATCCACCTGCTCCTCTCTGCCATCTGCCTACCCCACCCTGCCATCCACCTGCTCCCCTCTGCCATCTGCCTGCCCCACCCTGCCGTCCACCTGCTCCCCTCTGCCATCTGCCTGCCCCACCCTGCCGTCCACCTGCTCCCCTCTGCCATTGTGAGTGTGCGTTGGTTTCTGTGAGTATTTGTGCAATTATAGGTCTGATTTTCCCGCTCCCTGTGGTTTGCAATATTCCGTGTGTACAGATTTTCAGTATGTGAGAGGTATTGTGTAAGCTGCTCACAAATTGGCCCTTTTAAGATAATATGCAAGTCCGGCCAAATTTTGCGAGACCGCTGAAGAAAGTTGGGAATGTGAAGAAAAATGGTTCCAAAGCTGTGAAGGTGCAAATCCTGCTGCCATTTCCCATGCCAGCTATTTGCAGCAATGGAGGAAAGTGGGTGGACGAGGAACTCACAGGCTGCTGCTGTGAAATTGCTGCCACTATTCTGGAAATGTGCATTCCAGAACTACTGCAATTTACAGTGAGGTGGCTGCCTTTTGGAAGTCTTTCCAAATCACTCCCAGCAGAATGGATGCATGAACCATTGACTGCAGGAGAGAAAAATATAAAAGGTTAGGAAAAATGGTGTTGCCTCCTTTACAGTTCGTCATAAAATGCTGTAGCCTGAGTTATATCTGTGTTCACTAGTATGAGGGATGACAGACATTACTGTGATTAGACAAAGTCAGTGACAATGAAATCAACTGGCTGCTTGGTTGTTTCTTCTGACAACTGACAAGCTGTCAAGTGAAAGAATAGCATTAGATAGTTGGAAAAGTCTTCAGATTAATTGGAGGAGTTTATCTCCTGGATTAAGTGCTATTCTGCAATGGAAAATATTGAAAGGCTAGACCACTGTGAGAGTCAGAGTTCATTGTTGAATATCTTCCACCTTGGTTTCATTCATTTTTAACATAATAACACAGCCATCTGTTTGGCTGTTTGAAAGCTTTGACAGATGTATGAGCTATTGGTTGTTTTCAAAAGCATTAAGCATTTGTTACGAAAGAGTTCATTTTCACAGCTTTCCCTGAGCATATCAGTTTTCTGGCTTGGCTGTTTTTAAAGGTACTAATGGATTCTGTACTGCAGAGTTTGTTCACGTGGCTGTAATGGGGAATCTTGATAGAAAAATTAGCTTTTCAAAGGCACACAAATTTTTTTATAGTCTGTTGTGTTCTGTTTTGAAAGTGGATTCTGGGTGGGGGTACAAGGTGATGGGATGGGGTGAGTGGAGTTGGGGCAATAAGAGTTGGGGTGGACAGTAGAAGGGGAAATGGGCTGAGAGGGTAGGAGGAGGTTAGGCTGAGGGAGTTACGAGTGCTGATGGGTTAAAGAAGTGAAAAACATGAGGGGTGGGGATTTACACTCATCTCCATAGCTGTACTGATGTCACCGCAGATGGAGCTGCCTGGTTGCCTTGACATCAGCCCATCTCCGTATCCATCTCCAGGTCGTCCCACCCTCCTGGAGATGAGAATCCCATCCAGCTGCCCTGCTGGGATGAAAGTGGAATAGAGGGAACGGGAAATCTCCTGATTCCCCATTTCCACCTCCATGATCAAAACATCATCAAATACAGATAAATGGATACTTCTGTGAAATCAAAATACTTATTAAAGGGTCTGTAATACTTTTCTGTTCCAGCCATACCTATCGAAAGGACGATAGTGGAGCCACATTGCCAATGTCTCCATTCGTCTTCTGAGTTAATCAGTCCAGAGATGATGAGGAATATTGAAATATTTCCAATTACTTCCAATTGTTCACGTGTGGAAGTGACGTAAGTCTTATTGACCAACTAACTGTTTGTGAATATAATGGTATTTATAAAGGATCAATATGTTTATTTCCCATTGTTTGTGGGTAGCTCGGGGGCAGGAACAATCCAATGGGTTATCAGGTGGGAATTTGAACGGGATCCCGAGAAATGAAGGAGTCAAGAGAGAGAAGACCAACTCTGCAGAAGAGCAATTTGATGTTGGAAAGTTCTCAAAATAGGGACCAAGGGCGGGATTCTGCAGCTGTCGACACCGGAATCAGGAAATGCGATTGGGAAGAGAATTACACAACAGCCGTAAATCGTGGCTGGCGCTGGGTGCCCGATGGAATGCCATGCTCTGGTGCCTCAATGGCGGCATCAATGCGTTCTACTCTGCACTTACAGTAAACGCCATTGGCATATCATTAACAGGCCTGACCCTGTATTCCCTGGAGCCCCTGCGATGCTCCACCTCTGCCAGGAAGAATTACCAATGGCGAGTTTCACTAGTGGTTTTAAAAATCGGGAAACAGGGTCCGCGGCTGCTGAGGGAAGGAGAGAAGGTAGGGCAAGTTCCTAGAGGCGTGACCGTGGGCTGCCGGTCCTGCAGCTGGCAGGGCTGGTGGGGGGCATCTGCCAGGGCTGGGCGGGTGTCATGTGAGAGTACCTTTAAGAAATGAATGTTTAGCAAATAGCTGTAGTGGATGTACCTTTAAGTAATGGTGTTTGTCAAATGGCTGCAGTGATGCCAGAGAATGGGTGGAGCTGGGCTGTCTGTCTGCTTTTACTTTCGCTTTGGGATGGCTGCTACAGGGTGTGGTTAGTTTAGTTTTGAGAGCTGGATAGCTGCAGGCAGTGCAAGCAGCTGTATAAGTATTTCTCTCTGCAATCTAAAGACGGTCTCCAGATCATTTGAGGATTTTAAAGTGAGAACTGCTCTCAGTAGAGAATTTAAACCTGATCTCTGTGTTAAAAAGGGTCTTTGGTCTTCTGGATGTCGCAAGGAAAGATTAAGGGATATTTATAGAATATTGTATCTGTGGGAGGACTGGTGTTGATAGTTGTCAAGCTGTTTACTGTGGGTTTATAAAGTGTTAACTGGTTTCATAAGATTGTCAACTCTCTGTTGCATCACACCTGTAAACTGGGCCCTTGGGCTCCCCATAATCAAAATCATTTAAAAGTCATGGGTCAGGTGAACTCCACGATACACATTGGGGTTCTCTAAACCCTGGCCCCGTAATACGGGGAAGTAGAGGGGTTGCCCAGGGGAAGGGCCGTAGGGTCTGGGTGACTCCCCTTCCCCCGGGACCGGGGTGTCCAGGCATGGAAAGCCATTGCCGTGGTCTGCAAGGCATACATCTTCCCCACTGACAGAAATCTAAAATACTGTAAACATTGAATGTCTGAAATACAACAGAGAATATCGGAAAGTGGGAGAGACACTTGTGTGGTGACTTTTCCAGAAGTGTCACTGAGGCACTGAACAGGCCACCCATGGTTCTCCCTGGGTTCCAGGACCCAGAGGCCGGCAGCTCTCTTGTACACAGCTGCTCCACCAGGGAAGCACTGGCTGCTGCAGGTCTACCCAGGCCTCGGATCAAGGAGAGACCCAGGTATGGATGGCACAAAAGTGTTTTCAGAGCGTCTTTGAACAGGTAGCCCATCTATTGGGAACCCAATGACACCAGGGTTTGATCGTCGAGCACAGCCAGTCCCTGCCATCTACTGAGTTAGGACCAGCAGTGACAGGCTGCGACCCTTAAATAGGCATTAATTAATTAGGCCTCAATTCCTGGTGGTATGGGGAGGCTTTCCACCATGGTCTTAATCGAGATAGGAGCAATCAGGTGGCGGAGTCTTTTCAGGAAGATTAACGGAAGCTCGGCAAATAGCTCCTCACCTTTCTATCCGACACTGCATCAAACGTCCAGATTCAACTTTGAGTTCAACAATTTTAGTAAGCATTACCTGTCCCATTGTCACTAATTTCACCTTTCACCATCATCCTCTTTTGCTATTTCGCAGGTTAACCAGCCACCCACATTAAAAGACACAGACAAGTTGGATACAAGGAAGTAGTTATACAGAAAGATTGTATTTACAGTGGCTGCATTACTGAGAATTTGAAATCATTTTACAACTCTTTACAGAATCACCCTTAAAAACGAGACAATATTTTGTGTGAATCCTGAAGCCAGCTGGTTGAAGCCAATGATTAACAGGACGTTGCAGCAACATTTTGAGGGTAAGTATCTATTTTGTGTGTCAATGAAGATGAGGTAGAGATGCCGGCGTTGGACTGGGGTGAGCACAGTAAGAAGTCTTACAACACCAGGTTAAAATCCAACAGGTTTGTTTCAAACATGAGCTTTCGGAGCACTGCTCCTTCCTCAGGAAGAATGGGGAGGTATGTTCCAGAAACATTTAATAGACAAAGTCAGAGATGCTGGACAATGCTTGGAATGCGAGCATTTGCAGGTAATCAAATCATTACAGATCCAGAGAGAGGGATAATCACAGGTTAAAGAGGTGTGAATTGTCTCAAGCCAGAACAGTTGGTAGGATTTTGCAAGTCCAGGCCAGATGGTGGGGGGTGAATGTAATGCGACATGAATCCAAGATCCCAGTTGAGGCCGCACTCATGCGTGCGGAACTTAGCTATAAGTTTTTGCTCGGCAATTCTGCGTTGTCGCGTGTCCTGAAGATCGCCTTGGAGAACGCTTACCCAGAGATCAGAGGCTGAATGCCCTTGACTGCTGAAGTGTTCCCCGACTGGAAGGGAACATTCCTGCCTGGTGATTGTCGCACGATGCCCATTCATTCGTTGTCGCAGTGTCTGCATGGTCTCGCCAATGTACCACGCTTCGGGACATCCTTTCCTGCAGCGTAAGAGGTAGACTACATTGGTCGAGTCGCACGAGTATGTGCCGCGTACCTGGTGGGTGGTGTTACCACGTGTAATGGTGGTATCCAAGTCGATGATCTGGCATGTCTTGCAGAGATTGCCCTGGCAGGGTTGTGTGGTGTTGTGGTTGCGGTTCTGAAGGCTGGGTAATTTGCTGCAAACAATGGTTTGTTTGAGGTTGCGCGGTTGTTTGAAGGCCAGTAGTAGGGTGTGGGGATGACCTTGGCAAGATGTTCATCTTCATTGATGATGTGTTAACTTCTTCGCAGCCTTCAACGCATCATCAATGAAGATGAACATCTTGCCAAGATCAACCCCACACCCCCACTACTGGCCTTCATCTGTATTAAAAAATCACATCAGTGACTGACTACTACTTCCTAGCTCATAGCCCTCTGACCATTAAATCTATTAACTGCAAAGAACACCTTGTTCCCTATTTCCTTGTTCCTTCCTTTCACTTACTTGCTACCAAGACATAGTTTACAAAATACATGGCAAATTGATATGAGTTGTGAAAATTCTTTGTGACAATGGTTGCAAAATATACTGATGGTGCGAACTGGGAAGAGAAGATAAGGAGTTTACAAAGGGGCATAGATACGTTAAGCGAGTGGGCAAAAGCCTGGCAAATAGAGTATTATCGAAATGATGAGAGATTGTAGAGCTCTGAGGTACAGAGGGATCTGCATGCCTCAGTGCATGAATCACAAAAGGCTAGTATTCAGGCACAGCAAGTAATTAGGAAAGCTAATGGAATTTTATTGTTTATTGTGAGGGGAATTGACTACAAAATAGGGAGGTTATGCTTCATTTGTATAAGGCATTGGTGAGACCACATAGAATCGTAGAATAATAGAATTAAAGTCAGTGCAGAAGGAGGCCATTTGGTCCATTGAGTCGGCACTGACCCTTCGAATGAGCACTCTATCCATGTTCACCCCACCCTATCCCCGTAACCCCATAACTTAACCTGTCCAATCCTTGGGCATTCAGGGACAATTTAGGATGGCCAATCCACCTAACCGCACATCTTTGGACTATTGGAGGAAACTGGAGCACCCGGAGCAAACCCACGCAGATACAGGAGTACATACAAACTCCACACACAGTCACAGGGATTGAACAGGTCCCTGGTGCTGTGAGGAGGCAGTGCTAACCACTGCTCTGCCGTGACTATGAACCAACATAAATTATGCAGCAGGGGAGGCGTAGTGTATTGTCACTGGGCTAGTAGACACCCAAAGCCATGATCTGGGAACATGGGCTAGAATCCTGCCATGGCAGATAGTGAAATTAGAATTCAATCAAAGAAATCTGGAATTAAATGTTGAGTGATAACCATGAAACCATGGTCGATTGTCGCAAAAAACCCATCTGGTTCACTAATATCCTTTCGGGAAGTAAATCTGTCGTCCGTACCTGGTCTGGGGTACAAAGTGACTCCAGACCCACAGCAATGTGGTTGATCCTGAGATATCCTCAGGGATGGACAATAAATGCTGGCCCAGCCAGCAATGCCCAAACTCCCATATGCCATTAATGTTTAAAAGCAACTTTTCCATCTTTAAGAATCTGTTTTGGATTTGCACTTTCTACTTCCCTCTTGCATGACTGCTGTCGTTTATAACCCAACAGACTGCGACCAATTTTACTTTCACAGAATATCAATGCCTTTTCTACACTTAGATAACCCAGCTCATGTTAGTGAAAATAACAATGACTGTGCATGTTACAAGGTACACAATTCCCTGTGCATATTAAAGGATATTGTTTACAGTATTGGTCTTATTTAAGGAGTAATGTGTTGGGAGCAGTTTCGAGATAGATTACGAGACTAACACCTGGAAAGGGTGGGTTGCCTTATGTGGAAAGGTTGGAGATGTTTGGTTTGCGTTCAGAGTTTAGAAGAATCAAAGGAACTGAAGAATTCTGTACTGAGAGTTTACTTGCTCTGTTGTCATGGAGAATCTTGACAGAAATATGGGGGGGGCGATTCTCCGTGCCCCGCGCTGGGCCAGAGAATCGCCGCAACCGTGCCACGACGCTCCGATGTCGGCGCGCGATTCTCCGACGTGCAGAGAATCGGCGCCTTTTGCGCCGGCGGGTTTGACGTGGAGCCGGGCGCAGGCCGCTTGAATCGGAGGGGCCGCCGATTCTCCGGCCCGCATGGGCCAGGCGGCCGCGCGGTAAAAGCAGAGTCCCGCCGGCGCCGTTCACCTCTGGTCGCTGCCGGTGGGAACTCTGCGCGAAGGGTCGGGGAGGGGGCGGACTGTGGGGGGTGTGGCCTGTGGGGTGGGAAAAGCGCTCCTTCACTGGGGGTGGGCCTCCGATGGGGTCTGGCCCGCAATCGGGGCCCACTGATCGGTGGGCCGGCCTTTCCCCCCCGGGCCTAGTTTGTTACGCGGCTGGCCACTGAACCCCCACGCCATGTAGTGTTGGGGCCGGCACGCTGAAGACGTCCCCCGCACATGCACAGGTTGGCGCGGCCAAACTGTGTATGCGCGGGTTGGCGTGGCGCCCATTTGGTGCCGGGAAGGAAGGCTGGAGCGGTATGAACTGCTCCAGCGCTGTGCTGGCCCCCTGTGGGGGACAGAGTCGGTCGTCCCCGTGCCTGTTCCCCGCCGTCGTGAAACGCAACAGTGTTCACAACGGTGTGAACACTTAGTCTCCATTTTGGAGAATCGCCCCCATGAGCTTTGCAGAAACATCCACATGTTATTAGAGCCTTGTCACCTCTATGGATACTGGGAGAGTGGAATAAACTAGGAGGGGGCAGGATGAGGGAAGGGTAAGAGGTGGGCTAGTTTCAGGGTGATAGGGAGGAGGTAGTGGGGTCAGAGGGCGGTGGAAGGTTGGGATGAGGGAGTTGAGGCTGCTGACAGGGGTAAGGGGGTGAAAGGGGTGAGGGGGGACTTGGCTCTCTCGGCACCATCCCAGCTCCGTATCCATCTCCAGGTCGTCCCCACCCTCCTGAAGATGGGAATCCTGCCCAGCTGCCCTGCTGGGATGGAAATGGTATTGAGGGAACAGGAAATCTCCTGATTCCACATTTCCATGTCCATGTTGAAAACATCATTAAATACAGAAAAATAGATACTTCTGTGAAATCAAATTTTACAATGTTTAATTGTGTTTAATCTTTTCCTGTTACAGGCACACACACCATAATGAGGAATATGCAGCCAAGATGTAAGTGTATCGACCACATTTCTCATGGCATCGATCCAAACACAATGAAGAATATTGAAATAATTCCAATTACTTCCCATTGTTCACGTGTGCAAGTGATGTAAGTCTTATTCACCAACTAACTGTTTGTGAATATAATGGTATTTATAAAGAATCAATATGTTTATTTCCCATTGTTTATGGGTAGCTCGGGGGCAGGAACAATCCAATGGGTTATCAGGTGGGAATTGGAACGGGATCCCGAGAAATGAAGGAGTCAAGAGAGAGAAGACCAACTCTGCAGAAGAGCAATTTGATGTTGGAAAGTTCTCAAAGTAGGAACCAAGGGTTTTATTGGAATCAGTTTATCCATAGAATCCATAGAGTCCCTACAGTGCAGAAGGAGGCCATTCAGCTCATCGAGTCTGTACTGACCCTCTGAAGGAGCATTCTAGCTGGACCCACTCCCCCGCCCTATCCCCTTAACGGCGTGCATTGATCATGGCCAATCCACCTAACCAGCACGACTTTGGATTGGGAGAGGAAACCGGAGCACCCGGAGTAAACCCACACAGACACAGGGAGAATGTGCAAACTCTACACAGTCACCCGAGGCTGGAATTGAACCTGGGTCCCTAGTGCTGTAAGACAGCAGTGCCAACCACTATACCGTCCAATTTTGAAATCAATTGAGAGCCAGGGCGGGTAAAGTTGTGAGTATGGGATGAGCGATAGTGTTAGTTGGTTCAGACCAAGAATGCAAATTTCCTGGGGGCTGAGTTAAGGACTGAAATGGGTGCAGGAACTGGACAGAGTAACATGGCTGCTATAGAAACTGGGGCTCTCTGGTTGTTACCAATATTCTATAATCTGAAATGCAGCAAGTTCCCTTCCCCACTCACAGAAAAGCAAAATACTGCAGCCATTAGACATCTGAAATAAAATGGAAAATATTGGAAAGCCAGAAAGACCCCTGTGTCGCATCTTTTCAGGAAGTGCCACTCAGGCACATAACAGGCCACCCGTAGGTCCTTCCCTGGGTTCAAGAACCCAGAGGCCAGCAGCTCTTCTGTACTCAGCAGCTCCACCGGGAAGCACTGTCGGCTGCTGGTACAGAATCCACCCAAGCCTCAGATCAAGGAGAGACCCTGGTACAGGTATGGATGGCAGGATAGTTTTCTCTGAGCAAGTGGCCCGTCCACTGGGAACCCACAAGCAATGTCACCAGGGTTTGTTCGTTGAGTGCGGCCATTCCCCACCAGTTACTGAGTTAGTACCAGCAGTGACAGGCTGCAACGCTTAAATGGGCATTAATTATTTGGCCCTCAATTGGACGTAGTATGGGAGGCCGTCTATGGGCTTTCCTTCCATCTAGACGTGGGTGGTTGGGTGGTGGGTGTCCCTATCTGCCACTTTCCAGTCCGATGAAATGCCCCTTGTCAGCAAACTCTTCACAGTGAGGGCACAAGCTTCTGTCCATTATTTCACATCAATGAGCTTTTATCAGAGTTGGAAAAATGTTCCCTATATTTTTAATAATTTGGAGGTCTTGTGACATTGTAACATCCCAACGTCTGGGCCAGACGTTCCGGTTTCAAGTACCACTTCAGGACTTTTTTAGTGATGGAAGGTGCCTAAAGTGAGACTATTTGTGAAGCAAAGAGCCACTCCAGTGAAAATGCAGCAAGGCCTCTGTTTGCAAACCCTGTGCAAACCAATTGAACTTTTAGGAGTGCTAGAATTTGGCAACAACAGTTAAGGAGCACAATAATAATAATAATAATCACTTATTGTCACAAGTAGGCTTCAATGAAGTTACTGTGGAAAGCCCCTAGTCGCCACATTCCGGCACCTGTTCGGGAAGGCCGGTATGGGAATTGAATCCGCGCTGCTGGCATTGTTCTGTATATCAAGCCAACTTTTTAGCCCACTGTGCTAAACCAGCCCCTAAATTACAAATTACAAACCATTGTAGAACTTTGCCAAGCATAATGATGGACATTCCAATGGAAGTCTGTGGTTGTCAATGTCCTTCAGAGAATGGTATCTGGGGGAAGAGATTTTTAATTCTCCACTCCCGTTTCCACTCTGACCTCTCTGTGCTTGAAATAACTGTTTTCAGGAAGATTAACGAAAGCTTGAGAAACAGCTCCTCATCTTTCTATCGGACACTTCACCAACCTTCCAGACTCACATTGAGTTCCACAATTTCAGACCAATCACTGTTGCCATTTTATCAAACTGTCCCATTATCACCAATTTCACCATCATCCTCTTTGCTATTTTGCAGGTTAACCAACGACCCAAATTTAAAAAAGACAGGCAAGTTGGATACAAGGAAGTAGTTATACAGATAGATTGTATTTACAGTGTGGCTGCATGACTGAGAATTTGAAATCATTTTACAACTCTTTACAGAATCACTCTTAAAAACAACCGTACGGTTTGTGTGAATCCTGAAGCCAGCTGGATGAAGCCAATGGTTGACAGTACGTTGCAGCAACATTATCGGAGTAAGTTTCTAATTTGTGTGTCATGAACAGCAGGATAAGGATCTTAGTTCACTTGTACACATATGGCACAAAGGCAGGGACAATGTAGAGGACGGACGACTAAATGTTCTCACAGGTCTCGGGATCCCAATACTGGAATCAAATGGGGATCCCAGGTCTGAGATTATCAGGAGCAAGACTGGCAAAGGGAGATTCCAGAAGGAGGCTTCCTATTTGCCCATTTCTGAGCTTGTTGTCCAATTAACGACAGTGGCAGACCCCAATGCTGCAGCTGTCGGCCTCCCCACTCATCTGGTCACTTCACTCACTGTGGTTTTAATCCTGATTGGAGTTGGGATGGGACGCGACCCCATAGATCCCATTGTGGGCGGGATCCAGATTGCAACATCTTGCGAGATCTTGTTAGATCTCATGA
Source organism: Scyliorhinus canicula (assembly GCF_902713615.1). Taxonomy (NCBI): domain Eukaryota; kingdom Metazoa; phylum Chordata; class Chondrichthyes; order Carcharhiniformes; family Scyliorhinidae; genus Scyliorhinus; species Scyliorhinus canicula. Next base: position 227,998,164 of record NC_052148.1, read on the forward strand.
GGCATAATGACCATCGGAAATCCTGAGAGAAGCCTCTCCCAGGATTCCCGATGGTCATTATGCCTCATGAGATATAATAAGGTCTCACAAGACGTTGCGATCTGGATCCCGCCCACAATGGGAGGGACCCAGACTTACAGAATCCAGTGAGTTGAGACTCACTTAGCTCTGCCAACGCCAAATTGAACCGGCTCCCGGCCTCATCGAGGGGAACCTGGCCACGTGCCATTCAACACTGGTCCCCATAAATTGGGAACCCATCAGAAGGGCACTAGGGGTGTCTACCAGGCGATCAGAGGTCCTAGGGTGGCTGGTATCTGGGTTGGCTAGCAGCCTGGCACTGCTGATGCCATTCAGGCACTGCCAGCCTGGCACCTGAGCAGTGCCTGCTGAGCACCCTGTCGGTGCCACCCAGGTGGCAACCTGGCACTGCCAGTATGCCTAAGTGGCACTGCCAGGCTAGCAATGGTACTGCCAGGGTGCCAGTGCCAATGTGTCCAGGTGGTATGGCAGGGATCCGGCCTGGGGGTGCACTGCCCATGTCAGGTGGGTTGTGGGGAGCTCGAGGATCCCCAACAGGTGATTTGGGGGAGTCCGGGGTCTTGTTGGGGGGGGGGGGTCAAGAAGTTGGGGCGCTATTTGAAAATGGCGTCCTGATCCCATCCTGCACTGAGGAGCTCTGCTTGGTGGACCTACTGAATGGGGAAATGGGGCTGGGTGCGGCGTCGGCGGAGCGTTCCCCACTGAGCCCCGAAAAACAGACAGAGTGCCGTAGATGGCAGAGTGGTTCCCGACCTGCAGCACTGGGAACGACCCCTCTAATCCCGCCCATAATGGACTCTGGTTTTTTTGGTTAGATCGCGACCAAAATCCCCTAGATTTTGGGAATGTTCCATTGGAGAGACAGCAAATGTAACTCCTTCATTTAAATAGGGAGGGAGATAGAAATCAGGAAACCCCAGGCCAGTTAGTCTAATGTCTGTCATTGGGAAAATGTTAGAACCTATTACTAAAGAGTTTATTGCAGCACACCAGGAAACACTCAAGGCCATCATACAGAGTCAAAGAAAAATCAGTGAACGGCTAATCAAAGGTTATTGCAGAAATAAAAACTCATGGTGTAGGGGTTAATATATTGACACGGATTGAATATTGGCTAGCTAACAAGAAACAGAGGGTGCAATTTAATAGCCACACTACACCCGACACGGATCAGGGTGAGACGGTTCGTTTGCAGGAGAGGCGGAAATCGGGCACCTCGTCTGGCGCCAGACAGTTTGCGTTCCAACCAGCTCTCTCTCGTTGGCGGATTCAGAATCCCGCTTCGGCCTGGTGAGAAACCAGTAACCACCAGTGAAAGATAATCTTCATCTCGTTAATGAGACGCTCACCCTATCGAACCGCCCCCTGGGATCTAACCAGCGTTCCAACGGGACATCACGCCAGCGCTGATGAGTACATCAATTTAAAAATGGGAACCTAGCACAATGGCCGTTGAGGGGATTGGGATAGGTGAGTAGCCGTCCTTGGAATGAGCATTCAGCCCAGGGGCACCGAGCTGCCGCCCCAGTGCTCGGTCGGGGGGGGGGGGGGGGGGGGGGTGTTGGGGAGCTCCCAGGTGGAGATGGGTCATTACGGCAGAGGGCATGGCAACATCGGCCTGGAGTCGCCCCTGAGCTGGGGGCAGTCAGGGGTCCAGTGCTTGGGGCAAAGGCCTGATATGTGTGTACCCATAGCGGGGGCAGCCTATCAGTCCCACCACACACATCAAGGGCAGAGCCCTGTTCCTGGCTGTATGTGGCAGGTCACTTGAACTCTTTCTTGTTTCTGAGCAGTCTCTGGCCACACAGCTGAAGGCTATTGCTAAGAAGGAGTTGGCTTTGGTGGGTATGTGAACACTGGACAGCTCTCGAGTGCATTCCCATGGGCACACCTGCCGTGTTTCAGACGATGATTACTGCATCGCATTGCGATTGAATTGTGAGGCCTGGACACTTTGCCCAAACCCCGGACGTGTCAATAGCCACAGCCAATAGTCATACACACAAAGGCTGGGGCATGGTACTGGGAATCACCCCGCATGCACATGGTGTGTGTGCATTGGTGGGGGAGAAAACAGAGAGCATGAGAGAATGGTGGTACAAACTGACTTGCTGTGTGAAATAACATGACAGAGGCTTCACGTATTCCAGGTGTAACATGTTTTAATGGTGTACAATCGAAAGTCCCATTTTCCCTAACTACCGATGGTGCCCTCCCCCCCTCTCTCCCCCCCCCCCCCCCCCCCCCACCCCAGTGCTCACTCAGTGACCCTGTGGATTCGGGAGAGGTGGAGACGCCCGTCATCGCTCTGGTCGGAAGCACCTGGTTGGAGGCACCTGATTGGGCTCCAGCACTCCTTCCTCCCGGACGTTGCCCGTGGGCCCTGGGGATCTCCATGTGGCCGAGAGGCAGCTGGAGTGAACTCCATGAATACTCCAAATGTGGCCTAACCAAGGTTTTATATAGATGCAACATGATTTCCCAACTCTTGTACTCAAATAAATAAAAATAAATAAATGATCTTTATTGTCACAAGTAGGCTTACATTAATACTGCAATGAAATTACTGTGAAAAGCCCCTAGTCGCCACATTCCGGCGCCTGTTCGGGTACACAGAGGGAGAATTCAGAATTCTCGGCTGGTACGGGAATTGAACCCACGCTTCTGGCCTTGTTCTGCATCACAGCTGTCTAGCCCACTGAGCTAAACCAGCCCATGCCCCGGCTGATGAATGCAAGCATGCCATATGCTTCTTAATCATCCTGGCCACCTGTGTTGCCACTTTTAAGGAACTGTGGACCTGCACACCCAGATCCCTCTGTATATATATATAGATTTACATAGAATTTCCAGTGCAGAAGGAGGCCATTCGGTCCATCGAGTCTGCACCGGCTCCTGGAAAGAGCACCCTACCAAAGGTTAACACCTCCACCCTATCCCCATAACCCAGTAACCCCACCCAACACTAAGGGCAACTTTGGACACTAAGGGCAATTTATCATGGCCAATCCACCTAACCTGCACATCTTTGGACTGTGGGAGGAAACCGGAGCACCCGGAGGAAACCCACGCACACACGGGGAGGATGTGCAGACTCCACACAGACAGTGACCCAAGCCAGAATCGAACCTGGGACCCTGGAGCTGTGAAGCGATTGTGCTATCCACAATGCTACCGTGCTGCCCCCTATCAGTTAATGCATTAAATACCAGGTGTCAAGACTAAAGAACTATCCCATCCCCTGCTCCAACTCCAATAAATACAAAAAAATGGTCCTCAAGGCTACACTTCTCTAAACAACCTGTGGTCCATAATGAAATGGATTTGATTATTAAATTATTATATGTTAATGTTCCTAAGGGTTCTGCCATTTACAGTATAATTCATACCTAGATTTGATCCTTCATAATACATCACCCAACGTTTGTCCGGATTATACTCCATCTGCCATTTCTGTGCCCAAGTCACAAATCTATCTATATCCTATTGTATTTTCGGCACTATCAGCAACTCCGCCAATCTTCATGTCATCCGCAAACTTACTAATCAGACCACCTACATTTTCCTCCAGATCATTTCTATATACTGCAAACAACAGAGGTCCCAGCACTGATCCCTGCGGAACATCACTAGCTACAGGTCTCCATTCAGATAAACAGCCTTCCACCATTACTCCCTGTCTTCTATAACCCATGTGATTTTAGGTTTTGTACCAGTTTGCCATGTGGGACCTTGTCAACTCCTTACTAAAGTCCATATAAACTATATCCACAACCCACATTCGGTAGCATAGTGGTTAGCACTATGGCTTCACAGCGGCAGGTCCCAGGTTCGATTCCCGCTTGGGTCACTGTTGGTGGGGAGTCTGCACGCTCTCCCCGTATATGCTTGGGTTTCCTCCCACAATCCAAAACAATTCAAAGATGTGTAGGTTAGGTGGATGGCCCATGCTAAATTGCCCTAAGGTTACATGGGGTTGCTGGGTTACAGGGATAGGGTGGAGGTGTTGACTTAAGTAGGTGCTCTTTCCAAGACCTGGTGCAGACTCGATGGGCCAAAATTACTTCCTTCTGCACTGCAAATTCTATGATATTCCTTCTGTCATCAATTTTCTTTTTCACCTCTTTAGGAAACTCAATCAAGTTGGTTAGACATGACCTTCCCTGTGCAAAACCATGCTGCCTTCACTAACTAGCCCATTTTCCTCCAAACGTGCATACATCCTGTCTCTCAGTATCTTTTCCAAAAGCTTCCCCACCACTGATGTCAGGCTCACTGACCTATAACTTGCTAGATTGACCCTGCTTCCTTTCTTAAAGAAGGGAATAATATTTGCTATTCTCCAGTCCTCTGGAATCTCGCCTGTGGTCAACGAGGATGTGAAAATATCTGTTAAGGCCCCAGCTATTTTTCCCATTGCCTCCTGCAGGAATCTGGGATAGATCCCATCCGGCCGTGGGGACTCGTCTACCTTAATGCAATTTAGGATAATCAACACTATCCTTTGATAAAATGATGTTCTCAAGAGAGTTCACACACCTATCCCTGACCTCAATATCCGTCATGTCCTTCTGCCTGGTGAAAACCGATACAAAGTACTCATTAAGGATTTCCCCCACTTCCTGTGGTTCCGCACATAACTTCCTTCCATTGTCCTTAAGTGGGTCTACTGTTTGTCTTGCTACCCTCTTGCTCATAATATATGCATAAAAAGCCTTGGGATTCTCCTTGACCATGTTTGCTAAAGACATTTCATGGCCCCTTTTAGCCCTTCTAATTCCACAGTTAATTTCCTTCCTACTTTCACTGTTCTCCTCAAGGGCTTCATCAGGTTTTTGATGCCTGGAGCTCTCGGATGCTTCTTTTTTCCTTTTGACTAAGCTCACAATTTCCCTTGTCATCCATGGCTCCTGAATCCTGCCATTTCTATCCGTCATTTTTGCAGGGACATGACTGTCCAGCACTTCAATCAACTGGCCTTTAAAAGCCTCCCACATGTCAGACATGGATTTGTCCTCAAACAGCCGCTCCCAATCCATATTCCCCAGTTCCAGTCTAATTTGGATGTAATTGGTCCTTGCCCAATTAGGCACCCTCAGTTGTGGGACACTCTTATCCATGCCTACTCAATATCTTATGGAATTATGGTCACTAAACCCAAAATGCCCCCCACTGAAACATCAATCACCTGGCCTGGCTCATTCCCCAATACCAAGTGTAGTATGGCCTCCTCCCTGGTGGACTGTCAACATACTGGATCAAAAAGCTCTCCTGGACACATCTAACACATTGCTCTCCCTCTGAGCCCCTGGCTCTAAGGGATTCCCAGTCCATGTGGAGGAAGTTAAAATCGGCCATCACAACTACCCTGTTTTATTCACACCTTTTCAGTATCAGACAAGACAACTGCTCCTCTCTCTCCTGTGGGCTGTTGGGAGGTCTGTAGTACGCTCCCAACTTTGTGATTTCACCCTTCTTATTCCTCAGCACCACCCATAATGCCTCACTGCATGAATCCTCCAGTGTGTCCTCCCTCAACACAGCTGTGATCTGCTCCCTAATCAGCAATGCAACTCCCCCACCGCTTTTGTTTTCCTTTCTGTTCCATTTAACACAATACCCCGGAATGTTAAGCTGCCAGTCCTGTCCTTCCTTTAATCACGTCTCTCTAATTGCAATTACATTTTAGTTCCATGCTGTAATCCTGGCTCTCAGTTCATCAATTTTACCGGCTATAATTTTTGCATTGAAGCAAACGCACTCCAGACTACACTCTGCCTGCTCTTACTCTGCGCTATGTTTATCTCAGTCTTCCTTTTTCCCCAGTCTCTACAGTTACTGGCCTGCTGTTCTGGTTCCCACTCCCCTCCACACTAGTTTAAACCCTCAGAACCAGCACTAAGCAAACCTCCTGCCCAGTGTATTGGTGCCCCTCCAGTTCAGGTGCAACCCATCCTTCTTGTACAGGTCCCACCTTCCCCAGAAGACATTCCAGTGATCCATATATCTAAAGTTCTACCTCCTATACCAGCTCTTTAGCCACGTGTTCAACTCTACTATCTCCCTGTTCCAAGCCTCACTGGCACGTGGCATGGGGAGGAATCCTGAGATTACTACCCTCAAGGTCCTGCTTTTGAACTCTTGGCCTAACTCGCTGAATTGTCTTTGCAGGACCTCTTCCCTCTTCCTGCCTACGTCATGAGTACCAATGTGGACAATGACATCTGTCTGTTTACCCTCCTTTTTCAGGATGCCCTGTAGCCATCCAGAGACATCCAGGACCCTGGTACCAGGGAGGCAACACACCATCCTAGAGTCTTGTTTGTGGCCACAGAAACCCCTGTCTGTACCCCTGACTATCGTGTCTCCTACTAGTATCACTCGCTTGGACTTAGCCTTGGCCATCCCCCTCAACAGTATTTAAAACTGTATACCTGTTGGGGAGGGTAATAGCTACAGGAGGCTCCTGCCTTATTTTCCTGTCTCTCCTGGCGTTCACTCATTTACCTGTCTGAAGCTGTGGTGTGACAACATCCCTGAAGCTAGTGTCTATTAACTCTCTTCCCCCTTGTATGCTCTGCAATGAGTCCAGCTGCTGCTCCAACCAAACTATGCGGTCTGTGAGGATATACAGCTGGCCACACTTCCTGCAGGCATGATCGTTAGGGACTCAAGAAAGCTCCCTGATCTCCCACATCTGGCAGGAGAAGCATTTCACTGCCCTCATTGCCATCTCTGCCCTTGTACTCTTAAGAAAGACAAAAGAATTGTAACTTGCTTGTCCTCCTCACGGTGCCTTTTATTTTGGATGGAGGAGGAGGGAAGCATTAATGTAGTATTTTGGGCTTAATGGCTCCTTGACACCAGTTGTTCAGTTGAGCACGGTACAGTCGAGGTGACTGAGTTGACCTCTCCCAGAATCCTCTCCTGCTACCTCTGCTGGATGATCCTTATTTAAGAAAAGGTGTAAATGTGTAATGTAAGAGTACCTTTAAGAAATGGTTGTTTATCAGTGATGTCAGAGTGTGGGTGGAGCTGGGCTGTCTGTCTACTTTACTTTTGTTTTTGAGCAGGCTGCTACACAGTGAGGTTTTAGTTTTGTTTTTCTGAGTAAGGGGCTGCAGTGAAAGCCAGCAGATGTGCACGGATCTCTCCACAAGCTAAATAGTGTTCATTTGGGTGATTTTAAAGGGATAACTGCTCTCATTAGAGAATTTAAACCTGATCTCTGTATTAAAAGGGTATTTTGTCTTCTGGATGTTGTTTGGGAATTTATCAAGGGCTATCTGTTGAGTACTGTGTTCTTTGGGGATTTATTGGCGTGGATTGTTATTAAGATGTTTACTGTGGGTTTATAAAGTGTTAACTGGTTTCATGAATTAACATTGTTTTAATTTAAAAGTACTGTAACGCTCTGTTGAATAAACCTGAAAAGTAGGCCCATGTGCTCCCCATAAACACAATAAATTCAAAGTTAAGGGTCAGGAACTCCATGATACACTGAGAAGATTTACCAGACCAATACCAGGAGAGGGTGGTTTCTCTCAAGAGGAAAGGTTGGAAAGATTAGATTTGTATCCACTAGTTTATAAGAGTAAGAGGCGACTTCATTGACACCATCAAGGTCCTGAGGGGTATTGACAGGGTGGATGTGAAGAGGATGTTACCTCTTGTCAAAGAATCTTGAACTAGGGATCACTGTTTAAAAATACGGGGTTGCTCATTTATGACAGAGTGTGCAGAAATGTTTTCTCTCAGAGGTTCAACTCTCTTCCTCAAAAGGCAGTGGAAGGGGAGTTTTATATTTTTAAGACAGAGTTAGATAGATTTTTGATTAGCAAGAGGGTGAAAGGTTATTGGAGTTGGTAGGAATGTGGAGGTGAGGTTACAAACAAATCAGAAATTATCTTATTAAATAGCGGAGCAGGCTCGAGGGGCCGAGTGGCCTACACCTGCTCCAAATTCATATATTAGTTTACAATAATAATAATCTGTATCACTGTCACAAGTAGGCTTACATTGACACTACAATGAAGTTACTATGAAAAGCCCCTAGTCGCCACATTCCGGCGCCTGTTCAGATACACTGAGGGAGAATTCAGAACGGGGGTGAGGAGGTGAAGGGGGCGAGGGGGGACCCGGCTCTCTTGGCCCCATTCCCAGCTCCGTATCCATCTCCAGGTCATCCCACTCTCCTGGAGATGAGAATCCCGTCCAGCTGCCCTGCTGGGATGGAAGTGGAATAGAGGGAACGGGAAATCTCCTGACTCCCCATTTCCACCTCCATGATGAAATGACCATCAAATACAGATAAATGGATACTTCTGTGAAATCAAAATACTTGTTACAATGTTTAAGTGTGTGTAATCTTTTCCTGTTATAGGCACACCTACCACAAGCACGAGAGTGCAGTCACGTTGCCAGTGTATCAACTACATTTCTCATCCCATCCATCCACACCGCATGAAGGATATTGAAATACTTCCAACTAGTTCCCGTTGTTCACAGGTAGAAGTGATGTAAGTCTTATTGACCAACTAACTGTGAATATAATGGTATTTATAAAGGATCGATATGTTTATTTCCCATTGTTTGTGGGTAGCTCGGGGGCAGGAACAATCCAATGGGTCATCAGGTGGGAATTGAAATAGGATCCAGAGACATGAAGGAGTCAAGAGAGAGAAGACCAACTCTGCAGAAGAATAATTTGATGTTGGAAAGTTCTCTAAGTAGGAACCAAGGGTTTTATTGGAATCAATTTATCCATAGAGTCCCTACAGTGCAGAAGGAGGCCATTCAGCTCATCGAGTCTGCACCGATCAGGCTTAGCCTGATCCAATTTAAGGTGGTCTACAGGGCGCATATGACTGTGGCCCGTATGAGCAGGTTCTTTGAAGGGTTGGAGGATAGGTGTGGGCGGTGTGCAGGTGGGCTCGCCAATCATGTCCACATGTTTTGGGCCTGTCCGAGGCTTACGAGGTTCTGGCAGGGATTTGCTGAAGTCATGCCAAAAGTATTGAAGGTGGTTCCGAGTCCAGAGGTGGCGGTTTTTGGTGTGTCGGAAGACCCGGGAGTCCAGGGGGTGAGAAACGCTGATGTTTTGGCCTTTGCCTCCCTGTTGGCCGGAGACGGGTCTTATTGGCGTGGAGAGGCTCGAAACCCCCGAAATCGGGGGTATGGGTCAGTGACATTGCCAGGTTTCTCAGGCTTGAGAAGGTCAAGTTCGTCCCGAGAGGATCGATGCTCGGGTTTGCCCGGAGGTGGCAGCCGTTTATCAACTTCTTTGGGGAAAATTAAGCTGTCAGCAGACATAAGTGGGGGGGGGGGGGGGGGGGGGGGGGGGGATAAAGGGAAAGAAGGAGGCATAGGAGGGCTAGTTGAGGTGGGAAATAGTTAGTGGGAAAGGGGGACGGGGGAGCTGGGTATGTAAGCCACGTTGGCTGGGTTTGGTTGTTGGTTGGGTGGGTTATTTGTTTTGTTGTTTTTTCCTCTTGAAAATTGTTAGAGTCTGTGCCGACCCTCTTAAAGAGCACTCTAACTAGACCGACTCCCCTGCACTATCCCCATAATCCCCCCCCCCCCCCCCCCGGCATTGATGAGGGCCAATCTACCTAACCTGCATGTCTTTGGACTGTGGGAGGAAACCGGAGCAGCTGGAAGAAACCCACAGGGACAACTTTACACAGTTGTTGCTACGTTATTGCTAGTAACATAAGCTGCCATTTGATGTAGGCTCTTCTGAAAGATGATCCAGACTCGGAGATAAGTTTAACCTATTTATTGAATGATTAACAATGCTCTTAAATGAGTTCGACACTCTACTAACCTGCCTCTAGTAACTCAGTCTATTCTGCTAACTAAACAAGCTTGCTCTCGACCATGTGCTAGGGTGTGATGTTGCTGATAATCAACCCTGTCCTGCTCGCTTGGTTTCTGCCAGTGGAAGAGGCAGAGCCTGTGTAACTTGTCCTTTTTATATGGATCGTGTAGTGCCCCCTTGTGGTAATGCCACCTCTGGGTGTCCTGATTACTCATTGGTTGTGTCCTGTTCTAATAACCCATTGGTTGCGTGTCTGTATGCCATGGCATCTCTAGTGCTCCCTCTAGTGGTTACTTAGTTGTAGTGTATTTACATTAACCCTGTGTGATGCCTATCAGTACAACAGTCACCCGCGGTCGCAATCGAACCCGTGTTCCTGGTGCTGTAAGGCAGCAGTGCCAACCACCGTGCCACCCAGTTTGAAACCAATTGAGAGCCAGGAAGGGTAAAGTTGTGAGCATGGGATGAGCGATGGTGTTAGAACATAGAACATAGAACAGTACAGCACAGAACAGGCCCTTCGGCCCTCAATGTTGTGCCGAGCCATGATCACCCTACTCAACCCACGTATCCACCCTATACCCGTAACCCAACAACCCCCCCCTTAACCTTACTTTTATTAGGACACTACGGGCAATTTAGCATGGCCAATCCACCTAACCCGCACATCTTTGGACTGTGGGAGGAAACCGGAGCACCCGGAGGAAACCCACGCACACAGGGGGAGGACGTGCAGACTCCACACAGACAGTGACCCAGCCGGGAATCGTGTTAGTCGGCTCCAACCAAGAATGTAAATTTCCTGGGGTTGAGTTAGGGAGTCAAATGGAGCCTGGACAGAATAACATGGCTGCTATAGAAACTGGGGCTCTTTGGATTGTTACTGTGGTGAATGTATAAATACTGTTAATTCACCAGTATACTGTATTATGTTATACTATGTTATTAACCCTGTGGGCTCCATCTTTGGGCCACTGTGTGGCTTCACCCACAGGGGGAGATGTGGAGCATGTATGGGCTCCGCCCATGGCTCCGCCCCTTTTAGGACGTATAAGAGCAGCAGACCTGCAGGACCGCCTTCAGTATTGTACCGGTCACAGGCAGGCAAAGTTGTAAGCTGATTAAAATCACTGTTTACTTCGACATGTGCCTTCGAGTGAATTGATGGTTGCATCAGTTACCAATATTGTACAATCTGTAATACAGCAAGTTCACTTCCCCACTGACAGAAAAGAAAAATACTGCAGGCATTGAAAATCTGAAATAAAACAGAAAATACCGGAAAGCCGGAGAGACACCTGTGTGGTGTCTTTTCGAGATGAGCCACTCAGGCAGTTAACAGGCCACCGATTGGCCTTTCCCAGGCTTCAAGGACCCAGAGGCCAGCAGCTTTCTCACAAGAGGAAACATCCTCTCAGCATCTACACTGTAATTCCGCGTATGCGCGTGGGTTCCTGACTCCGCGCCGGCATTTTGGCGGAGCCCTACAGGGGCCTGGCGCGGAGGAGCATCGGCCTCCTATGGAACCCATCCGCTCGCCGATCAGTAGGCCCCGATCGCGGGCCAGGCCACCGTGGAGCCCCCCCCCCCAAACCAGGACGGCCCCTGCTGACCCGATCCACTCTCTCCGACTCCCTGCCCCGATTCTCTCTCTCCGACTCTCTTCCCCGATGCTTCTCTCCGGCTCCCTGCCCCGATCCTCTCTCTGCGGCTCCCTGCTACCCCGATCCTCTCTCTCCGGCTCCCTGCCCCGATCCTCTCTCTCCGGCTCTCTTCCCCGATCCTCTCTCTCTCCTGCTCCCGGCTACCCCGATCCTCTCTCTCCGGCTCCCTGCTCCCCGGATCCTCTCCCTCCGGCTCCCTGCTCCCCCGATCCTCTCTCTCAGGCTCCATGCTACCCTGATCCTCTCTCTCCAGCTCCCTGCTACCCAGATCCTCTCTCTCCGGCTCCCTGCCCCGATCCTCTCTCTCCGGCTCCCTGCTACCCCGATCCTCTCTCTCAGGCTCCCTGCTACCCCGATCCTCTCTCTCCGGCTCCCTGCTACACCGATCCTCTCTCTCCGGCTCCCTGCTACCCCGATCCTCTCTCTCCGGCTCCCTGCTACCCCGATCCTCTCTCTCCGGCTCCCTGCTACCCCGATCCTCTCTCTCCGGCTCCCTGCTACCCCGATCCTCTCTCTCAGGCTCCCTGCTACCCCGATCCTCTCTCTCTAGCTCCCAGCCCCGATCCTCTCTCTCCGTCTCCCTGCGCCGATCCTCTCTCTCCGGCTCCCTGCTGCCCCAATCCTCTCTCTCCGTCTCCCTGCTGTCCCGATCCTCTCTCTCGGTCTCTCTGCTACCCCGATCCTCTCTCTACGGAACCCTGCCCCGATCCTCTCTCTACGGAGCCCTTCCCCGATCCTCTCTCTCCGGCTCCCTGCCCCGATCCTCTCTCTACGGAACCCTGCCCCGATCCTCTCTCTCCGGCTCCCTGCCCCGATCCTCTCTCTCCGACTCCCTGCCCCGATCCTCTCTCTCCGGCTCCCTGCCCCGATCGTCTTTCACCGGCTCCCTGCTACCCCGATCCTCTCTCTCCGGCTCCCTGCTACCCCGATCCTCTGTCTCCGGCTCCCTGCTACCCCGATCCTCTCTCTCCGGCTCCCTGCTGCCCCGATCCTCTCTCTCCAGCTCCCTGCTACCCCGATCCTCTCTCTCCGGCTCCCTGCTACCCCGATCCTCTGTCTCCGGCTCCCTGCTACCCCGATCCTCTCTCTCCGGCTCCCTGCTGCCCCGATCCTCTCTCTCCGGCTCCCTGCTGCCCCGATCCTCTCTCTCCAGCTCCCTGCTGCCCCGATCCTCTCTCTCCAGCTCCCTGCTACCCCGATCCTCTCTCTCCGGCTCCCTGCTACCCCGATCCTCTCTCACCGGCTCTCTGCCCCGATCCGCTCTCTCCGGCTCCCTGCTGCCCCGATCCTCTCATTCCGGCTCCCTGATACCCCGATCTTCCCTCTCCGGCTCCCTGCCCCGATCCTCTCTCTCCGGCTCCCTGCTACCCCGATCCTCTCTCTGCGGCTCTCTCCAGCCCCGACCCTCTCTCTCCGGCTCCCTGCCCCGATCCTCTCTCTCCGGCTCCCTGCTACCCCGATCCTCTCTCTCCGGCTCCCTGCCCCGATCCTCTCTCTCCGGCTCCCTCCTACCCCGATCCTCTCTCTCCGGCTCCCTGCCCCGATCCTCTCTCCGGCTCCCTGCCCCGAGCCTCTCTCTCCGACTCCCTGCCCCGATCCTCTCTCTCCGGCTCCCTGCTACCCCGATCCTCTCTCTCCGGCTCCCTGCTACCCCGATCCTCTCTCTGCGGCTCTCTCCAGCCCCGTTCCTCTCTCTCCGGCTCCCTGCCCCGATCCTCTCTCTCCGGCTCCCTGCTACCCCGATCCTCTCTCTCCGGCTCTCTGCTACCCCGATCCTCTCTCTCCGGCTGCCTGCTACCACGATCCTCTCTCTCCGGCTCCCTGTCCCGATCCTCTCTCTCCGGCTCCCTGCTTCCCGATCCTCTCTCTCCGGCTCCCTACCCCGATCTTCTCTCTCCGGCTCCCTGCTGCCCCGATCCTCTCTCTCCGGCTCCCTGACACCCCGATCGTCTCTCACCGGCTCCCTGCTGCCCCGATCCTCTCTCTGCGGCTCTCTCCAGCCCCGATCCTCTCTCTCCGCCTCCCTGCCCCGATCCTCTCTCTCCAGCTCCCTGCCCCGATCCTCTCTCTCCGACTCCCTTCCCCGATCCACTCTATCCGGCTCCCTGCCCCGATCCTCTCTCTCCGGCTCCCTGCTACCCCGATCCTCTCTCTCCGGCTCCCTGCTACCCCGATGCTCTCTCTCCGGCTCCCTGCTGCCCCGATCCTCTCTCTCCGGCTCCCTGCCCCGATCCGCTCTCTCCGGCTCCCTGCCCCGATCCTCTCTCTCCGACTCCCTGCTGCCCCGATCCTCTCTCTCCGGCTCCCTGCCCCGATCCTCTCTCTCGGCTCCCGGCCCCGATCCTCTCTCTCCGTCTCCCTGCCCCAATCCTCTCTCTCCGGCTCCCTGCTACCCCGATCCTCTCTCTCCGGCTCTCTGCCCCGATCCGCTCTCTCCGGCTCCCTGCTGCCCCGATCCTCTCATTCCGGCTCCCTGATACCCCGATCTTCCCTCTCCGGCTCCCTGCCCCGATCCTCTCTCTCCGGCTCCCTGCTACCCCGATCCTCTCTCTGCGGATCTCTCCAGCCCCGACCCTCTCTCTCCGGCTCCCTGCCCCGATCCTCTCTCTCCGGCTCCCTGCTACCCCGATCCTCTCTCTCCGGCTCCCTGCCCCGATCCTCTCTCTCCGGCTCCCTGCCCCGATCCTCCCTCTCCAGCTCCCTGCCCCGATCCTCTCTCTCCGGCTCCCTGCTACCCCGATGCTCTCTCTCCGGCTCCCTGCCCCGATCCTCTCTCCGGCTCCCTGCCCCGAGCCTCTCTCTCCGACTCCCTGCCCCGATCCTCTCTCTCCGGCTCCCTGCTACCCCGATCCTCTCTCTCCGGCTCCCTGCTACCCCGATCCTCTCTCTGCGGCTCTCTCCAGCCCCGTTCCTCTCTCTCCGGCTCCCTGCCCCGATCCTCTCTCTCCGGCTCCCTGCTACCCCGATCCTCTCTCTCCGACTCCCTTCCCCGATCCACTCTATCCGGCTCCCGGCCCCGATCCTCTCTCTCCGGCTCCCTGCTACCCCGATCCTCTCTCTCCAGCTCCCTGCTACCCCGATCCTCTCTCTCCGGCTCCCTGCCCCGATGCTCTCTCTCCGGCACCCTGCTACCCCGATCCTCTCTCTCCGGCTCCCTGCTACCCCGATGCTCTCTCTCCGGCTCCCTGCTGCCCCGATCCTCTCTCTCCGGCTCCCTGCCCCGATCCGCTCTCTCCGGCTCCCTGCCCCGATCCTCTCTCTCCGACTCCCTGCTGCCCCGATCCTCTCTCTCCGGCTCCCTGCCCCGATCCTCTCTCTCCGGCTCCCTGCCCCAATCCTCTCTCTCCGGCTCCCTGCTACCCCGATCCTCTCTCTCCGGCTCCCTGCTACCCCGATCCTCTCTCTCCGGCTCCCTGCCCCGATCCTCTCTCTCCGGCTCCCTGCTACCCCGATCCTCTCTCTACGGCTCTCTGCCCCGATCCTCTCTCTCCGGCTTCCTGCCCCGATCCTCTCTCTCCGGCTTTCTGCCCCGATCCTCTCTTTCCGGCTCCCTGCCCCGATCCTCTCTCTCCGGCTCCCTGCCCCGATCCTCTCTCTCCGGCTCCCTGCCGCGATCCTGTCCCTCCGGCTCTCTGCTACCCCGATCCTCTCTCTCCGGCTCTCTGCTGCCCCGATCCTCTCTCTCCGGCTCCCTGCCCCGATCCGCTCTCTCCGGCTCCCTGCCCCGATCCTCTCTCTCCGACTCCCTGCTGCCCCGATCCTCTCTCTCCGGCTCCCTGCCCCGATCCTCTCTCTCCGGCTCCCGGCCCCGATCCTCTCTCTCCGTCTCCCTGCCCCAATCCTCTCTCTCCGGCTCCCTGCTACCCCGATCCTCTCTCTCCGGCTCTCTGCCCCGATCCGCTCTCTCCGGCTCCCTGCTGCCCCGATCCTCTCATTCCGGCTCCCTGATACCCCGATCTTCCCTCTCCGGCTCCCTGCCCCGATCCTCTCTCTCCGGCTCCCTGCTACCCCGATCCTCTCTCTGCGGATCTCTCCAGCCCCGACCCTCTCTCTCCGGCTCCCTGCCCCGATCCTCTCTCTCCGGCTCCCTGCTACCCCGATCCTCTCTCTCCGGCTCCCTGCCCCGATCCTCTCTCTCCGGCTCCCTGCCCCGATCCTCCCTCTCCAGCTCCCTGCCCCGATCCTCTCTCTCCGGCTCCCTGCTACCCCGATGCTCTCTCTCCGGCTCCCTGCCCCGATCCTCTCTCCGGCTCCCTGCCCCGAGCCTCTCTCTCCGACTCCCTGCCCCGATCCTCTCTCTCCGGCTCCCTGCTACCCCGATCCTCTCTCTCCGGCTCCCTGCTACCCCGATCCTCTCTCTGCGGCTCTCTCCAGCCCCGTTCCTCTCTCTCCGGCTCCCTGCCCCGATCCTCTCTCTCCGGCTCCCTGCTACCCCGATCCTCTCTCTCCGACTCCCTTCCCCGATCCACTCTATCCGGCTCCCTGCCCCGATCCTCTCTCTCCGGCTCCCTGCTACCCCGATCCTCTCTCTCCAGCTCCCTGCTACCCCGATCCTCTCTCTCCGGCTCCCTGCCCCGATGCTCTCTCTCCGGCACCCTGCTACCCCGATCCTCTCTCTCCGGCTCCCTGCTACCCCGATGCTCTCTCTCCGGCTCCCTGCTCCCCGATCCTCTCTCTCCGGCTCCCTGCCCCGATCCGCTCTCTCCGGCTCCCTGCCCCGATCCTCTCTCTCCGACTCCCTGCTGCCCCGATCCTCTCTCTCCGGCTCCCTGCCCCGATCCTCTCTCTCCGGCTCCCTGCCCCAATCCTCTCTCTCCGGCTCCCTGCTACCCCGATCCTCTCTCTCCGGCTCCCTGCTACCCCGATCCTCTCTCTCCTGCTCCCTGCCCCGATCCTCTCTCTCCGGCTCCCTGCTACCCCGATCCTCTCTCTACGGCTCTCTGCCCCGATCCTCTCTCTCCGGCTTCCTGCCCCGATCCTCTCTCTCCGGCTTTCTGCCCCGATCCTCTCTTTCCGGCTCCCTGCCCCGATCCTCTCTCTCCGGCTCCCTGCCCCGATCCTCTCTCTCCGGCTCCCTGCCGCGATCCTGTCCCTCCGGCTCTCTGCTACCCCGATCCTCTCTCTCCGGCTCTCTGCTACCCCGATCCTCTCTCTCCGGCTCCCTGCTACCCCGATCCTCTCTCTCCGGCTCCCTGCTACCCCGATCCTCTCACTCCGGCTCCCTGCTACACCGATCCTCTCTCTCTGGCTCCCTGCTACCCCGATCCTCTCTCTCCGGCTTTCTGCCTCCCCGATCCTCTCTCTCCGGCTCCCTGCTGCCCCGATCCTCTCTCTCCGGCTCCCTGCCCCGATCCTCTCTCTCCGGCTCCCTGCTGCCCCAATCCTCTCTCTCCGGCTCCCTGCCCCGATCCTCTCTCTCCGGCTCCCTGCTACCCCGATCCTCTCTCTCCGGCTCCCTGCTACCCCGATCCTCTCTCTCCGCCTCCCTGCCCCGATCCTCTCTCTGACTCTCTGCCCCGATCCTCTGTCTCCGGCTCTTTGCCCCGATCCTCTCTCTCCGGCTCCCTGCCCCGATCCTCTCTCTCCGTCTCCCTTCCCCGATCCTCTCTCTCCGGCTCCCTGCTACCCCGATCCTCTCTCTCCGGCTCTCTGCCCCGATCCTCTCTCTCCGGCTCCCTGCCCCGATCCTCTCTCTCCGGCTCCCTGCCCCGATCCTCTCTCTCCGGCTCCCTGCTGCCCCGATCCTCTCTCTCCGGCTCCCTGCTACCCCGATCCTCTCTCTCCGGCTCCCTGCCCCGATCCTCTCTCTCCGGCTCCCTGCTACCCCGATCCTCTCTCTCCGGCTCTCTCTGGACCCTGATCCTCTGTCTCCGGCTCATTGCCCCGATCCTCTCTCTCCGTCTCCCTTCCCTGATGCTCTCTCTCCGGCTCCCTGCTACCCCGATCCTCTCTCTCCGGCTCCCTGCCCCGATCCTCTCTCTCCGGCTCTCTGCCCCGATCCTCTCTCTCCGGCTCCCTGCTACCCCGATCCTCTCTCTCCGGGTCTCTGCTCCCACGATCCTCTCTCTCCAGCTCCCTGCTACCCCGATCCTCTCTCTCCGGCTCCCTGCTACCCCGATCCTCTCTCTCCGGCTCCCTGCCCCGATCCTCTCTCTCCGGCTCCAGCTACCCCGATCCTCTCTCTCCGGCTCTCTGCTACCCTGATCCTCTCTCTCCGGCTCTCTGCTACCCTGATCCTCCCTCTCCGGCTCCCTACCCCGATCCTCTCTCTCCGGCTCCCTTCCCCTATCCTCTCTCTCCGGCTCCCTGCCCCGATCCCCTCTCTCCAGCTCCTTACCCCGATCCTCCCTCTCCGGCTCCCTACCCCGATCCTCTCTCTCCGGCTCCCTGCTGCCCCGATCCTCCCTCTCCGGCTCCCTACCCCGATCCTCTCTCTCCGGCTCACTGCCCCGATTTTCCCTCTCCAGCTCCCTGCCCCGATCCTCTCTCTCCGGCTCCCGGCCCCGATCCTCTCCCTCCGGCTCCCTGCCTCGATCCTCTCTCTCTGGCTCCCTGCTGCCCCGATCCTCTCTCTCCGGCTCCCTGCTACCCCGATCCTCTCTCTCCGGCTCCCTGCTACCCCGATCCTCACTCTCCGGCTCCCTGCCCTGATCCTCTCTCTCCGGCTCCCTGCCCCGATCCTCTATCTCCAGCTCCCTACCCCGATCCTCTCTACCCGGCTCCGTACCCCAATCCTCTCTCTCCAGCTCTCTGACCCGATCCCCTTCCTCCGGCTCCCTGCTACCCCGATACTCTCTCTCCGGCTCCCTGCCCCGATCCTCTCTGTCCGGCTCCCTGCTGCCCCGATCCTCTCTCTCTTGTTCTCTGCTACCCTGATCCTCTCTCTCCGGCTCCCTGCCTCGATCCTCTCTCTCTGGCTCCCTGCTACCGCGACCCTCTCTCTCCGGCTCCCTGCTACCCCGATCCTCTCTCTCCGGCTCTCTGCTACCCCGATTCTCTCTCTCCGGCTCCTTGCCCCGATCCTCTCACTCCGACTCCCTGCTGCCCCGATCCTCTCTCTCCGGCTCCCTGCTACCCCGATCCTCTCTCTCCGGCTTTCTGCCTCCCCGATCCTCTTTCTCCGGCTCCCTGCCCCGATCCTCTCTCTCCGGCTCCCTGCTACCCCGATCCTCTCTCTCCGGCTCCCTGCCCCGATCCTCTCTCTCCGGCTCCCTGCACCGATCCTCTCTCTCCGGCTCCCTGCCCCGATCCTCTCTCTCCGGCTCCCTGCTCCGATCCTCTCTCTCCGGCTCCCTGCTACCCCGACCCTCTCTCTCCGGCTCCCTGCTACCCCGATCCTCTCTCTCCGGCTCCCTGCTACCCTTATCCTCACTCTCCGTTTCCCTGCCCCGATCCTCTCTCTCCGGCTCCCTGCCCCGATCCTCTCTCTCTGGCTCCCTGCTACCCCGATCCTCTCTCTCCGGCTCCCTGCCCCGATTCTCTCTCTCCGGCTCCCTGCTACCCCGATCCTCTCTCTCCGGCTCCCTGCTACCCCGATCCTCTCTCTCCGGCTCCCTGCCCCGATCCGCTCTCTCCGGCTCCCTGCCCCGAGCCTCTCTCTCCGGCTCCCTGCTGCCCCGATCCTCTCTCTCCAGCTCCCTGCCGCGATCCTCTCTCTCCGGCTCCCTGCCCCGATCCTCTCTCTCCGGCTCCCTGCTACCCCGATCCTCTCTCTCCGGCTCCCTGCCCCGATCCGCTCTCTCCGGCTCCCTGCCCCGATCCTCTCTCTCCGGCTCCCTGCTACCCCGATCCTCTTTCTCCGGCTCCCTGCCCCGATCCTCTCTCTCCGGCTCCCTGCCCCGATCCTCTCTCCGGCTCCCTGCCCCGATCCTCTCTCTCCGGCTCCCTGCCCCGATCCTCTCTCTCCAGCTCCCTCTGCCCCGATCCTCTCTCTCTGGCTCTCTGCTACCCCGATCCTCTGTCTCCGGCTCCCTGCCCCGATCCTCTCTCTCCGGCTCCCTGCTACCCCGATCCTCTCTCTCCGGCTCCCTGCTACCCCGATCCTCTCTCTCCGGCTCCCTGCCCCAACCCTCTCACTCCGGCTCCCTACCCTGATCCTCTCTCTCCGACTTCCTGCTGCCCCGATCCTCTCTCTCCGGCTCCCTGCTACCCCGATCCTCTCTCTCCGGCTCCCTGCTACCCCGATCCTCTCTCTCCGGCTCCCTGCTACCCCGATCCTCTCTCTCCGGCTCCCTGCTGCCCCGATCTTCTCTCTCCGGCTCTCTACCCCGATCCTCTCTCTCCGGCTCTCTGCCCCGATCCTCACTCTCCGGCTCCCTGCTACCCCGATCCTCTCTCTCTGGCTCTCTGCTACCCCGATCCTCTCTCTCCGGCTCCCTGCTACCCCAATCCTCTCTCTCCGGCTCCCTGCTACGCCGATCCTCTGTCTCCGGCTCCCTGCCCCGATCCTCTCTCCCCAGCTCCCTGCTACCCCGATCCTCTCTCTCCGGCTCCCTGCCCCGATCCTCTCACTCCGGCTCCCTACCCCGATCCCCTTTCTCCGGCTTTCTGCATCCCCGATACTCTCTCTCCGGCTCCCTGCCCCGATCCTCTCTCTCCGGCTCCCTGCCCCGATCCTCTCACTCCGGCTCCCTGCCCCGATCCTCTCTCTCCGGCTCCCTGCTACCCCGATCCTCTCTCTCCGCCTCCCTGCTACCCCGATCCTCTCTCTCCGGCTCCCTGCTACCCCGATCCTCTCTCTCCGCCTCCCTGCTACCCCGATCCTCTCTCTCCGGCTCCCTGCGACCCCGATCCTCTCTCTCCGACTCCCTGCCCCGATCCTGTCTCTCCGGCTCCCTGCCCCGGTCCTCTCTCTCCAGCTCCCTGCTACCCCGATCCTCTCTCTCCGGCTCCCTGCCCCGATCCTCTCTCTCCGACTCCTGCCCCGATCCTCTCTCTCCAGCTCCCTGCCCCGATCCTCTCTCTCTGGCTCCCTGCTGCCCCGATCCTCTCTCTCCGGCTCCCTGCTACCCCGATCCTCTCTCTCCGGCTCCCGCCCCGATCCTTTCTCTCCGGCTCCCCGCCCCGATCCTTTCTCTCCGGCTCCCTGCCCCGATCCTCTCTCTCCGGCTCTCTGCCCCGATCCTCCCTCTCCGGCTCCCTGCTACCCCGATCCTCTCTATCCGGCTCCCTGCTACCCCGATCCTCTCTCTCCGGCTCCCTGCCCCGATCCTTTCTCTCCGGCTCCCTGCTACCCCGATCCTCTCTCTCCGGCACTCTGCTACCCCGATCCTCTCTCTCCGGCTCCCTGCTACCCCGATCCTCTCTCTCCGGCTCCCGTTACCCGATCCTCTTTCGCTCCCTGCTACCCGAATCCTACCTCTCTCGGCTCCCTGCCCGTCCTCTCTCTCCGGCTCCCTGCCTCGATCCTCTCTCTCCGGCTCCCCTGCACCCCGATCCTCTCTCTCCGGCGGTCCACTGCTAACCCCGATCCTCTCTCTCCAGGCTCCCTGCCCGATCCTCTCTCTACGGCTCCCTGCCCCGGTCCTCTCTCTCAGCTCCCTGCCCCGATCCTCTCTCCGGCTCCCTGCCCCGATCCTCTCTCTCCGGCTCCCTGCCCCGATCCTCTCTCTAGGGCTCCCTGCCCCGATCCTCTCTCTCCGGCTCTGTGCTACCCCGATCCTCTCTCTCCGGCTCTCTGCCCCAATCCTCTCTCTTCGGCTCCCTGCCCCGATCCTCTCTCTCCGGCTCCCTGCCCCGATCCTCTCTCTCCGGCTCTGTGCTACCCCGATCCTCTCTCTCTGGCTCTCTGCCCCGATCCTCTCTCTCCGGCTCCCTGCTACCCCGATCCTCTCTCTCCGGCTCCCTGCTACCCCGATCCTCTCTCTCAGGCTCCCTGCTACCCCGATCCTCTCTCTCCGGCTCCCTGCTACCCGATCCTCTCTCTCGGCTCCCTGCCCCGATCCTCTCTCTCCGGCTCCCTGCCCCGGTCCTCTCTCTCCGGCTCTCTGCCCCGATCCTCTCTCTCCGGCTCCCTGCCCCGATCCTCTCTCTCCGGCTCCCTGCCCCGATCCTCTCTCTCCAGCTCCCTGCCCCGATCCTCTCTCTCCGGCTCTGTGCTACCCCGATCCTCTCTCTCCGGCTCTCTGCCCCGATCCTCTCTCTTCGGCTCCCTGCCCCGATCCTCTCTCTCCGGCTCCCTGCCCCGATCCTCTCTCTCCGGCTCTGTGCTACCCCGATCCTCTCTCTCTGGCTCTCTGCCACCGATCCTCTCTCTCCGGCTCTCTGCTACCCCGATTTCTCTTCTCCGGCTCCCTGCTGCCCCAATCCTCTCTCTCCGGCTTCCTGCTTCCCCAATCGTCTCTCTCCGGCTCTGTGCTGCCCACCACCATCATCCTCTTTTGCCCTTTTGCAGTTTAACCAGCCACCCACATTAAGCAGACACAGACAAATGGATACAAGGAAGTAGTTATACAGATAGATTGTATTTACAGTGCGGCTGCATTACTGAGAATTTGAAATAATTTTACAACTCTTTACAGAATCACTCTTAAAGACGGGACAAAGGTTTGTGTGGATCCTGAAGCCAGATGGGTGAAGCACCTCATTAAAAAGATATCGCGGCAAAGTTGAGAGAATTTTGAGAGTAAGTATTCTGCAGCTGTCGGCCAACCAACTTTACCCAGTCTGTGAAACCTTCAGTACTTTTTATCCTTATCCCCCATTCCCAAAGACCAGAGAAGCCATGTTTGAAGGAAGAACATTTGTGAGGCAAAGAGGAACTCCAGTGAAAATGAAGCAATGCCTTTGTTTCCCAACCCTGTGCAGCCCATGTGAACTTTTAGCAGTGTTAGAACTCTGCACCATTAGTTAAGAAGCACAGAGTTTACTGTTCACAATTCCAACTTGGAATTCAGCTGGAATCTGCTCCTCCACCGGGATGACCATCTCTACTGATATGTGGGTGGCAAATGCTTCCTGCCCAGTATTTGGGGGATTTGATATCCTGAATAATAGCAATGAAAGCATCCCAATGCTACTCCATGTTGTATATGGAAGCTTTACGCTGCCGTCAAGTTGCCGTGGGACCTTCCGATGGTGTACACAATAGCAGATCGGCAATCTCACTGGATACCTGGATGAAAGCGATTTTCGTCCCTCTCAGGGAATGCAGCTTAAAGCTCGACCGGAATCATCCTCCCGTGTCCAATTCTCTGTAGCATCAGTGGGAAAACACGCCAGTCCAGGACAGGTCTGGACCAATGCGGTGTGTGAAGGTCAGGTCTTTCCTTTAGGGCCTTGCTCACATCACAGATAATGAGGAGTGGTCAAGAGGCCTCCAGCTAGGAGACCCTTGGATCGCCTCGCCTGGAATGGTGAGCAGATCTTTATGTCCATGGTGCCGGTCAGGAAGGTGGGAGGTTTCTACACAGGAGCTTCAGCTGAGTGATGCCAGACTGGCTCTGGAACTCCCGGCTCTTCCCCAAGCACTAATAGGGATGCTGCAAAGTGTAGTGAGAGAGGAAGGTTCAGAGAGTGATAGTGACAGTACACATGCCCCCAAGTTTGAGGCACATTTAACCCTAAATTTCCATTTAATGGACGAATCTTTACTATGTGGACATCCAAGTCCGAGATCACCATCACTGATGGCCCTGTCCCACTCGTCTCCCATCAGGTCTGAAGCCCCTCAACGAACTTGGTTAGAGCTCTGAGCCATGGTTGACCCTCCCTCTCATCTTCTCCTGTTCTGCTCGATTGTGCTGAAGCTTCTCCTGCCCAAGGAAGAGGACAACTGAGAGACATTGCCTGATACGCGGCTGCAGAATTGAATGTAGTTCATTCCTCATTTCCTCCCTGCCCATTTGACCAGTCATCAGTGGACCAGCTCCATCCGGGGAATTGAGCACATCCACACATAAGGGGCGGGATTCTCCGACCCCCCACCGGGTCGGAGAATCGCAGGGTGGACGGCGAAAATCCCGCCCCGTCGCTCTGATGCCGGCTGCCGAATTCTCCGGTGCCAGTTTTTGGGCAGGGATTTTGCCGCGCCTGTTGTGGGCTGTTGGCTGCGCCCCCCCCCCCCCCCCCCACCCCTCCCCCGGCGATTCTCCGGGCCGATGGGCCGAGCGGCCGCCCGCTTTCGGCCAGTCCCGCCGGTGTGGATTAGACGAGTTCCGGCGGGACCTAGTTTGGAATGGGGCCTGCAGAGTTCTCGGGGGGACGTGGGGGGATCCGGCCCTAGGAGGGGGCTCCCATGGTGGCCTGGCCCGCGATTGGGGCCCACCAATCTGCGGGCGGGCCTGTGCCATGGGGGCACTCTTTCCCTCTGCTCCGGCCTCTGTAAAGCTCCGCCATGGCCGGCGCAGAGAAGAAACCCTCTGACATGCGCAGGAAACACGCCTGCGGTTCTGCGCATGCGCCAACTCGTGCCGGCCAGTCGAGGCCCTTCGGTGCCGGTTGGCGCGGCACCAACCACTCCAGCGCCGGTCTAGCACCCGGACAGGCGGAGGATTCCGCACCTTCCGGGTGGCCCAACGCCGGAGTGGTTCACACGACTCTTTGGCGCCGGTATGCCCCACCCCCCCCCCCCCGCCGATTGCGGGAGAATCCCGCCCCAAGAAGTGTCATATACATATGTGAGGGGGAGACTGCTAGTTCCTTCTTCGCCT
Organism: Scyliorhinus canicula; assembly: GCF_902713615.1. NCBI lineage: Eukaryota > Metazoa > Chordata > Chondrichthyes > Carcharhiniformes > Scyliorhinidae > Scyliorhinus > Scyliorhinus canicula. The sequence continues at coordinate 228,022,340 of NC_052148.1, forward strand.
AGGCCGTGTACCACCTCCCCACCGACCTCCTACCTCCATGCAGTGGTCACTCCACTACAGAGTGGATGCACTGAAGTGGGGCTGTGAGGCAGGACATGCCGTTTCCACTGGGCCTTGGACTTTGATATCGTGGACTATGTGACCATGGATGAGACTTACCTTGGCGGAGAGAATAAGCTTGGTCATCCTCTTGGGCACTGGTTTGTTGACTTCCTGTGAACCCCTGTGAACCTACTGCATTGGCCACCTGCACCCATTCAGCCTTGGTTACCCTGCTGGGCCTCCAGCTACCATCAGCCGGGGACAGAATATCTCTCCTGACCTCAACATGATCAAGGAGGATGCACAGGGAGGCATTAGGAAACTTGCTGAACCTTCATCTCCCTATCCGGATGTCTCAATAGTTAAGTGCTAACGGTAAGGATTCTGGGCACTTTTTAAATATGGTGCTCAAATATGATGGTTGGATGCATACCATCAGACATGTCCCAACATGAAAGACAGAATAAAACATCCAGATACATAATTAAATAGGTCGGGAAGGTATGCTGTGTTTCCCATCAGCCTCTGCAGTGGGAAACATTCCCAGTCTCTGCCCTCGCCACCAGGCCTATCGTCCCACGTAGGAGAACTCCGCCCGCAGTGATTGATGTGTTTACCTAAATTATCTTTCTAGAACATGTTAAGACAATGACTTGCGCTTTCAAAATTTAAAAAAATCACAGGTAGATGTTAACCAGTACTCTATCAGAAGAGACTCTTCTTGTTTCTTTATTCTGAAATAATTCTAAACTGACTTATTCAAAATGTTTTCTTTATGATTTTATTCATTCATATATTTCCTGCAATTCAAAGTGAGGATGGCTAAGGAAAAATCCAACATCACAGCTGGCAAGAATCAGAAAAACAGCCTCATGGATCCCCTGCACGAACTCTGGAAGTTCACCTCAGTGTTTTGCAGTTCAATGATTGTCACTGCCATCAGCAAGAGACAAACACATTCGGATTTATTTTCAGCTAAAGTCTATTAAAGAGTCAAACCTCATTCAAACTAGTTGTTTTCATCATTTATATTAACCCAACTTTACCAGTGTTACAATGACTTGACCATGAAGAAAGAGGGTATTGAGTATGAAATACCCAATTAGATAGCTGGACTGGTGTATCCGACTATTTTATTTGATAATAGAATTTGTACTCTTCAATCACTTACGCACATTTATTGCCAGCTTCTCTTGGCACTTGATCCACAAACAGAGAAGTATCTTTCACTTCACAGAAAAATTAATTAATGCGTTATCTATTGTCATGACACCCTGGGCTAGAGTGCGGTCAATTCCAGCCCCACTTGACCCAGAGTCGCAACACATGTGAAAGCATATTTTATTTAAATACTTGAGGTTCTTGGTTGAGTCCAATGAACTAGTCACCAGGTTTGTAACTCTAAACAGAAGTAACCTTTTATTATGTACAATATCATAATTAAACAGACAGAAAATGTAACTGACTATCTACTACCCCTTTCCCAATCCCCCCTTCTGAACTCGCCCCACTCTCAATACACGCAAAGACACACAGAAACTGCACAGAGCGGAAAGGGTGGTGGAAAGGGAAAGAAAATATTAATAAATATACAAGTATAAGGATCTGTGATGAACTGGTATGACTTCCAGTCAACGTCTTTCTTTTTTTTTTAAATAATTTTTATTGAAAGAGTTTTTCCATACAAACATTTACCCCTACTAATTTTTAAATTATTTAAAACACAATCCCTCTAGGCAAATGTCCCTCCCACGCCCGCCCTCTCGCGCGCACCAGTCCTCACCCCCCCCCCCCCCCCAGGCAACCTTAACAAACAAGGCAGCCTACAGTTTCAGACATGAGCAGCGAGCAGACTTGCCCGCGTTACAGTCGTGCATGTCCCCCCACGACCCTTGCTGCCCCCCCCCCTCCCCCCCCTCCCCTCCCCCCCCCCCTCCCTCCCCCCCCCTCCCTCTCCCCTCCCCCCCCCTCCCTCCCCCCCCTCCCTCCTCCCCCCCCCTCCCTCCCCCCCCCCCCCCCCCGGGTTGCTGCTGCCACGACCCCGAACGTCTATCTCTGATCTAAAAAGTCAAGGAAAGGTTGCCACCGCCTGGCGAATCCCTGTACCGACCCTCTCAGGGCAAATTTGATCCTTTCTAGCTGAATATAGCTAGCCATATCGTTAATCCAAGTTTCAACGCTTGGAGGCCTCGCGTCCTTCCATTGAATTAATATCCTTCGTCGAGCCACGAGGGACGCAAAGGCCAGTATTCCGGCCTCCCTAGCCTCCTGTACCCCCGGTTCTACCCCGACCCCAAAGATCGCAAGCCCCCATCCTGGTTTGACCCTGGACCCCACCACCTTCGACACCGTCCTTGCCACCCCCTTCCAGAACCCTTCCAGCACCGGACATGCCCAGAACATATGCACATGGTTCGCTGGGCTTCCCAGACATCTAACACACCTGTCCTCACCCCCAAAGAACCGGCTCATCCTTGTCCCCGTCATGTGAGCTCTATGCAGCACCTTAAATTGAATGAGGCTCAGCCTCGCACACGAGGAGGAAGAATTGACCTTCTCCAGTGCATCCGCCCACGTCCCGTCTTCTATCTGCTCTCCCAGCTCCCCTTCCCACTTGGCTTTCAGCTCCTCCCCTGATGCTTCTTCCGCCTCCTGCATTATCTTGTAGATGTCTGATATCTTCCCCCCTCCGACCCAGACCCCCGAGAGCACCCTATCACTCGCCCCCTTACTGGGGAGCAGGGGGAACCCCTCCACCTGCCGCCTAGCAAATGCCTTCACTTGTAAATATCTGAACATGTTTCCCGGGGGGAGCTCAAACTTCTCCTCCAGCCCTCCCAGGCTCGCAAACCTCCCCTCTATAAACAGGTCCTTCAGCTGCCGTATGCCCACCCTGTACCAGCTCTGAAATCCCCCGTCGATGTTCCCCGGGATGAATCTATGGTTCCCTCTTATTGGCGCCGCCAACAGACCTCCCATTTCCCCCCTGTGACGCCTCCACTGCCCCCATATCTTGAGGGTGGCCGCCACCACCGGGCTCGTGGTGTACCTCGTGGGGGGGAGCGGCCATGGTGCCGTTACTAGGGCCCCCAGGCTTGTGTTGCCACAGGACGCCCTCTCCATTCGTTTCCAAGCTGCCCCCTCCCCTTCCATCATCCACTTGCGCACCATTGACACATTTGCCGCCCAGTAGTACCCCGAGAGATTGGGCAGTGCCAGCCCTCCACTGTCCCTACTCCGCTCCAAAAAGACCCTCCTCACCCTTGGGGTGCCATGCGCCCACACGTAGCTCATGATGCTACTCGTCACCTTTTTGAAGAAGGCCCTAGGGAGGAAGATGGGCAAGCACTGAAATAAAAACAAGAACCTTGGGAGGACCGTCATTTTGATTGGCTGCACCCTCCCCGCCAGCGACAACGGTACCATGTCCCACCTCTTAAATTCCTCCTCCATCTGTTCCACCAGCCTGGAAAAGTTCAACTTGTGGAGGGTCCCCCAGTTCCTTGCCACCTGCACCCCTAAGTACCTAAAGCTCTTTCCTGCTCGCTTGAAGGGGAGTCTCCCAATACCCTCTCCCTGGTCCCCCGGGTGTATCACAAAACCTCGCTTTTGCCCAAATTTAGTTTGTACCCCGAAAAGTCCCCAAACTCTGCTAATAGTTCCATTATCTCCGGCATTCCCCCTTCTGGGTCTGCCACGTACAGCAGTAGATCATCCGCATACAGCGATACTCGATGTTCCTCCCCTCCCCTAGTCAGTCCTCTCCACCCCCCTGAACCCCTCAGTGCCATCGCCAACGGTTCAATCGCCAGTGCGAAAAGTAGGGGGGATAGGGGACATCCCTGCCTGGTCCCTCGGTGGAGCCCGAAATACTCCGACCTCCTCCCGTTTGTCACTACACTCGCCGTCGGGGCCGAGTAGAGCAACTTCACCCACTTAATAAACCCTTCCCCAAACCCAAACCGTCCAGTCAACGTCTTTCTAAAGTTCTGACTTTCGTTTTGGTACTTCTTCCTTCTCGGCGTGAGATAGTTTTCTCTGGCAAGGTTGTCCACCTTTTCTGCAGACTCAGTATCATTCCAGGTTCACAGCAAAGGCTGTGTCAGGCACTCACTGCCTTCCTTTCACTTCAGCAAGCATGAGAGGCAGAGAGAGCGTTCCTTTCACTTCAAAAGTCTAAACACTTCTGCCACGTTCTCTCAGAAAACATCCCGCAGGAAACAATCAGGGACCATTGTCAGGCAGCACAGTATCCATGGCCAACCCACTGGTTGTCAGTTAACCAGTCGAACTGACTCCCTCCATAACCAGGTCTCTACGATTCACCCAGTACTGAAGAGTCTGACCTCTCCTATCCAAAACATGAAACCTGGGAACACGGTGTCCTGATAAGCAGGCTGTTTCAACTTTGAGTCTTCTACTTAAAGGTACATCCGATTATGGGTCTACAGAACAAAATAAAAAAAATAATGTAAAGGAAATGGGAAAAAAGGAAATAAATATGAAGGACTCTTAACTTTAAACACAAGTACTTTTTTTATTATGTGCCGCATTATAGTGAAACGGACAGAAAATGTAATTACATTTAATGTAAATGTAGTTGAAATGCCCATCAGCCATGATTGAATGGCGGAGTGGACTCGATGGGCCGAATGGCCTTACTTCCACTCCTATGTCTTATGGTCTTATGGTCTTATTATCTACCACCTGAGCGGGATGTAATGTCATTGCAAGGTCTGTGGCACAAACTAGTAAACACACATCTATTCATCCTTCCTTTCCCACTACATACGTGCCACTTATCAGCACTTAAGCCCGTGTAACTGCAACACAATATTGTCATTTCAAGGAATATGCACAACTGTTACACTGAAAGTTTGCAACAATAAACTCCAATGGAACGATCTTGCGTTCCCAGTTTTAAATTTTTCACAATGGAAGTGGATTATGGTCAGCATATTTATTATGTATGTTATCATGTCGGACATAAACTTCACAATGCTGAAGGGCTAATGGTAATGCGAAGGCTTCTTTCTCAATGCTGGAGTACTTACTTTGCTACAGATTTTGTTTCTTTGAAAAGTATCCCACTGGCCTCTCTATTCCTGAGACGTCATCCTGCCGTAACACTGCCCCTCACCCCAGGTCGCTGGCATGCATGGCAATTTCAAAGGGTTTGGAAAAATCAGGGGCGGCCAACATTAGTTCGCTTACCAATATGGCCCTCGATTTCTCAAAAGCTGTTTGGCATTCTGTGGACCATACCATTCCTGCTTGGTTTTGCAATACATTACTCAAAGGTATTGCTATGGTGCTGAAGTTAGGAACACAATTTCTGTAGAATTTGCTCATGCATGGAAACTTCATAATCTTATTTTGGGAATGGGGAAACCTTGGCTGTACCTTGGCTGTACTGGGTATCACTCGTTCCTGTCCCAAAATGAGCCCTAGGTAGGTCACGTTTGCTTTGGCAAACTCGTTTTGGCCAAATTGCTGATTAAATCAGCCAACTATCTCTGACCTCTTCCACTACTCCTACCACCTGACACTTTGGTAGCTTCCTATCTTCTTTCTAGGCCATAGTGTGTGAAGAACTGCATCAACATTTTCACTGCTACCTTAACTGTAATTTTTGGGTAATACCCAACTAAATGGTTCTTCAAACACTGGTATGGGTATCAAAGGTGCTGGTCTAATCTCATATTGTGGTTTACCTATACTTGACAGGTATGACAGTTTCTACAGAATTGCACTACATCCTTATGCAATCCTGGCCAGGAAAAATGCCTGTTAACTGATGCCTGAGTTTTCTAAATTCCCACATATCCTGCCATTGGTATCTCATGGGCTACCCGCAGTATTTCCTATCAATATTTGGGCAGTACCACTATCTGATGAACAACCGTCCATTCCTCATCCACAGGTGTATGAAGATGTCTCCATTTCCTCATCAATGTTCTGTTAATTTAATAGAACGCTGGAACCCTCTCAGCTTCAATATTTGTGTTAATTGATGTAACTCTGAGTCTTCCAACTGAGCCTCAATTAACGACGTCCTACCAAACACTTCCTTGAAATGATCCTCATCCTAAAGGAGTGTCTCGGCTATTCTATCATATGATTTCAATCTCTGGTGATGATCACACACGACAGAAAAAAATCTGGAAATTGTTCCTGTAACTATTCTGACGCCTTGGGCGGAATTCTCCGACCCCTCAATCGCCCGGGGCCGGCGTCAATCTCACACCCGCCGTGTCCCGAATTCTCCGCCCCCCGAGATTCAGCTGGGGCGGGAATTGTGCCGCGCCGGTCAGCGGGCCCTCCGCACTGGTCGGCGGGCACCCTGCGGTGATTCTCCGGCCCGTGTCTTTCCCGCCGGTGTGCTTTAAACCACCTCCCTTACGGCGGGATTGGCAGCGCAGGCGGGCTCCGGGGTCCTGGGGGGAGGGCGCGGGGCGACCTGACCCCGGGGGGGTGCCCCCACGGTGGCCTGGCCCGCGATCGGGGCCCACCGACCCGCAGGCGGGCCTGTGATGTGGGGGCACTCTTTTTCTTCCGCCCCCGCCATGGCCTTCACCATGGCGCAGGCGGAAGAGACCCCCTCCTCTGCACATGCGCCAGTATGACGTCAGCAGCCGCTGACGCACTGGCGCATGCGCGGATTTACGCCGGCCGGCAAAGTCCTTTCGGCCCCGGCTGGCATGGCGCCAAAGGCCGTTCACGCCAGCCGGTGGAGCGGGAGCCACTCCGGCGTGGGCCTAGCCCCTCAATGTGAGGGCTTGACCTCGAAAGGTGTGGAGAATTCCGCACCTTTGGGGAGGCCCAACGCCGGAGTGGTTCACGCCATTCCGACATGTCGGGACCTCCGGCCCCACCGGGTAGGGGAGAAACCCGACCCTTATCTTCCTTTGGACTCTCTGTAATCATAGGTGAAGCTACAACCTTCACTCCTGCCAAATTATTCCGCAAAACTAAGTCTACTCTGTCCACTCGTAACTTCTTTTTTTATTCTTCATTTATTTTTTAAAATTTAGAGTCTTTGGGTTGTTGGGGCAAAAGCCACGCAAACACGGGGAGAATGTGCAAACTCCACATGGACAGTGACCCAGAGCCGGGATTGAACCTGGGACCTCGGCGCCGTGCGGCAGCAATGCTAACCACTGCACCACTGCGCTGCCTTCACTGATAGCTTCTTAACCACTTTGACATCTAGTGGGCCTGATAATAAATCACACTCCAATTATACTTTGTACAATGGAACTGGAGTATAATTCTACTTATCCCATTCACTAACACCTTAGCTTTCATTGAAATCACCAGAGAGCAAACCACACACCTCTCCAGCAAGAGAGTTTGCATAGCATCTGTGTCCCTTAAAATAGTTGTGGGTTTGGCTATCATTGGATAACAATGGGATGACCTTCCCCTCAGACAGAAACCCTGCATATCTTCCAAATAGCTGATTTGCCACACTGCTGCCACAGCCCTGTTTACCTCAGGACCCTCATTCACGGTAGAGCTACTGTCTGTCCTGTAGTATTTTCCACTTTTGTTCCCTTTTCAGAATTTTCCTTATGAACCCCAACAAGTCCCATTGGCTTTCCTTGTGACTTCCAACGTACTGAATGAACATGTCCCAATTTATTGCAATGGAAACACTCAGGCATTAGCATCTCACTTCCACCCTCTGTACCTTCCTTCCTGGTCAGAGGAGGAGATCTCAGAGCATTCCCAGCTATCCATTCCTTACCATGGCTACCTGCCTTCCTTCCACTCTCCTACTTCTATCATTTTCAAAGTTATGGGGCTGACGGACCAAAGGTTTAAATTTATGAATCAGCTCATAATCATCAGTCATTATTGCTGCTTATCAAGCAGTTCTAACCCTTTCGGCTTCAAGTGGGTTCTTAACACAGAAGGTAGTGAATTCTTAAATTCATCAAAGAGAATAACTTCTCTCATAGAATTATAGAATTTGCACTGCAAAGGAGGCCATTCGGCCCATCAAGTCTGCCCCGGCTCTTGGTAAGAGCACTTTACATAAGCCCACGCGGCCACCCTATCCCTGTAACCCAGTAACCCCAGCTAACCTTTTTTTAGGACACTAAGGGCAATTTATCATGGCCAATCCACCTAACCTGCACATCTTTGGATTGTGGGAGGAAACCGGAGCACCCGGAGGAAACCCACACAGACACGGGGAGAACGTGCAGACTCCGCACATACAGTGATCCAGCGGGGAAATCGAACCTGAGATCCTGGAGCTGTAAAGCAACTGTGCTAACCACTGTGCTACCATGCTGCCTCATAGGTAGTTTCAACACCCAATGCTCATATCCACCTATTAAAACTGTCCTGCTTCACCTTTTCAAATTCAAAATATGACTGTCCCAGCTGTTTCCTTAAATTCTGAAACATTTGCCTGTATGCCTCCAGAGCTAATTTGTATGCACCCAGAATAGTCTTTTTACCTCATCATAATCCCTAGACACCCACTCTGACAGGAAATCATAAACCTCCTATACATGCCCCGTCAGTTTACTTTGCATGGGTAATGTCCACTTTTTCGCCACTCCATTTGAGTTGCTATTTTCTCAAATGCCATGGAGAATGCCTCAACATGCTTTCCCTCAAATATTGATGGACCCTGTACATATTCAAACATATCCTGACTAGGATTTGGACTGGGAAGGCAAAATCTGCCTTTAACTACAACCACGTTGATATTCCCTCTCTCTCCCTTTCCCCCTTTTTTCCCTGGCTCATCTTTCCATTTCCACATCGAGTTTTTGCATTTCACATGCTCTTTGGAATGCTTCATCTTTTTCCCGCATCTCCATTTAAAAAAATTCCCTCTCATGCTCAAACTGCAATCAAATTCTCTCCAGATGGGTTTCCCCATTAAAAAGTACTTCTGATGCTGTACTACATGGACTACTTGCTCGTGGGCTCTCCTGTCTTTATAACAGACCCAAGCACTCAACTGATAAATCCTTATTCGCCTTAACCGGTACTTCTACTTTTAATTATTTGCCATCTCAAATAACTTGCCTTTATGAAACCCTTGTAAATAAACAATAGAAGTCCTCTGATAAAGGCTTTAGCAGCTTCCAGTTATACTATTACAAACCTGGTGCATCTTGAATATATACTGTACACTAACTCGTCACTGGCTACTGTTCCAAAGATCCCGGACGAGCCCCCAAACTATGTTGCAACACCCTGGACTACTGCATGGACAATTAAAGCCCCACTTAATGCAGAGTCACAACACAGGTGAAATTAGATTTTATTTAAATACCCGAGGTTCTTGGGTGAGGCCAATAAACTACAGTCACCAGGTTGTAACTTTAAACGCAAGTGACCTTTTATTAAGTACAGTATTATAACTAAATGGACAGAAAATGTAACCGCATATCTACTACCCCTTTCCCAATCCCCCTTTCTAGCTCTCTCCACATGCAAAGACAAGCAACACAGAGCAGAAAGGGTGGTGGAAAGTGGGGGGGGGGGATGATAAAAATAAAAGGATAGGGATCTTTGATGAGCTGGATTGACTTCCAGTTAATGTCTTTCTGTTGTCCAGACTTCCATTTTGGTACTTATTTCTTCCAGGGTTGAGGTGATTTTCTCTGACAAGTTTGTCTACCCTTTCTGGAGACTCAGCATCATTTCAGGCTCACAGCAAAGGATGTTCCAAGCATCCATTTCTTTTAGAACAATAAGGCAGTTCTTTCACTTCAGCAAGCATGAGAGAGAGAGAGAGAAAGTGTTCCTTTCACTTCCAAAGTCGAACCACTTCTACCAAGTTCTCTCAGAAAGCATCACGCAAGAAGCAATCACTGACCATTGTCAGGCAGAACACTGATCCTGGCCAATCCATCGGTTGCCAGTTAAGCAAAGAAAGCGATTCCCTCCACAACCGGTTCCTAAGTTCCACCTGGTGTTGAAGAGACTGGCTTCTCCTCTCCCAAACATGGACCCTGGATACACAGTATCCTGACAAACAAGCTCTTTCATTTTGAGTCTTCTGCTTAAAGGCACATCCATGGACCAAAATAATATAAAGGAAATGGGAATAAAGGAAATAAACACAAAGGGCTCTTATGCTATTATTATTTGAACCATTTTTATTTTCCACAATACTGGAATTCATTATATGTTTTGATATTGTTAAAATCTGTCCTTTTGTATGTGCTCCATTTAAAAAACATGAACAAAACAAAATTTCCAATGAAGGGGCGATTTAGCGTGGCCAATCTACCTACCCTGCACATCTTTGGATTGTGGGAGTGAGACCCACGTAGACACGAGGACAATGCGCAAACTCCTCACAGGCAGTGACCCAGGGCCGGGATCAATCGCCGTGTTTTCAGGCAGGTTTTGCATGCTTCGCCCCCTCCAAAACAGCATCATCGCTGTGCACGCCGCAAGCCATTGGGATGGCCTCAGGACGTCACCTGATGGCCCTCCCCCGATGCTCCACCCCGATGGGCTGGGTTCACGAAGGTGCGAGGGACGTGTGGTCCCAGTCATGCGGGAGCATGGCCCAGCGGCTGCGGACTATCCAGCGCCACCACAGTCGGCCAGGAGCTGTGCTGCTGGCCGGGGGGTCTTCCACAAGGGGGGACACTCCCTGAGAGGTTGGGTCAGTGCACGGCCAGCTCAATGTTGTACAGCGCGGCCGCTGCACGTCACCACCATGCACATGCGCGGCCACGGACCCGGCAATTCTCCAGCCATTTATTTCATGGAGGCCGGGTGTTTTACGTGGCGCAGCTGCCAGCCCCTCACCGGTCAAAGGGTCGGTGAGGGGCAGCACCGATGTTACCCACGTAAGGAGCCACAGATGCTCCGCACATAGCCTCAAAATCAGAGAATCTGGCCTATGGTATCTTGGTTGCAATCACTAAAATGCCCACACTGAATGATTTATGCTCACTGTCAGACTCTTAAACAGGAGGTCTCACAACCATAAGATAAAACAACATTGGATACAACTCCACTTTATGTGGAAAACCATTATTAGCTCACTGAGCATCAATGCATATTTACAATACCAGTTACCTAGAGAGACCCATGAGCAGGAGCTCATTTTCCGGTGGTCAATCTCTTGAACAAAACTTCCCCCATGGCTTGTTCCCTGGCTGCAGCGATGTCCTTGTGTGTTGTGTTGGATCCTGGTCCTTGATATATAAGGTAATTCCCTGAATCAGGTCGTTCGATTGCTTTTCAGTGTCTTATCACTCCTGTCATGGCTATACAAAATCACCTGTGTAGGTTAACTTCCTGCTCTTGGCAGAGGTCTGTCTCCCGGTTCATACCAACCCACTGCATCTTGATAAGGCAGGTTAAAAAAACATTTACATATACCCGGAGAGGCCATTGTCTACAAAAGTTGTAGACAGCATGTCTGCGTGCAGTTGGCAAGGAGGCCACCATCTTAAAGACTTGTTCTGTGTATTTGTGTGTGAGTGCATGTGTCTCTGTGTGTGTGCATGTGTGTGATTCTCTGTATGTCTATAAGTACATGTGCGTATGTGTGTGTCAGTTTGTATGTGTGTGTCTCCACATGTCTTTCTGTGCATTGTGCGTGTCTCTGTTCAGTTAAATTTTCTATTTTCAATAAGTCCAATATGATCCCCAGTGATGATGTCTTCAATCAGAATTCTTCTCACTTTGTCCTGATTTCCTCTTTGCTCCATCGTTCTACCAGTGGTAAACTCCATTCATTGGTCTGCACCACAACTAGATTACATTTTACTTACAAACAGAAATAGAAGAGGAAGGAAACTGCCTGACAGTATAACAGAAATTCAGGGTAAATGAGAAAGTTAGAATGATTTTCCTGCAACCCTCACCATAGCTTAAGTACGGTGTTGTGATCTTGAATTCACCCAGTATGAATGTAGCTGAATCCAGTGTCATTCCCATGGTGAGGACATTGACAATGGCTGGATATTGCCAAGTGGAAATATCCCATGTAAATGGTTACGTTGTTCACCTTCACTGGTCTAAAATCCCTGCACCATTGGGAATTACCAACAAGCTCTGTACTGGTGAGTGTCTGAGAGAACAAGTGATTTGCAGCCTTCATTCAGCTCACCACCACTAGAAATCAGTGTTAATAGAGTGCAGATTGTAGATTACTAGATTATTGCTTGCTAAAAGAGTAAGTGGTCAAGCTATAATAAGTAGTGTAATAAATGTTAGCTTTGTTATTGAACGCAAGCTTTGTGCTCTTTGTGAACATTACGACATCCATCCTGATAATAAGAATCACAAAGAACACCACATGGTACCAGAAGTGTGTTCCTAAAACTATAGCAGTAAGTTTAGAAAGTCAGATTAGATTTAAAGAAGAACAATCACGCCACTCAACAGAACCTCAAAGTCAGCACCAAGTTACTGATGGTATGATGGAAGGTCTGAAAAAGTCAGAACACTTCAGGAGGACCGGGAAACTAAGTCTAAACGGGAAAAAATTCAAACAGGAAGTTTTTTTATCTGCCTCCGCGTTGAATCAGCTCCTGATCGTCGAAAAATCGCACTCCTCCTAAGTTTAGCTGGACTGCAGGCACTTGAATGATATAATTTGTTTGAGTTTGAAGACAGCGAGGATCAGAAAATTATGAGCGGGTCATGAACAAATTTGATGTTCATTGTAAAGCGCAAGTGAATGAAACGTATCAGCATTACATGTTTAAAAAAAGATTGCAGCTAAAAAAGAAGAATCGATTTGAGCGGCTGAGCGGTTGTGAGAACGTTTACTTGGAAGACCAATTTTGCCATTGGAAGAAGGTATAAATCTCTGTAAGGCTAGTGAATAAGCCATAAACCAGTATGCAGAGTTTAGGGCTCAAGAAAAAGGCTCGAATTCGGGAAACGTGGCCAACGCCATTAACTCAGTGACACAGTTTAGAAGGCAGCATGCACTGACGGTGGCCATTTTGAAAGTGACACAAGCAGCGTGATGACGTGCACATTCTGTGGCCAAGCCAATGATAGAAAACATTGGCCTGCAAAAGAAAAACAATGTGCCTGATGTGGTAAACTCAATCACTTTGCCTCCCAATGCCGTTTTACTTCAGCGATACCGGCAAATGATTCTACAAAATTGTACCATAGGCATAAAAAGGTACACGGTGTAAAAAATGAAGGGAATAAAGAAAACATTTTTCTTCAAATTCCGATTTCTCTAAGTATACTCTGCAAGATACCTCCTTGGTAGAAGCAATTACAAGAGTTAATAACTTAGACACTGATGAGAAGACAATACTTTAACTATCAGATCTAATAAAAGATTGGACCGTCACATTTAATGTTAATGGGTCTGATTTTCAATTCAAGCTGGACACAGTTGGACATGCAAACTTGATAACAGAGGCAGATTTGAAACTTGTAAATAAGTTTCCAAAGATTAGGAAGTCCAAATGTGGGCTGACAGACTACAACGGGATCGCAATTGCAACAAAAGGTTCCTGCTGTCTTACTGTACAGAACTGTGACATCTGCATACCATTAGAATTTGAAAATTGTCGATGTTACAAAGTCATCACTAATTGGTATAAATGCATTCAATTAAATTTGGTGCAAAAATTCAGACTGCCGACGCAACTCAGCATGAAGCTGAAGGCAAAGAACTTGTTGTAGCAGATGAAATGTCAAGAGCCACGAGTTACAATGATGACAAAGCTTCAGAAGTTATACTAAATGTGGAAGCACAAGCCACGTTTATCGCAAACATGTTGCCAGTGTCTGATGTAGCTTAATTCTGGATCTGAAAACGATACAATACTTCAGCGAGTAATCAAACATCTGAAAGAAGGATGGCCTAATGGCAGCTGCAACAGTTTTAGAAGTGTCAAGGATGACCTGACAGTTGTCAATGGATTCCTGTTGAAAGGTGACAGAATTGTCATACCGTCCTGCCTACGAACAAGTATTCTAGGAAAGATACATGAAGGACATCAAGGGATAGAGAAATGTAAGAGATGTGCCAGGTAAACAGTATATTGGCCAGGCATCGATAAAGATGTTGACAACTACGTTCAAGATTGTAGTGTCTGTCAAACACATCAACCATCCCAGTGCAAAGAAGCATTTGCATCGAGTGAAATTGTGACAAACCCATTGTCAAAGGTGGTGATGGACTTGTTCTATTTCAGAGTAAATGATTATCTGATAATAATCATAGGTTACTATTCCAATTATCCTGAAGTCATAACATTGACAGATTCGACTGCTCACTCAGTCATAAGAGCTGCAAAGTCTGTATTTGCTCGACATGGCATACCCCTAAAAGTCCTGACGGATAATGGACCCTTTTTCAGTAGTTGGGAATGTTTGTCAATTGCAGAAGGCTACAACTTCCAACACGTCACATCCAGTCCGTTATACCCCCATTCGAATGGGAAAGTCGAGAAAGGAGTCGGAATGGTAAAACAACTGTTCAAAAAGGCGTTTGATGATCAAAAGGATTTTTTGTGAACACTGTTAAGCTACAGAGCTACTCCTTTGGCATCAGGTCTGTCGCCTGCCCAGAGTTGAGAGGAAGGAAGCTACGTTACCCCGTTACCAGCCATAACCCTTCCAGTTTTGAATAAACAGCTGATATATGACAAAATGAAACAACAGAAATGCAAACAGAAATCATATTATGATAGGCATGCAAAGCAACTACCTCCACTGAAAGAAGATGTCGTCAGGATACAAAATCCAAATAGTGGATGGTTGGAAAATGCAAAGGTGTTGAATGAGGTTGCTCCACGCCCGTATGTGGTACAAACTGCATCTGGACTGATGTTTCATAGGAATCGATGAGCTTTGTTAAAAGTCAAGAATCCAGTGCATTTTCCAGAATCAACTCTATCACAACCAGACACTATGGCCGGGATTCTCCGCAAAATCCCGGCCAAGTGTTGATGCCAGCTTCAAAACCGGCGCGAGCAGGACAGCACGGTGGCGCAGTGGTAGCACTGCAGTCTCACGGTGCCGAGGTCCCAGGGTCGATCCCAGCTCTGGGTCACTGTCCGTGTGGAGTTTGCACATTTTCCCCGTGTTTGTCTGGGTTTCACCTCCACATCCCAAAAATGTGCAGGGTAGGTGGATTGGCCACACTAAATTGCCCCTTAATTAGAAAAATGAATTGGGCACTCTAAATTTAAAAAAAAACATCACGAGCAACGCCAGCGTCAACGGGCCTCCAGGCCCAGGAATTCTCCCCTTCCTCGGGGGCTAGTACGGCGCCGGAGTGTTGTGCGCTGCTCCGGCGCCGAAAGGCAGCCCAACAAGGCCGGCGCGGATTCGTGCCTGTACGCCACGGCCGGCGCGGGTCCACACATGCTGCGGAGACAGCAACCCGCACGCATGTGCGGACCCACGCCGGCCCCCGGGAAACATGGCGGAGCCTTACAGGGGCCCGGCGCGGAGGAACATAGGTCCCCCCCGAATGAGGCAGCCTGTCGATTGGTAGGCCCCGATCTCAGGCCTGACCACTGTGGAGCCCCCCCCCCCCCCGAATGAGGCCGCCTGTCGATTGGTAGGCCCCGATCTCAGGCCTGACCACTGTGGAGCCCCCCCCCCCCCCCCCCCGAATGAGGCCGCCTGTCAATTGGTAGGCCCCGATCTCAGGCCTGACCACTGTGGAGCCCCCCCCCCCCGAAATCGGATCACGACGCCCCCCCCCAAACCAGGACGGCCCCCGCAGCCAGAACTGTGAGGTCCCGCCGGATGGGACCATACGTAAACCATGCTGGCGGGCACTTGGCACGTCAAGCGCAGAGAATTGCCGCGGGGGCCGCTTTCAATGGCCCCCGGCCAGCACTGCTGCGACTGCGCAGGCCGATTGCAGCCGATTTTCCACCGTGCCCCCCTGGCAATTCTCCGACCCGGCGCAGGATCGGAGAATCATGGCCTATGTTGAGTTTCCGACAGACATGTTGTCAAATAGAACTAATGAACAGACAAGGGACAATTCTGATGGCACTTCGAGTGTATTAAGAAGGTCCACAAGGACAAGAAAACAACCTAATTGTCTGAACTTGTAAACAATGGTACCTGCCACTCTGTAATTGTAATGATGATATGTGATATGACATTGTACAGCTTATGTATAACGCATTCTCGTATACGAAAGTATCAAATGTTTGAAAGTGTTTCAAACATTTTTTTCAAAGACAGACTATTGTTAGTAGAGTGTCGATTATAGATTACTAGATTATTGCTTGCTATAGGAGTAAGTAGTCGCGCTTTAATAAGTGGTGTAATAAATGTTAGCTTTGTTATTGAATTCAGTTCTGTGGTCTTTGTGATTCATCCTGATAATAAGAATCACAAAGAACACCACAACTATGTCCCCCAGAATTGGCTGTTCCACCCTGGGAAATTGCTTACGACTATCCACTCTGTCCATGCCACTGATAATTTTGTAAACTTCTATCAGGTCGTATCCTCAACCTCAGTCGTTCCAGTGAAAACAATCCGGGTTTATCCAACCTCTCCTCATAGCTAACACCCATTACTCCCACACCCATGCCTTACAATCCCTGTACTTCCCTTTTCCCCACACAAGCTATTACAAACACTCAAAGCCTTCTCCTTTCGCCCCTTGCCGATGAAGAATGCAGACAATTTAGCGAGGGGCAGAGCCCCGAGCAGGTCTGATAGCCTCCCATGGACAGGCCTCTCTGACAATCCATTCCTGCCTGCTCCATTGGGAAGGGTCTGCCATAGGAATCTGGGGCTGCTTCTCTGCCTGATTAAGAAGTGTTAAAACTAAACTTAATTGGCTTTTTAATAACCTAAATAACTGACCTGACAGATCAAAGGGACTTCCCTGTTTTCCCTCAATCCTGCCCACATACCAACCCAGGGAAGGTCAGGCTGATGTAGAAAATGATGAATTACCTCAATTTCCACTGAGATTTCGCTACTGTTACCACCACTCAGGGGTCAAACCCTTGGTTTCCCTCCTACACTTTGGAGTACAAACTCCCCAGGAGCCTCCCTCTAATTGGGAGGAAATTCACAGAATATAAACCCCTACCTGGGAGCAGGTTGGGGAGGGTGACCCTGTGGGATGAGGAGTAGTGTAATTATAGTATTGTGAGTAGAGTAAATAAACCTAGTTGTTATCCTGCCTACCTGGTGTGGTATTAAATCCTTACAGTCAGCTATCACAGCAACAAACTCATGTTTCTTTAAACCTCGAACACACAATCTCAGTTGTTTACACTGCAGTTCCAACAAAAGTTCACTGTGTCTCTTTCAACCCTGTCTGTCTATTGGCTTGTTTTCCTGGGGGTGGGAAAGTGGCATTTTAGTGCTTTCCTCATTGGACAATGTGTGAGCCACCAGCTGCTGTCTAACTGCCCTGCCCTCTGCTTCCTTCTGACTGTCACAAAACAAGGGCCCAGCAACATCTGGCTTGATATCCCCAGCTCATTGGATTACACAAAACATAGAAACAGGTCATTCTGCCCAACCAGCTCTTGCTGGCATTTATGCTCCACTCGAACCTACTCACATACTTCGTTCACTCAGACTATCATTGTAAACTTCTATTCTCATTGCCCTCATTTCTTTGTCTAGCCTTCCCTGCATGTATTGGGGCAGCACGGTAGCAGAGTGGTTAGCACAGTTGCCTCACAACTCCAGGGTCCCAGGTTCGATTCCCGGCTTGGGTCACCCACTGCCTGCACGTTCTCCCCATGTCTGTGTGGGTTTCCTCTGGGTGCTCCAGTTTCCTCCCACAGTCGAAAGATGTGCAGGTTAGGATTGGCCATGCTAACTTGCCCTTAGTGTCCAAAAAGGTTGGGTGGGGTTACTGGGTAACGGTGATAGGGTGGAGGCATGGGCTTGGGTAGGGTGCTCCTTCTAAGGGCCGGTGCAGACTCAGTGGGCCGAATGGCCTCCTTCTGCACTGTAAATTCTATGATTAACAGAGGACTTCAAAAATCCTATTCTGGTAGTGTGGCCCCTTTAAAGGGTGATTATTTGCCGGTCACGTGACCCAATCGGAGCCTATAACACTGGAGCACATAAACCCTGACCAATGGGAAGTGAGCACGGAGTCTGGTGAGTGTGGATACGGGAGTCAAGGAGTTGTTACGGGCCAGGGCTTAGAGAACCCCAGAGTGTATCATGGAGTTCACCTGACCCACAACCTTTACTAGATGGTGGTATGGGGAGCACACGGCTCACTCTACAGGTGTGGTACAGCAGAAATGGAAAAGTATTTTTTAAAGCAAAACAATGTTTATTCTATGAACTCAAGTTAACCTTTTTAAAACATACAGTGAACATCTTAGCAACCATTAATTCAAATACAACCCCCAAAGAGTACAACACTAAGTGATGGAACCATCAATTCTACGGACACGTGCTTGTAGGATTAGAATAGCGGTTTTAATATACTTACAACAGAGCCAGCCTGTTCGCCGTTGAACTTTCGATGAACTGGCCGGCTGGCTCTGTGGCACGGATCTTTATACAGCAGCTCCAGGGGGAGGAGTTCTGGGCGGAGCCAAGGGGGGAGCCCAGTACAAATTCTCGAGTACTCCCAGATCTACTCCCCCTGGTGGTCAGGTAGTGCAACTGCACTTACAATACCGGTACATATATACAATGGGAACAGAGTGACATTGGTAACTTATAATACCGTGTGAATCTCATTCACCACACTAAGTAAACCTTTAAGCTTTCCTTTTTAACATCCATACGACTGAAAAACAAAACCTATATCAGAAGCACATCAGGTTAAAGTCACTACTGAAAACATTTAGAATTCTGAATTCACCAAATAATCACGAGATAGTCTTTTGATGGCAGAGAGAACAGCAGTACACCTGCTTGGTCTGGCTTCAGCTCCAACACTGAAAACAAAATTAAAACACACCTTGCAGCCTGCTCAAAAACGAAAGTAAAAAACTGACAGACAGCCCAGCTCCACCCGCTCTTTGACATCACTGCAGGAGTAAACACCCATTTCTTAAAGGTACTCTCACTACAGATATTTATATGCACACCCATTTATTTTTTTTTTATAAATGTTTTTATTCAGTTTTCATATTTTATATTGAACAAATTACAAATTGTTAGGAGAGAAAAAGAACAACAAAAAAAAAAAACACAACAAACAAACACGCAAAAATTAACATACATATTTACAGGTAAGCATCTTCGTAGTAGTAACTGCGCCCGCCCCCCCCCCCCAACATGTTTATTTAGTTTGGTTTTGGGCCTTAGCTAGCCATCGAACCCCCGTACCGAACCTGTAGCCCCTCCCGCTACCTTCCCCCGACTATTCTTCCTCTTGTACATTGGCCACAAATAGGTCCCGGAACAGTTGCATGAATGGCTCCCACGTTCTGTGGAAGCCGTCGTCCGACCCTCGGATGGCAAATTTGATTTTCTCCATTTGGAGAGATTCCGAGAGGTCGGACAGCCAGTCCGCAGCTCTGGGCGGTGCTGCTGACCGCCAGCCAAACAGGATTCTACGGCGGGCGATCAGGGAGGCAAAGGCAAGGGCATCCGCCCTCCTCCCCAGGAATAGATCTGGCTGTTCTGAAACCCCGAAGACCGCCACTATCGGGCATGGCTCCACCCTCACTCCCACCACTTTGGACATTACCTCGAAGAAGGCTGTCCAGTACTCCACGAGTCTGGGGCAGGACCAGAACATGTGGGCGTGGTTGGCCGGGCCTCTTTGGCACCGTTCACATCTGTCTTCCACCTCCGGGAAGAACCTACTCATACGGGTTCTTGTTAAGTGGGCTCTATGTACCACTTTTAGTTGCGTCAGGCTGAGCCTTGCGCACGTGGAGGTGGAGTTGACCCTATGCAGTGCTTCGCTCCAGAGTCCCCACCCTATCTCCATCCCCAGGTCGTCCTCCCATTTCCTTCTTGTTGCGTCCAGTACGGTGTCGTCCCTATCTACCAGTCGGTCATACATGTCACTACAGTTCCCTTTCTCTAGGATACTTGCGTCCAGTAGGTCTTCCAGTAGTGTCTGTCGTGGCGGTTGTGGGTACGTCCTTGTCTCCTTTCGTAGGAAGTTTTTGAGCTGCAGGTACCGTAGCTCGTTCCCCCCAGCTAGCTGAAACTTCTCTGTCAGTTCGTCCAGTGTTGCGATCCTGTCGTCCGTGTATAGGTCCCTGACTGTCAGTGTCCCCCCGTCCTGCCTCCACCTTTTGAAGGTGGCGTCAGTCAGTGCTGGTGTGAACCTATGGTTGTTGCAGATGGGAGCCCTGTTCGACATTTTGGTCAGGCCAAGTTGCTGCCGCAGTTGGTTCCAGGATTGGAGGGTGGCTGTCACCACTGGGCTGCTGGAGTGTTTTTTGGGTGGGGATGGGAGTGCTGCCGTGGCGAGGGCCCGGAGGGAGGTTCCCATGCAGGAGGCCTCCTCCGCACGCACCCACTCAGCCTCTGGCTCCTGGATCCATCCCCTTACTCGCTCGGCTGTTGCTGCCCAGTGGTAGAATTGTAGATTCGGGAGGGCTAGCCCTCCCCTGGTTTTTGTTTTTTGTAAGACCTTCTTTGGGATCCTAGCATTTTTACCCCCCCATACGAACGCCATGATGAGTTTGTCCAGCGCTTTGAAAAAGGCCTTGGGGATGTAGATCGGAATGGATCTAAACAGGAAGAGGAACCTGGGCAGTACGTTCATTTTGATCGTCTGAACTCTCCCCGCGAGGGAGAGCGGGAGTGTGTTCCATCTTTGCAGGTCCTTTTTAACTTCCTCCGTCAGGCTGGTGAGGTTCCATTTGTGGATCCCTTTCCAGTCATGGGCTATTTGGATCCCCAGGTAGCGGAATTTATGTCGGGCTTGATTGAACGGCAGCCCCTTTAGTGCTGCCCCCCCCCCCCCTTGCGGGTGTACTGGGAAGATCTCACTTTTGCTCATGTTGAGTTTGTAGCCCGAGAAGGCTCCAAACTCTTTCAGGAGCGCGATGATTCCGTCCATGCTGCTTTGTGGGTCCGAGATATAGAGGAGCAGATCATCCGCATAGAGTGAGACTCTGTGCTCTCTACCTCCCCTTCGGATCCCCCTCCAATTTTTTGCTGCCCTGAGCGCGATTGCTAGCGGTTCAATTGCTAGTGCGAACAGCAGCGGGGACAGTGGGGCACACCCATTTATAAACACCCTTTTCGAAAAGGTACTCTCACATGACAGAGTAAAGACCTGTATTATTTACCACTGTACCTGTACATAGTTCAACCTTATTGAGCACTTTTCCAGGAGAGAAGCGAGCACTTTTCCAGGAGACACATCCGGAGTGAGACTCGTACAGAGTGGGGATTGAAACTTGGTAATTTGGTGCAGTGAGGTAATTCGGTGCAGAGTGTGAGGAGGTGCTTTTTAACCCTGGTAAGTGACTGGTAAGTAGTCTCTCTTTTTCTTTTCATTGTCTAATTTATTTATTTTTATTTTGAAATTCTAGTTGTTTAAGTTTACCAAGGGTTTAAGACATGGCAGGAGATCCCAGACCCGTGTCATGCTCCTCGTGTGCGATGTGGGAGCTCAGGGACACGTCCACTGTCCCTGGCTCCTTCACGTGCAAGAAGTGTGTTCAGTTGCAGCTCTTGTTAGACCGCTTGACGGCTCTGGAGCTGCGGATGGACTCACTTTGGAGCATCCGCGATGCTGAGGAGGTCGTGGATAGCACGTTTAGCGAGTTGGTCACACCGCAGGTGAAGGTTACTGAGGGAGATAGAAAATGGGTGACCAAAAGAAAGAGCAAGAGTAGGAAGGCAGTGCAGGTGTCCCCTGCGGTCATCTCCCTGCAAAACAGATATACCGCTTTGGATACTGTTGAGGAAGATGACTCACCAGGGGAAGGCAGCAGCAGCCAGGTTCATGGCACCGTGGCTGGCTCTGCTGCACAGCAGGGCAGGAAGAAAAATGGCAGGGCTATAGTGATTGGGGACTCGATCGTAAGGGGAATAGACAGGCGGTTCTGTGGACGCAATCGAGACTCCAGGATGGTATGTTGCCTCCCTGGTGCAAGGGTCAAGGATGTCTCGGAGCGGCTGCAGGACATTCTGGGGGGGGGGGGGAGGGTGAACAGCCAGCTGTCGTGGTGCACATAGGCACCAACGATATAGGTAAAAAACGGGATGAGGTCCTACAAGCGGAATTCAGGGAGTTAGGAGTTAAACTAAAAAGTAGGACCTCAAAGGTAGTAATCTCAGGATTGCTACCAGTGCCACGAGCTAGTCAGAGTAGGAATTTCAGGATAGATAGGATGAATGCGTGGCTTGAGAGATGGTGCAAGAGGGAGGGATTCAAATTCTTGGGGCATTGGGACCGGTTCTGGGGGAGGTGGGACCAGTACAAACCGGACGGTCTGCACTTGGGCAGGACTGGAACCGATGTCCTAGGGGGGGTGTTTTCTAGAGCTGTTGGGGAGGGTTTAAACTAATGTGGCAGGGGGATGGGAACCAATGCTGGAAGTTGGAAGGTAGTAAAACAGGGACAGAAACAAAAGGAAGTAAGGGGAAAAGTGCAAGGCAGAGAAGACATAGTCAGAAATCCATAAGGGCGACAGTACAAGGTACAGTGACTGAGGGGAGCACAGTGAATAGGCCCAGTAATAACAAAAGGAATAAAACTGGAGATGTTAAGATTCAAAACAGAGGTAAAAAAACCAACATAAGTGTACTTTACCTGATTGCTCGTAGTATTCGGAATAAAGTAAATGAGTTGGTGGCACAAATCATCGTAAATGACTATGATTTAGTGGCCATTACTGAAACATGGTTAAAGGATGGTCACGACTGGGAGTTAAATATCCGAGGGTATCAAACTATTCGGAAGGACAGAGTGGATGGTAAGGGAGGTGGTGTTGCTCTGTTATTTAAGGATGACATCCGGGCCTCACGGTAGCATGGTGGTTAGCATCAATGCTTCACAGCTCCAGGGTCCCAGGTTCGATTCCCGGCTGGGTCACTGTCTGTGTGGAGTCTGCACGTCCTCCCCGTGTGTGCGTGGGTTTCCTCCGGGTGCTCCGGTTTCCTCCCACAGTCCAAAGATGTGCGGGTTAGGTGGATTGGCCATGCTAAATTGCCCGTAGTGTAAGGTTAATGGGGGGATTGTTGGGTTACGGGTATACGGGTTACGTGGGTTTAAGTGGGGTGATCATTGCTCGGCACAACATCGAGGGCCGAAGGGCCTGTTCTGTGCTGTACTGTTCTATGTTCTAATAGTAAGCGATGACATCGGTGCTATGGAGGATAAGGTTGAATCCATTTGGGTGGAAATCAGGAATAGTAAGGCGAAAAAGTCACTGATAGGAGTAGTCTATCGGCCACCAAATAGTAACAAGATGGTGGGGCAGGCAATAAACAAAGAAATAACTGATGCATGTAGAAATGGTACAGCAGTTATCATGGGGGATTTTAATCTACATGTCGATTGGCTTAACCAGGTCGGTCAAGGCAACCGTGAGGAGGAGTTTATAGAATGTATCCGCGATAGTTTCCTAAAACAGTATGTAATGGAACCTACGAGGGAACAAGCGGTCCTAGATCTTGTCCTGTGTAATGAGACAGGATTGATTCATGATCTCATAGTTAGGGATCCTCTCGGAAGGAGCGATCACAATATAGTGGAATTTAAAATACAGATGGAGGGTGAGAAAGTAAAATCAAATACTAGTGTTTTGTGTTTAAACAAAGGAGATTACAAGGGGATGAGAGAAGAACTAGCTAAGGTAGACTGGGAGCTAAGACTTTATGGTGGAACAGTTGAGGAACAGTGGAGAACCTTCCAAGCGATTTTTCACAGTGCTCAGCAAAGGTTTATACCAACAAAAAGGAAGGACGGAAGAAAGAGGGAAAATCGACCGTGGATATCTAAGGAAATAAGGGAGAGTATCAAATTGAAGGAAAAAGCATATAAAGTGGCAAAGATTGCTGGGAGATTAGAGGACTGGGAAATCTTTAGGGGGCAACAGAAAGCTACTAAAAAAGCTATAAAGAAGAGTAAGATAGAGTATGAGAGTAAACTTGCTCAGAATATAAAAACAGACAGTAAAAGTTTTTACAAATATATAAGACAAAAAAGAGTGGCTAAAGTAAATATCGGTCCGTTAGAGGATGAGAAGGGAGTTTTAATAATGGGAAATGAGGAAATGGCTGAGGAACTGAACAGGTTTTTTGGGTCGGTCTTCACAGTGGAAGACACAAATAACATGCCAGCGACTGACAGAAATGAGGCTATGACAGGTGAGGACCTTGAGAGGATTGTTATCACTAAGGAGGGAGTGATGGGAAAGCTAATGGGGCTAAAGGTAGACAAGTCTCCTGGCCCTGATGGAATGCATCCCAGAGTGCTAAAAGAGATGGCTAGGGAAATTGCAGATGCACTAGTGATAATTTACCGAAATTCACTAGACTCTGGGGTGGTCCCGGTGGATTGGAAATTAGCAAACGTGACGCCACTGTTTAAAAAAGGAGGTAGGCAGAAAGCAGGAAATTATAGGCCAGTGAGTTTAACTTCGGTAATAGGGAAGATGCTGGAATCTATCATCAAGGAAGAAATTGCGAGGCATCTGGATAGAAATTGTCCCATTGGGCAGACGCAGCATGGGTTCGTAAAAGGCAGGTCATGCCTAACTAATTTAGTGGAATTTTTTGAGGACATTACCAGTGCAGTAGATAACGGGGAGCCGATGGATGTGGTATATCTGGATTTCCAGAAAGCCTTTGACAAGGTGCCACACAAAAGGTTGCTGCATAAGATAAAGATGCATGGCATTAAGGGTAAAGTAGTAGCATGGATAGAGGATTGGTTAATTAATAGAAAGCAAAGAGTTGGGATAAATGGGTGTTTCTCTGGTTGGCAGTCAGTGGCTAGTGGTGTCCCTCAGGGATCCGTGTTGGGCCCACAATTGTTCACAATTTACATTGATGATTTGGAGTTGGGGACCAAGGGCAATGTGTCCAAGTTTGCAGATGACACTAAGATGAGTGGTAAAGCGAAAAGTGCAGAGGATACTGGAAGTCTGCAGAGGGATTTGGATAGGTTAAGTGAATGGGCTCGGGTCTGGCAGATGGAATACAATGTTGACAAATGTGAGGTAATCCATTTTGGTAGGAATAACAGCAAACGGGATTATTATTTAAACGATAAAATATTAAAGCATGCCGCTGTTCAGAGAGACTTGGGTGTGCTAGTGCATGAGTCACAGAAGGTTGGTTTACAAGTGCAACAGGTGATTAAGAAGGCGAATGGAATTTTGTCCTTCATTGCTAGAGGGATGGAGTTTAAGACTAGGGAGGTTATGTTGCAATTGTATAAGGTGTTAGTGCGGCCACACCTGGAGTATTGTGTTCAGTTTTGGTCTCCTTACTTGAGAAAGGACGTACTGGCGCTGGAGGGTGTGCAGAGAAGATTCACTAGGTTAATCCCAGAGCTGAAGGGGTTGGATTATGAGGAGAGGTTGGGTAGACTGGGACTGTACTCGTTGGAATTTAGAAGGATGAGGGGGGATCTTATAGAAACATTTAAAATTATGAAGGGAATAGATAGGATAGATGCGGGCAGGTTGTTTCCACTGGCGGGTGACAGCAGAACTAGGGGGCATAGCCTCAAAATAAGGGGAAGTAGATTTAGAACTGAGTTTAGGAGGAACTTCTTCACCCAAAGGGTTGTGAATCTATGGAATTCCTTGCCCAGTGAAGCAGTTGAGGCTCCTTCATTACATGTTTTTAAGGTAAAGGTAGATAGTTTTTTGAAGAATAAAGGGATTAAGGGTTATGGTGTTCGGGCCGGAAAATGGAGCTGAGTCCACAAAAGATCAGCCATGATCTAATTGAATGGCGGAGCAGGCTCGAGGGGCCAGATGGCCTACTCCTGCTCCTAGTTCTTATGTTCTTATGTTCTTATTATTGTTCCAATAAATAACTGTCTGATTGAAGCAGCCTCCTTGTAGATACTTCACGGTATTACACCTATGTTCAGACAGTCAACAGATATTTATGAAAGAGAAATCATGTTTAACAAATGTGTTAAGAATTTTTTGAGGAAATAAACAAGCCTCAGATATAGATAGGACGTAAGGTTTGAAACTGAGCTTTGCCTTAGCAGAAACTGAGGTTTGTGTGCCACGAGTGATCTCCAGAAAGTGTTTATTTTACAGCTCGTTTGTCCGGTAAACAACTTTTTTATCTGATTAATCAATAATTAACAACATGTTTGTTCCCCTTGATTTAAAGATTGTGCAAGTTCCTGTACTTAAGCCAAGCAATTCTGGTGATAACAGAACAGTTTGGAGTGAGACGCAGTCTACAGCAGCACAATAGTGAACGAGTAAAGAACTTTCTACAAGTAAATCACAATGAACAGTAAAATTACTGTCACCGTCATCGCTTTCTTCATACTGTACCTGTCACCAACGCAATGTAAGAAATCATTCCGAGAATCGTATTGTATCTTTAACCATTATTTAGTCGTCTTACTCATCTAGTCATCTGCTCAGCTGGGGGCTGTGGCCAGGCTGCTCTTCACTGCATGGAAACATGGAGATTGGGCTTCATAGAGTCACATTTGTGTGTGTGTGCAATTGTGGTGTCTGGGTGTTTGTGTTTGTGATGTTTACGTGTGTGCGTTTGAGTGTAGATGTGTGGTGTGTGTGTGTGTTTGGTGTGTGTGGCTGTATGTTTGTGTGTGTATCTGACTCCATGTGTGTGGTGCGCGTGTGTATCTGGTGTGTGTGGCTGTGTTTGTGTTTGTGTGTGGTATATGTGTATGTCTCTGTGTGTGTTGTGTTTACATGTTGTGGTTTGTGTATATGTTTGTGTGTATGTTTGTACATATGTGTGTATTTGTATATGTGTGTTTGAGTGTGTGTTTGTTTGAGTGTCTGTTTGTTTGAGTGTGTGTTTGTTTGAGTGTGTGTTTCTGTCTATCTGCCTCCCTGTGTGTCATGTTTATGCATGTGTGTTTGTGCCAGTGCGTGTGTGTGTATGTATGTGTGTGCCTGTTCGCAGTGTGTGTATATGTATTAAATTTAAAGAAAAAGTAACGTTTGTGTGAAGGCAAGTGGCAGGTCAGAAGATTGGAAAGAATATAAAGAACAGCAAAGAATAACAAAAAGATTGGTGACAAGGGAAAAACTAGAGTACTGGAGAAAGCTAACTAGTAATATAAAGACAGGTAATAAGAGTTATGTCGTGTTATTCACCCTGAGGTAACACGGACTGCAACTGGATGCAGTTGTACTTGAAAGTAGGCACCAAACTGTGATGTTAGTTCAATACGCTTTATTGAACTTGTTAAGCAGTGCACAGTTTGCTGTGGGTTTGACACTCTACTAATCTAAGCATGCTTGCTATAACTAACTAGACCAGACTAACTCTGAGCCACGTGTAGAAGGTGCTAACTGATATATATACCCTGACTGTCACTACAGTTGTCACCAGTGGAAAGAGGCAGAGTGTTGATGCCTCGTGTGTTTTATAGTGGGAGACCACCCTCTAGTGTTCTGCCTGGTGATTGGTTGTGTTGTGTCCTCTGTGTTGATTGGCTGTACTGGGTGTCTGTCACTGCCTGTCTGCATCTTATTATGTGCATGAATGCATATCATGACAAGTCACTATAGATATTTAAATAAGACAAGTGCTAACAACATGAACATTGGTCCTGTAGAAAGTCTGTCTGTGGATTTGATAGTGGTGAATTGGGTTATGACATCACTATGGAGGACGTAAATGACATTCTCGAAACAGCTGTAAAACAGGAAATGGAAGGGAGGGAGGGAGGAACTTTGGAAAATGACAATAACCAGGGAAGTAGTTTTGAACAAATTCAGCCTATGAGCTGACAAATTCCCTGATCGTATGGACTTCGCCCGAAGATCTTGTAAGAAGTGGCTAATGCCACTTACCCTTACCAACTTTTACAGATGCACTATAGAGAGCATCCTCTCGGGCTGCATCACAGCCTGGTATGGCAACTGCTCGGCCCAGGACCGCAAGGAACTTCAGAGAGTCGTGAATACCGCCCAGTCCATCACACGAACCTGCCTCCCATCCATCGATTCCATCTACACCTCCCGCTGCCGGGGGAAAGCAGGCAGCATAATCAAGGATCCCTCCCACC
The DNA here is from genome assembly GCF_902713615.1 of Scyliorhinus canicula. NCBI lineage: Eukaryota > Metazoa > Chordata > Chondrichthyes > Carcharhiniformes > Scyliorhinidae > Scyliorhinus > Scyliorhinus canicula. The sequence goes on from NC_052148.1 coordinate 228,050,487, forward strand.
CGGCTTACTCACTTTTCCAACTTCTTCCATCGGGCAGGAGATTCAGAAGTCTGAGAACACGGACGAACAGACTCAAAAACAGCTTCTTCCCCACTGTCACCAGACTCCTAAACGACCCTTTTATGGACTGTCCTCATTAATACTACACCCTGTCTGCTTCATCCGATGCCAATGCTTATGTAGTTACATTGTATATATTGTGTAGCCCTATTATGTATTCTCATGTACTTTCTTGAATTCTGTTCAATTCCCTTTCTTCCAATGTACTGAATGATCTGTTGAGCTGCTTGCAGAAAAATACTTTTCACTGTACCTCCGTACACGTGACAATAAACAAATCCAATCCAATCCAATCCAATCCAATGCGATAGCATTGAACTTGGAAGAAGTGGCTAATTAGATAGCATTGGTTTTAATTTTCCAAACTTCTCTAGTTTCAGGGAAGGTTCCATTAGATTGGAAGTGTTATAGAATGTTATTATCATGCATCTTCTTTTTAAATCCAATACTGACGTTATCAGTAAGTGATGTGATGTAATTGGTTGTTGTTGTTGTTGCCTGTGTATATCTGCATTTATCTGCCGTTAGTTTTAGTTATATTGTCACTGTTATTTCGATGTTTAACTATCTGCTCCTGTTTTGAGTTCATACTGTATTTTAAATTTATAACATCTGTCAGAGGGAAAATGTTAGAATCTATTATTAAAGATGTTGTAGCAAGGCACTAGGCAAAATTCAATACAATCAGCTGGAGTCAACATAGTTTTGTGAAAGGGAAATCATGTTTAACCAACGTATTGAACTTCTTTGAAGGAATCACATATGCTGTGGATAAAAGGGAACTGATGGATTTACTATACTTTGTTTCCAGACAGCATTTGATAATGTGCCACATCAAAGGTCATTACAGAAAATAAAAACTCATGGTGCAGGGAGTAACATATTGGCACGGATTGAAGATTGGCTAGCTAACATGAAGTAGTTGGCATAAATGGCTCTTTTTCTGGTTGGCAGGATGTGGCGAGTGCTGTGCCACAGTGATCGTCCTGGGGCCTCAACCTTTTACAATTTATATAAATGACATGCATGAAGGGACTGAAGGCATTGTTGCTAAATTTACTGATAACGCAAAGGTAGGTAGGAACGTAAATTGTGAAGAGGACGTAAGGAGGTTACAAAGGGACTTAGATAGTTTCAGTGAGTGGGCAAAACTCTGGCAAATGGAGTATAATGTGGACAAATGAGAAATTGTCCATTTTGGCAGGAAGAATAAAAAAAACATTATCTAAATGATGAGAGATTGCACAACTCTGAGGTGCAGAGGGATCTGGGTGTCCTAGTACATGAATCATAAACGTGTACAGATCAAGTAAGTCATTAGGAAATCTCATAGAATATTTTCAATTCTTGTGAGGGGAGGTGGTTACAAAAGTAGCAAGTTTATGCTTCAGTTGTAAAGGGCATTGATCTGCAATATTGTGTCCAGAAATGGTCTCCTTATCTAAGGAACAATGTAAATCAGCAGTTCAGAGAAGGTTTACTAGATTAATACCAGGAATAGGCAGGCTGGCTTTTGAAGAAAGGTTGAAAAAGAAAATGAAATGAAAATGAAGTTATGTTTGTATCCATTAGAGTTTAGAAGGGGTGGCATGGTGGTGCTCAGGTTAACGCTGTGGCCTCACAGTCCCAGGGACCCTTGTTTGCTTCTGGCCTGGGGTCAGTCTGTGTGGAGTTTACATGGTGTCTTCCTGTCTGTGTGGGATCTCGCTGAATTCAATGGTTTCCTCCCACAGTCCTGAGACATGCAGGTTTGGCGGATTTGCTACATTAAATTGCACCTTAGTCTGTCTGAGTGCATGAGTATTGGCTTTGCTTGATGTGGTGTAATGTCCCTCAAGCTCTTAGCCTCTGGAGACAGACTAGTGATCTTTCCAAGGGCTAATTTGCTACAGAAAGAGACAACAGTCTGACCTATGCACTGTCAACATGAGGAAAGGTTGAGAGAGAGAGTTCAAAAACTATAGGAGGCGAGCTGATTGACACAATCAAGATCCTGAGGGGTATTGACTGGGTGAATGTGCAGAGGGTGTTTTCTCTTGTCGGAGAATACGGAACTAGGGGTCACCGTTTAAAAATAAGGGATCACTCCTTTACAACAGGCTTGAGGGGCCGAGTGGCCTACACCTGCTCCAAATTCAATGTCACTTTGTAATTTGTTTAGCTGCTTTCAAAGGGACTAAAGAATTCTGGACTGAGAGTTTACTTGCTCTGTTGTCATGGGGAACCTTGACAAAAATATACCTTTCCCCCCCTTTGCTGGCAGTGGGATCCTTTGTTCCTTCAGCTGACCAATGGGGTTTCCCATCGTGGCCAGCCCACGCCATCGGGAAACCCAGCGATGTGGGTGTGCTGCCAGAAAAGCGGATGATCCCGCCAACAGAGATTTCCACTGATGGGCTTTTCGGGAACATCCAAATGTTACTATAGTCTTGTGACTTCAATGGGTGTGTAGGATGGAATAGGAGGAGATAGGGTGATAGGGAGGAGGTAGTGGATTGAGAGGGTGGGAGAAGGTTGGGTTGAGGGAGTTGAGGGGGCTGACAAGGGTGAGGGGGGTGATAGGGGTGAGGGGGGACCTGGCTCTCTCAGCACCATCCCAGCTCCGTATCCATCTCCAGGTTGTCCCCATCCTCCTGGAGATGAGAATCCTGTCCAGCAGCCCTGCTGGATTGGAAGTGGAATAGAGGGAACAGGAAATCTCCTGATTCCCCATTTCCACCTCCATGATGAAAACATCATCAAATACAGATAAATGGATACTTCTGTCAAATCAAAACACTTGTTTAAGTGTGTGTAATCTTTTCCTGTCACAGGCACATTTACCATAAGGACGAGGGTGCAGCCACGTTGCCAGTGTATCAACTACATTTCTCAGCCCATCAATCCACACCGCATGAAGGATATTGAAATACTTCCAATCAGTTCCCATTGTTCACATCTAGAAGTGATGTAAGTCTTATTCACCAACTAACTGTTTGTGAATATAATGGTATTTATAAAGAATCAATATGTTTATTTCCCATTGTTTGTGGGTAGCTCGGGGGCAGGAACAATCCAATGGGTTATCAGGTGGGAATTGGAACGGGATCCCGAGAAATGAAGGAGTCAAGAGAGAGAAGACCAACTCTGCAGAAGAACAATTTGATGTTGGAATGTTCTCAAAGTAGGAACCAAGGGCGGAATTCTCCGCTCCTGCAAAAAATCGGGAAGGCCGTCGTGAACTCGGCCGAGTTTCACGACAGCCTCGGAGGCCGCTCCTCTCACCTTATTCACCCCCACCCGGGGGGCTAGGAGCGGCGTTCCGTAACTCTCGGCGGCCGGGCCTTGACGCTTGCGTCAAGGCAGCGCGCCAAGAATGACGCGACGGCGGCACCTAAGTGACGTCAGCCGTGCATGCGCAGGTGGGCCGGCTCCAACCCGCGCATGCGCGGCTGATGTCACGACGGCTGACGGCTCAAACCCGCGCATGCGCGGTTGCCGTCTTCCCCTCCGCTGCCCCGCAAGACGTGGTGGCTTGATCTTGCGGGGCGGCGGAGGGGAAAGAGTGCATCGCTTTGAGATGCTGGCCCGACGATCGGCGCACTCAATGAGTTCATTGAGGTCAGTTTAGGCCAAGAATGTACATTTCCTGGGGGCTGAGTTAAGGACTGAACTAGAGACAGGAACTGGACAGAATAACATGGCTGCTATAGAAACTGGAGCTCTCTGGATTGTTACCAATATTGTACAATCTGTAATACGGCAAGTTCCCTTCCCCACTGACAGAAAAGCAAAATACTGCAGTCATTGAAAATCTGAAAGGCGGAGCGACACGTCCCTTTTCCGGAAGAGCCACTGAGGCACTGAATAGGTCACTGATGGGTCTTTCCCTGGGTTCACGGACCCAGAGACCAGCAGCTCTTCTGTACTCAGTAGCTCCACCAGGGAAGCACTGGCTGCTGCTGGTACAGCATCTACCCAGGCCTCAGATCATAGGGAGACCCAGGTACAGATACAGACGGCAGGGAAGTGTATGCAGCATGGGGGGTCTTGGGGAATGGGACTGACTGCAAAAGCAGACCATTGAGTTTGCTCCACTATTCAATGAGATTCTTGACTGCTCAGATGGGATAATCCACAACTCCACTTTCCTGCTTTATGCCCATAACCCTTGATTCCTTTACTTACTAAAAACCTATCACAGCTGTGAACATACTGAAGGAACCAGCCTCTACACCTCTCTGCAGTAAAGAATTCCACAGATTGACTACCCTCTGACAGAGATAATCTGCCTCTCTGTCTTGCCCTGTTTTATTATACTGCACCTGCCACATTGTGGTTTTCACCGCACTCCCTTCCTGATGCCGGGTCCCTCAATCAGGCACAGAGTGCCTTTCAACACGTCACCCGTCCACTGGGAGTCTGTAAACAAAAATGCCAGAGTTTGATCTTCCCTGCACAGAGAGCACACACCAGTACCGACTTAATACCAACAGTGAAAGCCTGCGGCCCTGAAGTGGACATTCATTAATTGGGCCTCAATTGTTGGTGGTATTGGAAGGCCGTCAACGGGCTTTCTCTCCGTGGTGGCGATGATCCCTGCTTGCCACTTTCCAGTCCAATTAAATGACCCGACACCTCATGGGGTGCGATTCTGCCCAATATCTCAGATCAATGACCTTTCATCAGAGATGGAGAATGCTTCATAGACATAAAGACATAGAATTTGCAGTGCAGAAGGAGGCCACTTGGCCCATCGAGTCAGCATCGACCCTTGGAACGAGCATCCCACATCTCCTCCCCACCCAGTATCCCCACCTAGCCTTTTTAGGACACTAAGGGGCAATTTAGCATGGCCAATCCACCTAACCTGTACATCTTTGGACTTTCTTATATTTTTAATAACTTGGAGGTCTTGTGGCACAGCCGTAACACCCTGAACTCTGGGCCAGACGTTCCTGGTTCAAGTCCCACATCAGGACTTGACAGTGACGGAGGTGCACACATATCTTGACTAAGCAGGTTGGTTATCAGCCTGAAAATGCTTCAGGTATGCCAGATGGCAGGCGTTAGGAGTGGGAGAGTTTCTTGTTAAGCCACAGTGCAGAAGACAATGGAAAACCACTGTGGTTCCTTGTCAAGAATAATCATGGCCACTCCAATGGAAGTCCATGGTTGTCAATGCCCTCTCAGGTCAGGCTTGTCTAACGTTATTAAGCAGGGGGGCATATTTATATAATATCCTCGCTCAAGGAGCTGATGAGCACATTTCAGAAGAGTCTGATGGAACAATAAACTGAATATAAAACAAGAAGGTAGGGGTTTAAAGAAAGAAACAAGTGGAATCCCACTCCCAGCTCACTGTTTACCCCGGGCCCTGCTCACTGTTTATCCTGGGCCCAGTTCTCCGGCTCTCTGTTTATCCCAGGCCACACTCTCCGGCTCGCTGTTTATCCCAGCCCCAGTTCTCCGGCTCAATATTTATCCCGGGCCCCGCTCTCCGGGTCACTGTTTACCCCAGGTCCCACACTCCAGCTCACTGTTTCTTCCAAGCCCCACTCTCCGGCTCAATGTTTATCCCAGGTCCAACGCTCCAGATCACTGTTTAACCCAAGCCCCACTCTCCGGCTCAATGTTTATCCCAGGTCCAACTCTCCAGATCACTGTTTAACCCAAGCCCCACTCTCCGGCTCACTGTTTACACTGGTCCCCACTCTCCGGCTCACTGTTTACCCCGGGACCCAATCTCAGGCTCAATGTTTATCCCGGGCCTCGCTCTCTCCGGCTCAATGTTTATCCCAGGCCCCACTCTCTGCTCACTGTTCATCCCGGGCCCCACTTTCCGGCTCACTGTTTACCCCAGGTCCCACACTCTAGCTCACTGTTTCTCCCAGGCCCCACTCTCCGGCTCACTCTTTATCCCGGGCCTCACTCTCCGGCTCGCTATTTATCCCGGGCCCTGTTCTCCAGCTCAATGTTTACCCCGGGCCCCAGTTCTCTGGCTCAATATTTATCCCAGGCCCCACTCTCCAGCTCACTGTTTATCGCGGGCCCCACTCTCCAGCTCACTGTTTGCCCCGGGCCCCACTCTCCGGCTCACTGTTTACCCCAAGCCCCACTCTCCGGCTCACTGTTTATCCTGGGCCCCACTCTCCGGCACACTGTTTATCGCGGGCCCCACTCTCCAGCTCACTGTTTAGCCCAGGCCCCACTCTCCGGCTCACTGTTTACCCCGCGCCCCACTCTCCGGCTCACTGTTTACCCCAAGCCCCACTCTCCACCTCACTGTTTATCCTGGGCCCCACTCTCCGGCTCACTGTTTATCCTGGGCCCCACTCTCCGGCTCACTGTTTATACCAGGCCCCACTCTCCAGCTCACTGTTTTGCCCAGGCCCCACTCTCAGGCTCAATGTTTATCCCGGGCCTCGCTCTCTCCGGCTCAATGTTTATCCCTGGCCCCACTCTCCGGCTCATTGTTTATCCCGGGCCTCACTCTCCGGCTCACTGTTTATCCTGAGCCCCACTCTCCGGCTCGCTGTTTATCCCGGGCCCTGTTCTCCGGTTTCAATGTTAACCCCGGGCCCCAGTTCTCTGGCTCAGTATTTATCCCAGGCCCCACTCTCCAGCTCACTGTTTACCCCAGGCCCCACTCTCCAGCTCACTGTTTACCCCGGGCCCCACTCTCCGGCTCGCTGTTTACCCCAGGCACACTCTCCGGCTCACTGTTTATCCCGGGCCCCACTCTCCGGCTCACTGTTTATCGCGGGCCCCACTCTCCAGCTCACTGTTTACCCCGGGCCCCACTCTCCGGCTCACTGTTTATCCCAGGCCCCACTCTCCAGCTCACTGTTTACCCCGGGCCCCACTCTCCGGCTCACTGTTTATCCCAGGCCCCACTCTCCGGCTCACTGTTTATCCTGGGCCCCACTCTCCGGCTCACTGTTTATCCCGGGCCCAGTTCTCAGGCTCAATGTTTACCCTGAGCCCCACTCTCCGGCTCACTGTTCATCCCGGGCCCTGTTCTCCAGCTCAATGTTTACCCCGGGCCCCAGTTCTCTGGCTCAATATTTATCCCAGGCCCCATTCTCCAGCTCACTGCTTATCGCGGGCCCCACTCTCCAGCTCACCGTTTACCCCGGGCCCCACTCTCCGGCTCACTGTTTACCCCAGGCCCCATTCTCCGGCTCACTGTTTACCACGGGCCCCACTCTCTGGCTCACTGTTTATACCAGGCCCCACTCTCCAGCTCACTGTTTACCCCGGGCCCCACTCTCCGGCTCACTGTTTACCCCAGGCCCCATTCTCCGGCTCAATGTTTATCCCGGGCCCCAATCTCCGGCTCACTGTTTATCCCGGGCCCCAATCTCCGGCTCACTATTTATCCCATGCCCCACTCTCCGGCTCACTGTTTATCTTGGGGCCCACTCTCCGGCTCACTGTTTATCCCGGGCCCAGTTCTCAGGCTCAATGTTTACCCTGAGCCCCACTCTCCGGCTCACTGTTTATCCCGGGCCCTGTTCTCCAGCTCAATGTTTACCCCGGGCCCCAGTTCTCTGGCTCAATATTTATCCCAGGCCCCATTCTCCAGCTCACTGTTTATCGCAGGCCCCACTCTCCAGCTCACTGTTTACCCCGGGCCCCACTCTCCGGCTCACAGTTTACCCCAGGCCCCATTCTCCGGCTCACTGTTTACCCCGGGCCCCACTCTCTGGCTCACTGTTTATACCAGGCCCCACTCTCCAGCTCACTGTTTACCCCGGGCCCCACTCTCCGGCTCACTGTTTACCCCAGGCCCCATTCTCCGGCTCACTGTTTATCCCGGGCCCCAATCTCCGGCTCACTGTTTATACCGGGCCCCACTCTCCGGCTCACTGTTTATACCAGGGCCCACTCTCCGGCTCACTGTTTATCCCTGGCCCAGTTCTCAGGCTCAATGTTTACCCTGAGCCACACTCTCTGACTCACTGTTCATCCCGGGCCCCACTCCCCGGCTCACTGTTTACCGTGGGCCCCACACTCCAGCTCACTGTTTTTCCCGGGCCCCAATCTACGGCTCACTGTTTATACCGGGCCCCACTCTCCGGCTCACTGTTAGGTCCCACTCTCCAGCTCACTGTTTACCCCGGGCCCCACTCTCCGGCTCACTGTTTATCCCAGGCCCCACTCTCCAGCTCACTGTTTACCCCGTGCCCCACTTTCCGGCTCACTGTTTATCCCAGGCCCCACTCTCCGGCTCACTGTTTATCCTGGGCCCCACTCTCCGGCTCACTGTTTATCCCGGGCCCAGTTCTCAGGCTCAATGTTTACCCTGAGCCCCACTCTCCGGCTCACTGTTCATCCCGGGCGCCACTCTCCGGCTCACTGTTTACCGCAGGCCCCAGACTCTAGGTCACTGTTTCTCCCAGGCCCCACTCTCCGGCTCACTGTTTATCCCGGGCCCTGTTCTCCAGCTCAATGTTTACCCCGGGCCCCAGTTCTCTGGCTCAATATTTATCCCAGGCCCCATTCTCCAGCTCACTGTTTATCCCGGGCCCCACTCTCCAGCTCACTGTTTACCCCGGGCCCCACTCTCCGGCTCACTGTTTACCCCAGGCCCCATTCTCCGGCTCACTGTTTATCCCGGGCCCCAATCTCCGGCTCACTGTTTATACCGGGCCCTACTCTCCGGCTCACTGTTTATACCGGGCCTACTCTCCGGCTCACTGTTTATACCAGGGCCCACTCTCCGGCTCACTGTTTATCCCTGGCCCAGTTCTCAGGCTCAGTGTTTACCCTGAGCCACACTCTCTGACTCACTGTTCATCCCGGGCCCCACTCCCCGGCTCACTGTTTACCGTGGGCCCCACACTCCAGCTCACTGTTTTTCCCGGGCCCCACTGTCCGGCTCATTGTTTATCCCGGTCCCCACTCTCCTGCTCACTGTTTATCCCAAGCCCCACTTTCCGGCTCACTGTTTAATCCGGGCCGTGCTCTCCGGCTCACTGTTTATCCCAGGCCCCACTCTCCGGCTCACTGTTCATCCCATGCCCCACTCTCCGGCTCACTGTCCATCCCAGGCCCCACTCTCCGGCTCACTGTTTATCCCGGGCCCAGTTCTCAGGCTCAATGTTTACCCTGAGCCCCACTCTCCGGCTCACTGTTCATCCCGGGCCCCATTCCCCGGCTCACTGTTTATCCCGGGCCCCACTCTCTGGCTCACTGTTTCTCCCAGGCCCCACTCTCCGGCTCATTGTTTATCCCGGGCCGTGCTCTCTGGCTCACTGTTTATCCCGGGCCCCACTCTCCGGCTCACTGTTTACCCCAGGCCCCACTCTCCGGCTCACTGTTTATCCTGGGCCCCACTCTCCGGCTCACTGTTTATCCCAGGCCCCACTCTCCGGCTCACTGTTTACCCTGGTCCCCACTCTCTGGCTCGCTGTTTATCCCGGGCCATGCTCTCCGGCTCACTGTTTATCCCGGGCCCCACTCTCCGGCTCACTGTTCATCCCAGGCCCCACTCTCCGGCTCACTGTTTACCCCAGGTCCCACACTCTAGCTCACTGTTTCTCCCAGGCCCCACTCTCCGGCTCACTCTTTATCCCGGGCCTCACTCTCCGGCTCGCTATTTATCCCGGGCCCTGTTCTCCAGCTCAATGTTTACCCCGGGCCCCAGTTCTCTGGCTCAATATTTATCCCAGGCCCCACTCTCCAGCTCACTGTTTACCCCGGGCCCCACTCTCCGGCTCACTGTTTACCCCAAGCCCCACTCTCCGGCTCACTGTTTACCCCGGGCCCCACTCTCTGGCTCACTGTTTATACCAGGCCCCACTCTCCAGCTCACTGTTTACCCCGGGCCCCACTCTCCGGCTCACTGTTTACCCCAGGCCCCATTCTCCGGCTCACTGTTTATCCCGGGCCCCAATCTCCGGCTCACTGTTTATACCGGGCCCCACTCTCCGGCTCACTGTTTACCCCGGGCCCTACTCTCCGGCTCACTGTTTATACCGGGCCCCACTCTCCGGCTCACTGTTTATACCAGGGCCCACTCTCCGGCTCACTGTTTATCCCTGGCCCAGTTCTCAGGCTCAATGTTTACCCTGAGCCACACTCTCTGACTCACTGTTCATCCCGGGCCCCACTCCCCGGCTCACTGTTTACCGTGGGCCCCACACTCCAGCTCACTGTTTTTCCCGGGCCCCAATCTACGGCTCACTGTTTATACCGGGCCCCACTCTCCGGCTCACTGTTAGGTCCCACTCTCCAGCTCACTGTTTACCCCGGGCCCCACTCTCCGGCTCACTGTTTATCCCAGGCCCCACTCTCCAGCTCACTGTTTACCCCGTGCCCCACTTTCCGGCTCACTGTTTATCCCAGGCCCCACTCTCCGGCTCACTGTTTATCCTGGGCCCCACTCTCCGGCTCACTGTTTATCCCGGGCCCAGTTCTCAGGCTCAATGTTTACCCTGAGCCCCACTCTCCGGCTCACTGTTCATCCCGGGCGCCACTCTCCGGCTCACTGTTTACCGCGGGCCCCAGACTCTAGGTCACTGTTTCTCCCAGGCCCCACTCTCCGGCTCACTGTTTATCCCGGGCCCTGTTCTCCAGCTCAATGTTTACCCCGGGCCCCAGTTCTCTGGCTCAATATTTATCCCAGGCCCCATTCTCCAGCTCACTGTTTATCCCGGGCCCCACTCTCCAGCTCACTGTTTACCCCGGGCCCCACTCTCCGGCTCACTGTTTACCCCAGGCCCCATTCTCCGGCTCACTGTTTATCCCGGGCCCCAATCTCCGGCTCACTGTTTATACCGGGCCCTACTCTCCGGCTCACTGTTTATACCGGGCCTACTCTCCGGCTCACTGTTTATACCAGGGCCCACTCTCCGGCTCACTGTTTATCCCTGGCCCAGTTCTCAGGCTCAATGTTTACCCTGAGCCACACTCTCTGACTCACTGTTCATCCCGGGCCCCACTCCCCGGCTCACTGTTTACCGTGGGCCCCACACTCCAGCTCACTGTTTTTCCCGGGCCCCACTGTCCGGCTCATTGTTTATCCCGGGCCCCACTCTCCTGCTCACTGTTTATCCCAAGCCCCACTTTCCGGCTCACTGTTTAATCCGGGCCGTGCTCTCCGGCTCACTGTTTATCCCAGGCCCCACTCTCCGGCTCACTGTTCATCCCATGCCCCACTCTCCGGCTCACTGTCCATCCCAGGCCCCACTCTCCGGCTCACTGTTTATCCCGGGCCCAGTTCTCAGGCTCAATGTTTACCCTGAGCCCCACTCTCCGGCTCACTGTTCATCCCGGGCCCCATTCCCCGGCTCACTGTTTATCCCGGGCCCCACTCTCTGGCTCACTGTTTCTCCCAGGCCCCACTCTCCGGCTCATTGTTTATCCCGGGCCGTGCTCTCTGGCTCACTGTTTATCCCGGGCCCCACTCTCCGGCTCACTGTTTACCCCAGGCCCCACTCTCCGGCTCACTGTTTATCCTGGGCCCCACTCTCCGGCTCACTGTTTATCCCAGGCCCCACTCTCCGGCTCACTGTTTACCCTGGTCCCCACTCTCTGGCTCGCTGTTTATCCCGGGCCATGCTCTCCGGCTCACTGTTTATCCCGGGCCCCACTCTCCGGCTCACTGTTCATCCCAGGCCCCACTCTCCGGCTCACTGTTTACCCCAGGTCCCACACTCTAGCTCACTGTTTCTCCCAGGCCCCACTCTCCGGCTCACTCTTTATCCCGGGCCTCACTCTCCGGCTCGCTATTTATCCCGGGCCCTGTTCTCCAGCTCAATGTTTACCCCGGGCCCCAGTTCTCTGGCTCAATATTTATCCCAGGCCCCACTCTCCAGCTCACTGTTTACCCTGGGCCCCACTCTCCGGCTCACTGTTTACCCCAAGCCCCACTCTCCGGCTCACTGTTTATCCTGGGCCCCACTCTCCGGCACACTGTTTATCGCGGGCCCCACTCTCCAGCTCACTGTTAACCCCAGGCCCCACTCTCCGGCTCACTGTTTACCCCGCGCCCCACTCTCCGGCTCACTGTTTACCCCAAGCCCCACTCTCCAGCTCACTGTTTATCCTGGGCCCCACTCTCCGGCTCATTGTTTATCCCGGGCCTCACTCTCCGGCTCGCTATTTATCCCGGGCACTGTTCTCCAGCTCAATGTTTACCCCGGGCCCCAGTTCTCTGGCTCAATATTTATCCCAGGCCCCACTCTCCAGCTCACTGTTTATCGCGGGCCCCACTCTCCAGCTCACTGTTTACCCCGGGCCCCACTCTCCGGCTCACTGTTTACCCCAAGCCCCACTCACCGGCTCACTGTTTATCCTGGGCCCCACTCTCCGGCACACTGTTTATCGCGGGCCCCACTCTCCAGCTCACTGTTTACCCCTGGCCCCACTCTCCGGCTCGCTGTTTACCCCACGCCCCACTCGCCGGCTCACTGTTTACCCCAAGCCCCACTCTCCGGCTCACTGTTTATCCTGGGCCCCACTCTCCGGCTCACTGTTTATACCAGGCCCCACTCTCCGGCTCACTGTTTATCCTGAGCCCCACTCTCCGGCTCGCTGTTTATCCCGGGCCCTGTTCTCCGGTTTCAATGTTAACCCCGGGCCCCAGTTCTCTGGCTCAGTATTTATCCCAGGCCCCACTCTCCAGCTCACTGTTTACCCCAGGCCCCACTCTCCGGCTCGCTGTTTACCCCAGGCACACTCTCCGGCTCACTGTTTATCCCGGGCCCCACTCTCCGGCTCACTGTTAGGCCCCACTCTCCAGCTCACTGTTTACCCCGGGCCCCACTCTCCGGCTCACTGTTTATCCCAGGCCCCACTCTCCAGCTCACTGTTTACCCCGTGCCCCACTCTCCGGCTCACTGTTTATCCCAGGCCCCACTCTCCGGCTCACTGTTTATCCCGGGCCCAGTTCTCAGGCTCAATGTTTACCCTGAGCCCCACTCTCCGGCTCACTGTTCATCCCGGGCGCCACTCTCCGGCTCACTGTTTACCGCGGGCCCCAGACTCTATGTCACTGTTTCTCCCAGGCCCCACTCTCCGGCTCACTGTTTATCCCGGGCCCTGTTCTCCAGCTCAATGTTTACCCCGGGCCCCAGTTCTCTGGCTCAATATTTATCCCAGGCCCCATTCTCCAGCTCACTGTTTATCCCGGGCCCCACTCTCCAGCTCACTGTTTACCCCGGGCCCCACTCTCCGGCTCACTGTTTACCCCAGGCCCCATTCTCCGGCTCACTGTTTATCCCGGGCCCCAATCTCCGGCTCACTGTTTATACCGGTCCCCACTCTCCGGCTCACTGTTTATACCAGGCCCCACTCTCCGGCTCACTGTTTATCCCTGGCCCAGTTCTCAGGCTCAATGTTTACCCTGGGCCCCACTCCCCGGCTCACTGTTTACCGTGGGCCCCACACTCCAGCTCACTGTTTTTCCCGGGCCGCACTGTCCGGCTCATTGTTTATCCCGGGCCCCACTCTCCGGCTCACTGTTTATCCCAAGCCCCACTTTCCGGCTCACTGTTTAATCCGGGCCGTGCTCTCCGGCTCACTGTTTATCCCAGGCCCCACTCTCCGGCTCACTGTTCATCCCATGCCCCACTCTCCGGCTCACTGTCCATCCCAGGCCCCACTCTCCGGCTCACTGTTTATCCCGGGCCCAGTTCTCAGGCTCAATGTTTACCCTGAGCCCCACTCTCCGGCTCACTGTTCATCCCGGGCCCCACTCTCTGGCTCACTGTTTCTCCCAGGCCCCACTCTCCGGCTCATTGTTTATCCCGGGCCGTGCTCTCTGGCTCACTGTTTATCCCGGGCCCCACTCTCCGGCTCACTGTTTACCCCAGGCCCCACTCTCCGGCTCACTGTTTATCCTGGGCCCCACTCTCCGGCTCACTGTTTATCCCAGGCCCCACTCTCCGGCTCACTGTTTACCCTGGTCCCCACTCTCTGGCTCGCTGTTTATCCCGGGCCATGCTCTCCGGCTCACTGTTTATCCCGGGCCCCACTCTCCGGCTCACTGTTCATCCCAGGCCCCACTCTCCGGCTCACTGTTTTTCCCAGGCCCCACTCTCCGGCTCATTGTTTATCCCGGGCCTCACTCTCCGGCTCACTGTTTATCCCGGGCCCCACTCTCCAGCTCACTGTTTACCCCGGGCCCCACTCTCCGGCTCACTGTTTTGCCCAGGCCCCACTCTCCGGCTCACTGTTTACCCCGGGCCCCACTCTCCGACTCACTGTTTATCGCGGGCCCCACTCTCCAGCTCACTGTTTACCCCGGGCCCCACTCTCCGGGTTAATGTTTACCCCGGGCCCCACTCTCCGGCTCTCTGTTTACCCTGGTCCCCACTCTCCGGCTCACTGTTTACCCCAGGCCCTACTCTCCGGCTCACTGTTTACACCGGGCCCCGCTCCCCGGCTCACTGTTTACCCTGGTCCCCACTCTCCGGATCACTGTTTCCCCCAGGCCCCACTCTCCAGCTCACTGTTTATCCCGGGCCCCACTCTCCGGCTCACTGTTTACCCCATGCCCCACTCTTCGGCTCACTGTTTATCCCGGGGCCCACTCTCCGGCTCACTGTTTATCCCGGGCCCCACTCTCCGGCTCACTGTTTATCCCGGGCCCCACTGTCCGGCTCCTTGTTTATCCCGGGCCCCACTCTCCGGCTCACTGTTTATCCCAAGCCCCACTTTCCGGCTCACTGTTTAATCCGGGCCGTGCTCTCCGGCTCACTGTTTATCCCAGGCCCAACTCTCCGGCTCACTGTTTATCCCGGGCCCAGTTCTCAGGCTCAATGTTTACCCTGGTCCCCACTCTCCGGCTCACTGTTCATCCCATGCCCCACTCTCCGGCTCACTGTCCATCCCAGGCCCCACTCTCCGGCTCACTGTTTACCCCGGGCCCCACTCTCCGGCTCTCTGTTTACCCTGGTCCCCACTCTCCGGCTCACTGTTTATCCCAGGCCCCGCTCTCCGTCTCACTGTTTATCCCGGGCCCAGTTCTCCGGCTCAATGTTTACCCTGAGCCCCACTCTCTGGCTCACTGTTTATCCCGGGCCCTGTTCTCCGGCTTACTGTTTATCCCGGGCCCTGTTCTCCGGCTCACTGTTTATCCCAGGCCCCATACTCCGGCACACTGTTTGTCCCATGCCCTACTCTCCGGCTCACTGTTTACACCGGGCCCCGCTCCCCGGCTCACTGTTTACCCTGGTCCCCACTCTCCGGATCACTGTTTCCCAGAGGCCCCACTCTCCAGCTCACTGTTTATCCCAGGCCCCACTCTCCGGCTCACTGTTTACCCCATGCCCCACTCTTCGGCTCACTGTTTATCCCGGGCCCCACTCTCCGGCTCACTGTTTATCTCGGGCCCCACTCTCCGCCTCACTGTTTATCCCGGGCCCCACACTCCGGCTCACTGTTTTTACCCATGCCCCACTCTCCGGCTCACTGTTTATCCCGGGCCCCACTCTCCGGCTCACTGTTTATCCCGGGCCCCACTGTCCGGCTCCTTGTTTATCCCGGGCCCCACTCTCCGGCTCACTGTTTATCCCAAGCCCCACTTTCCGGCTCACTGTTTAATCCGGGCCGTGCTCTCCGGCTCACTGTTTATCCCAGGCCCAACTCTCCGGCTCACTGTTTATCCCGGGCCCAGTTCTCAGGCTCAATGTTTACCCTGGTCCCCACTCTCCGGCTCACTGTTCATCCCATGCCCCACTCTCCGACTCACTGTCCATCCCAGGCCCCACTCTCCGGCTCACTGTTTATCCCGGGCCCAGTTCTCAGGCTCAATGTTTACCCTGAGCCTCACTCTCCGGCTCACTGTTCATCCCGGGCCCCATTCCCCGGCTCACTGTTTATCCCGGGCCGTGCTCTCTGGCTCACTGTTTATCCCGGGCCCCACTCTCCGGCTCACTGTTTACCCCAGGCCCCACTCTCCGGCTCACTGTTTATCCTGGGCCCCACTCTCCGGCTCACTGTTTATCCCAGGCCCCACTCTCCGGCTCACTGTTTACCCTGGTCCCCACTCTCTGGCTCGCTGTTTATCCCGGGCCATGCTCTCCGGCTCACTGTTTATCCCGGGCCCCACTCTCCGGCTCACTGTTCATCCCAGGCCCCACTCTCCGGCTCACTGTTTTACCCAGGCCCCACTCTCCGGCTCATTGTTTATCCCGGGCCTCACTCTCCGGCTCACTGTTTATCGCGGGCACCACTCTCCGGCTCACTGTTTACCCCGGGCCCCACTCTCCAGCTCACTGTTTACCCCGGGCCCCACTCTCCAGCTCACTGTTTACCCCGGGCCCCACTCTCCGGCTCACTGTTTACCCCGTGCCCCACTCTCTGGCTCACTTTTTATCCCGGGCCCCACTCTCCGGCTCACTGTTTACCCCGGGCCCCACTCTCCGGCTCACTGTTTACCCCGGGCCCCACTCTCCGGCTCACTGTTTACCCTGGTCCCCACTCTCCGGCTCACTGTTTATCCCAGGCCCCGCTCTCCGTCTCACTGTTTATCCCGGGCCCAGTTCTCCGGCTCAATGTTTACCCTGAGCCCCACTCTCTGGCTCACTGTTTATCCCGGGCCCTGTTCTCCGGCTCACTGTTTATCCCGGGCCCTGTTCTCCGGATCACTGTTTATCCCGGGCACTGTTCTCCGGCTCACTGTTTGTCCCATGCCCTACTCTCCGGCTCACTGTTTACCCCGGGCCCCGCTCCCCGGCTCACTGTTTACCCTGGTCCCCACTCTCCGGATCACTGTTTACCCCAGGCCCCACTCTCCAGCTCACTGTTTATCCCGGGCCCCACTCTCCGGCTCACTGTTTATCCCGGGCCCCACTCTCCGGCTCACTGTTTACCCCATGCCCCACTCTTCGGCTCACTGTTTATCCCGGGCCCCACTCTCCGGCTCACTGTTTATCTCGGGCCCCACTCTCCGCCTCACTGTTTATCCCGGGCCCCACTCTCCGGCTCACTGTTTTTACCCATGCCCCACTCTCCGGCTCACTGTTCATCCCGGGCCCCACTCTCCGGCTCACTGTTCATCCCGGGCCCCACTGTCCGGCTCCTTGTTTATCCCAGGCCCCACTCTCCGGCTCACTGTTTATCCCAAGCCCCACTTTCCGGCTCACTGTTTAATCCGGGCCGTGCTCTCCGGCTCACTGTTTATCCCAGGCCCAACTCTCCGGCTCACTGTTTATCCCGGGCCCAGTTCTCAGGCTCAATGTTTACCCTGGTCCCCACTCTCCGGCTCACTGTTCATCCCATGCCCCACTCTCCGGCTCACTGTCCATCCCAGGCCCCACTCTCCGGCTCACTGTTTATCCCGGGCCCAGTTCTCAGGCTCAATGTTTACCCTGAGCCCCACTCTCCGGCTCACTGTTCATCCCGGGCCCCACTCTCTGGCTCACTGTTTCTCCCAGGCCCCACTCTCCGGCTCATTGTTTATCCCGGGCCGTGCTCTCTGGCTCACTGTTTATCCCGGGCCCCACTCTCCGGCTCACTGTTTACCCCAGGCCCCACTCTCCGGCTCACTGTTTATCCTGGGCCCCACTCTCCGGCTCACTGTTTATCCCAGGCCCCACTCTCCGGCTCACTGTTTACCCTGGTCCCCACTCTCTGGCTCGCTGTTTATCCCGGGCCATGCTCTCCGGCTCACTGTTTATCCCGGGCCCCACTCTCCGGCTCACTGTTCATCCCAGGCCCCACTCTCCGGCTCACTGTTTTTCCCAGGCCCCACTCTCCGGCTCATTGTTTATCCCGGGCCTCACTCTCCGGCTCACTGTTTATCGCGGGCACCACTCTCCGGCTCACTGTTTACCCCGGGCCCCACTCTCCAGCTCACTGTTTACCCCGGGCCCCACTCTCCAGCTCACTGTTTACCCCGGGCCCCACTCTCCGGCTCACTGTTTACCCCGTGCCCCACTCTCTGGCTCACTTTTTATCCCGGGCCCCACTCTCCGGCTCACTGTTTACCCCGGGCCCCACTCTCCGGCTCACTGTTTACCCCGGGCCCCACTCTCCGGCTCACTGTTTACCCTGGTCCCCACTCTCCGGCTCACTGTTTATCCCAGGCCCCGCTCTCCGTCTCACTGTTTATCCCGGGCCCAGTTCTCCGGCTCAATGTTTACCCTGAGCCCCACTCTCTGGCTCACTGTTTATCCCGGGCCCTGTTCTCCGGCTCACTGTTTATCCCGGGCCCTGTTCTCCGGATCACTGTTTATCCCGGGCACTGTTCTCCGGCTCACTGTTTGTCCCATGCCCTACTCTCCGGCTCACTGTTTACCCCGGGCCCCGCTCCCCGGCTCACTGTTTACCCTGGTCCCCACTCTCCGGATCACTGTTTACCCCAGGCCCCACTCTCCAGCTCACTGTTTATCCCGGGCCCCACTCTCCGGCTCACTGTTTACCCCATGCCCCACTCTCCGGCTCACTGTTTATCCCGGGCCCCAGTCTCCGCCTCACTGTTTATCCCGGGCCCCACTCTCCGGCTCACTGTTTTTACCCATGCCCCACTCTCCGGCTCACTGTTTATCCCGGGCCCTGTTCTCCGGATCACTGTTTATCCCGGGCACTGTTCTCCGGCTCACTGTTTGTCCCATGCCCTACTCTCCGGCTCACTGTTTACCCCGGGCCCCGCTCCCCGGCTCACTGTTTACCCTGGTCCCCACTCTCCGGATCACTGTTTACCCCAGGCCCCACTCTCCAGCTCACTGTTTATCCCGGGCCCCACTCTCCGGCTCACTGTTTACCCCATGCCCCACTCTCCGGCTCACTGTTTATCCCGGGCCCCAGTCTCCGCCTCACTGTTTATCCCGGGCCCCACTCTCCGGCTCACTGTTTTTACCCATGCCCCACTCTCCGGCTCACTGTTTATCCCGGGCCCCACTCTCCGGCTCACTGTTTATCCCGGGCCCCACTCTCCGTCTCACTGTTTATCCCGGGCCACACTCTCCGCCACACTGTTTATCCCGGGCCCCACTCTCCCCCTCACTGTTTTTACCCATGCCCCACTCTCCGGCTCACTGTTTATCCCGGGCCCCACTCTCCGGCTCACTGTTTATCCCGGGCCCCACTCTCCGGCTCACTGTTCATCCTGGGCCCCACTCTCCGGCTCACTGTTTACCCCAGTCCCCACTCTCCGGCTCACTGTTTATCCCAGGCCCTACTCTCCGGCTCACTGTTTACCCCGGGCCCCACTCTCCGGCTCACTGTTTCTCCTGTGCCCCACTCTCCGGCTCACTGTTTATTCTGTGCCCCACTCTCCGGCTCACTGTTTATCCCGGGCCGCACTCTCCGGCTCACTGTTTACCCCATGCCCCACTCTCCGCCTCACTGTTTATCCCGGGCCCCACTCTCCGGCTCACTGTTTATCCCGGGCCCCACTCTCCGGCTCACTGTTCATCCCAGGCCCTACTCTCCGGCTCACTGTTTATCCCGGGCCCCACTCTCCGGCTCACTGTTTACCCCATGCCCCACTCTCCGGCTCACTGTTTATCCCGGGCCCCACTCTCCGGCTCACTGTTTACCCCGGGCCCCATTCTCCGGCTCACTGTTTATCCCGGGCCCTACTCTCCGGCTCACTGTTTATCCCGGGCCCTACTCTCCGGCTCACTGTTTATCCCGGGCCCCACTCTCCGGCTCACTGTTTATCCCGGGCCCTACTCTCCGGCTCACTGTTTATCCCGGGCCCTACTCTCCGGCTCACTGTTTACCCCGGGCCCCATTCTCCGGCTCACTGTTTATCCCGGGCCCTACTCTCCGGCTCACTGTTTATCCCGGGCCCCACTCTCCGGCTCACTGTTTATCCCGGGCCCCACTCTCCGGCTCACTGTTTCTCCTGTTCCCCACTCTCCGGCTCACTGTTTATTCTGTGCCCCACTCTCCGGCTCACTGTTTATCCTGTACCCCACTCTCCGGCTCACTGTTTACCTCGGGCCCCACTCTCCGGTTCCCTGTTCTTCATGCCTCTCTCTCCAGCTCCCTGCTTCCCATTTCCTGCTTTTTGTCTCCTTGCTTCCTGACGCCCTGCCCTCTTCC
Source organism: Scyliorhinus canicula (assembly GCF_902713615.1). NCBI lineage: Eukaryota > Metazoa > Chordata > Chondrichthyes > Carcharhiniformes > Scyliorhinidae > Scyliorhinus > Scyliorhinus canicula. The sequence goes on from NC_052148.1 coordinate 228,070,533, forward strand.
TCCCACGGACTCACTGTCTGGTTCTCTTCCAATCCGAGCCTCTCTCTCCAGCTCCCTGGTCCCCTGGGCCCCATCCTTCACATCAGCTTTCCTCCAATCACAGATTGTTTCCTTCCCACAGTCGCTGCCGATTGGCTCAGCATTGATGTTTTACTGGCTTTAAAATCCAAACAGCGTGTATTAATGACTATCGTCCAGTGTCTGTGACATCCATCATCATGAAGTGCTTCGAGAGATTAGTCATGGCACGAATCAACTCCAGCCTCCCGGATTGCTTTGATCCACTACAGTTCGCCTACCGCTGCAACAGGTCCACAGCAGACGCCATCTCCATGGCCCTGCACTCCCCTGGAACACCTAGATAACAAAGACACCTATGTCAGAGTCCTATTTATCAACTACAGCTCAGCCTTCAACACCATCATTCCTACGAAACTCACCTCCAAGCTTCGTGGCCTTGGCCTCGGCTCCTCCCTCTGCGACTGGATCCTGAACTTTCTAACCCACAATCCACAATCAGTAATGATAGGCAAAAATACCTCCTCCACGATCATCCTCAACACCAGTGCCCCACAAGGCTGTATCCTCAGCCCCCTACTATACTCCTTATACACCTGTGACTGTGTGGTCCAATTCCCCTCCAACTCGATTTTCAAATTTGCTGATGACACGATCGTAGTGGGTTGGATTTCAAACAATGACGAGACAGAATACAGGAATGAGATAGAGAATCTGGTGAACTGGTGCAACGACAATAATCTCTCCCTCAATGTCAACAAAATGAAGGAGATTATCATCGACTTCAGGAAGCGTAGTGGAGAACATGCCCCTGTCTACATCAATGGGAGCAAAGTAGAAAGGGTCGAGAGCTTCAAGTTTTTAGGTGTACAGATCATCAACAACGTGTCCTGGTCCCCCCCATGCTGACAATATAGTTACGAAAGCCCAGCAATGGCTCTACTTTCTCAGATGATGAAGGGAATTTGGCATGCCAGCTACAACTCTCACCAACTTCTACAGATGCACCATAGAAAGCATTCTTTCTGGTTGTATCACAGCTTGTTATGGACCCTGCTCTGCCCAAGACTGCAGGAAACTACAAAAGGTCATGAATGTAGCCCAGTCCATCATGCAAACCAGCCTCCCATCCATTGATCCTGTCTACAATTCCCGCTGCCTCGGAAAGGCAGCCAGCATAATTAAGGACCCCATGCACCCTGGACATACTCTCTTCCGTCAGGAAAAAGATACCAAAATTTTAGGTCACGTACCAACTGACTCAAGAACAGCTTCTTCCCTACTGCCATCAGACTTTTGAATGGACCTACCTTGTATTGAGTTGATCTTTTCTCTGCACCTTGCTATAACTGTAACATTATATTCTGCAGTCTCTCCTTCCTGCCCTATGTACGGTATGCATTGTTTGTACAGCATGCATAAAACAATACTTTTCACTGTATACTAATACATGTGACAATAATAAATCAAATCAAAATCAAATACTGAGCCCATGAGCTGCACCAGTGTAGGAAAACCAGGCTCTGATTGGTTGAATTTTCCCTTGAACAATCTCCCATTGGGACTTCCCTGTTTGACCGACATTTTCAAAACGGCTCAAGGAGCCAGTTTGTGGCTCGGATGCGGCCCTCACCTTGGACAAGCCTGTCGGAGAGCATGGTGTCTGGGGGAAGATGTTCCCTCTCCCACTCTAACCTCTCTGACCTTGAACTCCTAAACTGTTTCCTTGAAGATCAACAGAAGCTCTGCAAACCGCTCCTTATCTTTCTATTAGACATTGCACCAACCTTCCAGACTGAACTTTGACTTCCACAATTTCAGATCAATCACTGTTGCCATTTCATCAAACTGTCCCATTATCACCAATTTCACCTTTTGCTATTCCGCAGGTTAACCAGCCACTCACTTTAAAAAGACACAGACAAGTTGGATACAAGGAAGTAGTTATACAGATAGATTGTATTTACAGTGGCTGCATTACTGAGAATTTAAAATAGCTTTACAACTCTTTACAGAATCACTCTTAAAGACGGGACAAAGGTTTGTGTGGATCCTGAAGTCGAATGGTTGAAGAAACTGATTGACAAGATTATGCGGCGAAATTGAGAGAATTTTCTGAGTAAGTTTTGATTTTTGTGTGTCAGTGAAGAACAGGAATAAGGAGCTCGTAGGGGATCGAGACAGGCACACTGAAGGTTTCCAGTGTAAACCAAAGAGGTTTATTGTGGAAGACAAAAGACTCGTATAATACTGGGACGGAGCAACGATATACAAATTTTACTATTCCCGCTCTGGGTTTCACTCTTCCCGGGCTTCACTCTTCCCGGGCCCCAACTCCTCTGGCCCCACACTGATGTGCTATTGGCCTGGCTTTGTGCCCTCCCACATGATTGATCCCAGGCCGGTCACATGGGCCACTGAGCATGCTCCCTTAAAGGTGCCGCACTGCCCTATCTCTCCCCCCTTAAGTCCCGTACAACACAACACATGTAACTATTTACAACCTTATGTACATAGTGACAAATCTCAGGAGGGAGAGACAGAGTCCTTCAAAGCGTCAATCGGTCCGGGGACTTTATAGCCCGACCGGATCCTCTCAATACAACCGCTCACTCGGCAGTCTCGGAGATGATTGAAATGCCATGAACTGGCAACGGTTCCATAGATGTCGACCCCATAGTCGGACCACAGGCTCACCAGCTTCCGCTAGCCCAGCCTCCAGAGCACTGAACTCCCCTGCACAAGGGCTCACACAGGGGTCTCAATGGTGCTAGGGCCCATCTGCTCTGGACTGGGGGTTGCCACCCCTCAACTCCTCATGTGCCCAACTTGTTTCTTGAGAAAGTGTTGGGTGGGGTTACTGGGTTACTGAGTTCTGGGGATAGGGTGGAGGTGTTGACCTTGGGTAGGATGCTCTTTCCAAGAGCCGGTGCAGACTCGATGGGCCGAATGGCCTCCTCCTGCACTGTAAATTCTATGTAAAGTCAATAGCTTAGGCCTCGGTGCTGCTCCAGCTTGGGACCTGGGTTCCCGCACCGATATAATTGAAGTTCTGCTCAACCACGACTGTCGCTGAAGCCCCGGCATCGGCCTCCATTTTTAATGGTTCACCATATCCATTCAGGGTGATTTCAATAGGATCATAATTACTAGATCAGGGCTGGAAGATGGTGTGTTTCCCATCAGCCTCTGCAGCCAGAAACATTCCCCGTCTCTGCCCTCGCCAACGGGCCTATCGTCCCAGGTGGGAGAACTCCACCCACAGTGATAGACGTGTTTGCATAAAATTCCTTTGTAGAACATGTTAAGACAATGATTTGCGTTTTAAAAAATTTTTAAAAGCACGGGTAAGATGTTAACCAGTACTCTACTAGAGGAGCCACCTCTTGTTTCTTTCTTCTGAAATAATTCTGAACTGACATATTCAAAATGTTTTCTTTATGATTTTATTCATTCATATATTTCCTGCAATTCAAAGTGAGGATGGCTAAGGAAAAATCCAACATCACAGCTGGCAAGAATCAGAAAAACAGCCTCATGGATCCTCTGCACGAGCTCTGGAAGCTCACCTCAGTGTTTTACAGCTCAATGATTGTCACTGCCATCAGCAAGAGACAAACACATTCGGATTTATTTTCAGCTAAAGTCTATTAAAGAGTCAAACCTCATTCAAACTAGTTGGTCTCATCATTTATATTAACCCAACTTTACCAGTGTCACAATGACTTCACCATGAAGAAAGAGGGTATTGAGTATGAAATACCCAATTAGATAGCTGGACTGGTGTCTCAGCCTATTTCATTTGATAATAGAATTTGCACTCTTAAATCACTTTCACACAATTACTGCCAGCTTTTCTTCGCACTTGATCCACAAACAGAGTAGAAATGTCTTTTACTTAACAGAAAAATTGATTATTGCATTATCTATTATGATTTTAACCATTAGTATTTTAACAATACTGTAATTCATTACATGCTTCAACATGATTAAAATCTATCCTTCTGTATGTGCTCCATTTAAATTTCTAAATTCTAGTATCTTGGTTACAATCACTGAAATGCCCACACTGAATGATTTATACTCATTGTAAGAGTCTTAATTGTTAATAATCGTTATTGTCACAAGCAGGCTTACATTAACACTGCAATGAAGTTACTGTGAAAAGCCCTTAGTCGCCACATTCCGGCGCCTGTTCGGGTACACAGAGGGAGAATTCATAATGTCCAAATTACCGAACAAGCACGTTTGTCGGGACCTGTGGGAGGAAACCGGAGCACCTGGAGGAAACCCACACAGACACCGGGAGAACGTGCAGACTCTGCACAGACAGTGGCCCAAGCTGGGAATCAAACCTGGGACCCTGGCGCTCTGAAGCAACTGTGCTAACCACTGTGCTGGGGGTCTCACAACCAGAAGATAAAATAACATTGGATACAACTTCACTTTATGTTGAAAACAATTCTTAGCTTACCAATTGCTTAGTGAGACCCGTGAGCAGGAGCTCATTCCCGGGTGCTCAGTCTGGTAAACACGTTTTACCATGTCCTTCTGGGTTGTAACTTTATAAATCCCTTTCTGATCCTGGTCCTTGACATATAAGGTAATACCTTGAATCAGGTCATCCGATTGGGTTTCAGTGTCTTATTGCTCCTGCCATGGCTTTGCAACATCATCTGTACAGGTTAATTGCCTGTTCTCAGCAGAGGTCTGTCTCCAGGTTCATACCAACTACCTGCATCTTGATAAGGCACGTAAAAAAAACATTTACATAAATCCGGAGAGGCCATTGTCTACGAGAGTTGTTGTGGACAGCATGTCTGCGTGCAATTGGCAAGGAGGCTACCATCTTAAAAACTTGTGTTTATGTGTGTGCATGTGTGTGAGTGTGTGTGTACATTCGTGAGTACCTGCGTGTGGGTGCGTCTGTGTATGTGTACATGCATATGTCAGAGTGAGATTCTCTCTGTGTCTATGAGTGCTTCTGTGTGAGAATGTGTGCATGAGTGTCTGTGTATGTGTGTCTCTGTATGTCTGTGTGTGTATGCATGTCTGCTTTTGTGAGATTCTCTGCATGTCTATGAGTGCTTCTGTGTGTATGTGTGCATGTTTGTGTGTTTGTGTGTCTGAGTATGTGTATCTCCATATGTCTATGTATGGATGCCTATGTGTGTGTATTTGTGTATGTGTGTGTCTGAGTCTGTATTTGCATGTGTGTGTGTCTTCATATGCCTCTGTGTGTGTGTCTTACGCCTGTGTGTGTGTTTGTGTCTCTCTGTTTGTTAAATTGTCTTTATTTTTTAAAAGTCCAACATGATCTCCATTGATGATGGGAACGGTCTGCCTGAATGGGGATAGAGTCCTCTAGCGCGAGATTAGCCAGGTATCTAATGGCCATTCGATAGATCGGGGACTCAGCGGGGAACTCCCTGACGAGGCCACACTTAGCCCCGTTTTCAGCACTGAGGATCTCCGCTCACCAGAACTCCTCAGTGCAGCGAGAGAATGGGACACCATTTTTATGCGCAGGGCACCCCCAACACGGCCACTGCCGTGCAAAAAATGCCAGTTTGGCACCTTGGCAGTGCCACCTGGGAAGTGCCAGTTTGGCAGTGTCAGGGTGCCAGGCTGGCTATTACAAGGTGCCCAGGTGGCACCAACAGTGCCAGGGTACCACCCTGCCCAGAGGGCATGCATCTGAGGTCCTCCAAACCCAGGGAAACCCCACGAGTACCATTCCATCTGGTCCCCGTTTGTGGAGACCAGTACTGAACGGCAGTCGCCCAACGTCTCCAAGGTGAAAAGGTTAGAACCCACACCATGGGCAGATCTTGGGAAAACATTATCAAAGTGGGACTAACTGTCTCATTCGGACATGCAGATTTGCCAGAAAGCGATCCCACACACAATGGGCGGGATTCACACCGCAACGTCTCGCAGGATCTCTCAGCATCAACCGGTCACGTGGCGGCGTGCCGTGCTGCTTTGCGGGCGCAGCGTGGCCAGTAGATCCCGCCCGATGTCTTCAGTCAAAATTCTTCTCACTTTGTCCTGATTTCCTCTTCGCTCCATCTTCCTACCAGTGGTAAACTCCACTCACTGGTCTGCACCACAACTGGATTACATTTTACTTACAAACAGGAATAGGAGATACAGGAAAATGCCTGACAGCATAACAGAAATTCAAGGTAAATGAGAAAGTAAGAATAAATTTCCTGCAGCCCTCACCACAGCTTAAGTCAGTTGTTGTCTGCGGTGATCTCTACATGTGCATGTACATAAGGGGTTAATGTGTAATCAGTCGCACCACATGATCACTAGAGGGCCGGACCAACAGGGGTATAAAAGAAACCCCATTGGGTCTTTCTCTCTCTCTTTTGGATGTACTGTGACTAGGACAAGACTATCAGATTAGCTCAGATGGTTAGTGTAGTCAAGCATACTTAGATCTTGTTAATCTTATCACAGTATCAATGTTAAAGCAAAGAACTCACACAATTACTGTTATAGTTACTCAATAAACCTTTTGTTACTACTGGACGAATTCGAGTCTTCTTCATCGAGATTCAGAAGACCTCATCAGTAACCAAGGTTTGAGCAGCACATATTACACTCCATAGTATATCAAGACACACAATGAAGTGTAATAAAAGATAATACAGGAGAGTAATAAAATATTGTCATCTGGAATTCACCCAGTATGAAAGTAGCTGAATCCAGTGTCATTCCCATGGTGAGGACATTGACAATGGCTGGTTATTGCCAAGTGGAAATATTCCATGTAAATGGTTACGTTGTTCACCTTCACTGGTCTAAAATCCCTGCACCATTGGGAATTACCAACAAGCTCTGTACTGGTGAGTGTCTGAGAGAACAAGTGATTTGCAGCCTTCATTCAGCTCACCACCACAACCTATCATTTACACTTACATTCCAAGAGGTTTCAAAAAGATGCTGCCAGTTCCTTCGATCTGAAAGGACCAACAGTAAACTCCAACATTCCCTTAAACAAAAGAGAAAATGCTGGAAAATCTCAGCAGGTCTGGCAGCATCTGTAGGGAGAGAAAAGAGCTAATGTTTCAAAGCTAACAGTCGGAGAATGTGGGGAATGTTTATACTGTGAAGTGAGAATGAAAGATGAGTCATAGCCGCAGAAACCCAGGGAAACAGGGTGCTGTTAGCCACAGAAACCACGGGGAAAGGCTGTTAATGGCAGTCCGCAGAGAGAACAAAAGATGTGAGAGGCCAAACAGCAGAGAAACTAACATCAGAGGGTGAACTGTGACAGATGCAGATGTGGGGGGAGGGGGGGAGGGTAAGGGAGAAGCAAAGGGGAGAGGGGTAAGGAAAGGTGGATAAGATTGGGGGGGGGGGGGGTTGAATATATATTCAGAAAGACAAGAAAGAAAGAAATGGTAAGAGACAAATGAAGTGAAATGGGATGAAAACAAATGGGTCGAGGTGTTCATCCCATTTCGTTTCAACTGCCTCTTACCATTTCTTTCTTTCTTGTCTTTCTGAATATATATTTAACCCCCCCAATATTATCCACCTTTCCTTACCCCTCTCCTCTTTGCTTCCCCCTTCCCCTCCCCCCACATTTCCATCTGTCACAGTTCAGCCTCTGATGTTAATTTCTCTGCTGTTTGACCTTTCACACCTTTTGTTCTCTCTGAGGACTGCCATTAGCACTCTTTCCCATTGGTTTCTGTGGCCATTAGCACCCCGTTTCCCTGGGTTTCTGTGGCTATGACTCATCTTTCATTCTCACTCCACAGTATAAACATTCCCCACATTCTCTGTCTGTTAGCTTTGACAAAGAGTTATCAGACTCGAAACGTTAGCCCTTTTCTCTCCTGACCGATGGTGCCAGACTTGCTGAGATTTTCCCGCATTTTCCCTTTCGTTTCAGATTCCAGCATCCACAGTAATTTGCTTTTATCCAACATTCCCTCCTCTGGCTGTTTCTGTTCTCTGTCACATGCTGGGCAAACATCCTGAAAATGATGTGAGATGCAGAATGATACTGTACCCACATCATATGTGCGGCACGGTGGCACAGTGGTCAGCACTGCTGCCTCATGGGGGCCAGGGACCGGGGTTCAATTCCGGCCTTGGGTCACTGTGCGTGGAGTTTGCATGTTCTTCCCGTCTCTGCGTGGGTTTCCTCCAGGTGCTCCAGTTTCCTCCCACAGTCCAGAGATGTGCAGATTAGGTGGACTTGCCATGCTAAATTACCCCTTAACCTAAATTGGGTTACGAGGATAGGCTGTGTTGTGGGCCTAGGTGGGGTGTTCTTTGAGAGGGTTGATGCAGACTCGATGGGCCGAATGCCCTCCTTCTGCACTGTAGTGATTCTATGATTTACAAAGTGTAAATTTTCCTGCCTGACTCAGACCGAAGCTTATTGTCTGCATTGGGTATTGGTCACCAAATATACATCAAAGGGAGTGAAGATCATTTGCCAAATCCAACTTCCTCATCTGAATCTCCCAGATTATGACACACACACACACAGGATGATGGATATAATCTGCCCCAGTTCTTATCCCTTCACCTTCTATCATTATGAATCATGTGTCAAAACAACTTGAGGTGGTTAATTAGAAATTACTTCCTGTTAAATCATGTGAATAAATAATGTAGTTGTTTTGACAGTTCGTGAACTCACACAACCTATTCCACACTTATGTGACCAAATTTGCAAGTCAGTATTTCATCAAATATACTGAAGACATGTTAAATATTGTACCAGAAAACTACTCTGCAATCTGACCCATAGAAATTAAAATTATTCATCATTGTAAAGCTAACAAAATACTGTCATGAAATATATTTGAAAATACATTGTTAACTGAATGATACCAAATCTCTGAGAATAAATAATAAATGAAGGAATGATGAATATAAGAGTGTTTGGAATGATGAATCTTTGTCACTCTCATTACTGAATGCAAATAACAATTTGGCTGGACTTTTGATCCCCCCCCCCCCCTTCTCTCAACTGGCTGGCAGGTGTTGAGGGGCATAGACTCAGGTGACATGGTGGAGGGCACCATGCCCATCAAAAACCCAACTCCGCTGGGATTTGGGGCAGCACGATGGTACTGTGGTTAGCACTGCTGCCTCACAGTGACAGGGACCCGGGTTCAATTCCAACCTCAGGTGGTTGTGTGGATTCTTCACTTTTTCCCCATTTCTGCATCTGTTTCCTCCGGGTGCTCTGGTTTCCTCCCACAGTCCAAAGATGTGTGGGTTAGGTGCATTGGCCACGCTAAAAGTGCCCCTTAGTGTCCAAAGGTTCGGTGAGATTATGGGGTTAGGATGGGGGTGTGGGCCTAGTTAGGGCGCTCTTTCAGAGGGTTGGTGAAGATTCAATGGGCTAAATAGCCTCCTTCTGCACTGTAGGGATTCTATCAGTTTACAACAATGAGTGGCGAAGTTGAAGGCTGGGGGGGTGGGGGGGGGGGGGGGGGGGGGGGGCTCCAGCCATGCCCCATGTGCCCAATGGCGATCCCCCACCACTCGCCCATGCCAAAACCCTTGTTAGCCTCTTATGACCTCATGGCCACCTCACTACGGTGCCTGCCGAACTTACCTTTCAGTCTAAGCTCGCCCATGGCTCCTCATCAGGGACTGATGGAAGAGTGGTCAATACTGCTGAGATGGGGAGCTGCTGACATTCTGAATTGCCAGCAGGACTTGGAGGCAGGGTTTCCTTCCACATGCATGCAAACGCCACAACTTCAGTTTCCTGACGCCTGTAAAATTCAGTTTTGGCTCCCTGGGCCAGTTGGAGATGGACTCACCCCTGGCTTTCCAACTGCGGACACAGTCACCTCCACCATGAACAATTCTGGTCTCATTCTGAGTCAGTTGAACAGAATAAAGATGCATTTAAAGCAATTATATTCTAGAAACCTTGTTTTCACCATATAGATAAAGACAAATGTAAATTATGATTGACATGTTTGTGGACAGTCTGGGTATATTGATAGAATATACATTTATATATGGAATTTCAATGCATACAAGCTCCAAAGAAATACGGGGCTCAATTCTCTGGAAATATTTCTCAGTGTGGTAGCCAGTGAGAATTGCCACGTGTTTCCCGCCACTCGGCCCAATGAAGCCGGCAACGCAATTCAATGTTAATTGGTCCACTTAATGAGGCCTCACGGGGTTCTCGCTGTGAATGAAGGTCGCCAGCTGAGTCACCAGGACTGCACTCACCAGCCCCCCGCTAACAAGGTCGAGCAGCTCTTACACTGCACTTACTCAGCCAACCCCAGCCAGCTCGCAACAATGGTGCTGGGGAGACCAGCCCCAAAGTTCGGGGACGCTGACGTGGGGAGGCTCCTGGACGCGGTGGAGGCCAGGAGGGATGTCCTGTTCCCCTGAAGGCCCCGGAGGGTGAGTCACAAGGCAGCCAGTGCAGCCTGGGATGAGGTGGTGGCAGCTGTCAGCTTGGGCAGTGTGACCAGTAGGACTGGCCAGCAGTGCAGGAAGAAGGTCAACGACCTACACCAGGCAGCGCAAGTGCGTAGACCCCGACGCCAACCCCTCCCCCACCCAAGGGAGCAGCCACCCCTCAACTCCCCATGCGACCCCAGCCCTCCCTCCTCCCTCAGCGCCCCCGCCCCACCCCGCCTTCACACAGCCCCTCCCACCACTGTGAACCATACGTGTGGTATGGAAAAGCTCTCCCACACTTGACAGGAGGGGCCCCACACTGGCGGAGGGGTACTGGACCTAAGAATTCTCACCTCCCTTGAGGAGCGGGCCCTGGAGGTGACCGCTGTGGCCAAGGACAGATCGGTCAGCCACGCGGAGGCTGGCGGACGTCGCAGAGATGAGCAAACAACTGGGCCCCACCCGGAGGCCCTGTCAAAAAAAATTGCCAAACAAATGAAATGGTGATGAGATATTTGGGTATTGCTCTTACGGAGTAAACTCATAAGTAGGGCTATTGAACTCCATGCATATTTGTCAGAGGAAATGTTTGGCAAGTATGATAGAGTGAAGAAAGCTATATTGAGTGCTTATGAGTTAGGAGGCTTACGGATAAAAATTTTGAAATATAAGAAAATAATCTGGACAAATTTATATTGAATTCAAAAGCGTTAAATAGAGTTATTTTGATAGGTGGGTAAGAACATTAAAGATAGATGGAACCTATGAGGTTCTTAGAGAAGTCATCATTTCGGAAGAATTTAAAGATTAATTACCTGCTGTGATAAGGACTCATGTGGAGGAATGAAAGGCTATAACTGCCATGCAGGCTGTGAAGCTTGCTAATGACTGTGATAGATCAAAGCCCTTCATTTAACACCCTTTTAGATTTGAAGGGGATAGAAAACGGGAAGATGAGAAAAAGTATAGTCCGAGGAGATTTCACCTCAGAATAAAAAAGAAGATGCTGAGGGTACAAGGGATATGAGGAAAGTTAGATGTTTTAATTGTAATAAACTAGACCATACAAAGTCAGTGTGCTGGGGTTTATTATGTCGACCGGTTGGAATTGTGGGTCATAAGAAATTAAAGTCAGAGACTGGGGAACAAGAAAAACTGTTATGACTTTTCCATAAAGATATACAAACAATATGACTCAATGAAGCTGTGAGAGTGTGTGCACAACTTGCTCAGGAACAGAGCGAATAGTAGGTGCTGATGTGCTTAAGGACTTTGTGTGTGAAGGGAAGTCGTTTCATGTTTACAGAATTAAATGGGTAGGATATTAAAATTTGAAGAGAAACTGGAACAAGTCAATCACTAATGTTGTGGGATAAAGATATTCGTTGTCCAGAGGGGATATGGAAGGAATAGGCTCTAATCAGCAATATGTGCGGTGCGGTTAAAATAATTCCTTTGGCCAAAGTGAACTTGAGGAGCAGCTTAAAGACAAGAGAGGTGATTGTAGATGCGGTAGAAACATTGTGCATTGCAGGGGTTCAATTTATTTCAGGGAATGATATAGCTGGGTCACAGACGATGGTGATGCCTACTGTGGTTGAACAACCTGTAGAAATTCAAGCGACAGAAAGATTGAAAATGGATCATCCTGGAGTGTTTCCTGATTGTGTGGTAACAAGGGCACATAAGATGAGACAGGAGGAGGAGGAGTCAAGAACACAGGATAATAGAACATAGAACAGTACAGCACAGAACAGGCCCTTCGGCCCTCGATGTTGTGCCGAGCATTGTCCGAAACCAAAATCAAGCTATCCCACTCCCTGTCATTCTGGTATGCTCCATGTGCCTATCCAATAACCGCTTGAAAGTTCCTAAAGTGTCCGAATCACAGCAGGCAGTCCATTCCACACCCTAACCACTCTCTGAGTAAAGAACCTACCTCCGATATCCTTCCTATATCTCCTACCCTGAATCTTATAGTTATGTCCCCTTGTTTAACAGTTACATCCACCCGAGGAAATAATCTCTGAACGTCCACTCTATCTATCCCCCTCATCATCTTATAAACCTCTATTAAGTCGCCTCTCATCCTCCTCCGCTCCAAAGAGAAAAGCCCTAGCTCCCTCAACCTTTCCTCATCAGGCCCATCCTGCAAACCAGGCAGCATCCTAGTAAATCTCCTTTACACCCTTTCCAATGCTTCCCCATCCTTCCTATAATGAGGTGACCAGAACTGCACACAATACTCCAAATGTAGTCTCACCAGGGTCATATATAGTTGCAGCGTAACCTCGCGGCTCTTAAACTCAAGCCCCCTATTAATATATGCTAACATACTATAAGCCTTCTTCACGGCTCTATCCACTTGAGTGGCAACCTTCAGAGATCTGTGGACATGAACCCCAAGATCTCTCTGTTCCTCCACATTCCTCAGAACTCTCCCATTGACCCTGCAATCCGCATTCAAATTTTTTCCACCAAAATGAATCACCTCGCACTTAACAGGGTTAAACTCCATTTGCCATTTTTAGGCCCAGCTCTGCATCCTATCAATGTCTCTTTGAAGCCTACAACAGCCCTCCACCTCATTCACTACTCCAGCAATCTTGGTGTCATCAGCAAATTTACTGACCCACCCTTTAGCCCCCTCCTCCAAGTCATTGATAAAAATCACAGATAGCAGAGGACACAGCACTGATCCCTATGGTGCACCGCTGGTAACTGGTCTCCAGTCTGAAAATTTTCCATCTATCACCACCCTCTGTCTTCTATGTGATAACCAGTTACTTATCCAATAGGCCAAATTTCCCTCTATCCCACACCTCCTTACTTTCTCCATGAGCCAGCCATGCAGAACCTTATCAAACGCCTTACTAAAATCCATGTATACGACATCAACTGCTCTACCTTCATCTACACCCTTAGTTACCTCCTCAAAGAATTCAATCAAATTTGTGAGGCAAGACTTACCCTTCACGAATCCGTGTTGGCTATCCCGGATTAAGCTGCATCTTTCCAAATGGTCGTGAATCCGATCCTTCAGGACCTTTTCCATTAACTTACCGACCACTGAGGTAAGGCTAACTGTCCTATAATTACCAGGGTCATTCCTATTCCCTTTCCTGAACAGAGAAACAACATTCGCCACTCTCCAGTCCTCTGGCACTTTCCCCGTGATGTGGAGATGCCGGCGTTGGACTGGGGTGAGCATAGTAAGAAGTCTTACAAAACCAGGTTAAAGTCCAACATGTTTGTTTCAAACACTAGCTTTCGGAGCACTGCTCTGAAACCAAGGAAGGAGCAGTGCTCCAAAAGCTAGTGTTTGAAACAAACATGTTGGATTTTAACCTGGTATTATAAGACTTCTTACTATCCCCGTGGACAGTGAGGACCCAAAGATCAAAGCCAAAGGCTCTGCAATCTTATCCCTTGCCTCCCAAAGAATCCTTGGATGGATCCCATCTGGCCCAGGGGACTTGTCGACCCTCAGGTTTTTCACAATTGCTAATACGTCCTTCCTCAGAACATCTACCTCCTCCAGCCTACCCGCCTGTATCACACTCTCATCCTCAAAAACATGGCCCCTCTCCTTGGTGAACACTGAAGAAAAGTATTCATTCAACGCCTCTCCTATTTCTTCTGACTCCATGCACAAGTTCCCACTACTGTCCTTGACCGGCCCTACCCTCACCCTGGTCATTCTTTTATTTCTCACATAAGAGTAAAAGGCCTTGGGGTTTTCCTTGATCCGACCCGCCAAGGACTTCTCATGCCCCCTCCTAGCTCTCCTAAGCCCTTTTTTATTAGCTCATTCCTTGCTACCTTATAACCCTCAAACGACCCAACTGAACCTTGTTTTCTCATCCTTACATACTCTTCCTTTTTCCTCTTGAAAAGACATTCAACCTCTTTTGTGAATCATGGTTGGTTCCCACACACGGCCATTTCCTCCCTGCCTGACAGGGACATACCTATCAAGGACAAACAGTATTTGTTCCTTGAACAAGCTCCGCTTTTCATTTGTGCCTTTCCCTGACAGTTTTTATTCCCATTTTAGGCTCCCTAATTCTTGCCTAATCGCATCATAATTACCCCTCCCCCAATTAATAACTTGCTCTGCTGTATGGCCCTATCCCTCTCCATTGCAATAGTGAAAGACACCGAATTGTGGTCACTATCTCCAAAGTGCTCTCCCTCAAACAAATCTAACACTTGGCCCGGTTCATTACCCAGTACCAAATCCAATGTGGCCCCCCCTCTTGTCGGCCTTTCCACATATTGTGTCAGGAAACCCTCCTTCACACACTGCACAAAAACTGCCTCATCTGAACTGTTCGACCTATAGAGTTTCCAGTCAATATTTGGAAAGTTAAAGTCACCCATGACAACTACCCTGAGACCTCCACACCTATCCGTAATCTGTTTTGCAATTTCTTCCTCCACATCTCTATTACTATTTGGGGGCCTATAGAAAACTCCTAACAATGTGACCGCTTCTTCCCAATTTCTAACTTTGGCCCATAATTACCTCAGTAGGCAGATCTCCTTTAAACTGCCTTTCTGCAGCCGTTAAACTATCCTTGATTACTCCTCCACCTCTTTTCCCACCTTCCTACTCTTACTGAAACATCTATACCCCGGACCTTCCAACAACCATTCCTGTCCCTGTTCTAACCATGTCTCCGTAATGGCCACAACATCGTAGTCCCAAGTATTAATCCACGCTGCAAGTTCACGTACCTTATTCTGGATGCTCCTTACATTGAAGTAGACACACTTCAACCCACCTTTCTGTCTGCTGGTACACTCCTACAACCTTGTTACCCTCCTCAATACCTCACTACTCTCAACACTGGCTTCTGGAGAACAACTCGTTTTCTCATCCCCCTGACAAATTAGTTTAAACTGACCCGGAGAGCCGTAGCAAATTTCCCTCCCAGGATATTGGTGCCCCTCTGGTTCAGATGCAAACTGTCCTGTCTGTGCCTTCCCCAGAATGTGCTCCAATTATCCACGTACCTGAAACCCTCCCTCCTACACCATTCCTGCAGCCATGTGTTTACCTGCACTCTCTCCCTGTTCCTCCCCTCACTAGCACGTGGCACCGGCAACAAACCAGAGATGACAACATGGTTTGTCCTGGCTCTGAGCTTCCACCCTAGCTCCCTAAATTCCTGTTTTAAATCCCCGTCCCTTCTCTTACCTATGTCGTTGGTACCGATGTGTACCACGACTTGTGACTGTTCCCCCTCCCCCTTAAGGATTCTGAAAACACGGTCCAAGACATCACGGACCCTGGCACCCGGGAGGCAACAACCCATCCGTGAGTCTCTTTCGCTGCCACAGAACCGTCTATCTGTCCCTCTAACCATCTAGTCCCCAATAACTATTGCTCTCCTGCTCTCCCTCCTTCCCTTCTGAGCCACAGGGACGGACTCAGTGCTGGAGATCCGTTCACCGTGGCTTACCCCTGGTAGGTCGTCCCCCTCAACAGTATTCAAAACGGTATACTTGTTACTGAGGGGAACAACCACAGAGGATCCCTGTACTGACTGCTTCCTCCCAGCCCCTCTCACAATCACCCATCTATCTTGAATCTTCAGAGTAACTACATCCCTGAAGCTACTATCTATGACCACCTCTGCCTCCCGAATGATCCAATGTTCATCCAGCTCCAGCTCCAGTTCCCTAACGCGGTTTCTGAGGAGCTGGAGTTGGGTGCACTTCCCACAGGTGAAATCAGCAGGGACACTGACGGCATCCCTCACCTCAAACTTCCTGCAGGAGGAACATTGCACTGCCTTCCCTGCCATCCGCTCCAGATTTAAAAAAAAGAAAATGAAAGAAAGAGCTTACCTGTTATTCACTCTACCCTTAGGTTAAAGGAGGTGGAAGGGTGGGGTACACTACAAGTGTAGTGTCTAGGGTTTAGGAACTGCCAAACTTAAATACAGTTAAAAATAAAACACTTAACCAGCAACCACTGCGCCCCACACAAGAACAGCAATCAGCTGTTATGGGCCTGCGCGAACAATTAGAAGTTTTACTACTTACCCAGCAGTCACTCTGTCCTCACTCCGACCGGATTCAGCTGGAAACCCCCAACAGTAAGTTTTTAAAAAATTTACTCCCCTCACTCAGCACTCAGCAAGCACTCACTCAGCAACCACTGCACTCCGCACGATAACACCTCAGGGAAAAGAAAAACTACTTACCAGTCACCAGCTAATCACTTACCTGCAAACTGTGATGTCACGGTTCGACTTCTTTCTACTTCTACCTGCCCTCGAGTCTCCCTCTTTATCTTTACTCGGCTGGGATCCTTACAGTGATTGTTTTTTTTTGGTTAGAGGAGGAGGTAGGGAGGGAAATACTGAACAAGAGTTTAGATGTGGAGATGCCAGCGTAGGACTGGGGTGAGCACAGTAAGAAGTCTTACAACACCAAGTTAAAACCCAACAGGTTTGTTTCAAACATTAGCTTTCGGAGCACTGCTCCTTCCTCAGGTGAATGTTTGGGGTTTAACTGTCACTTGACAACAGCTCCTCCACAAACCACCTTCAAGATACGGTGACCGCAATGCACTGATGCAAATTCTCCACGCAACAGCTAATCAGCAGCTCCGCTCTACTGCCCTCTGCTGGATGCTTGCCTTCTCTTGACCACAGAGGGTGTCTTGCTCAGGTCAACGTTATGGATGCAGTGACCGCAATGTACTGATGCAAATTTTCCCCACAACAGCCAATCAGCTGCTTCGCTCTACTGCCCTCTGCTGGATAAGGGCAGCGAAATAAAATTAGTTGGCACTATGTTACCCAGCAAATGGTTAGGGTGTGAAAGACACTGGCTGCCAGTGTGGTGATGGCAGTTACAATTGGAAGTTTGAAAAATAAATTGGAGGAACAACTGAAAAGAAAAGATTTGCATAGCGACGGGGGAGGTCTGAGATCAGTGCGATTAGCTGAGCTGCTCTCATAGGGACACAACAGGCTCTGAGGCAGCAGTGCTAACCATTGCTTTTCCATCATTCATCCGTCTAGATCCAGGGTGGCCCAGTAGTACAGTGGTTAGCACTGCTTCTTCACAGCTCCAGGGTCCCAGGTTCGATTCCCGGCTTGGGTCACTGTCTATGCGGAGTCTGTACGTTCTCCCCGTGTCTGCGTGGGTTTCCTCCGGGTGCTCCGGTTTCCTCCCACAGTCCGAAGATATACAGGTTAGGTGGATTGGCCATGATAAATTGCCCTTCGTGTCCAAAAAGGTTAGGTGGGGTTACGGGGATAGGGTGGAGGTGTGCACTTAAATCGGGTGCTCTTTCCAACGGCCGGTGCAGACTCGATGGGCCAAATGGCCTCCTTCTGCACTGTAAATTCTATGATCTATGAAATGGGTGCAATCGCTCTGCAATTTCATGGTACACAAGCAAAATGCTGCCGATTGCATTATTTACCTTGAGAAAGCCCGTATTACAGACATAGTTGTGGTTTGGCTTTGGTTGGTATTTGTCAGGATCTGCCATGTACCAAGATGAATTGCTAATGTCGGGGAATGTTGCAATCAGCTAGTTGCAATGACGTGAAGTAAAATGTGACAAAGACTGAATCATTTTGCAGAACAGATGTCCTGATATTGTTCGCTTGATTGCTGCAAAGTCCTTTTCTTGACCCTGATTTTAGTTGCGTCCAATTTCCTTACTTGGTCCTCCATCCTCCTCAACGACTTTGCGCCCCAGGCCTTTCTGGGAAGCAAAATTGTGCAGGCACAGCAGGTAACTACCATCTCGATAACTCCACTGAGTGCCTACTGTAGGTCACATCACCAACGTTTCCAGGCAGTAAAACCATTTCTTTGCCATTCCAATGGTTTGGCCAATTAATTGCATGTCCTACAATAATTAGAGCATCATTGTATCACTCTCCTGTGTTGTTGGTACAAAGTGAAGCTTAAGTGAAGGATACTCAGATACTGCAGAAGGGATATCTGCTGCACTTGGTTGGAGCAAGTGACCAAAACGCAATGTGGAAGATTGTATATTAGTGCAGTTACACAATTGTAATTCCTTGCCATTCGTGTAACTGGCATGTGAGGCATAGATTGTCGCATGTGTGGAACCAATGCAAAGTCTTGCACCTTCACAAAAGTTAATTACTTCATAGAATCATAGAATTTATAGTGCAAAGGAGGCGGTTCAGCCCATCGTGTCTTGACCGGCCCTTGGAAAGAGCACCCTGACATAAGCCCACACCTCCACCCCTTCCCTGTAACCCAGTAATCCCACCTAACAATAAGGAGCAATTTAGGATGGCCAATCCACCTAACCTGCACATCTTTGGACTGTGGGAGGAAACCGGAGCACCCGGAGGAAATCCATGCAGGCGCGGGGAGAAAGTGCAAACTCCACATAGAGAGTCACACGAGGCCGGAATTGAACCTGGGACCCTGGAGCTGTGAGGCAGCAGTGCTAACCACTGCTTTTCCTTCATTTATCCGTATAGATCCAGGCTCAATTCGAATGAAATATGCAACACTGAAAAAACATTGGTGCTTGGTAATTTACTCAGTAAAAAGATGCAGTGTATATTCTCTGATGTTGTGGAAGTCTCAATTGGGAGGTCTACCTGGTCTGAGTCCCCTCCAAAACTGAGGCTTTAGGGACACTCTGTGCAGGCACTGATTTCACTGAATTTCTAGTGTACATTTTAAAGTATCTTTGTTTATATTAATCAAGGGCCTAACACTCTAAAGTGTGAAAATTAACAACACAAATATAAATGTTATCTTGCTTGCATTGAACAACTCAAAATAACTGATTTAACTTTGTGTGGGTACAGCGATCAGCAATAAGACAGTAAATGTCTACTCTATCAAAGACCATACTTTATTTTCAGCATACTCCTGACATATTGACATCATTATTAGGAATGGGGGGCATGATTATGATCTTACTGACCGGTGGCTTGGACTGACAGCTTGTCTGGCGAGGTGAGTTCAAATCCCAACATGGCAGCTCAGTTTATGAAATAAATTTGGAATTTAAAAAGAAATGCCTCACATCAGTAATGTTGACCATTTAACGGCAGTGTTGGGTTGTCACATTAAGCCCATGAGGTTCACTGGTGGCCATTAAGGAAGGAAATCTACAGCACTTCCCCAATCTGGCCCGCAGGTGACTCCGGGCCCCCAGCTATTCGATTGCCTTCACAAAATGTCTCTGAGAGATTATAATGGTTCAACCTTTAAATGTTATGGTGCTTGTGACCTGAGTGTGGGTGGTGATCACAGTTTATTCCGTCCCATTCTGGATTGTATCTGAGGGCTTGGATTCATTATTAGGGGTCTGTCCTGTGAAGAATTGGGTCTAGTGCCGTTAGTATGTAGCATCCACAAAGGATTAGACCAACACTCCGACGATTCTGAGAACATTAATTCAGCGATGTGTTCACTGATTTTAGTGCACTACCATTCACCAATGAAATATAATTGAAAGAAGATGCATTATCTAAAGCACCGATGCAAACTGTAAGTAGTGAAATTGCTGACAATGTATATTAACATATACATTAATGATTTGGCTGAGGGAACATAATGTTGGGTGGGATTCTGTGATCCTGAGGATAAGTGTTGACGCCGTCGGCAACGGCATCGCGTTTCTTGAAGGCGTCACCACGGCCTCAGGATCAGCAATTCTGGCCCCTACAGGGGCACCGGCGTCAAAGGGTGCAACACGGCGCAGGGCTACAGGGGCACCGGCGTCAAAGGGTGCAACACGGCGCAGGGCTACAGGGGCACCGGCGTCAAAGGGTGCAACACGGCGCAGGGCTACAGGGGCACCGGCGTCAAAGGGTGCAACACGGCGCAGGGCTACAGGGGCACCGGCGTCAAAGGGTGCAACACGGCGCAGGGCTACAGGGGCACCGGCGTCAAAGGGTGCAACACGGCGCAGGGCTACAGGGGCACCGGCGTCAAAGGGTGCAACACGGCGCAGGGCTACAGGGGCACCGGCGTCAAAGGGTGCAACACGGCGCAGGGCTACAGGGGCACCGGCGTCAAAGGGTGCAACACGGCGCAGGGCTACAGGGGCACCGGCGTCAAAGGGTGCAACACGGCGCAGGGCTACAGGGGCACCGGCGTCAAAGGGTGCAACACGGCGCAGGGCTACAGGGGCACCGGCGTCAAAGGGTGCAACACGGCGCAGGGCTACAGGGGCACCGGCGTCAAAGGGTGCAACACGGCGCAGGGCTACAGGGGCACCGGCGCCAAAGGGTGCAACACGGCGCAGGGCTACAGGGGCCGGCACGGAAGAAAGGAGGCCCCCAGCCAGAGAGGCTGGCCCGCTGATCGGTGGGCCTCCGATCGCGGGCCAGGCCACATCGGAAGCTCCCCGGGTTCGGAACCCCCCCCCCACAAGCTGCCCCCGGACCCTTCCACGCCGAGGTCCCGCCAGCTGAGAGCAGGTGTGAACGGCGCCGGCGGTACTCGGGCTTTTTAACGACGCCCGCTCGGCCCAACCCGCCAACCACGCCGGTGCCAATGGCGCCGATTCTCCGCTCTGCGGAGAATCGCGTCCCGGCGTCAGGGTGGCGTGGCGCGATTCACGTCGGTCACGGGGATTCTCCGACCCGGCCTCAGTCTGAGAGAATCCCACATGTAACATCTCAAAGTTTGCAGATGAAGCCAAGTTGGGTGAGAGGGTGAGCTGTGACTCAGAGGATGCAGGGATCCTACAGCATGATCAGGGCAGGCTGGGCGAGTGGGCAAATCAATGGCAGATGCAGTATAATTTGGATAAGTGTGAGGTTATTCATTTTGGAAGCAAAAACAGGAAGGTAGATTATTACCTGAATGGTTATAAATTGGGAGAGGGGAGTGTGCAGTGGGACCTGGGTGTCCTTGTGCACCATTCGCTGAAGGTAATCATGCAGGTGCAGCAGGCGGTAAAGAAGGCCAATGGTATGTTAGCCTTCATTGCAAGAGATTTCGAGTACAGGAGCAGGGATGTGTTGTTGCAATTATACAGGGCCTTGGTGGCTGGTGGAAAGTGCTCCTGATGAGGGGGGGTCAGACCTCATTAAATGCTGCGGAGCACCAGAGCTCATCGCTGAGCGGGTTGTCATTATACTCCATCCCATAGTCAAGACCCACTGATACTACCAAACCAGGACAAGCACCCTTTAGTGAAGCAGGTGGGAAGCATGGGGTGAGGGGGGGGGGGGGGGGGGGGGGTGCAGGTGCAGGAGGTATTTGGGGGGGGGCAGGCCCCCCAGTGGGTGAACCTGGAGGTGATCAGATTGTTCCGTGCGTGGCAGCCCTGGCGCACAGATTGTATGTATGATAGTTAAGAGTTCAATAAAATCGAGTTGCATTTCACTGTCTCTCTCACTGCTATGGTAAACGCAGTCCTCGCAGACCCATCTTACCCAACACATCACTTTTTACATCATATAGTGCGACACTTAGTCAAAACCATTTGCAAGCCCGGGGGTTCCATGCTGTACCGCTGGCAGGAAACCTCTGATTTGTCCCCCCCACACCCAACCTCAGCACTTCAATGATCCGGGCACCAAATACATGAATACGTTGCTAAAGAGATGGTGTGAGGGGGAGGGTTTCAGATTCCTGGGGCATTGGGGCTGGTTTTGTGGGAAGTGGGACCTGTGCAAACTGGACAAGTTACACCTGGGCAGGACCAAAGCTGATGCCCTTTGTGTGTGTGTGTGTGTGTGTGTGTGTGTGGGGGGGGGGGGGGGGGGGGGGGGGGTACTTGCTAGAGGGGTTGGAGAGGGTTTAAGGTAAACTGACAGGGGGCTGCAAACCTATGTAAGGATTCAGAGCAGGGGGAATCAACAGCAAGAGAAAAAGACCAGCAAGGAGATAAAGAAAACTGAGAGGCAAAGAAATCAAGGGCCTGTAAAAAGTAGCAGGGACGGGACAAGGAACATTAAAAGGACTAGCCTTAAGATTTTGTCCCTGGACGCGCGGAGCACTCAAACTAAAATGGAGGAATTAGTTGTGCATATAGATGTAAAGGGGTACGATATAGTTGGGATTACAGAGACATGGATCCAAGGTGACCAAGGATGGGAACTAAACATTGAGGGATATTCAGTTTTTAGGAAGGACAGACAGAAAGGAAAAGTGGTGGAATTGCATTGTTGGTTAAAGGAAATATTGATAGAATATTGAGGAAACATATTAGCACAAACGATGTGGAATATGTCTGAATCGAGTTGAGAAACACCAAAAGTTTTGTACAGGTGATCGGCAGACTCCCAAATGTCAGTCAGTGGTAATGTTGGGAAATAGCAGTAGACAGGAAATCACAGATGCATGTGATAAACAAACATCTGTGATTTTGGATGACTTGAATCTGCATTGGGTGAGTCAACTTAGTCACTGCAATAGAGGAAGAATTTCTGGAATGTGTACAGGACGGTTTTCTGGATGAGTGACTGGAATATGATAGAATTCTTTATCAAGGTGGATAGTGAGTTAGTTGATTCTGAGACCAGGGTCCTGAACCTTATAAAGGTAAGTATGATGGTATGAGGCATGAGCTGGCTATGATGGACGAGTGGACACGCAATGGCTGGCATTCAAGGAACGAATGGGTGAACTCCAAAAGTTCTTTATTCCTATTTGCCGCAAGAGTAGAAAGGGAACTGTGGCCGAACAATGGCTTACAAGGGAAATGAGAGATAGTATTAGATTCAAAGAAGAGGCATACTAAAGCAATAGAAACTGGGAGAACGTACAAATTCTACACAGACAGTCACCCAAGGCCGGAATTGAATCCGGCTCCCTAGTACTGGGAGGCAGCAGTGCTAACCATTGTGCCACTAATTGGAACAAATGGGCCTTTTTCCAATTGGGAGGCAGTGACTTCTGGGGTACTGCAGGGATTTGTGCTAAGACCCCAACTGTTCACGTTATGTATTAATGATTTGGACGAAGGAACTAAATGTATTATCTCCAAATTTTCAGATGATGCAAAGTTGGGTGGGAGGGTGAGCTGTGAGCAAGATGCACAGATGCTCCAGCGGGATTTGGACAGGCTGAGTGAATGGAAAATAGCATTGCAGATGCAGTATAATGTGAATAAATGTGAGCTTATCCGCTTCAGTGGCACAAATAGGGGGCGGGATACTGTGATCCCGAGGCTAAGTGTTGACGCCGTCGGAAACGCCGTCGAGCACGGCCTCAGGATCAGCAATTCTGGCCCCTATAGGGGGCCAGCACAACACTGGAACGGTCCACGCCTCTCCAGCTGCTGATCCAGGCGTGAACTGGGCACCGCAGGGGTCCACACATGCGCAGTGGCTCCCGACACAACATGGCGCAGGGCTACAGGGGCTGCCGCGGAAGAAAGGGGACCCCAGCCAGAGAGGCTGGCCCCGGACCCTTCAACGCCAAGGTCCCGGCGGCTGCGAGCAGATGTGAATGGTGCCGGCGGGACTCAGGTTTTTTACGACCGCCGCTTAGAGAGGCCCCCGACCAGCGTTGCACCAACCACGCCATTGCCATTGGCGCCGATTCTCGCTCTGTGGAGAATCGTGTCCCGCCGTCGGGGCGGCATGGCACGATTCACACCGGTCGTAGGGATTGTCCGGCCCGGCCCCGGACTGAGAAAATCCCACCCAGGAAGTCAGATTATTATTTGAATGGGTGTAAATTGAGAGAGGTGGTTACTCAGCGTGACCTCGGTGTCCCCGTGCATCAGTTGCTGAAAGCAAGTGCGCAGGTACAGCAGGCAGTAACCAAGGCAAATGGTATGTTGGCCTTCATAGCAAGAGGATTTGACTATAGGAATAGAGATGTTTTGCTTCAATTGTACAGGGCATTGGTGAGGCCCCGTCTCGAGTATTGTGTGCAGTTTTGATATTCTTACCTGAGGAAGGATATTCTTGCTGTGTAGAGAGTTTAGCGAAGGTTTACCAGACTGATTCCTGGGATGCCGGGACTATAAAAAGAGAGACTAAATCGGTTAGGATTATATTCATTGGAGTTTAGAAGAGTGAGAGGGGATCTCATAAAATCTTATAAAATTCTAACAGGATTAGACAGGGTAGATTCAGAAAGAATGTTCCCGATGATGGGGGAGTCCAGAACCAGGGCTCATAGTTTGAGGATAAGGGATGAATCTTTTAGGACTGAGGTGAGGAAAAATCTCTTCACCCAGAGAGTGGTCAATCTGTGGAATTCACCACCACAGAAGGTAGCTGAGGCCAAAACGTTGTGTAATTTCAAGAAGGAATTAGACATTGCTCTTGGGGCTAAAGGGATCAAGGGATATGGGGGGGAAGGTGGGGTCAGGTTATTGAACTTGATGACCACCCATGAGCATCATGAATGGCGAAGCAGACTCGAAGGGCCGAATGCCCTCCTCCTGCTTCTATTTTCTATGAATGTTTCTACGTATTTAAAGATGACCCTGCTCACAGCTAACACACTTCAAGAACAAGGAAGCCACTGGGAAGTCATGGCTGCAAAAGCTAAGAAGCTCCAAAATTCACTGAGGCCTCCCTGGAATACTGCGGGATATGGTGGAGGCCTGCCGGCTGCCACAATATCCTATACCCATCCTCTGGGCCAAGACCTGCAATGGGAGGCAGTGGGAAGGTGGCCAGCGCTGCACATGAGGACTGCCATCCAGTGCTGAGAGATTAATGATCAATTCCATCCACGTCACTCTTCTCACCACTCTCAAATCACACACTCACAAACCCATCACACATCCACAGGGATCTCACTCACTGTCAACTCAAGGGACAACACCACACACGCTCCCACACACACCTTCATCTCCCAGGCATCCTTGGGTGCGGAGGCTTGTAAAATCCTATAGATGTCACCTGCAGAACCCTGGATGGACCCACTGGTGTAAAAATAGAGCACCACAGTCACTTTTACTGACACTGGCAGTGGATATCCTCCAATTCCCTGTGACATCAAATTCTCCAGCAGGCGGCAGATGTGACTAACTAGTTCCTTGGACATGCATAGAACCATAGAATCCCTACAGTGCAGAAGGAGGCCATTTGGCCCATCAAGTGTACACCGACCCTCCGAAAAAGCACCCGACCTAGGCCCAAACCCCTAACTATCCCCGCAACTTCACCTTGGGCCAATTTAGCATAGCAAATCTACCTAAACTGCACACCTTTGAACTGTGGGAGGAAACCAGAGCACCCAGAGGAAACCCACGCAGACACAGGGAGAATGTGGAGACTCCACACAGTCACCTGAGGTCAAAATCGAACCCAGTTCGCTGACGCTGTGAGACAGCAGTTCTAACCACTGTGTCACCATGCCGTCCGCATAGTCTTCAGCACCAGTGGTTCTCGAACATCTGCAGGTCCGTCAGATTCTGTCCATAGGCCCTGGGTCTAGCGAGGCGCATCCAAGCGATGGCTCTCTGTGGTTCATCCCTGTATGCGGAGCAGGCCATGCCACCCCTTCCTCTTCACGATTATGCTCCTGCCTTTGGTGAGCCAGGCATTTCTATTGAGGTAAAAGCAAATTACTGCGGATGCTGAAATCTGAAACCAAAGAGAAAATGCTGGAAAATCTCAACAGGTCTGGCAGCATCTGTAGGGAGAGAAAAGAGCCAACGTTTCGAGTCCAGATGACCCTTTGTCAAAGCGAGTCATCACTCCTGGGGTGAAGTATCCTTTCCTCACAGTTTTACAAATTTAAACAAATTTGAAGTTTGGAGTTCTCATCCGGTATCCTCACCAATTTGGCGTCTGGCCTGGTACCCGACCAAGATGTGTAGAGTATTCCCTAAATGGTAAAAATTTAGGAAGTATAGATGTACAAAGGGACCAGAGTGTCCTTGTCCATAAGTCAGTGAAGGCTGGCATGCAGATGCAGAAAGCTATTAGGAAGGCTAACGTGATGTTAGCCTTTATCGGAAGAGGATTTGAGTACAGGAATAGTGAGGACTTGCTTCAATTGTACAGAAGTTTGGTTAGATCGCACCCAGTGTACTGTGTGCAGATCTGGTAGGTGTACCTCAGAAAGGATATTATTGCTTCGAGAGAGTTCAATGACAGTTCACCAGGCTTGTTTCAGGGATGATGGGCTGTCTTATGAGGAGATATTTAGCAAATTGAGACCTGTATTCTCTAAAGTTTTGAAGAATGGGAGGTGATCTCACTGAAACCTAAAAAAGACTTAAAGGAACAGACAGGGTTATGCAGGCAAGATGTTTCCCCAGGTTGGGGAGTCTAGAACCATGGGGCACAATTTGAAAATAAGAGGGATGCCACTTGGGTCCGAAATGAAATTTCTTTATACCCGGTTTGTGAATCATTAGCATTCTCTTCCCTTGAGGACTGTGGAAGTTCAGTCATTGTATATGTTTGAAGCAGAGATTGATAGATTTCTGAATAATAACGTAAGGGTTAAGGGATTGGATTGGATTTGTTTATTGTCAAGTGTACTGAGGTACAGTGAAAAGTATTTTTCTGGAGCAGCTCAAGCCGATCATTCAGTGCATGAAAAGAAAATATGTAATAGGGCAACACAAGGTGCACAATGTAAATACATAGACACAGGCATCGGGTGAAACATACAGGGGTGTAGTGTTAATCAGGTCAGTCCATAAAGGGGTCGTTTAGGAGTCTGGTAACAGCCGGGAAGAAGCTGTTTTTGAGTCTGTTTGTGCGTGTTCTCAGACTTCTGTATCTCCTGCCCGATGGAAGAAGTTGGAAGTGTGAGTAAGCCGGGAGGGAGGGGTCTTTGATTATGCTACCCGCTTTCCCAAGGCAGCGGGAGGTGTAGATGGAGTCAATGGATGGGAGGCGGGTTTGTGTGATGGACTGGGCTGTGTTCACAACTCTCTGAAGTTTCTTGCGGTCTTGAGCTGAGCAGTTGCCATACCAGGCTGTGATGCAGCCAGATAGGATACATTCTCTGGTGCCCCTGTAAAAACTGGTAAGAGTCAGTATGGACATGCCGAATTTCCTTAGTTTCCTGAGAAAGTAAAGGCGCTGTTGTGCTTTCTGGTGGTAGCGTCGACGTCGGTGGGCCTGGACAGATTTTTGGTGATGTGTACACCGAGGAATGTGAAGCTGTCAACCATCTCCACCTCGGCCCCGTTGATGCTGGCAGGGGTGTGTACAGTTCTTTGCTTCCTGAAGTCAATGACCAGCTCTTTAGTTTTGTTGGCATTGAGGGAGAGATTGTTGTCGTTACACCACTCCACTAGGTTCTCTATCTTCCTCCTGTATTCTGACTCGATGTTATTCTAGATCCGACCCACTATGGTTGTGTCGTTAGTAAACTTGTAGATGGAGTTGGAACTGAATTTTGCCACGCAGTCGCGTATACATAGGGAGTATAGTGGGGGGCTAAGTATGCAGCCTTGCGGGGCCCCGGTATTGAGGACTATCGAGGAGGAGGTGTTGTTTATTCTTACTGATTGTGGTCTGTGGATCAGAAAGTCGAGGCTCCAGTTGCAGTGTGAAGAGCCAAGTCCTAGATTTTGGAGATTTGATATCAGCTCGGTGGCGATTATGGTGTTGAAGGCGGAGCTGTAGTCAATAAATAGGATTCTGATGTAGGAGTCCCTTGTTGTCGAGATGCTCCAGGAATGAGTGAAGGGGCAGGGAGACGGTGTCTGCTGTGGACCGGTTGCGGCGGTAAGCAATTGCAGTGGATCTAACTTTTAAAGCAGACCAAGCAGGCCAGCAGCACGGTTCGATTCCTGTACCAGCCTCCCCAGACAGGCGCCGGAATGTGGCGATGAGGGACTTTTCACAGTAACTTCATTGAAGCCTACTCGTGACAATAAGCGTTTTCATTTCATTTCATTTCATGACCAATGATAGTGTGTAAAAAAGACATTTAAGTGTCTGATCAGCAGGGTGGCACAGTTTTGCAGTGGTTAGCACTGCTGCCTCACGGCACCAAGCATTCAGGTTTGATCCCAGCCCCGGCTCACTGTTCGTGTGGAGTTTCCGCATTCTCCCCATATGTGCGTGGGTCTCATCCTCACAACCCAAAGATGTGCAGGTGAATTGGCCACGCTAAATTGCCTCGTAATTGGAAAAATTTTAAAAATGGATCAAAAAAGAAGTGTCCAATCAGCCGTGATCTTATTAAAGGGCAGAGCAGGCACAACGGGCTGAATGGCCTACTCCTGTTCCTATGTTCCAGGTTGGTTCGGCATGATTTCCCTTTCACAAAACCATGTTGACTCTGCCTGATTACCTTGAACTTATCCAAGTGGCCTCCTTTCACTTCTTTAATAATGGCTTCCAACATTTTCCCTATGACAGATGTGAAGCTAACTGGCCTGTACTTTCCCCCTCTCTATCTCGCTCTCTTTTTGAATAATGGAGCTGCGTTTACTACCTTCCAATCTAATGGACCGTCCCCAAATCTTTGGAAAATTCAAACCAATGCATCAACTATCTCACTACCACTTGTTTCAAGAATAATTTAATTCCTGTTTTAATTTGGTCCATGATGATCAGTGTAGAAACTGGGCCTGGGAAGTAAGCTTATCTTGCTGAGAAAAGATCAGAAATCATTGCTGAAGAACAGGAGCCCTCCACCACAATCCTGATCAAACAAGCGCCCCACTCCCACTCCCATCTACAGCAGCCTCAGAGCCCCCTACCAGACCTCAACTTTCCGCCTGTGAAGCAAGCCATCTTCAGGAATAGGAGGTGCAACAGTTGCCAGCAGCCCACCCAAACAATGATCAATTTGTGGAGGAGTAAACTGAGTTGAGCTTTTGGATTCCCTTCGCTGGGACAAGTGCGATCAGCACACTATCGGATTCTCACTTTGTGCCGGGAAAACCAGTTTCTACCACTGAGCATGAAAACAATCTCAGTTTCTGTTGAAACCTGTTTGCACTGAATTCTGTGATCCTCGCCAATTAGAAGTTGTCTTTGCCATTTTAATGTAACTACTCGACCGAATGGTAAAGTGAGTGACTGTAAGTTAGAACATTTTCCAGCTAAAAAGAGGTTTATGCAATCATGCCAATAATCAACGTGTAAGCAATCTTTCCTCTAGTTTGTACATATTTTATTTCCTTTTGCTTCAGGGTGGATGTGCAAGTTGTGCGGTTTTTTTTAACATAGTGAAGGAATCTGAAGACATTATTTGAACTATTATCTTTTCCACCGAGAGGGTTTGTGTCAGCTATTGCATTACCTGTATTGTAAACCACAATGGCTCAGAGGTCGGTTTGTATTCACGATCATTAGGTGTGTCACCTGAGAAAAGAGAAATGCAAGAGCGCGATAAAGGCAGGAAATTACGCAGTGTGGGGTTTAATTTGTTATCCTTCAGAAAGGCCATGACAGATGGAAGAGGGATAAACTTTCAAGTGATGAAATAACACGTGTAAGATTAAAATGTTGGCTTTTTTAGAGTAATTATCGCACTCAGGTGTCACTGGCAACACTGGTTTTGATTTACAAATGCCTGCAGGTCCTCTGGTTAGTCAGCACCGAGACATTTGGCTGCACGTTCAGCCCTTTCACCTGGAGAAAATCACCCAGGAGGCTGACAAGCTGCAGCCGCATATACGCACTTCACTCCCCACACACACGCCATTCCAGCCAACAAGATGGCAGTAATGATGCCGACTGGAGGCCCTGCTGGACCCGGTGGAGGAGAGGCGGTTGACTCTGTATTCCGGCCCGGGAAGGAGGCTGCCAGCCCGCCGCTGACTGCCGTGCCTAGGTGCCTAGGTGCAGATTGGAGAGGCTGTCAGCGGCATGAGCAATACCGTCCGGACGGGCCAGCAGTGCCTGTAAAAACTGCACAACCTCCTCAGGGCGGCCAGGGTGAGTAGGCAGCACTTTGCCACTGGCACTAACTCATGTCCACACACCCATAACCCGACTATCCCCCCACCCCGGAGGGCGGTGAAACCCCCATCCTCCACCAGCTGTCGACCCCCATACCAGCCAGTATGGCCGGGTGCCCTGGCCACTGAAGCCACCAACTAACTACCCCCTGGGCTGCATGCGTTTGGACTGTCTAAGACTGTACGTTTTCTGTAACTCCACTCCCCTCCCCACTCCACGGGGGAAGGGCAGCCATAGCCGGCGGGTGTGGGAGAAAACTGGAGGACTGTCGGACCTGCAGCCCCTCATCAGGGCAGAGCAGAGGGGCCTGGACATGGTCAGCGGCCTGGAGGAAAGGGCGGACGCCGGGGTGGAGATCGGCCATGGGCAAGGAAGTGAGATCCAGTTGAGTCCCGGTTGCCAGTGACATGTGAGTCAACAACCCACCCCAACACCACCCCCACCCTCGCCCCACATCGACATCACCCCCACACCGCCATCACCCCACCCTCACCCCCACACCACGCTCATCTCCACCTGCACCCCGACACCACCCTCACTCCCACCCTCAGCATCACCCACACTTTCACCCCCCCACCAACGGGGACCCAGGTCGCAGGATGGGAATCACTCCCAATGTACTGCCTGGGAATCCACCTAGACGTAAGGCCAGAAAGTTAGACAGCGATTACGTTGGCCAGGGGGCTAGGGCACGGTACACTCCGCGGCCCCAGCCTGGCATGCCCGTAACGGCTACAATGGATGCTGCTCTTGAGTGGGCCGTCTGATGTCCCTCCGGTGGGTGGCGTCCAGGTGGAGGGTGTATGGCGGAGGGTGGGGTGCGGGGGTGAGGGCTTAGGGGTATCCATTAGGATAAGTAGAGCAACAATTTAAGAACTTTTTTTTAAATTGAGGAGGTTCAGGAATTTCTGATCAATACTTTCTCTGAATCACAGAAACCCACCTTCACATTATTCTCAAAACAGTCAAGGTATTCAGAGCCATTTCAGAAATATTGAATTCCTTGCTTTTGTTCAAAACGCTTGCAATTTTAAATTCTAATTTAAATAATATTTTTGACACTCTACACTGTTATCCAGGAGACAAATGATAATTTTCTTTGGTATAATATGTAACAGGATGAATGCATTTAAATTGTTTCGTATTTTGCATGTGTGTGAAATTGAAAAGAAGTCAGCATGCCATCAATTTTATGTATGATTCCGTTCGGGGGCTGCAGAGATTCAAGAAAGCAGCTCACAACCACCTTCTGAAGGGCAATTAGGGATGGGCAATAAATGCTGGCCTTGCCAGCGATGCCCACATCCCGTTCAAATGAGCAGAGGTGTCGTTCAGAGCGACGTAATTTGGAAACTAGGCAACACCGCATATATCACCGTACCTCATTTTAACTTCTTCAGCCACTTCAGCCGGCACAGCTTGCACGACAGGAGAATTCTCCCTGAGGATCTCCAACACATCCTGCATCCAGATCCTGGAATGGGCCAGTGTCTTGCATCAATAGTTCATTGATAATCATAAGGTAAGGATCTTAAAATGGCAAGATGATTTGTAGCTGTCCAATGTGTTGATCGCCAAATAAAACAAGGGTCATTTCTTTGCATAGTTTCAGCTCTATGCTGCAATGTACACAAGAACACCCCGAAACTTGCATATTCTATGATATCCATAAGTCACTTCACCTCCGGCAATGGGTGCTGGCCCTTCTAGCTAAAGCTTGAGGAATGAAGGCTGTATGACACTTCACCAATTTGGCCTTTCCCTCCCAGGGTTTCATGGGCACTGACCTCTCGTTCCTTCGAGCTTGGCTTTGTGCAACAGAATTTTCAAATGAGCAATCAGCTTGCAAACCCATCCGTCATAAGTGGCTGATTTTGCTTGAGGAGAAAATGAATGCACCACAGAGATATTCCCCTTCACCCTTTGAGTTGTTGCTTCATCCGCCAGTTGTATGTTTCGAAGGGGAAGAATGAATAAGTCCACAAGGGTTTATGAGCACCATCCAATGATTTAATGAAATATCTGAAAGCAACCCGCTTAAACATGGCAGGCTGACGAACTATAGTCACGTGTGTGACTCGGAGACCTTTCTGGTATGTCCTCTCAGCCAATTGTCTCAGGGGCCTTGCGACATAACTTGGCTGCTTAATGGATAGTAGATGCTCACACCGCACAGCTATACATCAGGGAGACCAGATGTCGGATTACTCATTTGCTGGTGAGGAAAGCTACAATTTAGATAACTGGCTGACAAATCAAAGGCAGTGTGAGGTCAGGGGGTTAAACCCTCAGACAATGCAAAACGTGGCAAGTTCACAAAAGCATCGGGTGCCTCAGCCACTCAAATTGTCCTTCCCTGTTCCAGCGTCCTGACATTTCATGAAGAATTTCACCATCCATCCTGATGTCACACTCACAGACATCTACTGGATATGTCACAACCCAGTCTTCTACCTCAGTAGGATGGGAACACAAGCCACATCCATAATATCCATTAAACCTGGCCGTATTCTGCACGTCAGCAAAAATGGGAGAATCTACACAGCAGCGATGGAAGCATCTACTATTTACCAGCAACCCCTCAAATCAACCCCTTCTTCTGACAGTCAGCTCACTTCATTGCCAGCATCATCCAGGAACATTTCATTTTTGGATTGCATTTTCTGCACCATAATCCATCTGGAATAAGATTACCCAGTTCTGAGTTTTGGAGGAAGCCCATCAATCTAGAGGGGAAAATCAGAAAGAACAGGAGGCAGGAAAAGAACAGAAAGCAGGAGAGAACAGAAATCAAGAGAGAGCAGGAAGCAGGAGAGAGGAGGAAGCAGGAGAGAGGAGGAAGCAGGAGAGAGGGCAGGACGCAGAAGGGAGAGCAGAAAGCAGGAGAGAGAGCAGGAAGCAGGAGGGAGCAGGAAGCAAGAGGGAGAGCAGGAAGCAGGAGGGAGCAGGAAGCAGGAGAGAGAGCAGGAAGCAGGAGAGAGAGCAGGAAGCAGGAGAGAGCAGGAAGCAGGAGAGAGAGCAGGAAGCAGGAGAGAGAGCAGGAAGTAGGAGAGAGCAGGAAGCAGGAGAGAGAGCAGGAAGCAGGAGAGAGCAGGAAGCAGGAGAGAGCAGGAAGCAGGAGGGAGAGCAGGAAGTAGGAGAGAGCAGGAAGCAGGAGAGAGAGCAGGAAGCAGGAGAGAGCAGGAAGCAGGAGAGAGCAGGAAGCAGGAGAGAGAGCAGGAAGCAGGAGAGAGCAGGAAGCAGGAGAAGAGAGCAGGAAGCAGGAGAGAGAGCAGGAAGCAGGAGAGAGAGCAGGAAGCAGGAGAGAGAGCAGGAAGCAAGAGGGAGAGCAGGAAGCAGGAGAGAGAGCAGGAAGCAGGAGGGAGAGCAGGAAGCAGGAGAGAGAGCAGGAAGCAGGAGAGAGCAGGAAGCAGGAGATGAGAGCAGGAAGCAAGAGGGAGAGCAGGAAGCAGGAGAGAGAGCAGGAAGCAGGAGAGAGAGCAGGAAGCAGGAGAGAGAGCAGGAAGCAGGAGAGAGCAGGAAGCAGGAGAGAGAGCAGGAAGCAGGAGAGAGCAGGAAGCAGGAGAGAGAGCAGGAGAGAGCAGGAAGCAGGAGAGAGCAGGAAGCAGGAGGGAGAGCAGGAAGCAGGAGAGAGAGTAGGAAGCAGGAGAGAGCAGAAAGCAGGAGGGATAGCAGGAAGCAAGAGGGAGAGCAGGAAGCAGGAGAGAGAGCAGGAAGCAGGAGAGAGAGTAGGAAGCAGGAGAGAGCAGAAAGCAGGAGAGAGAGCAGGAAGCAGGAGAGAGCAGGAAGCAGGAGAGAGAGCAGGAAGCAGGAGAGAGAGCAGGAAGCAGGAGAGAGGAGAAAGCAGGAGGGAGAGCAGGAAGCAAGAGGGAGAGCAGGAAGCAGGAAGCAGGAGGGAGAGCAGGAAGCAGGAGAGAGCAGAAAGCAGGAGAGAGAGCAGGAAGCAAGAGGGAGAGCAGGAAGCAGGAGAGAGCAGGAAGCAGGAGAGAGAGCAGGAAGCAAGAGGGAGAGCAGGAAGCAGGAGAGAGAGCAGGAAGCAGGAGAGAGGAGAAAGCAGGAGGGATAGCAGGAAGCAAGAGGGAGAGCAGGAAGCAGGAGGGAGAGCAGGAAGCAGGAGAGAGAGCAGGAAGCAGGAGAGAGACCAGGAAGCAGGAGAGAGGAGAAAGCAGGAGGGATAGCAGGAAGCAAGAGGGAGAGCAGGAAGCAGGAGAGAGCAGGAAGCAGGAGAGAGCAGGGAGCAGGAGAGAGAGCAGGAAGCAGGAGAGAGCAGGAAGCAGGAGAGAGCAGGAAGCAGGTGAGAGCAGGAAGCAGGAGAGAGCAGGAAGCAAGAGGGAGAGCAGGAAGCAGGAGAGAGAGCAGGAAGCAGGAGAGAGAGCAGGAAGCAGGAGAGAGAGCAGGAAGCAGGAGAGAGAGCAGGAAGCAAGAGGGAGAGCAGGAAGCAAGAGGGAGAGCAGGAAGCAGGAGAGAGAGCAGGAAGCAGGAGGGATAGCAGGAAGCAAGAGGGAGAGCAGGAAGCAGGAGAGAGAGCAGGAAGCAGGAGAGAGCAGGAAGCAGGAGATGAGAGCAGGAAGCAGGAGAGAGCAGAAAGCAGGAGAGAGAGCAGGAAGCAAGAGGGAGACCAGGAAGCAGGAGAGAGGAGAAAGCAGGAGGGATAGCAGGAAGCAAGAGGGAGAGCAGGAAGCAGGAGAGAGAGCAGGAAGCAGGAGAGAGAGCAGGAAGCAGGAGGGAGACCAGGAAGCGGGAGAGAGCAGGAAGCAGGAGAGAGAGCAGGAAGCAGGAGAGAGAGCAGGAAGCAGGAGGCAGAGCAGGAAGTAGGAGAGAGCAGGAAGCAGGAGAGAGCAGGAAGCAGGAGAGCAGGAAGCAGGAGAGAGAGCAGGAAGCAGGAGAGAGAGCAGGAGGCAGAGCAGGAAGTAGGAGAGCAGGAAGCAGGAGAGCAGGAAGCAAGAGGGAGAGCAGGAAGTAGGAGAGAGCAGGAAGCAGGAGAGCAGGAAGCAGGAGAGAGCAGGAAGCAGGAGAGCAGGAAGCAGGAAACATCAGGAAATAGGAAACCGCAGGAGGGCAAGCGAGAGCAGGAAGTAGGAGGCAGAGCAGGAAGCAGGAGAGCAGGAAGCAGGAGAGCAGGAAGTAGGAGACATCAGGATATAGGAATGGGTAGGACGTAGGAGAGTGCAGGAAGCAGGAGAGAGTAGAGAGTATGTGAGAGCATGTAGTAGGAGAGAACAGAAAGTATAATAGAACAGGAACTAGGATAGAGCAGAAAGTATGAATGAGCAGGAAGTGGGAGAGAGGAGGAAGTGGGAGAGACAGGAAATGTGAGAGAGTAGGAGACAGCAGGATTCAGGAAAGAACAGGAAGCAGGAGAGAGTAGGAGAGAGCAAGAAGCAAGAGAGCAGGAAGCAGTGGAGAGGAGGAAGCGGGGAGAGGAGGAAGCAGGGGAGCGGAGGAAGCAGGAGAGACGAGGAAGCAGGAGAGGATGAAGCAGGAGGAAGCAGAAGAGAGCAGGAAGCAGGGGAGAGGAGGAAGCAGGAGAGAGAGGAGGAAGCAGGAGAGAGAGGAGGAAGCAGGAGAGAGAGGAGGAAGCAGGAGAGAGAGCAGGAAGCAGGAGAGAGAGCAGGAAGCAGGAAGCAGGAGAGAGGAGGAAGCAGGAGAGAGGAGGAAGCAGGAGAGAGGAGGAAGCAAAAGAGAGGATGAAGCAGGAGGAAGCAGGAGAGAGGAGGAAGCAGGGGAGAGGAGGAAGCAGGAGAGGAGGAAGCAGGAGAGAGCAGGAAGCAGGAGAGAGGAGGAAGCAGAAGAGATTAGGAAAGAGGAGAGGGCAGGAAAGAGCAGGGAGCAGGGGAGACCAGGGAGCAGGGGAGAGCAGGGAGTAGGTGAGAGCAGGAAGCAGGGGAGAGGAGGAAGCAGGAGAGAGGAGGAAGCAGGGGAGAGGAGGAAGCAGGAGAGAGGAGGAAGCAGAAGAGAGGAGGAAGCAGGAGAGGAGGAAGCAGGAGAGAGCAGGAAACAGGGGAGAGGAGGAAGCAGAAGAGATTAGGAAAGAGGAGAGGGCAGGAAAGAGCAGGGAGCAGGGGAGAGCAGGGAGCAGGGGAGAGCAGGGAGTAGGAGAGAGCAGGAAGCAGGTGCGAGCAGGAAGCAGGAGAGAGTAGGAAGCAGGTGAGAGCAGGAAGCAGGGGAGAGGAGGAAGCAGGAGAGAGGAGGAAGCAGGGGAGAGGAGGAAGTGGGGCTTGGGGCTCCATCTCTGCCCTGTCTCATTGTCCCTTCCACAGGATAACATAGAATGTACAGCACAGAAACAGGCCATCCAGCCCAGCAGAACCAAGTCAGTCTTTATGCTCCAGTTGAGCCTTTTCCCATCTAAATCTATCATTGCAATTCTCTTTTTCCTCCTTCCACAGTATCCCCTGAAATAAATCGATCATTTGCTTCAACCATTCCCTGTTGTAGTGTGTTCGACAATCTCATCGCCCTTCATTAGTAGTTTCTTCTGAATTCTTTACTGCTCTAACGTCCAGGGAGGAATTCTTACTTGACCAGCTGTATTTCTGCCTTGTTCGTCTTCTTCATGGACAGTGTTCATTGTAAAATTAATTTTCACTTTAATATCACCTACATTGAATGTGTCAATGTGTTCATTACAAAACCTTCCATTCATTTTAGTTGGAATTAAGAGTTAATTTTGACCACCTGGCTTTGAAAAAGAAAGTAAAGATTCTAATTGAAGTGCTCCGATAGATGTAATTAACAAATAAACAAATTTCCAGTTTAATTTTACCATACATTGTTCCATCAATAATTAGCTTTGTTGTAATTCCACACATCCGGAGAAATTCCAAAATGAGCCAACTCCTCCGAGTGAGTCACAGATTTCTGGCTATAAATACAGCATGTGAGCCTCAGTAGGTCAGTCACAGGCAGCAGCAGCAGCACAGCAGCAAGAAGATAAAAGATCACCAAACAAGTAAAGCACAATGAACAGCAAAGATACTCTCGTCGTTCTCGCTCTCCTGGCACTGGGAGTGTTATCCATACAAGGTAAGAAATCTCTAGTTTCACAGCATCTATACAGCATCTATAATGATATGGCTCCTTTTCCCTGCTGACTCTGCTGCATATTGTAGATGACATTGTACAGCAAGAGGAATTCTTCTCAGTATTTATTGAAACATATGGCAATTGTTCAATGTTTGTGTGACTCTTTAGACAGAAGACTTCAGCAGAGTTGGGAGTATATGTAATTAGAATGAATGGGATAGATTTTATCATGGGCTTCCGAACACAAATATCAAGTTGCACGGCTGGACCCAAGCTGGGACCATAATTATTCAGATTGGTTGCTTGGCTCACTGGATCAGACAGATGATTTGCCTCACAGTGCGCCTCCTGTCAGCTGTTGGCAAACCTCCCCAGTGACAGGGAGCCATCCTGGCCAAACTCCCTGCTATCTCATCAATCACTACTGTCTCCGTTTCCTCTACTGGCGGCCGGTAAAATTCAGTCCAACGAGCATGTGTCAAAATCATTGGAAAATTGATGGAAGTTACTAAAATAATTTTGGCACAGGAAAAATTTGAAACTCTTTTTTCGATTAGTTTGAGTGCTACCAATTATTACAACAGGAATGCAAGCCCTTCTTTCAGCTTGCGGTGCTGATTCACTGAGGTTCCTGTTGGACTGCTTGGTATCAGAAAGGTGACAGTCAGGAAGATTATTATAGAGGATAGCTAGCAGTTTAGTCCCAGCAGAGAATGTGGAGCACATGAGAGGGACACCCTGTGCAAATCTGGAAATCAATCCATTTGTTTAATTTACAGCTGCATCGATTGGAAACACAGGAATGAACCTCCGCTGCCAGTGTATCAAAACACATTCCAAATTCATCCACCCGAAGCACATCGAGAACATCGAAATTATACCAAGTGGCCCTCACTGCGGGAACGTTGAAATTATGTAAGTGTTTAATTCCTCTTCAGTTTCCTGTATTGTAAAAACACAGCAATTATTCTAGGTTTAAATAGGAGTTCAAGCTTCTTACAAGAGGGTGAATGGCTAATGATCAATGTCATTCTTCATTTCTTTCAGTGCCACCCTTAAAAGTACGAATCGTGTGTGTCTCCATCCTGATGCTGGCTGGGTGAAGAGAGTCATAGACAGGATGATCAAACAGTAAGTTTCATTCTGTGTAGGGTGAGGGTGGGGAGGTTTCTTTTTTCACTGTACTTTTATTGAGTTTCCCACTTTCTGTTAGATCACAATATCTAATTCTGTCCAGTCAGGTGTGGTATAAGTCAGGCCTTCCTACATTTACTCGAACCCAACCTCAGCAAAATACTCTTGATCATTTTCTCATCATATCATTCAGAGTTGAACGGCTGAATTGAAAACATAGGCCCCAATGTGTCAGTGAATCAGTACACCTTGTGACTGGGCACTGACCACTAGGAGAATGCCAGGGATTGCTGGTTTGTGCTGGGTTAGACAACTAGAGCAGAACGCTCCCAGTGTTGGTTACATAGACCCAAACCTAGTGAAGGAAAGCA
This sequence comes from Scyliorhinus canicula, assembly GCF_902713615.1. Taxonomy (NCBI): domain Eukaryota; kingdom Metazoa; phylum Chordata; class Chondrichthyes; order Carcharhiniformes; family Scyliorhinidae; genus Scyliorhinus; species Scyliorhinus canicula. Next base: position 228,109,324 of record NC_052148.1, read on the forward strand.
GTCCACACGGTTCCTGCTCCTCGTCACTATCCAGTGAGTGCCCCCGTTACCACGGGTGATCTTGAAATGGGCTCAAGGCAGGTGCAGGATGGGAAATAATAGTCTCATCGTCAAACAGCTCAAGAACACTCCAGGAATGGCCCCAAAGGAGATGCCAGAGTACATGAAACTATAGTTCCCAGATGGAACAAGATTGTCAACACAATGCTGGGCTGAAGCTGCAGTCAATGTTGAATAAGTTAGTAGCTGACATGACCCTTCAGGGATGATCTTCAATCTGAATGTTTAACATTCTGATTCAATTAAATATATTATTACTTAATATTTCATTCAGCTTCAAGTAAATGTTGTAAATATATCCAGTTAATTTCCTACCTAACATACTTTGAAAGCATTTTGTATTTCATATCTTTGTATGGCGTAAACTTAATTTCTTCATTCTCTCATTTTCCATAGTTCCAAGAAGATGAATTAACCTCGCCGAAGAGAAGCTCAATTCTTCTTGTCAAGAGATTAGAAAACACTGGTAGAAAGTTGGGATTTTCCATCTGCCTGCCTGGCTTGGCGCAGACCCGTCACAGTCAATGAGGTTCAACTTAGCTTGAAGTGTTTCTGTTTATTGAACTGTTTTAGCACCTGGAACACTGAAGCATGAACATTTCCTTCGGTAATTAGGCCCCAGCTCTTTGGAATAATTACTTTTCATTGTTATTCAACCGAATTCTTAACACTTGCTGCCATGTAGCAGTGTTACAGGATGTAGTTACTCAATGGTATATTGTACAGTATGACAAATTGTCAGTCAAGTGTTTGCTATTTATGTCTATTTTATTATCCAGATATCTCTAAAAATGGTTGATTTTACTACTGGGTTCCAAGAATTATGTTGCATTAATAATTAAAATGTTTATTGATTTGTGATTGTTTTCCTAATAAGAATTTGGGCAGGATTCTCTGGTCCCCCAGCCTTGTGTTTCTCGGTGGCATTCCATTCGTTGGAGGAGGGATTCTATCCTCCTGCCGCTTGTCAATTTGATTTCCCACCGGAAAGATCCATGCCGCCGGGAAATCCGCGAGCGGGAGTGCATTGTCGGGAACAGTGAATTGCAGCGGCTGGAGAATTCCAGCCTTTATCTGAAGCTTTTCTCTTTAATTTATTATTATATTATTAATATGGAATGGAAAGATTGTGGCTGTACATGTCTTGATTTATTTATTTAAAATAAACATTTTAAAAATTGGAATTGTTTTGTCTTGCTTTGCAAGTTGCCAGAATGTCCTGTTTTCTATAGAATGTGAGAATAATGCAGCAAGCAACAAAAAGATAGCTGTAACCATTATTGATCCGCAGGTATAGAGTTTTCTTTAAATGACCTTTATCTGTGACTGACACCTTTAAGAAGTGTCCACAGGTGACCTGTGGGGGACAGGACACATGGGTTTGCTGCATTGTTCATTCACATTCCCCGTGTGGCTTTCACTGGTGTAAAACCAACCTGAGGAGCTGATCTACTTTGAAGCTTCTGGGTAGGTTGTTAAAAAATGCAGTAGGATGAATTTCCCCCGCCTTTTCGGAATACTAGCAGGGGCTTTGGCTGAGAAAGGAACTTTGGGCGGAGGCTGCTTCTGCCACTTCTCTACCTTTACAACAACAACTCGCATTATATTACACATTTGATAGAATTTTAAAAGTCCCAAGGCATTTTCACAGCAGCAAAACATGGACATGGAGCGTCGCAAGGAGATAGTTGGGCGGATGGCCAAGCGTTATGTCACCAAGGTGGGCTCTAAGGAGGGTCTTTAGAGAGAAGAGAAAGATGGAGAGGCTCAAGGAGGCCGTCGCAGAGTTTAAGGCCTACAGTCATCAATAATGGGGAGTCCAAAACAAGGTCAGTCATTTAGTGCAGAAAGGAGAACATTTCTTCACTCAAAGGATTGTGAATCTTTGGAATTCTCAAACCCAGGAAACAATGGATTCTCAGCCATTAGCCGAGTAAGAGCAAGACAGAAGCCAGAGTGTCGGTCAGGCAGTGAGCGAAGGGTTATGAAGATAATGCAGGAGGGTGGAGTTGAAGCTGAAGGGATCAAACATGAGTAAGGGGTATATATGCCAGGCCATTGATTCCCTTTGCAGGGGACTAGCTCATTTATTTGGCTTTGACATCACGATGAAGCAGTGGAGAGACATTTTAGGGGGTTTTCCCCTTCCCCAAGCTTCCGGACGCTTTTGAGAGCACGGAAGTCACAATCCTCCAGCACCATCTCACCTGAGACGAGGAAGGGATTCCACTCCATGGATATGCAGCTAGTTTGTGACGGTACTCAGAGCCTCCTTCATGTCAACACTCCATATCCTAGATTACCTCCCCCCCCCCCCCCCCCCCCCCCCTCCCCATCCCCTCCCCACCCCCCTCCCACCAGCCCCGAAGATTTCCAGGGGTATGGGATGCCCGGCAATAGCCGAGGTGTTTCAAACTCCCAATTGGAAACTCCCCTGCAATGTGAATTAGATAATGTGATTCAAAACCCAAACTTTGCATAGTTCTGGTGTGCTACATCCATAATTACCAAGATAAAATTAAAAACCACTTCTGCCTTCTGGGTAACTATTTTACAGACCTTTTCCCATCCCAGTACACCAAGATCCCAGCCTGGGGATCCTCCATGGAACACTCAACACCTCACGTGACCTCTCTAATCCAGAACTGGACCACCCCACCTACTCCAAACATTGCCCCAATCAGCCCCCCCCACCGGCCCACAGACAGTCTCCCCCAATCCACATAGCTCCTCCTGACTGCATTCCCGCCCCAACAGCCCGGTACTCACCCCCCACTGACTGATCCCCCCAAAAACCACCCCAAATGAGACCCCCAACTGACACAACCTATTGATTGACCGAATGATCCACCAACTGACTCCCCTGGCTGCAACCCCCCAACTGACTCCCACCCCCCGACTGACTCCCCTGACTGACTCCCCCTGACTGACTCCGCCCCCCCGACTTACTCCCCTGACTGGCTCTCCACTGACTGACTCCCCCTGACTGACTCCGCCCCCCCCAGACTGACTCCCCTGACTGACTCCCCCCGACTGACTCCACCCCTCACCTCCTCCCAACTGACTCCCCTGACTGCTCTCCCCTCTGGCTCACACCCACCCAGCAGAAACACCCCCAACACTTGACTGACACCCCAAATCAGAGCCCCAACAACTGACACCCCCACCTGAGAACCTGACTGACACTCACACTGACGCTCCATGTGTGACCCTCTGACTCACCTTCTCACTGACTCCTTCCCCACTAACCCTCCCTGACTGATGCCCCCCCCGACTTACCCCCGCCGACTGATTCTCCCAACTGACCCCCACGACTGATTCTCCCAAACGATTCCCCCCCCGACTGATTCTCCCAACTGACCCCCCCCGACTGATTCTCCCAACTGACTCCCAAACGACCCCCCCTCGACTGATTCTCCCGACTGACCCCTCCCCGACTGATTCTCCCGAGTGACCCCCCTGACTGATTCTCCCAACTGACCCTCCCCCGACTGCTTCTCCCGACCGACCCCCCCCCCCCGACTGACCCCTCCCCCGACTGACCCCCCCGACTGATTCTCCCAACTGACCCCCCCCGACTGACCCCTCCCCCGACTGACCCCCCCGACTGATTCTCCCGACTGACCCCTCCCCCGACTGACCCCCCCGACTGATTCTCCCGACTGACCCCTCCCCAGACTGATTATCCCGACTACTCCTTCCTGAGTGACTGCCCGCCGACTGATTCCACTCCCAACTGACTTCGCCCCCGACTCACTCCCCACCACGACTGATTCCCCCCCACCCGACTGACCCTACCCCGACTGACTTCCAGTCTTGCCCTGACAGTCACCTCCCCGGTTGGCCCAGCCCCAACTTACTCCCCTCCCCAGAATGGCACCCCCAAGTGACTCCATCCTGACTCACCCACAGATTGACTCCCTCCTGATTGACACCCCCTGGTTGATTCCCCCCCTACTGACCACTCGACTGATCACCTGATCGACCCCGTCGACACCTTCGACAGATGCCCCCTGAATGAAACCTCCTGACTGACCCTCCCCCGCCATTGACATTCTCCCCCCCGGCTGATCCTGTGTCTCCCCCAGCTGACCGACCCCTACTGACCCCCCAGACTGACTCTCCCCCAAGAGACACACTCAACTGACTCCCTCCTGATTGACCCCCAGTACTTACCGGCACTAAGGGGAGCGAATTGTTCACTGGCAAGATTCTCCATTCCGCTGGCTACGCACCCCCACCCGTGGGTTTGCTGGCAGCATCAGGTGGACACAAGGGAAATCCGATTGGCCAGCGGCAGGAACATAAAATCCCACTGCTGGCAAAGACACTCCGCCAAGGGACATGTGGCTGGGGAGGGAGGGAATTCACCCCATGGACTTTGCATCCTTATTTGCATTGGCACAATTAGCAAAACCATACCACACAAAATCATCTTTACACTGCTTTATTCGCAAGTTAAGTTTCTTCTTTGTAGACTGTTAACCAGAGACCCTGGAGCTCTGTACATAGCTAACATTAGCATTGCTCTGTCCTGCCCAATTCTCTCCTGCGCAACACTCTCCCAATATGAGATCCTGGGCAGAAGGTGCACTGTTTATTTGTGCCTCTGGCTGTCTCTACCATGTACCAAAATGATCCATCTTCACAGTACTCTTGCCTTGCTTGTCAGGGCCAGAATTGCTGATCCTGAGGCCGTGTTGACGCTGCCGAGAAACGCAACGGCGTTTCCGATGGTCTCAACTTTTAGCCTCAGGATCACAGAATCCCGCCCATTGTATTGGACGAGACCACTTGTGAGGTCACAGAGGCCAGTTACGAGTTAACCACAATGGTGTGAAGCAGAAGTTGAATATAAACCAGATCAGATGACACGGAACGTTTGCTTCCCTAATGAATATATGTGGCCTACTCGATGTTCCTGTGACAATCAAACAACTTCCTCACGATTCGCACCGATAAAGGGTGAGATATCTGAGAAATTGAATCTGTTCGGGGCCCACCGATTCACGGGCAGGCCTGTGCCGTGGGGGCACTCTATTGTTCCGCACCGGAGGCCATGGTCCTCTGCCATTCCCGGTGCAAAAGTCAATCCCTCTGAGCATGCGCGGGAATGACGCCAGCACGCGCTGGCACTCCCGCACATGCGCCGACTCGCACCAGCCGGTGGAGGCCCTTCGGCGCCGGTTGGTGCGGTGCCAAGCCCCTTTCTCGCTGGCTGGCGGGGCGCCAACCACTCCGGGGCGGGCCTAGCCCCTGAAGGTGCGGAGAACCAGGAAAGGGTTCGCGCCACTCCGTCCCGCCGGGACCCCCCGCCCCGCTGGGTACAAGAGAATCCCACCACTAATTTTTCGAGTCCAATGACTCTTTGTCAAAGGTGTGCAGGTTAGGTGGATTGGCCTTGCTAAATTGACCCTTAGTGTACAAAGATGTGTAGGTTATGTGGGGTTGCAGGGATGGAGTGTGGGGGTGGGCCTAGATGGGGTGCTCTTTCAGAGTGTCAGTGTGGATTCGATGGGCCAAGGAGCCTCCTTCTGCACTGTAGGAATTCTATGTACTTGACCTCATTCTGAGCAATATACTTGTGGCAGATGTGGCTGTCCATGACAGGATTGGTAGAAGTGATCACCACACAGACCCTAAGGGCCAAAGTGAATCTTCACACTGTTATGGGAGAGGTGTTTTCAGAACCCCAAAATGTATCATGGAGTTCAACCAACCTCTCCCTTTAATGTATTGTTGCTTTTGAAGCACACGGCTTGGTCTCCAGGTGTGGTATTACAATTATGGACACATGGGTTTTTAAACACAAAACAATGTTTATTCCATGAATTCAACTTAACCTTTTCAAATAAACATTGGATCCCTTAACACCCCTTACGTCAAAGATAACCCCGAAAATAATACAACACTAAATAATCCTTCAAAATGTTCCTTCAAACCTCCAAAAGACTTAACACCTTTAAACAGAAACACATCAGGTTAAAGACATTACTATTATGAGTTTAAATCACCCAAATGATTCAGAGATAGTCTTTTCTGGCAGAGATCACCGCAGATCCAGCTCACTGTAAACACAGACACACCCAAGCTCTTTTCCTCAAAAAAGAACCTAAACACTGCAAATTGGCTGAGCTAAAACCCAGCTCCACCCACACTCTGACATCACTTCAGTAATATGAGCTGCTTTATTTCTTAAAGGTACATCGCTTAAACGTCAATTTCTTAAAGGTACTCTCACATGACACCTCCCCCCAAGAAACAAAATAAACCATCAACTTCAAGATGGTTTCATTTTTCACTTTTGCACCATCCACTAAGAAATGTACACAGTAAATATAATTTTTCGTTTCACAAAAAAAACACACACAAACAGGCATAATAATAAAGTCCATCTTTCCCGTTCTTCTTCCTCCAACCGAAATCCTTCTCGATTGACAGTCTCTTTGAACAAGAAAGTCAATGCACGATCCATCCATTCCTCTACACCTCGGCAATTCTCTTTAAAGTTAGACACTTCAGTTCAATTCGATCACAGAGTCCCTTGCAATTCTCCAGCACAGGAGCATCGGTTATCACAGCTTTCAGGCAGTCACATGCCTGTTGAAAGTTCACTGCCCATTGAAATTTTTAACGTTTCTTTAGCAAGTCCATCAGTGGAGTAATCACGCCACAAAACTTTTGCACAAAGGTTCGATCAAATCCACTCATGCTACGAAATCACATTATTTTCCTTCGTCTTGAGGGTATTGGAAACTCCTCAAGGAAAGTGATTCGGGCTCCTCCAAATTAACTTTCGGCTAGGTTCATCACCAAACCCGTCTCCTGAAGTGGATCGAAGAACTCCATACGATGCTTTAAATGTTCTTTCCATGTCTGGAAGTTGGAAATAAAAGCAGATTGTCCCACTTTCTCAAGGCAATCCTTCAAACGTGGGAAAGTGTAAGAGTCCTTGTAACTGCATTCACCTTTCGATAGTGCACACACAACCATTGGGTACAGTCTGGTTTAGGTACCATCACTATGGGTGAGCTCCATTGGCTGCAACCCACGTTAATTATGCCATTTTTCAGCATACTCTCAATCTCTCTGTTAACCTATGCCAATTTTAAAGGATTAAGTCTATATGGATGTTGTTTGATAGGAGCAGCATTTCCCACATCTACATCATGTATAGCCATTTTAGTACTTCCCAATTTATCTCTACAAACTTGCCCATGTGATATCAATAACTCTTTCAGGTCAGTTCGTTTTTCCTCTGGAAGGTAACTTTACAATTCATCCCAATTTTTAAGAACATCCTCATTTTCCAATTTAATTTGAGGTATGTCAAATTCAGTTAACTGGATTTGGTTTGTCACTTTGAGTTAGAATCATTAAAACTTCCCTTTTCTCTCCTTCCCTTTCAAAGTACCTTTTAAACATATTCACATGACACATTTGGTGAGTCTTCCTTCTATCTGGTGTTTTTACCACATAATTCACCTCACTTAATTTCCTTTCAATCTGATACAGTCCACAAAACCTAGCTTTTAAAGGCTCACCTACCACTGGTAACAACACTAAAACTTTATCCCCACTGACAAAACTAGGAACTTTGGATTTCTTGTCCGCTACTCGTTTCATCACATTTTGTGCAACTTTCAAATGTTGTCTAGCCAATTCACCGCTTTATTTAATCGTTCCCTAAAATTTGACACGTAATTCAACAGTGTAATTTCTGATTTTTCAACCACCGATTTTTCCTTAATCAATTTAAGTCGTCCTCTTACCTCATGACCAAAAATTAGTTCAAAAGGACTAAATTTGGTCGACTCATTAGGTGCATCACTAATTGCAAATGATACGATTGGAATTCCTTTATCCCAATCCTCTGCATAATCTTGACAATACGCCCTCAACATTGTCTTTAATGTCTGATGCCACCTTTCTAACTCTCCCTGCGATCCTGGATAGTACGCAGTTGATTTAAATTGTTTTATTCCTAAGCTATCCATAACTTCTTTGAAAAACTGTGAATTAAAATTTGATCCTTGATCCGATTGAATTTCTGTGGGTAGTCCATATCTAGTAAAGAATTTAAGTAACTTCTCCACAGTCCTTTTAGCTGTAATATTACGTACTGGAATGGCCTCTGGAAACCTAGTAGACACATCCATTATCGTCACAAGATATTGATTCCCACTTTTTGTTTTAGGAAACGGTCCTACACAATCAATTAGGACCCTCGTAAAAGGTTCCTCAATTGCTGGAATGGGTATTAAGTGTGCTGATTTTGTCACTGCTTGAGATTTCCCTATCACTTGACATGTGTGACATGATTGACAAGATTTAACTACATCTTTATGTAATCCAGGCCAATAAAAATGTTTCTGGATTTTAGCTTGAGTTTTCCTTATTCCCAAATGACCACCCACTGGTACCTCATGTGCAACTCACAACACCTCCTTTCTATACCCTACCGGCAATACTACTTGATGAACTTCTGCCCACTTTTCATCTGTCTGCATATGTACAGGTCTCCATTTTCTCATCAAGACATCACTTTTACAGTAATAACACTCTGGTATACTCTGAGACTCCTCTTCCGTATATGCTTTCTGATATATCCGTTTTATTTCTACATATTTCTGTTGTAACTCCGCCAATTTTCCTGAACTAAAAAATCTGCCTCATCCTCCACCTGTTCTTGTTCTTTTTCAACCATCTGATCAAAGATCGATTCTGATAATTGCACTTCAACTTCATCTTCACTCTTTGATTTCTCCTCCTGTCTTAACCTGTGACTTTGCGACCGGGTTACTACACAATCCGGAAAAATCCCAGGATATTCATCCTTCAACCCTTCAGTTGTCTGATTTTCCACTGGCTTATCAACCACAGTAGGCATCACTCCCACCTGTGATCCAGCTATATCATTACCCAAGATAAACTGTATTTCTGGACAAGATAGTTGATCTATTACTCCTACTACCACTTCACCACTCTTCACTGGACTTTCCAACCTTACCTTATATAATGGAATGGTACTCCTCTCACCCTGAATTCCACATATCACCACCTTTTCTGGCAACATTGTTCTCAAACTACATAATTCCTCTTCTCTTGCCATTAAAGACTGACTAGCCCCTGTATCTCTTAAAATTGTGACTTCTTTACCTGCTCCTCCTGATACACATGAGTAAACATTACCCACACAAGTAAATTCTTTAAAGACATCTGGCACCTTCTTAAAAATTACATATTGAACAGGCTGTACAATTGTTTGCACCTCCTTTGCTTCCCTTGGGCTTTCCTTTACCGCTCCAACAAATCCCATTGTTTTATCCTGTTTTACCACATCAGCCTTCCCAGTGCTTTTCTTCAACCACCAACACTGTGACTTTACATGGCCTAGTTTATTACAGTGAAAACATTTGAAACTTTTCATCTTTTTCCACCCTCCTGGATTTCTTTTTTAATCTGAGGTACACTCTCTTTACTGTCTCCCATCAGATCACCTTTACCTTTACCACTTGAGTATTTCTCATGTCCCCAGTTTCTATCCCTCACCGGCCGAAACTGATGTCTAGTAACAGCGGGAAAGAAACTGTTTTTGAAACTGTTTGTGCGTGTTCTCAGACTTTTGTATCTCCTGCCCGATGGAAGAAGTTGGAAGTGTGAGTAAGCCGGGAGGGAGGGGTCTTTGATTATGCTGCCCGCTTTCCCAAGGCAGCGGGAGGTGTAGATGGAGTCAATGGATGGGAGGAGGGTTTGTGTGATGGACTGGGCTGTGTTCACAACTCTCTGAAGTTTCTTGCGGTCTTGGGCCGAGCAGTTGCCATACCAGGCTGTGATGCAGCCCGATAGGATGCATTCTCTGGTGCACCTGTAAAAATTGGTAAGAGTCAGTATGGACATGCCGAATTTCCTTAGTTTCCTGAGAAAGTAAAGGCGCTGTTGTGCTTTCGTGGTGGTAGCGTCGACGTGGGTGGACCAGGGCAGATGTTTGGTGATGTGTACACCGAGGAATGTGAAGCTGTCAACCATCTCCACCTTGGCCCCGTTGATGCTGACAGGGGTGTGTACAGTTCTTTGCTTCCTGAAGTCAATGACCAGCTCTTTAGTTTTGCTGGCATTGAGGGAGAGATTGTTGTCGTTACACCACTCCACTAGGTTCCTTCCTGTAATCTGACTCGATGTTGTTCGAGATCCGACCCACTATGGTTGTGTCGTTTGCAAACTTGTAAATGGAGTTGGAACCAAATTTTGCCACGCAGTCGTGTATGCATAGGGAGTATAGTAGGGGGCTAAGTACGCAGTCTTGGGAGGCCCCGGTATTGAGGATTATTATGGAGGAGGTGTTGTTATTCTTACTGATTTTGGTCTGTGGATCAGAAAGTCGAGGATCCAGTTGCAGAGTGAGGAGCCAAGTCCTAGGTTTTGGAGCTTTGATATGAGCTTGGCAACAATTATGGTGTTGAGGGCAGAGATGCAGTCAATAAATAGGAGTCTGATGTAGGAGTCACTTGTTGTTGAGATGCTCCAGGAATGAGTGAAGGGCCAGGGAGATGGTGTCTGCTGTGGACCGGTTGTGGCGGTAAGCAATTGCAGTGGATCTAAGCATCCTGGGAATATGGAGTTGATGTGCTTCATGACCAATGATAGTGTGTAAAAAAGACATTGAAGTGTCTGATCAGCAGGGTGGCGCAGTTTTGCAGTGGTTAGCACTGCTGCCTCACGGCACCAAGGATTCAGGTTTGATCCCAGCCCCGGCTCACTGTTCGTGTGGAGTTTCCGCATTCTCCCCATATGTGCGTGGGTCTCATCCTCACAACCCAAAGATGTGCAGGTGGATTGGCCATGCTAAATTGCCCCTGAATTGGAAAAATTTTAAAAATGGATCAAAAAAGAAGTGTCCAATCAGCCGTGATCTTATTAAATAACAGAGCAGGCACGACGGGCTGAATGGCCTACTCCTATTCCTATGTTCCAGGTTGGTCCGGCATGATTTCCCTTTCACAAAACCATGTTGACTCTGCCTGATTACCTTGAACTTATCCACGTGGCCTCCTTTCACTTCTTTAATAATGGCTTCCAAAATTTTCCCTATGACAGATGTGAAGCTAACTGGCCTGTACTTTCCCCCTCTCTATCTCCCTCTCTTTTTGAATAATGGAGCTGCGTTTACTATCTTTCAATCTAATGGGACCGTCCCCAAATCTTTGGAAAATTGAAACCAATGCATCAACTATCTCACTAGCCACTTCTTTCAAGAAGAATTTAATTCCTGTTTTAATTTGGTCCATGATGATCAGTGTAGAAACTGGGCCTGGGAAGTAAGGTTATCTTGCTGAGAAAAGATCAGAAATCATTGCTGAGGAACAAGACCCCTCCACCACAATCCTGATCAAACAAGCGCCCCACTCCCACTCCCATCTACAGCAGCCTCAGAGCCCCCTACCAGACCTCAACTTTCCGCCTGTGAAGCAAGCCATCTTCAGGAATAGGAGGTGCAACAGTTGCCAGCAGCCCACCCAAACAATGATCAATTTGTGGAGGAGTAAACTGAGTTGAGCTTTTGGATTCCCTTCGCTGGGACAAGTGCGATCAGCACACTATCGGATTCTCACTTTGTGCCGGGAAAACCAGTTTCTACCACTGAGCATGAAAACAATCTCAGTTTCTGCTGAAACCTGTTCGCACTGAATTCTGTGATCCTCGCCAATTAGAAGTTGTCTTTGCCATTTTAATGTAACTACTCGACCCAATGGTAAAGTGAGTGACTGTAAGTTAGAACATTTTCCAGCTAAAAAGAGATTTATGCAATCATGCCAATAATCAACGAGTAAGCAATCTTTCCTCTAATTTGTACATATTTTATTTCCTTTTGCTTCAGGGTGGCTGTGCAAGTTGTGCGGTTTTTTTTAACATGGTGAAGGAATCTGAAGACATTATTTGAACTATTATCTTTTCCACCGAGAGGGTTTGTGTCAGCTATTGCATTACCTGTATTGTGAACCACAATGGCTCAGAGGTCGGTTTGTATTCACGATCATTAGGTGTGTCACCTGAGAAAAGAGAAATGCAAGAGCGCGATAAAGGTAGGAAGTTACGCAGTGTGGGGTTTAATTTGTTATGCTTCAGAAAGGCCATGACTGATGGAAGAGGGATAAACTATAAAGTGATGAAATAACACGTGTAAGATTAAAATGTTGGCTTTTTTAGAGTATTTATCGCACTCAGGTGTGACTGGCAACACTGGTTTTGATTTACAAATGCCTGCAGGTCCTCTGGTTAGTCAGCACCGAGACATTTGGCTGCACGTTCAGCCCTTTCACCTGGAGAAAATTACCCAGGAGGCTGACGAGCTGCAGCCGCATATACGCACTTCACTCCCCACACACACGCCATTCCAGCCAACAAGATGGCAGCAATAATGCCGAGCTGGAGGCCCTGCTGGACCCAGTGGAGGAGAGGCGGTTGACTCTGTATTCCGGCCCGGGATGGAGGCTGCCAGCCCGCCGCTGACTGCCGTGCCTAGGTGCCTAGGTGCAGGTTGCAGAGGCTGTCAGCGGCATGAGCAATACCGTCCGGACGGGCCAGCAGTGCCTGTAAAAACTGCACAACCTCCTCAGGGCGGCCAGGGTGAGTAGGCAGCACTTTGCCACTGGCATTAACTCATGTCCACACACCCATAACCCGACTATCCCCCCACCCCGGAGGGCGGTGAAACCCCCATCCTCCACCAGATGCCGACCCCCATACCAGCCAGTATGGCCGGGTGCCCTGGCCACTGAAGCCACCAACTAACTACCCCCCGGGCTGCATGCGTTTGGACTGTCTAAGACTGTACGTTTTCTGTATCTCCCCTCCCCTCCCCACTCCACAGGGGAAGGGCAGCCATAGCCGGCGGGTGAGGGAGAAAACTGGAGGACTGTCGGACCCGCAGCCCCTCATCAGGGCAGAGCAGAGGGGCCTGGACATGGTCAGCGGCCTGGAGGAAATGGTGGTCGCCGGGTTGGAGGTCGGCCATGGGCAAGGAAGTGAGACCCAGTTGAGTCCCGGTTGCCAGTGACATGTGAGTCAACAACCCACCCCCACCCTCGCCCCACATCGCCATCACCCCACCCTCACCCCCACACCACGCTCATCTCCACCTGCACCCGACACCACCCTCACTCCCACCCTCAGCATCACCCACACTTTCACCCCCCCACCAACGGGGACCCAGGTCGCAGGATGGGAATCACTCCCAATGTACTGTTTGGGAATCCACCTAGACGTAAGGCCAGAAAGTTAGACACCGATTACGTTGGCCAGGGGGCTAGGGCACGGTACACTCCGCGGCCCCAGCCTGGCATGCCCGTAAGGGCTACAATGGATGCTGCCCTTGAGTGGGCCGTCTGATGTCCCTCCGGTGGGTGGCGTCCGGGTGGAGGGTGTATGGCGGAGGGTGGGGTGCGGGGGTGGGGGCTTAGGGGTATCCATTAGAATAAGTAGAGCAACAATTTAAGAACTTTTTTTAAAATTGAGGAGGTTCAGGAATTTCTGATCAATACGTTCTCTGAATCATAGAAACCCACCTTCACATTATTCTCAAAACAGTCAAGGTATTCAGAGCCATTTCAGAAATATTGAATTCCTTTCTTTTGTTCAAAACGCTTGCAATCTAAAATTTTAATTTAAGAAATATTTTTGACACTCGATACTGTTATCCAGCAGACAAATGATAATTTTCTTTGGTATAATATGTAACAGGATGAATGCATTTAAATTGTTTTGTATTTTGCATGTGTGTGAAATTGAAAAGAAGTCAGCAAGCCATCAATTTTATGTATGATTCCGTTCGGGGGCTGCAGGAATTCAAGAAAGCAGCTCACCACCACCTTCTGAAGGGCAATTAGGGATGGGCAATAAATGCTGGCCTTGCCAGCGATGCCCACATCCCGTTCAAATGAGCAGAGGTGTCGTTCAGAGCGACGTAATTTGGAAACTAGGCAACACCGCATATATCACCGTACCTCATTTTAACTTCTTCAGCCACTTCAGCCGGCACAGCTTGCACGACAGGAGAATTCTCCCTGAGGATCTCCAACGCATCCTGCATCCAGATCCTGGAATGGGCCAGTGTCTTGCATCAATAGTTCATTGATAATCATAAGGTAAGGATCTTAAAATGGCAAGATGATTTGTAGCTGTCCAATATGTTGATCGCCAAATAAAACAAGGGTCAGTTCTTTGCATAGTTTCAGCTCTATGCTGCAATTTCACAAGAACACCCCGAAACTTGCATATTCTATAATATCCATAAGTCACTTCACCTCCGGCAATGGGTGCTGGCCCTTCTAGCTAAAGCTTGAGGAATGAAGGCTGTATGACACTTCACCAATTTGGCCTTTCCCTCCCAGGGTTTCATGGGCACTGACCTCTCGTTCCTTCGAGCTTGGCTTTGTGCAACAGAATTTTCAAATGAGCAATCAGCTTGCAAACCCATCCGTCATAAGTGGCTGATTTTGCTTGAGGAGAAAATGAATGCACCACAGAGATATTCCCCTTCACCCTTTGAGTTGTTGCTTCATCCGCCAGTTGTATGTTTCGAAGGGGAAGAATGAATAAGTCCACAAGGGTTTATGAGCACCATCCAATGATTTAATGAAATATCTGAAAGCAACCCGCTTAAACATGGCAGGCTGACGAACTATAGTCACGTGTGTGACTCGGAGACCTTTCTGGTATGTCCTCTCAGCCAATTGTCTCAGGGGCCTTGCGACATAACTTGGCTGCTTAATGGATAGTAGATGCTCACACCGCACAGCTATACATCAGGGAGACCAGATGTCGGATTACTCATTTGCTGGTGAGGAAAGCTACAATTTAGATAACTGGCTGACAAATCAAAGGCAGTGTGAGGTCAGGGGGTTAAACCCTCAGACAATGCAAAACGTGGCAAGTTCACAAAAGCATCGGGTGCCTCAGCCACTCAAATTGTCCTTCCCTGTTCCAGCGTCCTGACATTTCATGAAGAATTTCACCATCCATCCTGATGTCACACTCACAGACATCTACTGGATATGTCACAACCCAGTCTTCTACCTCAGTAGGATGGTAACACAAGCCACATCCATAATATCCATTAAACCTGGCCGTATTCTGCACGTCAGCACAAATGGGAAAATCTACACAGCAGCGATGGAAGCATCTTTACCAGCACCCCCTCAAATCAACCCCTTCTTCTGACAGTCAGCTCACTTCATTGCCAGCATCATCCAGGAACATTTCATTTTTGGATTGCATTTTCTGCACCATAATCCATCTGGAATAAGATTACCCAGTTCTGAGTTTTGGAGGAAGCCCATCAATCTAGAGGGGAAAATCAGAAAGAACAGGAGGCAGGAAAAGAACAGAAAGCAGGAGAGAACAGAAATCAAGAGAGAGCAGGAAGCAGGAGAGAGGAGGAAGCAGGAGAGAGGAGGAAGCAGGAGAGAGGGCAGGATGCAGGAGGGAGAGCAGAAAGCAGGAGAGAGAGCAGGAAGCAGGAGAGAGCAGGAAGCAAGAGGGAGAGCAGGAAGCAGGAGATGAGAGCAGGACGCAGGAGGGAGAGCAGAAAGCAGGAGAGAGAGCAGGAAGCAGGAGAGAGCAGGAAGCAGGAGGGAAAGCATGAAGTAGGAGAGAGCAGGAAGCAGGAGAGAGAGCAGGAAGCAGGAGGGAGAGCAGGAAGCAGGAGATAGCAGGAAGCAGGAGAGAGCAGGAAGCAGGAGGGAGATCATGAAGCAGGAGAGAGCAGGAAGCAAGAGGGAGAGCAGGAAGCAAGAGGGAGAGCAGGAAGCAAGAGGGAGAGCAGGAAGCAGGAGAGAGCAGGAAGCAGGAGAGAGCAGGAAGCAGGAGAGAGCAGGAAGCAGGAGGGATAGCAGGAAGCAAGAGGGAGAGCAGGAAGCAAGAGGGAGAGCAGGAAGCAGGAGAGAGCAGGAAGTAAAAGAGGGCAGGAAGCAGGAGAGCAGGAAGCAGGAAACAGCAGGAAATAGGAGACCGCAGGAGGGCAAGCGAGAGCAGGAAGTAGGAGACAGCAGGACATAGGAAGGGGTAGGACGTAGGAGAGTGCAGGAAGCAGGAGAGAGTAGAGAGTATGTGAGAGCATGAAGTAGGAGATAACAGAAAGTATAATAGAACAGGAACTAGGATAGAGCAGAAAGTATGAATGAGCAGGAAGTGGGAGAGAGGAGGAAGTGGGAGAGACAGGAAATGTGAGAGAGTAGGAGACAGCAGGATTCAGGAAAGAACAGGAAGCAGGAGAGAGTAGGAGAGAGCAAGAAGCAGGAGAAAGAAGGAAGCAAGAGAGCAGGAAGCAGGGGAGAGGAGGAAGCGGGGAGAGGAGGAAACAGGGGAGTGAAGGAAGCAGGAGAGAGGAGGAAGCAGAAGAGACAATGAAGCAGGAGAGAGGAGGAAGCAGGAGAGAGGAGGAAGCAGAAGAGAGGAGGAAGCAGGAGAGAGGAGGAAGCAGAAGAGAGGATGAAGCAGGAGGAAGCAGGAAGCAGGAGAGAGAGGAGGAAGCAGGAGAGAGGAGGAAGCAGGAGAGAGAGCAGGAAGCAGGAGGGAGAGGAGGAAGCAGGAAAAAGCAGGAAGCAGGAGAGAGGAGGAAGCAGGAGAGAGGAGGAAGCAGGGAAGAGGAGGAAGCAGGAGAGAGGAGGAAGCAGGAGAGAGGAGGAAGCAGGAGAGAGAGCAGGAAGCAGGAGAGAGAGCAGGAAGCAGGAGGGAGAGGAGGAAGCAGGAGGAAGCAGGAAGCAGGAGAGAGGAGGAAGCAGGGAAGAGGAGGAAGCAGGAGAGAGGAGGAAGCAGGAGAGAGGAGGAAGCAGGAGAGAGAGCAGGAAGCAGGAGAGAGAGCAGGAAGCAGGAGAGAGGAGGAAGCAGGGAAGAGGAGGAAGCAGGAGAGAGGAGGAAGCAGGAGAGAGGAGGAAGCAGAAGAGAGGATGAAGCAGGAGGAAGCAGGAGAGAGGAGGAAGCAGGGGAGAAGAGGAAGCAGGGGAGAGGAGGAAGCAGGGGAGAGGAGGAAGCAGAAGAGATTAGGAAAGAGGAGAGAGCAGGAAAGAGGAGAGAGCAGGAAAGAGCAGGGAGCAGGGGAGAGCAGGGAGCGGGGGAGAGCAGGGAGTAGGAGAGAGCAGGAAGCAGGTGCGAGCAGGAAGCAGGAGAGAGGAGGAAGCAGGGGAGAGGAGGAAGTGGGGCTTGGGGCTCCATCTCTGCCCTGTCTCATTGTCCCTTCCACAGGATAACGTAGAATATACAGCACAGAAACAGGCCATCCAGCCCAGCAAAACCAAGCCAGTCTTTCTGCTCCAGTTGAGCCTTTTCCCACCTTTTCCCATCTAAATCTATCATTGCAATTCTCTTTTTCCTCCTTCCACAGTATCCCCTGAAATAAATCGATCATTTGCTTCAACCATTCCCTGTTGTAGTGTGTTCGACAATCTCATCGCCCTTCATTAGTAGTTTCTTCTGAATTCTTTACTGCTCTAACGTCCAGGGAGGTAATCTAACTTGACCAGCTGTATTTCTGCCTTGTTCGTCTTCTTCATGGACAGTGTTCATTATAAAATTAATTTTCACTTTAATATCACCTACATTGAATATGTCAATGTGTTCATTACAAAACCTTCCATTCATTTTAGTTGGAATTAAGAGTTAATTTTGACCACCTGGCTTTGAAAAAGAAAGTAAAGATTCTAATTGAAGTGCTCCGATAGATGTAATTAACAAATAAACACATTTCCAGTTTAATTTTACCATACATTGTTTCATCAATAATAAGCTTTGTTGTAAATCCACACATCCGGAGAAATTCCAAAATGAGCCAACTCCTCCGAGTGAGTCACAGATTTCTGGCTATAAATACAGCATGTGAGCCTCAGTAGGTCAGTCACAGGCAGCAGCAGCAGCACAGCAGCAAGAAGATAAAAGATCACCAAACAAGTAAAGCACAATGAACAGCAAAGATACTCTCGTCGTTCTCGCTCTCCTGGCACTGGGAGTGTTATCCATACAAGGTAAGAAATCTCTAGTTTCACAGCATCTATACAGCATCTATAATGATATGGCTCCTTTTCCCTGCTGACTCTGCTGCATATTGTAGATGACATTGTACAGCAAGAGGAATTCTTCTCAGTATTTATTGAAACATATGGCAATTGTTCAATGTTTGTGTGACTCTTTAGACAGAAGACTTCAGCAGAGTTGGGAGTATATGTAATTAGAATGAATGGGATAGATTTTATCATGGGCTTCCGAACACAAATATCAAGTTGCACGGCTGGTCCCAAGCTGGGACCATAATTATTCAGATTGGTTGCTTGGCTCACTGGATCAGACAGATGATTATCCTCACAGTGCGCCTCCTGTCAGCTGTTGGCAAACCTCCCCAGTGACAGGGAGCCATCCTGGCCAAACTCCCTGCTATCTCACCAATCACTACTGTCTCCGTTTCCTCTACTGGCGGCTGGTAAAATTCAGTCCAACGAGCATGTGTCAAAATCATTGGAAAATTGATGGAAGTTACTAAAATAATTTTGGCACAGGAAAAATTTGAAACTCTTCTTTCGATTAGTTTGAGTGCTACCAATTATTACAACAGGAATGCAAGCCCTCCTTTCAGCTTGGGGTGCTGATTCACTGAGGTTCCTGTTGGACTGCTTGGTATCAGAAATGTGACAGTCAGGAAGAATATTATAGAGGATATCTAGCAGTTTAGTCCCAGCAGAGAATGTGGAGCACATGAGAGGGACACCCTGTGCAAATCTGGAAATCAATCCATTTGTTTAATTTACAGCTGCATCGATTGGAAACACAGGAATGAACCTCCGCTGCCAATGTATCAAAACACATTCAAAATTCATCCACCCGAAGCACATCGAGAACATCGAAATTATACCAAGTGGTCCTCACTGCGGGAACGTTGAAATTATGTAAGTGTTTAATTCCTCTTCAGTTTCCTGTATTGTAAAAACACAGCAATTATTCTAGGTTTAAATAGGAGTTCAAGCTTCTTACAAGAGGGTGAATGGCTAATGATCAATGTCATTCTTCATTTCTTTCAGTGCCACCCTTAAAAGTACGAATCGTGTGTGTCTCCATCCTGATGCTGGCTGGGTGAAGAGAGTCATAGACAGGATGATCAAACAGTAAGTTTCATTCTGTGTATGGTGAGGGTGGGGAGGTTTCTTTTTTCACTGTACTTTTATTGAGTTTCCCACTTTCTGTTAGATCACAATATCTAATTCT
The DNA here is from genome assembly GCF_902713615.1 of Scyliorhinus canicula. Classification (NCBI taxonomy): domain Eukaryota; kingdom Metazoa; phylum Chordata; class Chondrichthyes; order Carcharhiniformes; family Scyliorhinidae; genus Scyliorhinus; species Scyliorhinus canicula. The sequence goes on from NC_052148.1 coordinate 228,128,632, forward strand.
GTCCAGTCAGGTGTGGTATAAGTCAGGCCTTCCTACATTTACTCGAACCCAACCTCAGCGAAATACTCTTGATCATTTTCTCATCATATCATTCAGAGTTGAACGGCTGAATTGAAAACATAGGCCCCAATGTGTCAGTGAATCAGTACACCTTGTGACTGGGCACTGACCACTAGGAGAATGCCAGGGATTGCTGGTTTGTGCTGGATTAGACAACTAGAGCAGAAAGCTCCCAGTGTTGGTTACATAGACACAAACCTAGTGAAGGAAAGCAGTCCACACGGTTCCTGCTCCTCGTCACTATCTAGTGAGTGCCCCCGTTACCACGGGTGATCTTGAAATGGGCTCAAGGCAGGTGCAGGATGGGAAATAATAGTCTCATCGTCAAACAGCTCAAGAACACTCCAGGAATGGCCACCCAAAGGAGATGCCAGAGTATATGAAACTATAGTTCCCAGATGGAACAAGATTGTCAACACAATGCTGGGCTGAAGCTGCAGTCAATGTTGAATATGTTAATAGATGACATGACTCTTCAGGGATGATCTTCAATCTGAATGTTTAACATTCTGATTCAATTAAATATATTATTACTTAATATTTCATTCAGCTTCAAGTAAATGTTGTAAATATATCCAGTTAATTTCCGACCTAACATATTTTGAAAGCTTTTTGTATTTCATATCTTTGTATGCCATAAACTTAATTTCTTCATTCTCTCATTTTCCATAGTTCCAAGAAGATGAATTAACCTCGCCGAAGAGAAGCTCAATTTTTCTTGTCAAGAGATTAGAAAACACTGGTAGAAAGTTGGGATTTTCCATCTGCCTGCCTGGCTTGGCGCAGACCCGTCACAGTCAATGAGGTTCAACTTAGCTTGAAGTGTTTCTGTTTATTGAACTGTTTTAGCACCTGGAACACTGAAGCATGAACATTTCCTTCGGTAATTAGGCCCCAGCTCTTTGGAATAATTACTTTTCATTGTTATTCAAACAAATTCTTAACACTTGCTGCCATGTAGCAGTGTTACAGGATGTAGTTACTCAATGGTATATTGTTCAGTATGACAAATTGTCAGTCAAGTGTTTGCTATTTATGTCTATTTTATTATCCAGATATCTCTAAAAATGGTTGATTTTACTACTGGGTTCCAAGAATTATGTTGCATTAATAATTAAAATGTTTATTGATTTGTGATTGTTTTCCTAATAAGAATTTGGGCAGGATTCTCCGGTCCCCCAGCCTTGTGTTTCTCGGTGGCATTCCATTCGTTGGAGGAGGGATTCTATCCTCCTGCCGCTTGTCAATTTGATTTCCCACCGGAAAGATCCATGCCGCCGGGAAATCCGCGAGTGGGAGTGCATTGTCGGGAACAGTGAATTGCAGCGGCTGGAGAATTCCAGCCTTTATCTGAAGCTTTTCTCTTTAATTTATTATTATATTATTAATATGGAATGGAAAGATTGTGGCTGTACATGTCTTGATTTATTTATTTAAAATAAACATTTTAAAAATTGGAATTGTTTTGTCTTGCTTTGCAAGTTGCCAGAATGTCCTGTTTTCTAAAGAATGTGAGAATAATGCAGCAAGCAACAAAAAGGTAGCCGTAACCATTATTGATCCGCAGGTATAGAGTTTTCTTTAAATGACCTTTATCTGTGACTGACACCTTTAAGAAGTGTCCACAGGTGACCTGTGGGGGATAGGACACATGGGTTTGCTGCATTGTTCATTCACATTCCCCGTGTGGCTTTCACTGGTGTAAAACCAACCTAAGGAGCTGATCTACTTTGAAGCTTCTGGGTAGCTTGTTAAAAAATGCAGTAGGATGAATTTCCTCCGCCTTTTCGGAATACTAGCAGGGGCTTTGGCTGAGAAAGGAACTTTGGGCGGAGGCTGCTCTCTACCTTTACAACAACAACTCGCATTATATTACACATTTGATAGAATTTTAAAAGTCCCAAGGCGTTTTCATAGCAGCAAAACATGGATATGGATCGTCGCAAGGAGATAGTTGGGCGGATGGCCAAGCGTTTTGTCACCAAGGTGGGCTCTAAGGAGGGTCTTAAGAGAGAAGAGAAAGATGGAGAGGCTCAAGGAGGCCGTCGCAGTCTGGTTATGGGTGTGTGGACATGAGTTAAGGCCTACAGTCATCAATAATGGGGAGTCCAAAACAAGGTCAGTCATTTAGTACAGAAAGGAGAATATTTCTTCACTCAAAGGATTGTGAATCTTTGGAATTCTCAACCCTAGGAAACAATGGATTCTCAGCCATTAGCCGAGTATGAGCAAGACAGAAGCCAGAGTGTCGGGCAGGCAGTGAGCGAAGGGTTATGAAGATAATGCAGGAAGGTGGAGTTGAAGCTGGTTTAGCTCACTGGGGCTGGTTTAGCTCACTGGGCTAAATCGCTGGCTTTTAAAGCAGACCAAGCAGGCCAGCAGCACGGTTCGATTCCCGTACCAGCCTCCCCGGACAGGCGCCGGAATGTGGCGACTAGGGGCTTTTCACAGTAACTTCATTGAAGCCTACTCGTGACAATAAGCGATTTTCATTTTCATTTTCAAGCTGAAGGGATCAAACATGAGTAAGGGGTATATATGCCAAATCATTGATTCCCTTTGCAGGGGACTAGCTCATTTATTTGGCTTTGACATCACGATGAAGCAGTGGAGAGACATTTTAGGGGGTTTTCCCCTTCCCCAAGCTTCCGGACGCTTTTGAGAGCACGGAAGTCACAATCCTCCAGCACCATCTCACCTGAGACGAGGAAGGGATTCCACTCCATGGATATGCAGCTAGTTTGTGACGGTACTCAGAGCCTCCTTCAGGTCAACACTCCACAACCAAGATTACTTCCCCCCCCCCACCCCCCCCCCCTCCCCATCCCCTCCCCACCCCCCTCCCACCAGCCCCGAAGATTTCCAGGGGTATGGGATTCCCGGCAATAGTCGAGGTGGTTCAAACTCCCAGTTGGAAACTCCCCTGCAATGTGAATTAGATAATGTGATTCAAAACCCAAACTTTGCATGGTTCTGGTGTGCTACATCCATAATTACCAAGATAAAATTAAAAACCACTTCTGCCTTCTGGGTAACTATTTTACAGACCTTTTCCCATCCCAGTACACCAAGATCCCAGCCTGGGGATCCTCCATGGAACACTCAACACCTCACGGGACCTCTGTAATCCAGAACTGGACCACCCCACCTACTCCAAACATTGCCCCAATCAGCCCCCCCCCCCCACCGGCCCACAGACAGTCTCCCCCAATCCACATAGCTCCTCCTGACTGCATTCCCGCCCCAACAGCCCGGTACTCACCCCCCACTGACTGACCCCCCCAAAAACCACCCCCAAATGAGACCCCCAACTGACACAACCTATTGATTGACCGAATGATCCACCAACTGACACCCCTGGCTGCAACCCCCCAACTGACTCACACCCCCCGACTGACCCCCCTGACTGACTCCCCCTGACTGACTCCGCCCCCCCGACTTACTCCCCTGACTGGCTCTCCCCTGACTGACTCCCCCTGACTGACTCCGCCCCCCCCCGACTGACTCCCCCGACTGACTCCACCCCTCACCTCCTCCCAACTGACTCCCCTGACTGCTCTCCCCTCTGGCTCACACCCACCCAGCAGAAACACCCCCAACACTTGACTGACACCCCAAGTCAGAGCCCCAACAACTGACACCCCCACCTGAGAACCTGACTGACACTCACACTGACCCTCTGACTCACCTTCTCACTGACTCCTTCCCCACTAACCCTCCCTGACTGATGCCCCCCCCAACGTACCCCCCCCGACTGATTCTCCCGACTGACCCCCACGACTGATTCTCCCAACTGACCCCCCACAACTGATTCTCCCAAACGACCCCCCCTCGACTGATTCTCCCGACTGACCCCCCACGACTGATTCTCCCAAACGACCCCCCCTCGACTGATTCTCCCGACTGACCCCTCCCCGACTGACCCCTCCCCCGACTGACCCCCCACGACTGATTCTCCCAAACGACCCCCCCTCGACTGATTCTCCCGACTGACCCCTCCCCGACTGATTCTCCCGAGTGACCCCCCCCGACTGATTCTCCCAACTGACCCCCCCGACTGCTTCTCCCGACTGACCCCCCCCCCGACTGTCCCCTCCCCCGACTGACCCCCCCTGACTGATTCTCCCGACTGACCCCTCCCCCGACTGATTATCCCGACTACTCCTTCCTAAGTGACTGCCCGCCGACTGATTCCACCCCCAACTGACTTCGCCCCCGACTCAACCCCCACCACGACTGATTCCCCCCCACCCGACTGACCCTACCCCGACTGACTTCCAGTCTTGCCCTGGCAGTCACCTCCCCGGTTGGCCCAGCCCCAACTTACTCCCCTCCCCAGAATGGCACCCCCAAGTGACTCCATCCTGACTCACCCACAGATTGACTCCCTCCTGATTGACACCCCCTGGTTGATTCCCCCCCCCCACTGACCACTCGACTGATCACCTAATCGACCCCGTCGACACCTTCGACAGACGCCCCCTGAATGAAACCTCCTGACTGACCCTCCCCCGCCATTGACATTCTCCCCCCCCCCCCCCCGGCTGATCCTGTGTCTCCCCCAGCTGACCGACCCCTACTGATCCCCCAGACTGACTCTCCCCCAAGAGACACCCTCAACTGACTCCCTCCTGATTGACCCCCAGTACTTACCGGCACTAAGGGGAGCGAATTGTTCACTGGCAAGATTCTCCATTCCGCTGGCTACGCACCCCCACCCGTGGGTTTGCTGGCAGCATCGGGTGGACACAAGGGAAATCCGATTGGCCAGCGGCAGGAACATAAAATCCCACTGCTGGCAAAGACACTCCACCAAGGGACATGTGGCTGGGGAGGGAGGGAATTCACCTCATGGACTTTGCATTCTTATTTGCATTGGCACAATTAGCAAAACCATACCACACAAAATCATCTTTACACTGCTTTGTTCGCAAGTTAAGTTTCTTCTTTGTAGACTGTTAACCAGAGACCCTGGAGCTCTGTACATAGCTAACATTAGCATTGCTCTGTCCTGCCCAGGGCTCTCCTGCGCAACAATCTCCAAATATGAGATCCTGGGCAGAAGGTGCACTGTTTATTTGTGCCTCTGGCTGTCTCTACCATGTACCAAAATGATCCATCTTCACAGTCCTCTTGCCTTGCTTGCCAGCAGCTAGAAAATGGAAGAAGCTCTTCTCCATGATTTCACACCAAAGCCCGTACATACAGGATGCATAACGTCAAGTGTTCATCAATGGCTCGTGACCTGCGCATTGCTGCCACCTCTGGCCAGAAGGCTATACACAGCCTCATGTTGTTCTCATTTTAAAGCCAGTCATGGCAGCCATTCTTAATTTAAACACCGGTAGTGGCCGTTGGGCGCTTCTCCCTCGATCGGAATCACCGCGGGAGTGCTGCGACTCATCACTCCATGACCCTCCCAGCACCCACCAGGGACACCTCCCCTCAGCCCCCCCCCCCTCCTTTTGTGCTGCCAATTTCTGCTCCTTTGGACCTGGAGACACTGGTTCCTCGCTGATGCTTTTTGTTTTGGTTGGCGATCCGTTGCAGTTTTCAGTCCAATGGCCACATTTTCTATTTTATTCTCAGAATAAAGGCGTCACCGGGCAAAGCCAACATTTATTACCCTTTCCTGGTTCCCCAAAGACATTGGGCCGGAATCTCTTTGCCCTGGGCCGGGCCGGAGAATCCCCGTGACTGGCGCGAATCGCACCACGCCGCCCCGACGCCAGGATGCGATTCTCCGATCCATTGGCGCAGACATGGTCGGCGCACCGCCAGTCAGGGCCCGCTCTACGCAGCCCCCCTGCCGATTCTCGGCCCGGGATGGGCTGAGCAGCCGTCGCAAAAAACCCGAGTTCCACTGGCGCCGTTCACAACTGTTCACAGCCGGCGGGACCTCGGTGTGGAAGGATCAGGGAGTGGCTTGTGGAGGCGGGAGGGGGGATTGACCCCGGGGGGGCCTCCAATGTGGCCTGGCCCGTGATCGGGGCCCAGCAATCGGCAGGCCAGCCTCTCTGGCTAGGGGCCTCCTTCCTTCCGCGCCAGCCCCTGTAGCCCTGCGCCATGTTGTATCGGGGGCGGCACGGAGAAGGGGGCCACTGCGCACGTGAGCATTGGCGCCGGTGGCACTGTGCATGCACGGCCCCCTGTCAGGGCCAGAATTGCTGATCCTGACGCCGTGTTGACGCTGCCGAGAAACGCAACGGCGTTTCCGATGGTCTCAACTTTTAGCCTCAGGATCACAGAATCCCGCCCATTGTATTGAACAAGACCGCTTGTGAGGTCACAGAGGCCAGTTACGAGTTAACCACAATGGTGTGAAGCTGAAGTTGAATATAAACCAGATCAGATAACACGGAACGTTTGCTTCCCTAATGAATCTATGTGGCCTACTCGATGTTCCTGTGACAATCAAACAACTTCCTCACCATTCGCACCGATAAAGGGTGAGATATCTGAGAAATTGAATCTGTTCGGGGCCCACCGATTCACGGGCAGGCCTGTGCCGTGGGGGCACTCTATTGTTCTGCACCAGAGGCCATGGTCCTCCGCCATGCCCGGTGCAAAAGTGAATCCCTCTGAGCATGCGCGGGAATGACGCCAGCACGCGCTGGTGCTCCCGCACATGCGCCGACTCGCACCAGCTGGCGGAGGCCCTTCGGCGCCGGTTGGCGTGGTGCCAAGCCCCTTTCCCGCTGGCTGGCGGGGCGCCAACCACTCTGGGGCGAGCCTAGCCCCTGAAGGTGCAGAGAACCAGGAAATGGTTCACGCCACTCCATCCCGCCGGGACCCCCCGCCCCGCTGGGTACAAGAGAATCCCACCCCTAATTTATCGAGTCCAATGACTCTTTGTCAAAGGTGTGCAGGTTAGGTGGATTGGCCTTGCTAAACTGACCCTTAGTGTACAAAGATGTGTAGGTTATATGGGGTTGCAGGGATGGAGTGTGGGGGTGGGCCTAGATGGGGTGCTCTTTCAGAGTGTCAGTGTGGATTCGATGGGCCAAGGAGCCTCCTTCTGCACTGTAGGAATTCTATGTACTTGACCTCATTCTGAGCAATATACTTGTGGCAGATGTGGCTGTCCATGACAGGATTGGTAGAAGTGATCACCACACAGACCCTAAGGGCCAAAGTGAATCTTCACACTGTTATGGGAGAGGTGTTTTCAGAACCCCAAAATGTATCATGGAGTTCAACCAACCTCTCCCTTTAATGTATTGTTGCTTTTGAAGCACACGGCTTGGTCTCCAGGTGTGGTATTACAATTATGGACACATGGGTTTTTAAACACAAAACAATGTTTATTCCATGAATTCAACTTAACCTTTTCAAATAAACATTGGATCCCTTAACACCCCTTACGTCAAAGATAACCCCGAATATAATACAACACTAAATAATCCTTCAAAATGTTCCTTCAAACCTCCAAAAGACTTAACACCTTTAAACAGAAACACATCAGGTTAAAGACATTACTATTATGATTTTAAATGACCCAAATGATTCAGAGATAGTCTTTTCTGGCAGAGATCACCGCAGATCCAGCTCACTGCAAACACAGACACACCCAAGCTCTTTTCCTCAAAAATGAACCTAAACACTGCAAATTGGCTGAGCTAAAACCCAGCTCCACCCACACTCTGACATCACTTCAGTAATATGAGCTGCTTTATTTCTTAAAGGTACATCGCTTAAACATCAATTTCTTAAAGGTACTCTCACATGACACCTCCCCCCAGAAACAAAAGAAACCATCAATTTCAAGATGGTTTCATTTTTCACTTTTGCACCATCCACTAAGAAATGTACACAGTAAATATAATTTTTCGTTTCACAAAAAAACACACACAAACAGGCATAATAATAAAGTCCATGTTTCCCGTTCTTCCTCCAACCAAAATCCTTCTCGATTGACAGTCTCTTTGAACAAGAAAGTCAATGCACGATTCATCCATTCCTCTACGCCTCGGCATTTCTCTTTAAAGTCAGATACTTTAGTTCAATCTGACCACAGATCCCCTTGCAATTCTCCAGCACAGGAGCATCGGTTATCACAGCTTTCAGGCCATCACATGCCTGTTGAAAGTCCGCTGTCCATTGAAATTTTTAACGTTTCTTTAGCAAGTCCATCAGTGGAGTAATCACGCCACAAAACTTTTGCACAAAGGTTCGATCAAATCCACTCATGCTACGAAATCACATTATTTTCCTTCGTCTTGAGGGTATTGGAAACTCCTCAAGGAAAGTGATTCGGGCTCCTCCAAATTAACTTTCGGCTAGGTTCATCACCAAACCCGTCTCCTGAAGTGGATCGAAGAACTCCATACGATGCTTTAAATGTTCTTTCCATGTCTGGAAGTTGGAAATAAAAGCAGATTGTCCCACTTTCTCACGGCAATCCTTCAAACGTGGGAAAGTGTAAGAGTCCGTTCTTGTAACTGCATTCACCTTTCGATAGTCCACACACAACCGTTGGGTACTGTCTGGTTTAGGTACCATCACTATGGGTGAGCTCCATTGGCTGCAACCCACGTTAATTATGCCATTTTTCAGCATACTCTCAATCTCTCTGTTAACCTATGCCAATTTTAAAGGATTAAGCCTATATGGATGTTGTTTGATAGGAGCAGCATTTCCCACATCTACATCATGTATAGCCATTTTAGTACTTCCCAATTTATCTCTACAAACTTGCCCATGTGATATCAATAACTCTTTCAGGTCAGTTCGTGTTTCCTCTGGAAGGTAACTTTACAATTCATCCCAATTTTTAAGAACATCCTCATTTTCCAATTTAATTTGAGGTATGTCAAATTCACAGTTAACTGGATTTGGTTTGTCACTTTGAGTTAGAATCATTAAAACTTCCCTTTTCTCTCCTTCCCTTTCAAAGTACCTTTTAAACATATTCACGTGACACATTTGGTGAGTCTTCCTTCTATCTGGTGTTTTTACCACATAATTCACCTCACTTAATTTCCTTTCAATCTGATACAGTCCACAAAACCTAGCTTTTAAAGGTTCACCTACCACTGGTAACAACACTAAAACTTTATCTCCACTGACAAAACTAGGAACTTTGGATTTCTTGTCCGCTACTCGTTTCATCACATTTTGTGCAACTTTCAAATGTTGTCTAGCCAATTCACCTGCTTTATTTAATCGTTCCCTAAAATTTGACATGTAATTCAACAGTGTAATTTCAGATTTCTCAACCACCGATTTTTCCTTAATCAATTTAAGTCGTCCTCTTACCTCATGACCAAAAATTAGTTCAAAAGGACTAAATTTGGTCGACTCATTAGGTGCATCACTAATTGCAAATGATACGATTGGAATTCCTTTATCCCAATCCTCTGCATAATGTTGACAATACGCCCTCAACATTGTCTTTAATGTCTGATGCCACCTTTCTAACTCTCCCTGCGATCCTGGATAGTACGCAGTTGATTTAAATTGTTTTATTCCTAAGATATCCATAACTTCTTTGAAAAACTGTGAATTAAAATTTGATCCTTGATCCAATTGAATTTCTGTGGGTAGTCCATATCTAGTAAAGAATTTAAGTAACTTCTCCACAGTCCTTTTAGCTGTAATATTACGGACGGGAATGGCCTCTGGAAACCTAGCAGACACATCCATTATAGTCACAAGATATTGATTCCCACTTTTTGTTTCAGGAAGCGGTCCTACGCAATCAATTAGGACCCTTGTAAAAGGTTCCTCAAATGCTGGAATGGGTATTAAGGGCGCTGCTTTTATCACTGCTTGAGGTTTCCCTATCACTTGACATTTGTGACATGATTGACAAGATTTAACTACACTTTTATGTAGCCCAGGCCAATAAAAATGTTTCTGGATTTTAGCTTGAGTTTTCCTTATTCCCAAATGACCACCCACTGGTACCTCATGTGCAACTCGCAACACCGCCTTTCTATACCCTACCGGCAATACTATTTGATGAACTTCTGCCCACTTTTCATCCGTCTGCATATGTACAGGTCTCCATTTTCTCATCAAGACATCACTTTTACAGTAATAACACTCTGGTATACTCTCAGATTCCTCTTCCGTATATGCTTTCTGATATATCCGTTTTATTTCTAAATATTTCTGTTGTAACTCCGCCAATTTTCCTGAACTAAAAATATCTGCCTCATCCTCCACCTGTTCTTGTTCTTTTTCAACCATCTGATCAAAGATCGATTCTGATAATTGCACTTCAACTTCATCTTCACTCTTTGATTTCTCCTCCTGTTTTAACCTGTGACTTTGCGACCGGGTTACTACACAATCCGGAAAAATCCCAGGATATTCATCCTTCAACCCTTCAGTTGTCTGATTTTCCACTGGCTTATCAACCACAGTAGGCATCATTCCCACCTGTGATCCAGCTATATCATTACCCAAGATAAACTGTATTTCTGGACAAGATAGTTGATCTATTACTCCTACTACCACTTCACCACTCTTCACTGGACTTTCCAACCTTACCTTATATAATGGAATGCTACTCCTCTCACCTTGAATTCCACATATCACCACCTTTTCTGGCAACATTCTTCCCAAACTACATAATTCCTCATCTCTTGCCATTAACGACTGACTAGCCCCTGTATCTCTTAAAATTGTGACTTCTTTACCTGCTCCTCCTGATACACATGAGTAATTCTTTAAAGACATCTGGCAACTTCTTAAAAATTACATATTGAACAGGCTGTACAATTGTTTGCACCTCCTTCGCTTCCCTTGGGCTTTCCTTTACCACTCCAACAAATCCCATTGTTTTATCCTGTTTTACCACATCAGCCTTCCCAGTGCTTTTCTTCAACCACCAACACTGTGACTTTACATGGCCTAGTTTATTACAGTGAAAACATTTGAAACTTTTCATCTTTTTCCACCCTCCTGGATTTCTTTTTTAATCTGAGGTACACTCTCTTTACTGTCTCCCATCAGATCACCTTTACCTTTACCACTTGAGTATTTCTCATGTCCCCAGTTTCTATCCCTCACCGGCTGAAACTGATGTCTGGTAACAGCGGGGAAGAAGCTGTTTTTGAATCTGTTTGTGCATGTTCTCAGACTTTTGTATCTCCTGCCCGATGGAAGAAGTTGGAAGTGTGAGTAAGCCGGGAGGGAGGGGTCTTTGATTATGCTGCCCGCTTTCCCAAGGCAGCGGGAGGTGTAGATGGAGTCAATGGATGGGAGGCAGGTTTGTGTGATGAACTGGGTTGGGTTCACAACTCTCTGAAGTTTCTTGCGGTTTTGAGCTGAGCACTTGCCATACCAGGCTGTGATGCAGCCCGATAGGATGCATTCTCTGGTGCACCTGTAAAAATTGGTAAGAGTCAGTATGGACATGCCGAATTTCCTTAGTTTCCTGAGAAAGTAAAGGCGCTGTTGTGCTTTCGTGGTGGTAGCGTCGACATGGGTGGACCAGGGCAGATGTTTGGTGATGTGTACACCGAGGAATGTGAAGCTGTCAACCATCTCCACCTCGGCCCCATTGATGCTGGCAGGGGTGTGTACAGTTCTTTGCTTCCTGAAGTCAATGACCAGTTCTTTAGTTTTGCTGGCATTGAGGAATTGATTGTTGTTGTTACACCACTCCACTAAGTTCCCTCCTGTAATCTGACTCGATGTTGTTCGAGATCCAACCCACTATGGTTGTGTCGTTTGCAAACATGTAAATAGAGTTGGAACCAAATTTTGCCACGCAGCCGTGTATGCATAGGAAGTATAGTAGGGGACTAAGTACGCAGCCTTGCGAGGCCCCGGTATTGAGGATTATTATGGAGGAGGTGTTGTTTATTCTTACTGATTGTGGTCTGTGGATCAGAAAGTCGAGGATCCAGTTGCAGAGTGAGGAGCCAAGTCCTAGGTTTTGGAGCTTTGATATGAGCTTGGCAGCGATTATGGTGTTGAGGGCAGAGCTGCAGTCAATAAATAGGATTCTGATGTAGGGGTCACTTGTTGTTGAGATGCTCCAGGAATGAGTGAAGGGCCAGGGAGGCGGTGTCTGCTGTGGACCGGTTGTGGCGGTAAGCAATTGCAGTGGGTCTAAGCATCCTTGGAATATGGAGTTGATGAGCTTCATGGCCAATGATAGTGTGTAAAAAAGACATTGAAGTGTCTGATCAGCAGGGTGGAACAGTGGTGCAGTGGTTAGCACTGCTGCCTCACGGCACCAAGAATTCAGGTTTGATCCCAGCCCCGGGTCACTGTTCGTGTGGAGTTTCCGCATTCTCCCCATGTCTGCATGGGTCTCATCCTCACAACCCAAGGATGTGCAGGTGGATTGGCCATGCTAAATTGCCCCTGAATTGGAAAAATTTTAAAAATGAAACAAAAAAGAAGTGTCCAATCAGCCGTGATCTTATTAAATAACAGACCAGGCACGACGGGCTGAATGACCTACTCCTGTTCCTATGTTCCAGGTTGGTTCGGCATGATTTCCCTTTCACAAAACCATGTTGACTCTGCCTGATTACCTTGAACTTATCCAAGTGGCCTCCTTTCACTTCTTTAATAATGGCTTCCAACATTTTCCCTATGACAGATGTGAAGCTAACTGGCCTGTACTTACCCCCTCTCTATCTCCCTCTCTTTTTGAATAATGGAGTTGCGTTTACTACCTTCCAATCTAATGGAACCGTCCACAAATCTTTGGAAAATTCAAACTAAATGCATCAACTATCTCACTAGCCACTTCTTTCAAGAATAATTTAATTCCTGTTTTAATTTGGTCCATGATGATCAGTGTAGAAACTGGGCCTGGGAAGTAAGGTTATCTTGCTGAGAAAAGATCAGAAATCATTGCTGAGGAACAGGACCCCTCCACCACACTCCTGATCAAACAAGCGCCCCACTCCCACTCCCATCTACAGCAGCCTCAGAGCCCCCTACCAGACCTCAACTTTCCGCCTGTGAAGCAAGCCATCTTCAGGAATAGGAGGTGCAACAGTTGCCAGCAGCCCACCCAAACAATGATCAATTTGTGGAGGAGTAAACTTAGTTGAGCTTTTGGATTCCCTTCGCTGGGACAAGTGCGATCAGCACACTATCGGATTCTCACTTTGTGCCGGGAAAACCAGTTTCTACCACTGAGCATGAAAACAATCTCAGTTTCTGCTGAAACCTGTTTGCACTGAATTCTGTGATCCTCGCCAATTAGAAGTTGTCTTTGCCATTTTAATGTAACTACTCGACCCAATGGTAAAGTGAGTGACTGTAAGTTAGAACATTTTCCAGCTAAAAAGAGGTTTATGCAATCATGCCAATAATCAACGTGTAAGCAATCTTTCCTCTAGTTTGTACATATTTTATTTCCTTTTGCTTCAGGGTGGATGTGCAAGTTGTGCGGTTTTTTTTAACATAGTGAAGGAATCTGAAGACATTATTTGAACTATTATCTTTTCCACCGAGAGGGTTTGTGTCAGCTATTGCATTACCTGTATTGTGAACCACAATGGCTCAGAGGTCGGTTTGTATTCACGATCATTAGGTGTGTCACCTGAGAAAAGAGAAATGCAAGAGCGCGGTAAAGGCAGGAAATTACGCAGTGTGGGGTTAATTTGTTATGCTTCAGAAAGGCCATGACTGATGGAAGAGGGATAAACTATAAAGTGATGAAATAACACGTGTAAGATTAAAATGTTGGCTTTTTTAGAGTAATTATCGCACTCAGGTGTCACTGGCAACACTGGTTTTGATTTACAAATGCCTACAGGTCCTCTGGTTAGTCAGCACCGAGACATTTGGCTGCACGTTCAGCCCTTTCACCTGGAGAAAATTAAACAAGCAACGCTCCCAAAATGGTGGACAATGATCCACCAGCATTACGGCTGTCACTGTGGCGACAGCAACGTTCACTGGGGGGACACCAGAGTCAGGCACTACAGGCCTATTTACCATGTTAAGCAGGGTGCTGGGGTCCAGGGTAAGACCCTGATTTGACCGGCATGTATACTCTGGTCATTGTTGGGGGTGAGGGGGCAGTGGAGGAAGGGGAGCTGAAGTGGATCCTAAAGGGGGGACTTATTTTCATTATTGTGGGACCAGGAGGTAGAGGAGTAGACACATGCCCAAACCCAGCGTGGGTCCCGCTATCCCAGTTTGCCTTGCTCGTCTTTAGTTGACTGAATTTGTTCCAGAAATCCAGGGGGCCCTCAGAGTCCATTTTGAAAGCAGCCATTAAACTCAGCCCAAGGTTTAAAGAAATAAAGGTCTTAAAAAGCTCTGAATATCACAATTGCACACAGTAACACAATGTTTGGCTGCAGCCCACTTGAAAATGGACCAGTCCCCTCAGAAGGTATATGGATAGTGGGAACTAGTGGGATACTCACACTGGTGTTGCACTGAGCGGATACACAAATACCGCTCTGCATAAAATGTCTGCAGTGGAATTCTCCGTTCTTGAGACTAAGTGTTGATGCCGGCACAGGTTTCGTGGAGATCCACGAATGCAAAACTGGCGCCGCAACTGTTAAGGGGCGAGATTCGCATGGTCCAAGATTGACACATACAGGAGGCTGACAAGCTGCAGCCGCATAGACGCACTTCACTCCCCACACACACGCCATTCCAGCCAACAAGATGGCAGCAATGATGCCGACTGGAGGCCCTGCTGGACCCGGTGGAGGAGAGGCGGTTGACTCTGTATTCCGGCCCGGGATGGAGGCTGCCAGCCCGCCGCTGACTGCCGTGCCTAGGTGCCTAGGTGCAGATTGCAGAGGCTGTCAGCGGGGTGAGCAATACTGTCCGGACGGGCCAGCAGTGCCTGAAAAAACTGCACAACCTCCTCAGGGCAGCCAGGGTGAGTAGGCAGCACTTTGCCACTGGCACTAACTCATGTCCACACACCCATAACCCGACTATCCCCCCACCCCGGAGGGCGGTGAAAGCCCCATCCTCCACCAGCTGCCGACCCCCATACCAGCCAGTATGGCCGGGTGCCCTGGCCACTGAAGCCACCAACTAACTACCCCCTGGGCTGCATGCGTTTGGACTGTCTAAGACTGTACGTTTTCTGTATCTCCCCTCCCCTCCCCACTCCACAGGGGAAGGGCAGCCATAGCCGGCGGGTGAGGGAGAAAACTGGAGGACTGTCGGACCTGCAGCCCCTCATCAGGGCAGAGCAGAGGGGCCTGGACATGGTCAGCGGCCTGGAGGAAATGGTGGTCGCCGGGGTGGAGGTCGGCCATGGGCAAGGAAGTGAGACCCAGTTGAGTCCCGGTTGCCAGTGACATGTGAGTCAACAACCCACCCCCACCCTCACCCCCACACCACGCTCATCTCCACCTGCACCCGACACCACCCTCACTCCCACCCTCAGCATTGTAGCCATGCTGGCCACGCAAAATGGACACTGAGCCAAAGTAAAATGGAAGACAGAAGGAAAAGCCTGTTTAGTGAGAGCAGACAGTCTGCTCTCAACTAATTAGCATTTTGCAAGCAGCAAACCAGTTTCTGGCCAGGTGCAAGATCTCCAAGCCAAAGGTGTTAATGGCAAAGCGCTTAGCATTCTGATGAGGCAGCCCAGATCCAGGCACGGACAATGGCAACATTTCCATCTCAATGTAACACTTAATTGGTTGCGCAGACAGGATGGCACCAGAGTAACGAATATCGAAACCACCCCCCAACACCGAGGAAGGCCCTCGCATTGGAGGATTTCGAAGGTAACCGTTTGGAAACGCTCCAATCGGTACCGAAAGGTAGAGCCCGCCTAGAAGGGGGCAAGGACATTAGAGAGGGGTATAAAGGCAAATTCCCCACATAGCCCGGTCTGTTAAACCCGTGCTCCGGCTCTGACTGACATCTTGCATCCTGACTCCAGCCGTTGAGCACCAGCCGCCGAAACCGTAAGTTCAACGCTCGCTACGCGATCCAAGCCCACTAGACTCCCAGTACCAGAACGCTTGCTGAAGGCTGCAGTACAAGACCAGGACGAAGGCCTCGTTCTCTGACCTTGCCTGTTCCTGTTAGATAAGTATTCTTTTTTTTTTTTAAATAATTTTTATTGAAATTTTTCGATACAAACATTTACCCCTATTACATTTTAAATTATAACACCACAAGTCCCCCCTGGAAAAACCTCCCCACGCCCTCCCCCGCGCGCACCCCCCCCCACCCTCCCTCCCCCCCCCCCCCCCCCCCCCTCCGCGCTATCAGTCTAGCAACCAAACCGTTTTTCCCTTTCTGCCGATGGCCTCGGGCAGTCCTTGCCCGCGACCCCCCGCTGACGTGCTCCCTTCGTTGCTATCCCCCCCCCCCCCCCCTCCCTTCCCCCCCCCCCCCTTTTTCTCCCCGGGTTGCTGCTGTTTCGGCCTCCGGTTCCTATCTCTGATCCAGAAAGTCAAGGAAGGGCTGCCACCGCCGGAAGAACCCCTGTACCGACCCTCTCAGGGCGAATTTGATTCTTTCCAATTGGATGAAGCTTGCCATGTCGTTTAACCAGGTGTTAACACTTGGTGGCCTTGTGTCCCTCCACTGAATCAAGATCCTTCTCCGAGCTACCAAGGACGCAAAGGCCAATATTCCGGCCTCCCTTGCCTCCTGTACTCCTGGCTCCACCCCAACCCCAAAAATCGCTAGCCCCCACCCTGGTTTGACCCTGGTTCCCACCACTCTCGATACCGTCCCCGCCACCCCCTCCCAGAACTCGTCCAGTGCCGGACACATCCAGAACATATGTACATGGTTCGCAGGGCTTCCCGAACACCTAACACACCTGTCCTCCCCCCCGAAGAACCGACTCATCCTAGTCCCCGTCATATGGGCTCTGTGCAGCACCTTAAATTGGATGAGGCCCAACCTTGCGCACGACGACGACGAATTGACCCTCTCTAGGGCATCCGCCCATGTCCCATCTTCTATCTGCTCTCCCAGCTCCGCTTCCCACTTGTCTTTCAGCTCCTCTATCGGTACCTCCTCCACCTCCTGCATTATTTTGTAGATGTCCGAGACCTTCCCTTCTCCGACCCAGGCCCCTGACAGCACCCTATCACTCGCCCCTCCATCGGGAAGCAAGGGGAATCCTTCCACCTGTCGTCTGGCAAATGCCTTCACCTGCAGGTATCTAAACGTGTTCCCCGGGGGGAGCTCAAATTTCTCCTCCAGCTCTCCCAGGCTCGCAAACCTCCCCTCTATGAACATGTCCCTCAGTTGCCTGATGCCCGCCCTGTGCCAGCTCTGGAATCCCCCGCCAGTGTTCCCCGGGACAAATCTGTGGTTCCCTCTCAGTGGCGCCGCCATCAGACCCCCCACTTCCCCCCTGTGTCGCCTCCACTGCCCCCAGTTTAGATAAGTATTCTGATCACTTAAGTTTAGTTATAGCTTAGTCTCTTAGTGTGCGTATGAGTATTTATTATAACTGTATAATAAATATTGATCGTTTGAACCTTACTAATCGGTGTATCGTCTTTATTACTTTGAACTTGACCTTGGAATACTTGTGACGGTGTCTATACGGCACCTGGCGACTCCAGAGCTGAATAAATACATAGAACAGAGCCTAGTAGTGTTAAGCACACGTCGAATACGGAGGCGTGTTAATACACTCCAATAAACGCGTTTTACAACCACAGTAAAACGTGCAACAGCATCACCCACACTTTCACCCCCCCACCAACGGGGACCCAGGTCGCAGGATGGGAATCACTCCCAATGTACTGTTTGGGAATCCACCTAGACGTAAGGCCAGAAAGTTAGACACCGATTACGTTGGCCAGGGGGCAAGGGCACGGTACACTCCGCGGCCCCAGCCTGGAATGCCCGTAACGGCTACAATGGATGCTGCCCTTGAGTGGGCCATCTGATGTCCCTCCGGTGGGTGGCGTCCGGGTGGAGGGTGTATGGCGGAGTGTGGGGTGCGGGGGTGGGGGCTTAGGGGTATCCATTAGGATAAGTAGAGCAACAATTTAAGAACTTTTTTTAAAATTGAGGAGGTTCAGGTTGCACGACAGGAGAATTCTCCCTGAGGATCTCCAACACATCCTGCATCCGGATCCTGGAATGAACCAATGTCTTGCATCAATAGTTCATTGATAATCATAAGGTAAGGATCTTAAAATGGCAAGATGATTTGTAGCTGTCCAATATGTTGATCGCCAAATAAAACAAGGTCATTTCTTTGCATAGTTTCAGCTCTATGCTGCAATGTACACAAGAACACCCCGAAACTTGCATATTCTATGATGTCCATGAGTCACTTCACCTCCGGCAATGGGTGCTGGCCCTTCTATCTAAAGCTTGAGGAATGAAGGCTGTATGACACTTCACCAATTTGGCCTTTCCCTCCCAGGGTTTCATGGGCACTGACCTCTCGTTCCTTCGAGCTTGGCTTTGTGCAACAGAATTTTCAAATGAGCAATCAGCTTGCAAACCCATCCGTCATAAGTGGCTGATTTTGCTTGAGGAGAAAATGAATGCACCACAGAGATATTCCCCTTCACCCTTTGAGTTGTTGCTTCATCCGCCAGTCGTATGTTTCGAAGGGGAAGAATGAATAAGTCCACAAGGGTTTATGAGCACCATCCAATGATTTAATGAAATATCTGAAAGGAACCCGCTTAAACATGGCAGGCTGACGAACTATAGTCACGTGTGTGACTCGGAGACCTTTCTGGTATGTCCTCTCAGCCAATTGTCTCAGGGGCCTTGCTACATAACTTGGCTGCTTAATGGATAGTAGATGCTCACACCGCACAGCTATACATCAGGGAGACCAGATGTCGGATTACTCATTTGATGGTGAGGAAAGCTACAATTTAGATAACTGGCTGACAAATCAAAGGCAGTGTGAGGTCAGGGGGTTAAACCCTCAGACAATGCAAAACGTGGCAAGTTCACAAAAGCATCGGGTGCCTCAGCCACTCAAATTGTCCTTCCCTGTTCCAGCGTCCTGACATTTCATGAAGAATTTCACCATCCATCCTGATGTCACACTCACAAACATCTACTGGATATGTCACAACCCAGTCTTCTACCTCAGTAGGATGGGAACACAAGCCACATCCATAATATCCATTAAACCTGGCCGTATTCTGCACGTCAGCACAAATGGGAGAATCTACACAGCAGCGATGGAAGCATCTACTATTTACCAGCACCCCCTCAAATCAACCCCTTCTTCTGACAGTCAGCTCACTTCATTGCCAGCATCATCCAGGAACATTTCATTTTTGGATTGCATTTTCTGCACCATAATCCAGCTGGAATAAGATTCCCCAGTTCTGAGTTTTGGAGGAAGCCCATCAATCTAGAGGGGAAAATCAGAAAGAACAGGAGGCAGGAAAAGAACAGAAAGCAGGAGAGAACAGAAATCAAGAGAGAGCAGGAAGCAGGAGAGAGGAGGAAGCAGGAGAGAGGAGGAAGCAGGCGAGAGGGCAGGACGCAGGAGGGAGAGCAGAAAGCAGGAGAGAGAGCAGAAAGCAGGAGGGAGCAGGAAGCAAGAGGGAGAGCAGGAAGCAGGAGATGAGAGCAGGACGCAGGAGAGAGAGCAGGAAGCAGGAGAGAGAGCAGGAAGCAGGAGATGAGAGAAGGAAGCAGGAGAGAGAGCAGGAAGCAGGAGAGAGAGCAGGAAGCAAGCGGGAGAGCAGGAAGCAGGAGAGAGAGCAGGAAGCAGGAGAGAGCAGGAAGCAGGAGGGAGAGAAGGAAGCAGGAGAGAGAGCAGGAAGCAAGAGATGAGAGCAGGAAGCAAGAGGGAGAGCAGGAAGCAGGAGAGAGAGCAGGAAGCAGGAGGGAGAGAAGGAAGCAGGAGAGAGAGCAGGAAGCAAGAGATGAGAGCAGGAAGCAAGAGGGAGAGCAGGAAGCAGGAGAGAGAGCAGGAAGCAGGAGAGAGCAGGAAGCAGGAGAGAGAGCAGGAAGCAGGAGAGAGCAGGAAGCAGGAGGGAGAGCAGGAAGCAGGAGAGAGGAGAAAGCAGGAGGGATAGCAGGAAGCAAGAGGGAGAGCAGGAAGCAGGAGAGAGAGCAGGAAGCAGGAGAGAGCAGGAAGCAGGAGATGAGAGCAGGAAGCAGGAGAGAGAGCAGGAAGCAGGAGAGAGCAGGAAGCAGAAGAGAGCAGGAAGCAGGAGGGAGAGCAGGAAGCAGGAGAGAGGAGAAAGCAGGAGGGAAAGCAGGAAGCAAGAGGGAGAGCAGGAAGCAGGAGAGAGAGCAGGAAGCAGGAGGGAGAGCAGAAAGCAGGAGAGAGCAGGAAGCAGGAGAGAGCAGGAAGCAAGAGGGATTGCAGGAAGCAAGAGGGAGAGCAGGAAGCAGGAGAGAGAGCAGGAAGCAGGAGGGAGACCAGGAAGCAGGAGAGAACAGTAAGTAAGAGGGAGAGCAGGAAGCAAGAGGGAGAGCAGGAAGCAGGAGAGAGAGCAGGAAGCAGGAGAGAGCAGGAAGCAGGAGGCAGAGCAGGAAGTAGGAGAGAGCAGGAAGCAGGAGAGAGAGCAGGAAGCAGGAGGCAGAGCAGGAAGTAGGAGAGAGAAGGAAGCAGGAGAGCAGGAAGCAAGAGGGAGAGCAGGAAGTAGGAGAGAGCAGGAAGCAGGAGAGAGAGCAGGAAGCAGGAGAGAGCAGGAAGCAGGAGAGAGAGCAGGAAGCAGGAGAGAGCAGGAAGCAGGAGAGCAGGAAGCAAGAGGGAGAGCAGGAAGTAGGAGAGAGCAGGAAGCAGGAGAGCAGGAAGCAGGAAACAGCAGGAAATAGGAAACCGCAGGAGGGCAAGCGAGAGCAGGAAGTAGGAGACAGCAGGACATAGGAAGGGGTAGGACGTAAGAGAGTGCAGGAAGCAGGAGAGAGTAGAGAGTATGTGAGAGCATGAAATAGGAGAGAACAGAAAGTATAATAGAACAGGAACTAGGATAGAGCAGAAAGTATGAATGAGCAGGAAGTGGGAGAGAGGAGGAAGTGGGAGAGACAGGAAATGTGAGAGAGTAGGAGACAGCAGGATTCAGGAAAGAACAGGAAGCAGGAGAGAGTAGGAGAGAGCAAGAAGCAAGAGAGCAGGAAGCAGTGGAGAGGAGGAAGCGGGGAGAGGAGGAAGCAGGGGAGCGGAGGAAGCAGGAGAGGAGGAAGCAGAAGAGACGAGGAAGCAGGAGAGAGGATGAAGCAGGAGGAAGCAGAAGAGAGCAGGAAGCAGGGGCGAGGAGGAAGCAAGAGAGAGGAGGAAGCAGGAGAGAGAGGAGGAAGCAGGAGAGAGAGCAGGAAGCAGGAGAGAGAGCAGGAAGCAGGAGAGAGAGGAGGAAGCAGGAAGCAGGAGGAAGCAGGAAGCAGGAGAGAGGAGGAAGCAGGAGAGAGGAGGAAGCAAAAGAGAGGATGAAGCAGGAGGAAGCAGGAGAGACGAGGAAGCAGGGGAGAGGAGGAAGCAGGAGAGAGGAGGAAGCAGAAGAGAGGAGGAAGCAGGAGAGGAGGAAGCAGGAGAGAGCAGGAAACAGGGGAGAGGAGGAAGCAGAAGAGATTAGGAAAGAGGAGAGGGCAGGAAAGAGCAGGGAGCAGGGGAGAGCAGGGAGCAGGGGAGAGCAGGGAGTAGGAGAGAGCAGGAAGCAGGGGAGAGCAGGGAGTAGGAGAGAGTAGGAAGCAGGTGCGAGCAGGAAGCAGGAGAGAGTAGGAAGCAGGTGAGAGCAGGAAGCAGGGGAGAGGAGGAAGCAGGAGAGAGGAGGAAGCAGGGGAGAGGAGGAAGTGGGGCTTAGGGCTCCATCTCTGCTCTGTCTCATTGTCCCTTCCACAGGATAACATAGAATGTACAGCGCAGAAACAGGCCATCCAGCCCAGCAAAACCAAGCCAGTCTTTCTGCTCCAGTTGAGCCTTTTCCCACCTTTTCCCATCTAAATCTATCATTGCAATTCTCTTTTTCCTCCTTCCACAGTATCCCCTGAAATAAATCGATCATTTGCTTCAACCATTCCCTGTTGTAGTGTGTTCGACAATCTCATCGCCCTTCATTAGTAGTTTCTTCTGAATTCTTTACTGCTCTAACGTCCAGGGAGGAATTCTAACTTGACCAGCTGTATTTCTGCCTTGTTCATCTTCTTCATGGACAGTGTTCATTGTAAAATTAATTTTCACTTTAATATCACCTACATTGAATGTGTCAATGTGTTCATTACAAAACCTTCCATTCATTTTAGTTGGAATTAAGAGTTAATTTTGACCACCTGGCTTTGAAAAAGAAAGTAAAGATTCTAATTGAAGTGCTCCGAAAGATGTAATTAACAAATAAACACATTTCCAGTTTAATTTTACCATACATTGTTTCATCAATAATTAGCTTTGTTGTAATTCCACACATCCGGAGAAATTCCAAAATGAGCCAACTCCTCCGAGTGAGTCACAGATTTCTGGCTATAAATACAGCATGTGAGCCTCAGTAGGTCAGTCACAGGCAGCAGCAGCAGCACAGCAGCAAGAAGATAAAAGATCACCAAACAAGTAAAGCACAATGAACAGCAAAGATACTCTCGTCGTTCTCGCTCTCCTGGCACTGGGAGTGTTATCCATACAAGGTAAGAAATCTCTAGTTTCACAGCATCTATACAGCATCTATAATGATATGGCTCCTTTTCCCTGCTGATTCTGCTGCATATTGTAGATGACATTGTACAGCAAGAGGAATTCTTCTCAATATTTATTGAAACATATGGCAATTGTTCAATGTTTGTGTGACTCTTTAGACAGAAGACTTCAGCAGAGTTGGGAGTATATGTAATTAGAATGAATGGGATAGATTTTATCATGGGCTTCCGAACACAAATATCAAGTTGCACGGCTGGACCCAAGCTGGGACCATAATTATTCAGATTGGTTGCTTGGCTCACTGGATCAGACAGATGATTTGCCTCACAGTGCGCCTCCTGTCAGCTGTTGGCAAACCTCCCCAGTGACAGGGAGCCATCCTGGCCAAACTCCCTGCTATCTCACCAATCACTACTGTCTCCGTTTCCTCTACTGGCGGCTGGTAAAATTCAGTCCAACGAGCATGTGTCAAAATCATTGGAAAATTGATGGAAGTTACTAAAATAATTTTGGCACAGGAAAAATTTGAAACTCTTTTTTCGATTAGTTTGAGTGCTGCCAATTATTACAACAGGAATGCAAGCCCTCCTTTCACCTTGGGGTGCTGATTCACTGAGGTTCCTGTTGAAGTGCTTGGTATCAGAAAGGTGACAGTCAGGAAGATTATTATAGAGGATAGCTAGCAGTTTAGTCCCAGCAGAGAATGTGGAGCACATGAGAGGGACACCCTGTGCAAATCTGGAAATCAATCCATTTGTTTAATTTACAGCTGCATCGATTGGAAACACAGGAATGAACCTCCGCTGCCAGTGTATCAAAACACATTCAAAATTCATCCACCCGAAGCACATCGAGAACATCGAAATTATACCAAGTGGTCCTCACTGCGGGAACGTTGAAATTATGTAAGTGTTTAATTCCTCTTCAGTTTCCTGTATTGTAAAAACACAGCAATTATTCTAGGTTTAAATAGGAGTTCAAGCTTCTTACAAGAGGGTGAATGGCTAATGATCAATGTCATTCTTCATTTCTTTCAGTGCCACCCTTAAAAGTACGAATCGTGTGTGTCTCCATCCTGATGCTGGCTGGGTGAAGAGAGTCATAGACAGGATGATCAAACAGTAAGTTTCATTCTGTGTAGGGTGAGGGTGGGGAGGTTTCTTTTTTCACTGTACTTTTATTGAGTTTCCCACTTTCTGTTAGATCACAATATCTAATTCTGTCCAGTCAGGTGTGGTATAAGTCAGGCCTTCCTACATTTACTCAAACCCAACCTCAGCAAAATACTCTTGATCATTTTCTCATCATGTGTCAGTGAATCAGTACACCTTGTGACTGGGCACTGACCACTAGGAGAATGCCAGGGATTGCTGGTTTGTGCTGGGTTAGACAACTAGAGCAGAAAGCTCCCAGTGTTGGTTACATAGACCCAAACCTAGTGAAGGAAAGCAGTCCACACGGTTCCTGCTCCTCGTCACTATCCAGTGAGTGCACCCGTTACCACGGGTGATCTTGAAATGGGCTCAAGGCAGGTGCAGGATGGGAAATAATAGTCTCATCGTCAAACAGCTCAAGAACACTCCAGGAATGGCCACCCAAAGGAGATGCCAGAGTATATGAAACTATAGTTCCCAGATGGAACAAGATTGTCAACACAATGCTGGGCTGAAGCTGCAGTCAATGTTGAATATGTTAGTAGATGACATGACCCTTCAGGGATGATCTTCAATCTGAATGTTTAACATTCTGATTCAATTAAATGTATTACTACTTAATATTTCATTCAGCTTCAAGTAAATGTTGTAAATATATCCAGTTAATTTCCGACCTAACATACTTTGAAAGCATTTTGTATTTCATATCTTTGTATGGCGTAAACTTAATTTCTTCATTCTCTCATTTTCCATAGTTCCAAGAAGATGAATTAACCTCGCCGAAGAGAAGCTCAATTCTTCTTGTCAAGAGATTAGAAAACACTGGTAGAAAGTTGGGATTTTCCATCTGCCTGCCTGGCTTGGCGCAGACCCGTCACAGTCAATGAGGTTCAACTTAGCTTGAAGTGTTTCTGTTTATTGAACTGTTTTAGCACCTGGAACACTGAAGCATGAACATTTCCTTCGGTAATTAGGCCCCAGCTCTTTGGAATAATTACTTTTCATTGTTATTCAACCGAATTCTTAACACTTGCTGCCATGTAGCAGTGTTACAGGATGTAGTTACTCAATGGTATATTGTTCAGTATGACAAATTGTCAGTCAAGTGTTTGCTATTTATGTCTATTTTATTATCCAGATATCTCTAAAAATGGTTGATTTTACTACTGGGTTCCAAGAATTATGTTGCATTAATAATTAAAATGTTTATTGATTTGTGATTGTTTTCCTAATAAGAATTTGGGCAGGATTCTGCGGTCCCCCAGCCTTGTGTTTCTCGGTGGCATTCCATTCGTTGGAGGAGGGATTCTATCCTCCTGCCGCTTGTCAATTTGATTTCCCACCGGAAAGATCCATGCCGCCGGGAAATCCGCGAGCGGGAGTGCATTGTCGGGAACAGTGAATTGCAGCGGCTGGAGAATTCCAGCCTTTATCTGAAGCTTTTCTCTTTAATTTATTATTATATTATTAATATGGAATGGAAAGATTGTGGCTGTACATGTCTTGATTTATTTATTTAAAATAAACATTTTAAAAATTGGAATTGTTTTGTCTTGCTTTGCAAGTTGCCAGAATGTCCTGTTTTCTAAAGAATGTGAGAATAATGCAGCAAGCAACAAAAAGATAGCTGTAACCATTATTGATCCGCAGGTATAGAGTTTTCTTTAAATGACCTTTATCTGTGACTGACACCTTTAAGAAGTGTCCACAGGTGACCTGTGGGGGACAGGACACATGGGTTTGCTGCATTGTTCATTCACATTCCCCGTGTGGCTTTCACTGGTGTAAAACCAACCTGAGGAGCTGATCTACTTTGAAGCTTCTGGGTAGGTTGTTAAAAAATGCAGTAGGATGAATTTCCCCCGCCTTTTCGGAATACTAGCAGGGGCTTTGGCTGAGAAAGGAACTTTGGGCGGAGGCTGCCTCTGCCACTTCTCTACCTTTACAACAACAACTCGCATTATATTACACATTTGATAGAATTTTAAAAGTCCCAAGGCATTTTCACAGCAGCAAAACATGGACATGGAGCGTCGCAAGGAGATAGTTGGGCGGATGGCCAAGCGTTATGTCACCAAGGTGGGCTCTAAGGAGGGTCTTTAGAGAGAAGAGAAAGATGGAGAGGCTCAAGGAGGCCGTCGCAGAGTTTAAGGCCTACAGTCATCAATAATGGGGAGTCCAAAACAAGGTCAGTCATTTAGTGCAGAAAGGAGAACATTTCTTCACTCAAAGGATTGTGAATCTTTGGAATTCTCAAACCCAGGAAACAATGGATTCTCAGCCATTAGCCGAGTAAGAGCAAGACAGAAGCCAGAGTGTCGGTCAGGCAGTGAGCGAAGGGTTATGAAGATAATGCAGGAGGGTGGAGTTGAAGCTGAAGGGATCAAACATGAGTAAGGGGTATATATGCCAGGCCATTGATTCCCTTTGCAGGGGACTAGCTCATTTATTTGGCTTTGACATCACGATGAAGCAGTGGAGAGACATTTTAGGGGGTTTTCCCCTTCCCCAAGCTTCCGGACGCTTTTGAGAGCACGGAAGTCACAATCCTCCAGCACCATCTCACCTGAGACGAGGAAGGGATTCCACTCCATGGATATGCAGCTAGTTTGTGACGGTACTCAGAGCCTCCTTCATGTCAACACTCCATATCCTAGATTACCTCCCCCCCCCCCCCCCCCCCCCCCTCCCCATCCCCTCCCCACCCCCCCTCCCACCAGCCCCGAAGATTTCCAGGGGTATGGGATTCCCGGCAATAGCCGAGGTGTTTCAAACTCCCAATTGGAAACTCCCCTGCAATGTGAATTAGATAATGTGATTCAAAACCCAAACTTTGCATAGTTCTGGTGTGCTACATCCATAATTACCAAGATAAAATTAAAAACCACTTCTGCCTTCTGGGTAACTATTTTACAGACCTTTTCCCATCCCAGTACACCAAGATCCCAGCCTGGGGATCCTCCATGGAACACTCAACACCTCACGTGACCTCTCTAATCCAGAACTGGACCACCCCACCTACTCCAAACATTGCCCCAATCAGCCCCCCCCCACCGGCCCACAGACAGTCTCCCCCAATCCACATGGCTCCTCCTGACTGCATTCCCGCCCCAACAGCCCGGTACTCACCCCCCACTGACTGATCCCCCCAAAAACCACCCCAAATGAGACCCCCAACTGACACAACCTATTGATTGACCGAATGATCCACCAACTGACTCCCCTGGCTGCAACCCCCCAACTGACTCCCACCCCCCGACTGACTCCCCTGACTGACTCCCCCTGACTGACTCCGCCCCCCCGACTTACTCCCCTGACTGGCTCTCCACTGACTGACTCCCCCTGACTGACTCCGCCCCCCCCAGACTGACTCCCCTGACTGACTCCCCCCGACTGACTCCACCCCTCACCTCCTCCCAACTGACTCCCCTGACTGCTCTCCCCTCTGGCTCACACCCACCCAGCAGAAACACCCCCAACACTTGACTGACACCCCAAATCAGAGCCCCAACAACTGACACCCCCACCTGAGAACCTGACTGACACTCACACTGACGTTCCATGTGTGACCCTCTGACTCACCTTCTCACTGACTCCTTCCCCACTAACCCTCCCTGACTGATGCCCCCCCCGACTTACCCCCGCCGACTGATTCTCCCAACTGACCCCCACGACTGATTCTCCCAAACGATCCCCCCCTGACTGATTCTCCCAACTGACCCCCCCCCGACTGATTCTCCCAACTGACTCCCAAACGACCCCCCCTCGACTGATTCTCCCGACTGACCCCTCCCCGACTGATTCTCCCAACTGACCCCCCCTCGACTGATTCTCCCGACTGACCCCTCCCCGACTGATTCTCCCGAGTGACCCCCCTGACTGATTCTCCCAACTGACCCCCCCCGACTGCTTCTCCCGACTGACCCCCCGCCGACTGACCCCTCCCCGACTGACCCCCCCGACTGATTCTCCCAACTGACCCCCCCCGACTGACCCCTCCCCCGACTGACCCCCCGACTGATTCTCCCGACTGACCCCTCCCCCGACTGACCCCCCCGACTGATTCTCCCGACTGACCCCTCCCCAGACTGATTATCCCGACTACTCCTTCCTGAGTGACTGCCCGCCGACTGATTCCACTCCCAACTGACTTCGCCCCCGACTCACTCCCCACCACGACTGATTCCCCCCCACCCGACTGACCCTACCCCGACTGACTTCCAGTCTTGCCCTGACAGTCACCTCCCCGGTTGGCCCAGCCCCAACTTACTCCCCTCCCCAGAATGGCACCCCCAAGTGACTCCATCCTGACTCACCCACAGATTGACTCCCTCCTGATTGACACCCCCTGGTTGATTCCCCCCCCTACTGACCACTCGACTGATCACCTGATCGACCCCGTCGACACCTTCGACAGATGCCCCCTGAATGAAACCTCCTGACTGACCCTCGCCCGCTATTGACATCCCCCCCCCGACCGACCCCTACTGACCCCCCAGACTGACTCTCCCCCAAGAGACACACTCAACTGACTCCCTCCTGATTGACCCCCAGTACTTACCGGCACTAAGGGGAGCGAATTGTTCACTGGCAAGATTCTCCATTCCGCTGGCTACGCACCCCCACCCGTGGGTTTGCTGGCAGCATCGGGTGGACACAAGGGAAATCCGATTGGCCAGCGGCAGAAACATAAAATCCCACTGCTGGCAAAGACACTCCGCCAAGGGACATGTGGCTGGGGAGGGAGGGAATTCACCCCATGGACTTTGCATCCTTATTTGCATTGGCACAATTAGCAAAACCATACCACACAAAATCATCTTTACACTGCTTTATTCGCAAGTTAAGTTTCTTCTTTGTAGACTGTTAACCAGAGACCCTGGAGCTCTGTACATAGCTAACATTAGCATTGCTCTGTCCTGCCCAATTCTCTCCTGCGCAACACTCTCCCAATATGAGATCCTGGGCAGAAGGTGCACTGTTTATTTGTGCCTCTGGCTGTCTCTACCATGTACGAAAATGATCCATCTTCACAGTACTCTTGCCTTGCTTGTCAGGGCCAGAATTGCTGATCCTGAGGCCGTGTTGACGCTGCCGGGAAACGCAACGGCGTTTCCGATGGTCTCAACTTTTAGCCTCAGGATCACAGAATCCCGCCCATTGTATTGGACGAGACCACTTGTGAGGTCACAGAGGCCTGTTACGAGTTAACCACAATGGTGTGAAGCAGAAGTTGAATATAAACCAGATCAGATGACACGGAACGTTTGCTTCCCTAATGAATATATGTGGCCTACTCGATGTTCCTGTGACAATCAAACAACTTCCTCACGATTCGCACCGATAAAGGGTGAGATATCTGAGAAATTGAATCTGGTCGGGGCCCACCGATTCACGTGCAGGCCTGTGCCATGGGGGCACTCTATTGTTCCGCACCGGAGGCCATGGTCCTCCGCCATTCCCGGTGCAAAAGTGAATCCCTCTGAGCATGCGCGGGAATGACGCCAGCACGCGCTGGCGCTCCCGCACATGCGCCGACTCGCACCAGCCGGTGGAGGCCCTACGGCGCCGATTGGTGCGGTGCCAAGCCCCTTTCCCGCTGGCTGGCGGGGCGCCAACCACTCCGGGGCGGGCCTAGCCCCTGAAGGTGCGGAGAACCAGGAAAGGGTTCGCGCCACTCCGTCCCGCCGGGACCCCCCGCCCCGCTGGGTACAAGAGAATCCCACCACTAATTTTTCGAGTCCAATGACTCTTTGTCAAAGGTGTGCAGGTTAGGTGGATTGGCCTTGCTAAATTGACCCTTAGTGTACAAAGATGTGTAGGTTATGTGGGGTTGCAGGGATGGAGTGTGGGGGTGGGCCTAGATGGGGTGCTCTTTCAGAGTGTCAGTGTGGATTCGATGGGCCAAGGAGCCTCCTTCTGCACTGTAGGAATTCTATGTACTTGACCTCATTCTGAGCAATATACTTGTGGCAGATGTGGCTGTCCATGACAGGATTGGTAGAAGTGATCACCACACAGACCCTAAGGGCCAAAGTGAATCTTCACACTGTTATGGGAGAGGTGTTTTCAGAACCCCAAAATGTATCATGGAGTTCAACCAACCTCTCCCTTTAATGTATTGTTGCTTTTGAAGCACACGGCTTGGTCTCCAGGTGTGGTATTACAATTATGGACACATGGGTTTTTAAACACAAAACAATGTTTATTCCATGAATTCAACTTAACCTTTTCAAATAAACATTGGATCCCTTAACACCCCTTACGTCAAAGATAACCCCGAAAATAATACAACACTAAATAATCCTTCAAAATGTTCCTTCAAACCTCCAAAAGACTTAACACCTTTAAACAGAAACACATCAGGTTAAAGACATTACTATTATGAGTTTAAATCACCCAAATGATTCAGAGATAGTCTTTTCTGGCAGAGATCACCGCAAATCCAGCTCACTGCAAACACAGACACACCCAAGCTCTTTTCCTCAAAAATGAACCTAAACACTGCAAATTGGCTGAGCTAAAACCAAGCTCCACCCACACTCTGACATCACTTCAGTAATATGAGCTGCTTTATTTCTTAAAGGTACATTGCTTAAACATCAATTTCTTAAAGGTACTCTCACATGACACCTCCCCCCAAGAAACAAAATAAACCATCAACTTCAAGATGGTTTCATTTTTCACTTTTGCACCATCCACTAAGAAATGTACACAGTAAATATAATTTTTCGTTTCACAAAAAAAACACACGCAAACAGGCATAATAATAAAATCCATCTTTCCTGTTCTTCTTCCTCCAACCAAAATCCTTCTCGATTGACAGTCTCTTTGAACAAGAAAGTCAATGCACGATCCATCCATTCCTCTATGCCTCGGCAATTCTCTTTAAAGTTAGATACTTCAGTTCAATCTGATCACAGAGTCCCTTGCAATTCTCCAACACAGGAGCATCGGTTATCACTGCTTTCAGGCAGTCACATGCCTGTTGAAAGTCTACTGGCCATTGATATTTTTAACGTTTCTTTAGCAAGTCCATCAGTGGAGTAATCACGCCACAAACCTTTTGCACAAAGGTTCAATCAAATCCACTCATGCTAAGAAATCACATTATGTTCCTTCATCTTGAGGGTATTGGAAACTCCTCAAGGAAAGTGATTCGGGCTTCTCCAAATTAACTTTCGGCTAGGTTCATCACCAAACCCGTCTCCTGAAGTCGATCGAAGAACTCCATACGATGCTTTAAATGTTCTTTCCATGTCTGGAAGTTGGAAATAAAAGCAGATTGTCCCACTTTCTCACGGCAATCCTTCAAACGTGGGAAAGTGTAAGAGTCCGTTCTTGTAACTGCATTCACCTTTCGATAGTGCACACACAACCGTTGGGTACTGTCTGGTTTAGGTACCATCACTATGGGTGAGCTCCATTGGCTGCAACCCACGTTAATTATGCCATTTTTCAGCATATTCTCAATCTCTCTGTTAGCCTATGCCAATTTTAAAGGATTAAGTCTATATGGATGTTGTTTGATAGGAGCAGCATTTCCCACATCTACATCATGTATAGCCATTTTAGTACTTCCCAATTTATCTCTACAAACTTGCCCATGTGATATCAATAACTCTTTCAGGTCAGTTTGTTTTTCCTCTGGAAGGTAACTTTACAATTCATCCCAATTTTTAAGAACATCCTCATTTTCCAATTTAATTTGAGGTATGTCAAATTCACAGTTAACTGGATTTGGTTTGTCACTTTGAGTTAGAATCATTAAAACTTCCCTTTTCTCTCCTTCCCTTTCAAAGTACCTTTTAAACATATTCACGTGACACACTCGGTCAGTCTTCCTTCTATCTGGTGTTTTTACCACATAATTCACCTCACTTAATTTCCTTTCAATCTGATACAGTCCACAAAACCTAGCTTTTAAAGGTTCGCATAACACTGGTAACAACACAAAAACTTTATCTCCACCGGCAAAACTAGGAACTTTGGATTTCTTGTCCGCTACTCGTTTCATCACATTTTGTGCAACTTTCAAATGTTGTCTAGCCAATTCACCTGCTTTATTTAATCGTTCCCTAAAATTTGACACGTAATTCAACAGTGTAATTTCCGATTTCTCAACCATCGATTTTTACTTAATCAATTTAAGTCGTCCTCTTACCTCATGACCAAAAATTAGTTCAAAAGGACTAAATTTGGTCGACTCATTAGGTGCATCATTAATTGCAAATGATACGATTGGAATTCCTTTATCCCAATCCTCTGGATAATCTTGACAATACGCCCTCAACATTGTCTTTAATGTCTGATGCCACCTTTCTAACTCTCCCTGCGACTCTGGATAGTACGCAGTTGATTTAAATTGTTTTATTCCTAAGCTATCCATAACTTCTTTGAAAAACTGTGAATTAAAATTTGATCCTTGATCCGATTGAATTTCTGTGGGTAGTCCATATCTGGTAAAGAATTTAAGTAACTTCTCCACAGTCCTTTTAGCTGTAATATTACGTACTGGAATGGCCTCTGGAAACCTAGTAGACACATCCATTATAGTCACAAGATATTGATTCCCACTTTTTGTTTCAGGAAGCGGTCCTACACAATCAATTAGGGCCCTCGTAAAAGGTTCCCCAAATGCTGGAATGGGTATTAAGGGTGCTGATTTTATCACTGCTTGAGGTTTCCCTATCTCTTGACATGTGTGACATGATTGACAAGATTTAACTACATCTTTATGTAATCCAGGCCAATAAAAATGTTTCTGAATTTTAGCTTGAGTTTTCCTTATTCCCAAATGACCTCCCACTGGTACCTCATGTGCAACTCGCAACACCTCCTTTCTATACCCTACCGGCAATACTATTTGATGAACTTCTGCCCACTTTTCATCCGCCTGCATATGTACAGGTCTCCATTTTCTCATCAAGACATCACTTTTACGGTAATAACACTCTGGTATACTCTGAGACTCCTCTTCCGTATATGCTTTCTGATATATCCGTTTTATTTCTACAAATTTCTGTTGTAACTCCGCCAATTTTCCTGAACTAAAAATATCTGCCTCATCCTCCACCTGTTCTTGTTCTTTTTCAACCATCTGATCAAAGATCGATTCTGATAATTGCACTTCAACTTCATCTTCACTCTTTGATTTCTCCTCCTGTCTTAACCTGTCACTTTGCGACCGGGTTACTACACAATCCGGAAAAATCCCAGGATATTCATCCTTCAACCCTTCTGTTGTCTGATTTTCCACTGGCTTATCAACCACAGTAGGCATCACTCCCACCTGTGATCCAGATATATCATTACCCAAGATAAACTGTATTCCTGGACAAGATAGTTGATCTATTACTCCTACTACCACTTCACCACTCTTCACTGGACTTTCCAACCTTACCTTATATAATGGAATGCTACTCCTCTCACCTTGAATTCCACATATCACCACCTTTTCTGGCAACATTCTTCCCAAACTACATAATTCCTCATCTCTTGCCATTAAAGACTGACTAGCCCCTGTATCTCTTAAAATTGTGACTTCTTTACCTGCTCCTCCTGATACACATGAGTAAACATTACCCACACAAGTTAATTCTTTAAAGACATCTGGCAACTTCTTAAAAATTACATATTGAACAGGCTGTACAATTGTTTGCACCTCCTTTGCTTCCCTTGGGCTTTCCTTTACCACTCCAACAAATCCCATTGTTTTATCCTGTTTTACCACATCAGCCTTCCCAGTGCTTTTCTTCAACCACCAACACTGTGACTTTACATGGCCTAGTTTATTACAGTGAAAACATTTGAAACTTTTCATCTTTTTCAACCCTCCTGGATTTCTTTTTTAATTTGAGGTACACTCTCTTTACTGTCTCCCATCAGATCACCTTTACCTTTACCACTTGAGTATTTCTCATGTCCCCAGTTTCTATCCCTCACCGGCTGAAACTGATGTCTGGTAACAGCGGGAAAGAAGCTGTTTTTGAATCTGTCTGTGCAGACTTTACCAGACTTTTGTATCTCCTGCCCGATGGAAGAAGTTGGAAGTGTGAGTAAGCCGGGAGGGAGGGGTCTTTGATTATGCTGCCCGCTTTCCCAAGGCAGCGGGAGGTGTAGATGGAGTCAATGGATGGGAGGAGGGTTTGTGTGATGAACTGGGCTGGGTTCACAACTCTCTGAAGTTTCTTGCGGTCTTGGGCCGAGCAGTTGCCATACCAGGCTGTGATGCAGCCCGATAGGATGCATTCTCTGGTGCACCTGTAAAAATTGGTAAGAGTCAGTATGGACATGCCGAATTTCCTTAGTTTCCTGAGGACGTAAAGGCGCTGTTGTGCTTTCGTGGTGGTAGCGTTGACATGGGTGGACCAGGGCAGATGTTTGGTGATGTGTACACCGAGGAATGTGAAGCTGTCAACCATCTCCACCTCGGCCCCGTTAATGCTGACAGGGGTGTGTACAGTTCTTTGCTTCCTGAAGTCAATGACCAGCTCTTTAGTTTTGCTGGCATTGAGGAATAGATTGTTGTTGTTACACTACTCCACTAGGTTCCCTCCTGTAATCTGACTCGATGTTGTTCGAGATCCGACCCACTATGGTTGTGTCGTTTGCAAACTTGTAAATGGAGTTGGAACCAAATTTTGCCACGCAGTCGTGTATGCATAGGGAGTATAGTGGGGGGCTAAGTATGCAGTCTTGCGGGGCCCCGGTATTGAGGATTATTATGGAGGAGGTGTTGTTTATTCTTACTGATTGTGGTCTGTGGATCAGAAAGTCGAGGATCCGGTTGCAGAGTGAGGAGCCAAGTCCTAGGTTTTGGAGCTTTGATATGAGCTTGGCAGCGATTATGGTGTTGAGGGCAGAGCTGCAGTCAATAAATAGGATTCTGATGTAGTAGTCCCTTGTTGTTGAGATGCTCCAGGAATGAGTGAAGGGCCAGGGAGACGGTGTCTGCTGTGGACCGGTTGTGGCGGTAAGCAATTGCAGTGGATCTAAGCATCCTGGGAATATGGAGTTGATGCGCTTCATGACCAATGATAGTGTGTAAAAAAGACATTGAAGTGTCTGATCAGCAGGGTGGCGCAGTTTTGCAGTGGTTAGCACTGCTGCCTCACGGCACCAAGGATTCAGGTTTGATCCCAGCCCCGGGTCACTGTTCGTGTGGAGTTTCCGCATTCTCCCCATGTCTGCGTGGGTCTCATCCTCACAACCCAAGGATGTGCAGGTGGATTGGCCACGCTAAATTGCCCCTGAATTGGAAATTTTTAAAAAATGAAACAAAAAAGAAGTGTCCAATCAGCCGTGATCTTATTAAATAACAGAGCAGGCACGACGGGCTGAATGGCTTATTCCTATTCCTATGTTCCAGGTTGGTCCGGCATGATTTCCCTTTCACAAAACCATGTTGACTCTGCCTGATTACCTTGAACTTATCCACGTGGCCTCCTTTCACTTCTTTAATAATGGCTTCCAACATTTTCCCTATGACAGATGTGAAGCTAACTGGCCTGTACTTACCCCCTCTCTATCTCCCTCTCTTTTTGAATAATGGAGTTGCGTTTACTACCTTCCAATCTAATGGGACTTTCCCCAAATCTTTGGAAAATTCAAACTAAATGCATCAACTATCTCACTAGCCACTTCTTTCAAGAATAATTTAATTCCTGTTTTAATTTGGTCCATGATGATCAGTGTAGAAACTGGGCCTGGGAAGTAAGGTTATCTTGCTGAGAAAAGATCAGAAATCATTGCTGAGGAACAGGACCCCTCCACCACACTCCTGATCAAACAAGCGCCCCACTCCCACTCCCATCTACAGCAGCCTCAGAGCCCCCTACCAGACCTCAACTTTCCGCCTGTGAAGCAAGCCATCTTCAGGAATAGGAGGTGCAACAGTTGCCAGCAGCCCACCCAAACAATGATCAATTTGTGGAGGAGTAAACTGAGTTGAGCTTTTGGATTCCCTTCGCTGGGACAAGTGCGATCAGCACACTATCGGATTCTCACTTTGTGCCGGTAAAACCAGTTTCTACCACTGAGCATGAAAACAATCTCAGTTTCTACTGAAACCTGTTCGCACTGAATTCTGTGATCCTCGCCAATTAGAAGTTGTCTTTGCAATTTTAATGTAACTACTCGACCCAATGGTAAAGTGAGTGACTGTAAGCTAGAACATTTTCCAGCTAAAAAGAGGTTTATGCAATCATGTCAATAATCAACGATGTGGAGATGCCGGCGTTGGACTGGGGTGAGCACAGTAAGAAGTCTTACAACACCAGGTTAAAGTCCAACAGGTTTGTTTCAAACACGAGCTTTCGGAGCACGGCTTGATTCACCTGAAGAAGGAGCCGTGCTCCGAAAGCTTGTGTTTGAAACAAACCTGTTGGACTTTAACCTGGTGTTGTAAGACTTCTTACAATAATCAACGAGTAAGCAATCTTTCCTCTAATTTGAACTATTATCTTTTCCACCGAGAGGGTTTGTGTCAGCTATTGCATTACCTGTATTGTGAACCACAATGGCTCAGAGGTCGGTTTGTATTCACGATCATTAGGTGTGTCACCTGAGAAAAGAGAAATGCAAGAGCGCGATAAAGGCAGGAAATTACGCAGTGTGGGGTTTAATTTGTTATGCTTCAGAAAGGCCATGACAGATGGAAGAGGGATAAACTTTCAAGTGATGAAATAACATGTGTAAGATTAAAATGTTGGCTTTTTTAGAGTAATTATCGCACTCAGGTGTCACTGGCAACACTGGTTTTGATTTACAAATGCCTGCAGGTCCTCTGGTTAGCCAGCAACGAGACATCTGGCTGCACGTTCAGCCCTTTCACCTGGAGAAAATTACCCAGGAGGCTGACAAGCTGCAGCCGCATATACGCACTTCACTCCCCACACACACGCCATTCCAGCCAACAAGATGGCAGCAATGATGCCGAGCTGGAGGCCCTGCTGGACCCGGTGGAGGAGAGGCGGTTGACTCTGTATTCCGGCCCGGGATGGAGGCTGCCAGCCCGCCGCTGACTGCCGTGCCTAGGTGCCTAGGTGCAGGTTGCAGAGGCTGTCAGCGGCATGAGCAATACCGTCCGGACGGGCCAGCAGTGCCTGTAAAAACTGCACAACCTCCTCAGGCCGGCCAGGGTGAGTAGGCAGCACTTTGCCACTGGCACTAACTCATGTCCACACACCCATAACCCAACTATCCCCCCACCCCGGAGGGCGGTGAAACCCCCATCCTCCACCAGCTGCCGACCCCCATACCAGCCAGTATGGCCGGGTGCCCTGGCCACTGAAGCCACCAACTAACTACCCCCTGGGCTGCATGCGTTTGGACTGTCTAAGACTGTACGTTTTCTGTAACTCCACTCCCCTCCCCACTCCACAGGGGAAGGGCAGCCATAGCCGGCGGGTGTGGGAGAAAACTGGAGGACTGTCGGACCTGCAGCCCCTCATCAGGCAGAGCAGAGGGGCCTGGACATGGTCAGCGTCCTGGAGGAAAGGGCGGACGCCGGGGTGGAGATCGGCCATGGGCAAGGAAGTGAGATCCAGTTGAGTCCCGGTTGCCAGTGACATGTGAGTCAACAACCCACCCCCACCCTCGCCCCACATCGCCATTACCCCACCCTCACCCCCACACCACGCTCATCTCCACCTGCACCCCGACACCACCCTCACTCCCACCCTCAGCATCACCCACACTTTCACCCCCCCACCAACGGGGACCCAGGTCACAGGATGGGAATCACTCCCAATGTACTGTTTGGGAATCCACCTAGACGTAAGGCCAGAAAGTTAGACAGCGATTACGTTGGCCAGGGGGCTAGGGCACGGTACACTCCGCGGCCCCAGCCTGGCATGCCCGTAAGGGCTACAATGGATGCTGCCCTTGAGTGGGCCGTCTGATGTCCCTCCGGTGGGTGGCGTCCGGGTGGAGGGTGTATGGCGGAGGGTGGGGTGCGGGGGTGGGGGCTTAGGGGTATCCATTAGAATAAGTAGAGCAACAATTTAAGAACTTTTTTAAAAATTGAGGAGGTTCAGGAATTTCTGATCAATACTTTCTCTGAATCACAGAAACCCACCTTCACATTATTCTCAAAACAGTCAAGGTATTCAGAGCCATTTCAGAAATATTGAATTCCTTGCTTTTGTTCAAAACGCTTGCAATTTTAAATTCTAATTTAAATAATATTTTTGACACTCTACACTGTTATCCAGGAGACAAATGATAATTTTCTTTGGTATAAAATGTAACAGGATGAATGCATTTAAATTGTTTCGTATTTTGCATATGTGTGAAATTGAAAAGAAGTCAGCAAGCCATCAATTTTATGTATGATTCCGTTCGGGGGCTGCAGAGATTCAAGAAAGCAGCTCACCACCACCTTCTGAAGGGCAATTAGGGATGGGCAATAAATGCTGGCCTTGCCAGCGATGCCCACATCCCGTTCAAATGAGCAGAGGTGTCGTTCAGAGCTACGTAATTTGGAAACTAGGCAACACCGCATATATCATCGTACCTCATTTTAACTTCTTCAGCCACTTCTTCAGCCGGCACAGCTTGCACGACAGGAGAATTCTCCCTGAGGATCTCCAACACATCCTGCATCCAGATCCTGGAATGAACCAATGTCTTGCATCAATAGTTCATTGATAATCATAAGGTAAGGATCTTAAAATGGCAAGATGATTTGTAGCTGTCCAATATGTTGATCGCCAAATAAAACAAGGGTCACTTCTTTGCATAGTTTCAGCTCTATGCTGCAATGTACACAAGAACACCCCGAAACTTGCATATTCTATGATGTCCATGAGTCACTTCACCTCCGGCAATGGGTGCTGGCCCTTCTAGCTAAAGCTTGAGGAATGAAGGCTGTATGACACTTCACCAATTTGGCCTTTCCCTCCCAGGGTTTCATGGGCACTGACCTCTCGTTCCTTCGAGCTTGGCTTTGTGCAACAGAATTTTCAAATGAGCAATCAGCTTGCAAACCCATCCGTCATAAGTGGCTGATTTTGCTTGAGGAGAAAATGAATGCACCACAGAGATATTCCCCTTCACCCTTTGAGTTGTTGCTTCATCCGCCAGTTGTCTGTTTCGAAGGGGAAGAATGAATAAGTCCACAAGGGTTAGGGGCAGCAGGGTAGTAGGGGCAGCAGGGTAGCATGGTGGTTAGCATAAATGCTTCACAGCTCCAGGGTCCCAGGTTCGATTCCCGGCTGGGTCACTGTCTGTGTGGAGTCTGCACGTCCTCCCCCTGTGTGCGTGGGTTTCCTCCGGGTGCTCCGGTTTCCTCCCACAGTCCAAAGATGTGCGGGTTAGGTGGATTGGCCATGCTAAATTGCCCGTAGTGTCCTAATAAAAGTAAGGTTAAGGGGGGGGGTTTGTTGGGTTACGGGTATAGGGTGGATGCGTGGGTTTGGGTAGGGTGATCATGGCTCGGCACAACATTGAGGGCCGAAGGGCCTGTTCTGTGCTGTACTGTTCTATGTTCTATGTTCTATGGTTTATGAGCACCATCCAATGATTTAATGAAATATCTGAAAGGAACCCGCTTAAACATGGTAGGCTGACGAACTATAGTCACGTGTGTGACTCGGAGACCTTTCTGGTCTGTCCTCTCAGCCAATTGTCTCAGGGGCCTTGCGACATAACTTGGCCGCTTAATGGATAGTAGATGCTCACACCGCACAGCTATACATCAGGGAGACCAGATATCAGATTACTCATTTGCTGGTGAGGAAAGCTACAATTTAGATAACTGGCTGACAAATCAAAGGCAGTGTGAGGTCAGGGGGTTAAACCCTCAGACAATGCAAAACGTGGCAAGTTCACAAAAGCATCGGGTGCCTCAGCCACTCAAATTGTCCTTCCCTGTTCCAGCGTCCTGACATTTCATGAAGAATTTCACCATCCATCCTGATGTCACACTCACAGACATCTACTGGATATGTCACAACCCAGTCTTCTAACTCAGTAGGATGGGAACACAAGCCACATCCATAATATCCATTAAACCTGGCCGTATTCTGCACGTC
Source organism: Scyliorhinus canicula (assembly GCF_902713615.1). Lineage (NCBI taxonomy): Eukaryota > Metazoa > Chordata > Chondrichthyes > Carcharhiniformes > Scyliorhinidae > Scyliorhinus > Scyliorhinus canicula. Next base: position 228,168,381 of record NC_052148.1, read on the forward strand.
AGCACAAATGGGAAAATCTACACAGCAGCGATGGAAGCATCTACTATTTACCAGCACCCCCTCAAATCAACCCCTTCTTCTGACAGTCAGCTCACTTCATTGCCAGCATCATCCAGGAACATTTCATTTTTGGATTGAATTTTCTGCACCATAATCCATCTGGAATAAGATTACCCAGTTCTGAGTTTTGGAGGAAGCCCATCAATCTAGAGGGGAAAATCAGAAAGAACAGGAGGCAGGAAAAGAACAGAAAGCAGGAGAGAACAGAAATCAAGAGAGAGCAGGAAGCAGGAGAGAGGAGGAAGCAGGAGAGAGGAGGAAGCAGGAGAGAGGGCAGGACGCAGGAGGGAGAGCAGAAAGCCGGAGAGAGAGCAGGAAGCAGGAGGGAGCAGGAAGCAAGAGGGAGAGCAGGAAGTAGGAGATGAGAGCAGGACGCAGGAGGGAGAGCAGAAAGCAGGAGAGAGAGCAGGAAGCAGGAGAGAGCAGGAAGCAGGAGATGACAGCAGGAAGCAGGAGAGAGAGCAGGAAGCAGGAGAGAGCAGGAAGCAGGAGAGAGCAGGAAGCAGGAGAGAGAGCAGGAAGCAGGAGAGAGAGCAGGAAGTAGGAGAGAGCAGGAAGCAGGAGAGCAGGAAGCAAGAGGGAGAGCAGGAAGTAGGAGAGGGCAGGAAGCAGGAGAGCAGGAAGCAGGAAACATCAGGAAATAGGAAACCGCAGGAGGGCAAGTGAGAGCAGGAAGTAGGAGACAGCAGGACATAGGAAGGGGTAGGACGTAGGAGAGTACAGGAAGCAGGAGAGAGTAGAGAATATGTGAGAGCATGAAGTAGGAGAGAACAGAAAGTATAATAGAACAGGAACTAGGATAGAGCAGAAAGTATGAATGAGCAGGAAGTGGGAGAGAGGAGGAAGTGGGAGAGACAGGAAATGTGAGAGAGTAGGAGACAGCAGGATTCAGGAAAGAACAGGAAGCAGGAGAGAGTAGGAGAGAGCAAGAAGCAAGAGAGCAGGAAGCAGGGGAGAGGAGGAAGCGGGGAGAAGAGGAAGCAGGGGAGCAGAGGAAGCAGGAGAGAGGAGGAAGCAGGAGAGAGGAGGAAGCAGAAGAGAGGAGGAAGCAGGAGAGAGGAGGAAGCAGGAGAGAGGAGAAAGCAGGGGAGCGGAGGAAGCAGGAAGCAGGGGAGAGGAGGAAGCAGGGGAGAGGAGGAAGCAGGGGAGAGGAGGAAGCAGGAGAGAGGAGGAAGCAGGAGAGAGGAGGAAGCAGAAGAAAGGATGAAGCAGGAGGAAGCAGAAGAGAGCAGGAAGCAGGGGAGAGGAGGAAGCAGGAGAGAGAGGAGGAAGCAGGAGAGAGAGCAGGAAGCAGGAGAGAGAGCAGGAAGCAGGAGGGAGAGGAGGAAGCAGGAGGAAGCAGGAAGCAGGAGAGATGAGGAAGCAGGAGAGAGGAGGAAACAGGGGAGAGGAGGAAGCAGAAGAGAGGATGAAGCAGGAGGAAGCAGGAGAGAGGAGGAAGCAGGGGAGAGGAGGAAGCAGGAGGGGAGGAAGCAGGAGAGAGCAGGAAGCAGGGGAGAGGAGGAAGCAGAAGAGATTAGGAAAGAGGAGAGAGCAGGAAAGAACAGGGAGCAGGGGAGAGCAGGGAGTAGGAGAGAGCAGGAAGCAGGGGAGAGGAGGAAGCAGGAGAGAGTAGGCAGCAGGGGAGAGGAGGAAGCAGGGGAGAGGAGGAAGCAGGAGAGAGGAGGAAGCAGGGGAGAGGAGGAAGTGCGGCTTGGGGCTCCATCTCTGCTCTGTCTCATTGTCCCTTCCACAGGATTACATAGAATGTACAGCACAGAAACAGGCCATCCAGCCCAGCAAAACCAAGCCAGTCTTTATGCTCCAGTTGAGCCTTTTCCCACCTTTTCCCATCTAAATCTATCATTGCAATTCTCTTTTTCCTCCTTCCACAGTATCCCCTGAAATAAATCGATCATTTGCTTCAACCATTCCCTGTTGTAGTGTGTTCGACAATCTCATCGCCCTTCATTAGTAGTTTTGTCTGAATTATTTACTGCACTAACATCTAGGGAGGAATTCTAACTTGACCAGCTGTATTTCTGCCTTGATCGTCTTCTTCATGGACAGTGTTCATTGTAAAATTAATTTTCACTTTAATATCACCTACATTGAATGTGTCAATGTGTTCATTACAAAACCTTCCATTCATTTTAGTTGGAATTAAGAGTTAATTTTGACCACCTGGCTTTGAAAAAGAAAGTAAAGATTCTAATTGAAGTGCTCCGATAGATGTAATTAACAAATAAACAAATTTCCAGTTTAATTTTACCATACATTGTTTCATCAATAATTAGCTTTGTTGTAATTCCACACATCCGGGGAAATTCCAAAATGAGCCAACTCCTCCGAGTGAGTCACAGATTTCTGGCTATAAATACAGCATGTGAGCCTCAGTAGGTCAGTCACAGGCAGCAGCAGCAGCACAGCAGCAAGAAGATAAAAGATCACCAAACAAGTAAAGCACAATGAACAGCAAAGATACTCTCGTCGTTCTCGCTCTCCTGGCACTGGGAGTGTTATCCATACAAGGTAAGAAACCTCTAGTTTCACAGCATCTATACAGCATCTATAATGATATGGCTCCTTTTCCCTGCTGACTCTGCTGCATATTGTAGATGACATTGTACAGCAAGAGGAATTCTTCTCAGTATTTATTGAAACATATGGCAATTGTTCAATGTTTGTGTGACTCTTTAGACAGAAGACTTCAGCAGAGTTGGGAGTATATGTAATTAGAATGAATGGGATAGATTTTATCATGGGCTTCCGAACACAAATATCAAGTTGCACGGCTGGTCCCAAGCTGGGACCATAATTATTCAGATTGGTTGCTTGGCTCACTGGATCAGACAGATGATTTGCCTCACAGTGCGCCTCCTGTCAGCTGTTGGCAAACCTCCCCAGTGACAGGGAGCCATCCTGGCCAAACTCCCTGCTATCTCACCAATCACTACTGTCTCCGTTTCCTCTACTGGCGGCCGGTAAAATTCAGTCCAACGAGCATGTGTCAAAATCATTGGAAAATTGATGGAAGTTACTAAAATAATTTTGGCACAGGAAAAATTTGAAACTCTTTTTTCGATTAGTTTGAGTGCTACCAATTATTACAACAGGAATGCAAGCCCTTCTTTCAGCTTGCGGTGCTGATTCACTGAGGTTCCTGTTGGACTGCTTGGTATCAGAAAGGTGACAGTCAGGAAGATTATTATAGAGGATAGCTAGCAGTTTAGTCCCAGCAGAGAATGTGGAGCACATGAGAGGGACACCCTGTGCAAATCTGGAAATCAATCCATTTGTTTAATTTACAGCTGCATCGATTGGAAACACAGGAATGAACCTCCGCTGCCAGTGTATCAAAACACATTCCAAATTCATCCACCCGAAGCACATCGAGAACATCGAAATTATACCAAGTGGCCCTCACTGCGGGAACGTTGAAATTATGTAAGTGTTTAATTCCTCTTCAGTTTCCTGTATTGTAAAAACACAGCAATTATTCTAGGTTTAAATAGGAGTTCAAGCTTCTTACAAGAGGGTGAATGGCTAATGATCAATGTCATTCTTCATTTCTTTCAGTGCCACCCTTAAAAGTACGAATCGTGTGTGTCTCCATCCTGATGCTGGCTGGGTGAAGAGAGTCATAGACAGGATGATCAAACAGTAAGTTTCATTCTGTGTAGGGTGAGGGTGGGGAGGTTTCTTTTTTCACTGTACTTTTATTGAGTTTCCCACTTTCTGTTAGATCACAATATCTAATTCTGTCCAGTCAGGTGTGGTATAAGTCAGGCCTTCCTACATTTACTCGAACCCAACCTCAGCAAAATACTCTTGATCATTTTCTCATCATATCATTCAGAGTTGAACGGCTGAATTGAAAACATAGGCCCCAATGTGTCAGTGAATCAGTACACCTTGTGACTGGGCACTGACCACTAGGAGAATGCCAGGGATTGCTGGTTTGTGCTGGGTTAGACAACTAGAGCAGAACGCTCCCAGTGTTGGTTACATAGACCCAAACCTAGTGAAGGAAAGCAGTCCACACGGTTCCTGCTCCTCGTCACTATCCAGTGAGTGCCCCCGTTACCACGGGTGATCTTGAAATGGGCTCAAGGCAGGTGCAGGATGGGAAATAATAGTCTCATCGTCAAACAGCTCAAGAACACTCCAGGAATGGCCCCAAAGGAGATGCCAGAGTACATGAAACTATAGTTCCCAGATGGAACAAGATTGTCAACACAATGCTGGGCTGAAGCTGCAGTCAATGTTGAATATGTTAGTAGCTGACATGACCCTTCAGGGATGATCTTCAATCTGAATGTTTAACATTCTGATTCAATTAAATATATTATTACTTAATATTTCATTCAGCTTCAAGTAAATGTTGTAAATATATCCAGTTAATTTCCGACCTAACATACTTTGAAAGCATTTTGTATTTCATATCTTTGTATGGCGTAAACTTAATTTCTTCATTCTCTCATTTTCCATAGTTCCAAGAAGATGAATTAACCTCGCCGAAGAGAAGCTCAATTCTTCTTGTCAAGAGATTAGAAAACACTGGTAGAAAGTTGGGATTTTCCATCTGCCTGCCTGGCTTGGCGCAGACCCGTCACAGTCAATGAGGTTCAACTTAGCTTGAAGTGTTTCTGTTTATTGAACTGTTTTAGCACCTGGAACACTGAAGCATGAACATTTCCTTTGGTAATTAGGCCCCAGCTCTTTGGAATAATTACTTTTCATTGTTATTCAAACGAATTCTTAACACTTGCTGCCATGTAGCAGTGTTACAGGATGTAGTTACTCAATGGTATATTGTTCAGTATGACAAATTGTCAGTCAAGTGTTTGCTATTTATGTCTATTTTATTATCCAGATATCTCTAAAAATGGTTGATTTTACTACTGGGTTCCAAGAATTATGTTGCATTAATAATTAAAATATTTATTGATTTGTGATTGTTTTCCTAATAAGAATTTGGGCAGGATTCTGCGGTCCCCCAGCCTTGTGTTTCTCGGTGGCATTCCATTCGTTGGAGGAGGGATTCTATCCTCCTGCCGCTTGTCAATTTGATTTCCCACCGGAAAGATCCATGCCGCTGGGAAATCCACGAGCGGGAGTGCATTGTCGGGAACAGTGAATTGCAGCGGCTGGAGAATTCCAGCCTTTATCTGAAGCTTTTCTCTTTAATTTATTATTATATTATTAATATGGAATGGAAAGATTGTGGCTGTACATGTCTTGATTTATTTATTTAAAATAAACATTTTAAAAATTGGAATTGTTTTGTCTTGCTTTGCAAGTTGCCAGAATGTCCTGTTTTCTAAAGAATGTGAGAATAATACAGCAAGCAACAAAAAGATAGCTGTAACCATTATTGATCCGCAGGTATAGAGTTTTCTTTAAATGACCTTTATCTGTGACTGACACCTTTAAGAAGTGTCCACAGGTGACCTGTGGGGGATAGGACACATGGGTTTGCTGCATTGTTCATTCACATTCCCCGTGTGGCTTTCACTGGTGTAAAACCAACCTAAGGAGCTGATCTACTTTGAAGCTTCTGGGTAGGTTGTTAAAAAATGCAGTAGGATGAATTTCCTCCGCCTTTTCGGAATACTAGCAGGGGCTTTGGCTGAGAAAGGAACTTTGGGCGGAGGCTGCTTCTGCCACTTCTCTGCCTTTCCAACAATAACTCGCATTATATTACACATTTGATAGAAGTTTGAAAGCCCCAAGGCATTTTCATAGCAGCAAAACATGGACATGGAGCGTCGTAAGGAGATAGTTGGGCGGATTGCCAAGCGTTATGTCACCAAGGTGGGCTCTAAGGAGGGTCTTAAGAGAGAAGAGAAAGATGGAGAAGCTCAAGGAGGCCGTCGCAGTCTGGTTATGGGTGTGTGGACATGAGTTAAGGCCAACAGTCATCAATAATGGGGAGTCCAAATCAAGGTCAGTCATTTAGTACAGAAAGGAGAACATTTCTTCACTCAAAGGATTGTGAATCTTTGGAATTCTCAACCTCAGGAAACAATGGATTCTCAGCCATTAGCCGAGTAAGAGCAAGACAGAAGCCAGAGTGTCGGTCAGGCAGTGAGCGAAGGGTTATGAAGATAATGCAGGAAGGTGGAGTTGAAGCTGAAGGGATCAAACATGAGTAAGGGGTATATATGCCAGGCCATTGATTCCCTTTGCAGGGGACTAGCTCATTTATTTGGCTTTGACATCACGATGAAGCAGTGGAGAGACATTTTAGGGGGTTTTCCCCTTCCCCAAGCTTCCGGACGCTTTTGAGAGCACGGAAGTCACAATCCTACAGCACCATCTCACCTGAGACGAGGAAAGGATTCCACTCCATGGATATGCAGCTAGTTTGTGACGGTACTCAGAGCCTCCTTCATGTCAACACTCCACAACCAAGATTACTTCCCCCCCCACCCCCCCCTCCCCACCCCCCCCCCCCCCCCTCCCCACCCCCCTCCCATCGGCCCCGAAGATTTCCAGGGGTATGGGATGCCCAGCAATAGCCGAGGTGGTTCAAACTCCCAATTGGAAACTCCCCTGCAATGTGAATTAGATAATGTGATTCAAAACCCAAACTTTGCTTAGTTCTGGTGTGCTACATCCATAATTACCAAGATAAAATTAAAAACCACTTCTGGCTTCTGGGTAACTATTATACAGACCTTTTCCCATCCCAGTACACCAAGATCCCAGCCTGGGGATCCTCCATGGAACACTCAACACCTCACGTGACCTCTGTAATCCAGAACTGGACCACCCCACCTACTCCAAACATTGCCCCAATCAGCCCCCCCCCACCGGCCCACAGACAGTCTCCCCCAATCCACATGGCTCCTCCTGACTGCATTCCCACCCAACAGCCCGGTACTCACCCCCCACTGACTGACCCCCCCAGAAACCACCCCAAATGAGACCCCCACTAATTGACCGAATGATCCACCAACTGACTCCCCCTGACTGACTCCCCCTGACTGACTCCGCCCCCCGACTGACTCCCCTGACTGGCTCTCCCCTGACTGACTCCCCCGACTGATTCCGCCCCCCCCCCCCCCCCCCCCCGACCGACTCCCCTGACTGGCTCTCCCCTCTGACTCACACCCACCCAGCCGAAACACCCCAACACAGAGCCCCAATAACTGACACGCCCACCTGAGAACCTGACTGACACTCACACTGACGCTCCATGTGTGACCCTCTGACTCACCTTCTCACTGACTCCTTCCCCACTAACCCTCCCTGACTGACGCCCCCCCCCGACTGACCCCCCCGACTGATTCTCCCGACTGACCCCCCCCGACTGATTCTCCCAACTGACTCCCAAACGACCCCCCCCCCCGACTGATTCTCCTGACTGACCCCTCCCCGACTGATTCTCCCGACTGACCCCTCCCCCCGACTGATTATCCCGACTACTCCTTCCTGAGTGACTGCCCGCTGACTGATTCCACCCCCAACTGACTTCGCCCCCGACTCACTCCCCACCGCGACTGATTCCCCCCCCCCCCCACCCGACTGACCCTACCCCGACTGACTTCCAGTCTTGCCCTGACAGTCACCTCCCGGTTGGCCCAGCCCCAACTTACTCCCCTCCCCAGAATGACACCCCCAAGTGACTCCATCCTGACTCACCCACGGATTGACTCCCTCCTGATTGATTCCCCCCCCTACTGACCACTCGACTGATCACCTGATCGACCCCGTCGACACCGTCGACAGACGCCCCCTGAACGAAACCTCCCGACTGACCCTCGCCCGCTATTGACATCCCCCCCCGGCTGATCCTGTGTCTCCCCCCAGCAGACCTACCCCTACTGACCCCCCAGACTGACTCTCCCCCAAGAGACACCCTCAACTGACTCCCTCCTGATTGACCCCCAGTACTTCCCGGCACCAAGGGGAGCGAATTGTTCACTGGCAAGATTCTCCATTCCGCTGGCTACGCACCCCCACCCATGGGTTTGCTGGCAGCATCGGGTGGACACAAATCGGACAAATCCAATTTGCCAGCGGCAGGAACATAAAATCCCACTGTTGGCAAAGACACTCCACCAAGGGACATGTGGCTGGGGAGGGAGGGAATTCACTTCATGGACTTTGCATTCTTATTTGCATTGGCACAATTAGCAAAACCATTCCACACAAAATCATCTTTACACTGCTTTGTTCGCAAGTTAAGTTTCTTCTTTGTAGACTGTTAACTAGAGACCCTGGAGTTCTGTACATAGCTAACATTAGCATTGCTCTGTCCTGCCCAGGACTCTCCTGCGCAACACTCTCCCAATATGAGATCCTGGGCAGAAGGTGCACTGTCTATTTGTGCCTCTGGCTGTCTCTACCATGTACCAAAATGATCCATCTTCACAGTACTCTTGCCTTGCTTGCCAGCAGCTAGAAAATGGAAGAAGCTCTTCTCCATGATTTCACACCAAAGCCCGTACATACAGGATGCATAACGTCAAGTGTACATGAAGAGATTGTGACCTGCGCATTGCTGCCACCTCTGGCCAGAAGGCTATACACAGCCTCATTTTGTTCTCATTTTAAAGCCAGTCATGGCAGCCATTCTTAATTTAAACACCGGTAGTGGCCGTTGGGCGCTTCTCCCTCGATCGGAATCACCGCGGGAGTGCTGCGACTCATCACTCCATGACCCTCCCAGCTCCCACCAGGACACCTCCCCCCCCATCCCCTCCTTTTGTGTTGCCAATTTCTGCTCCTTTGGAACTGGAGACACTGGTTCCTCGCTGATGCTTTTTGTTTTGGTTGGCGATCCGTTGCAGTTTTCAGTCCAATGGCCACATTTTCTATTTTATTCTCAGAATAAAGGCGTCACCGGGCAAAGCCAACATTTATTACCCTTTCCTGGTTCCCCAAAGACATTGGGCCGGATTCTCTCTGCCCTGGGCCGGGCCGGAGAATCCCCGTGACCGGCGCGAATCGCACCACGCTGCCCCGACGCCGGGATGCGATTCTCCGATCACGCAGGGCTCTACGCAACCCCCCTGCCGATTGTCGGCCCGGGATGGTCTGAGCGGCCGTCGCAAAAAACCCGAGTTCCACTGGCGCCGTTCACAACTGTTCACAGCCGGTGGGACCTCGGTGTGGAAGGATCAGGGAGTGGCCTGTGGAGGGGGGTGGAGAGTGGGTGGATTGACCCTGGAGGGGGCCTCCAATGTGGCCTGGCCCGTGATCGGGGCCCAGCAATCGGCAGGCCAGATTCTCTGGCTAGGGGCCTCCTTCCTTCCGCGCCAGCCCCTGTAGCCCTGCGCCATGTTGTATCGGGGGCGGCACGGAGAAGGGGGCCACTGCGCTCGTGAGCGTTGGCGCCGGTGGCACTGTGCATGCACGGACTCCGTGGCGCTCAGTTCATGCCGGGATCAGTAGCTGGAGTGACATGGTCCGCTCCAGTGCTGTGCTGGCCCCCTGTCAGGGCCAGAATTGCTGATCCTGACGCCGTGTTGATGCCGCCGAGAAACGCAACGGCGTTTCCGATGGTCTCAACTTTTAGCCTCAGGATCACAGAATCCCGCCCATTGTATTGGACAAGACCGCTTGTGAGGTCACAGAGGCCAGTTACGAGTTAACCACAATGGTGTGAAGCAGAAGTTGAATATAAACCAGATCAGATAAGACGGAACGTTTGCTTCCCTAATGAACATATGTGGCCTACTCGATGTTCCTGTGACAGTCAAACAACTTCCTCACCATTCACACCGAGACCAATAAAGGGTGAGATATCTGAGAAATTGGATCTGATAGAAAGAAATAAAGGGACGATATTTCAAAATTGGCTGGATGCAAATCAGAAAAGTCAGCCAGTCCAGAGGAGATGCATACTAGCTTGCTGAGAAAAGTAAAGATGAAGAAAGTGGAGGCTCTCATCCACATTCTACCAATGCCCCTTTGATCTGGGGGTTGTGCCAGAGGCCTGAGGGAGCCTGATTAACTGTTTTTAAAATGAAAAGAGAGGGATAAAGTGGTCGGTCAGCCTAACATTAATGATGGGGAGCACTGTGGGAATGATCTGAGGCCACATTAATCATCATTTGGAAAAATATGAGGTAACGGCCGACACAGATTTTTTAAAGGAAACTTGAATTTGATCAACTTGCTGCAGGTAGTGTGGCTGAGGTCCAGTATATGGACGTTCAAAAGTCCTTTGATAAAGTGCTGTATTTTAGGAATGTTATCAAAATTGAAACCACTGGGTTCAAAGGGCAATGACATTGTGGATATGAAATTGGGCAAGAGAAAGAAAGCAAAGTACCATCGTGAATGGTTGTTTTACAAACTGGAGGATACTAGACTGAGGTGTCCTCTGCTCTCTGATATAAAACTCACAAATATAATGAACAGCACAGAGCTATGCAAAACTATAACATGAATGAAACTGTACAGACCATTCAGCATCAACCAGGCATCAGACACGACATAGGCTCACAGTGTCCGGTCAACTCTGCAAGGACCCCTCACTATCACCTAAAACTGGGAGAGCTGTCTCAGCCTGGCCAAGCAACATCCTGATATCATCACACTCACCAAATCGCTTCTCTGACTCCTCCATCACCACCCCTATGTGTGTCCTGTCCCACCAACAAGGAGATATCTACCAATGTTTATGGCATAGCGATAAACTGATAGTCAGAGGCGATGTGCCCTGGAGTCTTCAGCATTGACTCCAGACCCCGCATGTTCTTTTGGCATCAGGTCAAATATTGGCATGGAAACCTCACTCTGATTATAATCTACCGCCTCCTTCAGTTGATGAGTCAGTCCACCGCCATGTTGAACACCACTTGGAAGGAGCAGCAAAGGCACAGAATGTCCCCGGATGGGACACTCCAATTTCCATCACCAAGAGTGGTTGGGTAGCACCATTACAGTCCAGGTGGGCCAGATTCATGGGCAGCACGGTAGCACAAGTGGATAGCACTGTAGCTTCACAGCACCAGGGTCCCAGGTTCGATTCCCCGCTGGGTCACTGTCTGTGTGGAGTCTGTACATTCTCCCCGTGTCTGCGTGGATTTCCTCCAGGTGCTCCGGTTTCCTCCCACAGTCCAAAGACATGCAGGTTAGGCGGATTGGCCATGATAAATTGCCCTTAGTGACCAAAAAAGGTTAGGAGGGGTTATTGGGTTACGGGGATAGGGTGGAAGTGAGGGCTTAAGTGGGTCGGTGCACACTCGATGGGCCTCATGGCCTCATTTTGCACTGTATGTTCTATGTTATTCTGCAGGACAAAGCGACCAGACAAGGCCAGAGGCAGGTGATGAAAGTAAACACGATGGATTAACCTTTGGGATGCCATGGTAGCACAGTGGTTATCACTGCTGCCTCACAGGGACCCGGGTTCAAATCCAGCTTTGGATGACAGTCTGTGGAGTTTGCACTTTCTCCCCGTGTCTGCGTGGGGTTCCTCTGGGTGCTCCAGTTTCCTCCCACAGCCCAAAGGTGTGCAGCGAAACAGAAAATGCTGGAAAATCTCAGCAGGTCTGGCAGCATCTGTAGGGAGAGAAAAGAGCCGATGTTTCAAGTCCAATGACTCTTTGTCAAAGGTGTGCAGGTTAGGTTGATTGGCCTTGCTAAATTGTCCCTTAGCGTCCAAAGATGTGCAAGTTATGTGGGGTTGCAGGGATGGAGTGGGGGGGGGGGGCCTAGATGGGGTGCTCGTTCAGAGTGTCAGTGTGGATTCCATGGGCCAAGGAGCCTCCTTCTGCACTGTAGGGATTTTTTGTACCCTACCTCATTCTGAGCAATATACTTGTGGCAGATGTGGCTGTCCATGACAGGATTGGTAGAAGTGACCAACACACAGACCCTAAGGGCCAAAGTGAATCTTCGCACTGACAGAAGCCTCTTTAGTATTGTGTGGCATGACCACCATGCTAAACGGCTAGATTCAGAATAGATTTAGGTATTCAACGACAGTCTGTAACCTCATGGCCAAGCATATCGTTCATTCTACCATTACCAACAAGAAGGGATCAATTCTCATTAAATAAGAAGTAAAGATCAAAACTTTGAAGTTCTACCACACCCAGTTGTGAATGTTGCTGGACAATTAAACAATTGAGAGGAGATGGAGGTTTCATGAGTAGCCCGTCCTCATTGATAGAGAAGATCAGCGCGAGGGCAAAAGCCAAAGCTGGATACATTCACACCCATCTTCAGCCACAAGTGGATGAGTGGATGATCCTTCTCAGACTCCCCCGGAGGTCCCAAACATTGCAGAAGCCAACTTCAACCAATTTGATTAACTCCACATCATATCCCCAATGGCTGAACATCCTGGATACAACAACCCTGGCCCTCCGAGTTTGTCGGACCCTCACTGCTGCCACCTGTCCTGCAGCCTCTGGCTGGTCCTCTGGTTTCTCCCTGGGATCGTCCTCCAGTCCCTGCTGGTCCAGCACCGCCTCATCGAGACACAGTGATGGCATTGTTAGCCGCATGCGTGGTTCACAGTGGTGGGGGTGGGGGGGGGGGGGGTGTAGGAAGAGTTTTGGGGGGTTGGAGGGAGAGGGTGGGTGAAAGGAGGGTTGTGGGCCGCATGGAGATTTGGAGGAGGTGGATGCTCACATGGGGGCAGAAAGGTCTCAGCGGGTGGAGTGGGGGCATTGGTGTCTAATCACCCATGCTGCCTAGTGTAGGTCATTGACCTTTTTACGGAACTGGAGGCCTGTCCTCCTGGTAATGCTCCCAGAGCTTACAGTCGCCGCCATCTCGTCCCAGGCAGCACTGGCTGTCTTGTGGTTCACCCTCCGGGACCCTCGGAGGAACATGACATCCCTCCTGACCTCCACCGCATCTAGGAGCCTGGCCAAGTCTGCACCGCCGAATCTTGGGGCGGGGTCTTCTCAGCATTGTGGTTGCAAGCTGACTGGGTTTCGCTGTGCGAGTGTTGTTTAAGCACTGCTTGACCTTGTTAGCAAGGGGGTTGGCGAGTGAGCTCCCGGTGAATCGGCTGGCGAGCCTTCATTTGCAGCGAGAAGTCCATGAGCCGTTGTTAAGTGGACCAATTAACGTTGAATGATGTTGCTGGCCTCGCTGGGGTAGCCCGGAAGATCACAGCAGTTCCCGCTCACTACCACACTTAGAAATCTTTCCAGAGAATCATGACCATAAACTGTGCATTTTATATTAAATAAAGCTTAGATCCCAGACACTCATTTAGGAAGTCTTGAATGACAAAGGATCCACGATTGTAAGAGGTATAAGGTTTAGTAATGGGTGAGTTGATATATTACCCTTGGTGGTAATATGTCATTGTTCTTTGCCTTTTGATCCAGAATGGTCCGTTGAGTTGATGACAAAGAAACCACCAATTATTAAATTGAAAGAAAACTAATTTATTGGATAACGTTTAATTAAATGAAGTTCGCACATGCTACTGAGCTATAGTTAATAAGAAAGTAATCAGGGCGGCATGTGGTGCAGTGGTTAGCACTGGGACTGTGGCGCTGAGGACCCGGGTTTGAAACGCGGCTCTGGGGAACTGTCCGCGAGGAGTTTGCACATTCTCCCCATGTCTGCGTGGGTTTCACCCCTACAACCCAAAAGACGTGCAGGTTAGGTGGATTGTCCATGCTGAATTGGCCCTTAATTGGAAAAAAAATAATTGGGTACTCTAAATTTATTTTAAAATAAATAAATAAATAAATAATAAAGTAATATTGAATCTGTCTAGCAGTAATCAATAATCTAAATCGTCACTAATAATATCCTCGTGTTAATTCTCTCTAAACTAATCTACTCCTCGTGCTGTTCTCAGGCTTTACTAACCACCTAATTCCCTGAGGTCTGATTTATATACTCAGAACTGGTGGTGCCCTCTAGTGTTTGAATTACACAGAGATATATAATTAACCCTTCACTAGCTTGCCAGCATACATGTCATTACAAAGTTTTCCATCAGGGGGGGTAACTGGAATCTGTTTAACTGTGTAAGCACAGGATTGGTAATCTCCCTCCAGCGAGAGCTGATTCTGTGTCCTGCAGTTAGATAGTTTTTCCTCCTCTGGTTGCTTAGTCAGAAATAGATGTGTAAGATTAATCATACAGGTCAGGGAATTCTTAAACTGTTGATGCCCAACGTGGGGCTTGCGAGGTTTATCCTCATAAAAATATTTAAAACATGATGCGAGAAAAAAAAGTGTGATTCCTAATAGAACGGGTTTCAACCTGAACACATGGCAAATAAACAAAATGCAGGAAAAATATATAGAGCAGCCCAAGAAATAGATGAAGTGGTAAAAGCAGAGGTCCCTCAATGGGTTAACAATTTGCAGCCAGAATTTTTTGGCATCCAGAGACTGCTTATTAGTCAAGCTTCGACATGAACAATCTTGGCAGCAGTTCTTGCTGTCACAAGATATCTTCTTTCGGAGAGACAGAGCTTACTGTAGTAGCAAGTATTTGCCTGCTTGATTAATATTAACAGACTACCCATTCTAATTAATAGGACCTCTCAACCAAGCAAAAGTTAAGCCAGTTCTTGCAATGATCTTTATGCCAGCTTTAACAAAATAGTTTCTTTTAAAAATGGTAGCTAAGAGACAGTGGACTCCTAGCAGCCTATGAAAAAAAACATCTGTCAGAAGAGTTAAAAAGGGGCTGACAGGGACCCCGGTTCCATCAACGTAAATTATTCTCAGGAGAACCCCCTCAAGGACCCCCTTGACAACCACCACCTAAACAGCAGTTGTGGTGAAATGCGTCACCATATATACACAAGGGGTTAATGTAAATACACTACAACTAAGTAAACACTAGAGGGAGCACCGGAGATGTCATGACATGCAGACATACAGCTAATGAACACATAGAATAGGACACGACCAATGGGCAGTCAAGACACCTAGAGGTGACACTACCACAAGGGGGCATTAAACAACCCATATAAAAGGACAGGGCACACATGCTCTGTCTCTTTCCACAGTCAGACACTTAGAGAGAAGGACAGGGGCAGATCAGAATCATCACGCCCACCACGTGGCTTAGAGCAGACTGGTTAGTTAGACTGAGTTACTATAGCAAGATTAGCAGGAGAGTCAAACTCATAGAGAACTGTGTTAATGGTTCAATAAATCACATTGAACTTACGTCAAAGTCTGGAGTATCTTTTGGTCAAAGCTGCATCGAGTTGCAGCCTGTGTTATCCCAGAGTACATAACACAACATGGTACCAGTAGTGCATGTTGAATCTATATAATTCGTAGACATAGAACATAGAACAGTACAGCACAGAACAGGCCCTTCGGCCTTCGATATTGTGCCGAGCAATGATCACCATACTCAAAGCCACGTTTCCACCCTATACCCGTAAACCAACAACCCCCCCCCCCCCCCCTCCCCCCCATAACCTTACTTTTTAGGACACTACGGACAATTTAGCATGGCCAATCCACCTAACCCGCACATCTTTGGACTGTGGGAGGAAACTGGAGCACCTGGAGGAAACCCACGCACACACGGGGAAGACGTGCAGACTCCGCACAGACAGTGACCCAGCCGGGAATCGAACCTGGGACCCTGGAGCTGTGAAGCATTTATGCTAACCACCATGCTACCGTGCTGCCCCCAATTCAACTCAGCAAGATCCGTGACTACCAGCAACAGCACCCAGGCAAGATAATCGAGATTCTGGTTCCTCAGCAGCTCAGGTACCACGGCAATCTCTGCCAACTGGGGTGCATTCAAGCAGAGATTTGAGATTTACCTGGTAGCATCCGACCTAGATGGCGTGGCCGATGCTGAGAAGATAGATCTTCTACTCACCATTGCGGGTAAAAGTGCAACAGAAATCTTCAACTCCTTCAAGTACTCCAAAGGGCAGGACAAGAGAGACTTCCAGACAGTCCTGGACAAGTTTGAAAACTACTGCGAGGTAAACACAAAGAAAATCGGTAAAACTGGCGCCTATACTCACCACGAGGCAAAGGTAGGCTTGCAGCAGGGGCGAACGGCAGTTTTGATTGGCAGCCATCTTGTGCAAGGAGCCGCACATGCGCAGTTCCCGAGAAGACGCGAACCGGCAAAACAGTGTTGCATTGAGAGCGCACAGATCGACTCCACAGCGAGATCACTGCATGACTCCACATAGGGAATGATGCCAGACTCCACAGAGAGAGCAATTCAAGCCTCCACAGCGAGCTCGTTGACAGACTCCACGATGGAAGCAACGCAAGACTCCAGAGCGCAGACCTTGCATGAACAAGACCATGAAGGTCCAGCAACTTTATCTGACCAACCAGCAGCAGACGATGCAAGTCTGCCACGCTCAAGTGCACAGCAAGACGACTATGACAGTCTAACCAAATTATTTGAGCCACCAGAAGAAGACTCTGACAGTCTGCCCAGCTCATCTCACCGACAAGAAGACACTGAAGGTCAACCCACTGTATGTGCGACAAGTGACAAAGGCTTCACAATTCCCATACAAGATGTACGGCATCTCAGCGAGACTGACAGATCTCAGCTAGTATGTACATAGGCATTCAACAATCAAAGTGAGGCTACTAGTGACTCCAGTGATACTACGTTAATTCAAACCTCATCTACTCGAGCCTCTCCACAAGAACCTGAAATGACTCCAGACGGGGAGCATCAAGAAACCAAAGGTGATTCAGGTGAACCAGAAAGGGCTCCAGACGGGGAGCATCGACAAGTCAAGGATGATTCAAGTGAACCGGGCATGACTCCAGACGGGGAGCGTCGAGGAATCAGAGACGGCACGCTCAATGAAACCAGATGCCATAAAGGACACTGACACAAGTAACTTTGTGAAGGACTCGAATTCTCCACTCGGTGTGGTCATTGAGCGCAACAAACACAACAACAAAACTTACAATTACAACAACACAGACAACAACAAGAAGCGTACCAAAGGCACCAACGTAAACAACAAGCATGATAAAAACAACAACGCTGGAACAACAACTGGCAAGACATGGTATAACTGCCAATGCAGGACACTGTGAAAGCACAGCTCAAGTCAATGGCAAGTGTGCAGACATACCATGGCATGATAACACATCTTACAAATTCACATTTGCTCCACTACACACAAGCAGACCAGTTTTCAAGGCAGCTGACAAAAGGCATCAATGCCACAAACACAGACACCAGTCCAGGTCAGACAGGAAAGATGACATCAAGAATCGCTACCACAAGCATCGAAAAAAAAAGAGCCCAAATCAGACAACAAAGTGATTTGACCATTTGAACACCTCCTGATGACTTCTTGGTTACGTACACACTAGGACACTGACGGCGTTCACAAGAGAATTACAACATCAACATCGACACTTCCATAACAGCACAAGAAAGCCACTTGACCATATAAATTAATGAACTTTGGACTCATACATATTATTTGGTATTGTATAATCATCATTGTCATCATGACTTGTACATGTCATCACTTATCTACTTATTTTGTTCAATTTTCTTTAACACTACAGAAAATATGTAACACAAAAAAGGGGGGGATGTGGTGATATGCATCACCATATATACACAATGGGTTAATGTAAATAGACTACAACTAAGTAAACACTAGAGGGAGCACTGGAGATGTCATGACATGCAGACATACAGCTAATAACACATAGAATAGGACATGACCAATGGGCAGTCAAGACACCCAGAGGTGGCATTGCCACAAGGGGGCATCACACAACCCATATAAAAGGATAGGGCACACATGCTCTGTCTCTTTCCACAGACAGACTTAGAGAGAAGGACAGGGGCAGATCAGAAGCATCACACCCACCACGTGGCTTAGAGCAGACTGGTTAGTTAGACTGAGTTACTATAGCAAGAGAAGCAGGAGAGTCGAACTCATAGAGAACTGTGCAAATGGTTCAATAAATCACATTGAACTTACTTCAACATCTGGAGTATCTTTTGGTCAAGGCTGCATCGAGTTGCAGCCTGTGTTATCCCAGAGTACATAACTCATCAGCAACCCCCCCCCCCCACCCCCCCACCCCCCACCCCCAATGACAGAAAGGCCTTAATTAAACATTGACAGATCGGCAAACTCCAGGACAAGTCCAGACTAATATGGTTAAATCTAAACAGACAAGGAGACATGAAGATCAGACTCAACAATAGGAAATTGGAGAGCAGCACGGCGGCGCAATGGTTAGCACTGCTGCCTCATGTCGCTGAGGATCCGGGTTCGATCCCAGCCCCGGGTCACTGCCTAAGTCTCACCCCCACAACCCAAAGATGTGCATGGTAGGTGGATTGGCCACGCTAAATTGGCCCTTAATTAGAAAAAAAGGAATTGGGTCCTTTAAATTTATTTTTAAAAAGCAATAGGAAATTGGCATACCCAATCCAAACCAGGAGAATTAGTACCCATATGTTAATATTAAAATCAGAGATAAAATTGGAACAGCATTAATTGACACAGGGGCAGATAACTCAATTGTAGATCCCCTTATAAATTTTAAGTCCCTGCTGGAGGAGCCCATACAACCAATAGAAATAATTGGAACCACTGGGGCAATCACAATGGACTCAAATTTTTTAATTGCCCCATAAAATTAAATGCAATTCAGCACAATTTAAAAACTGCGATGTTCAAATATCAGACAGCTCCTTGTGGTAAAAATGCTTTGTTACTAATAGGAGCTAAAGATTCAAAATTGTTTTGTTAATACCAGTCCAGTCAATTCTGAAGCAGATCAGAGAACTGGACATACTTTGAAACAGTTTGAATATCATACAGGCAGATCTACAAAGGCAAGTTCCAACACCACTTGAACAATTACTGGGAAAACTAGCAGCAGCACTACGATCACTGTGGCGAACTGGGAACAGAACTAACCACCGAGGGGTTAACCCATTTCCCGTTCAGGAATTCAATGGCATTTAGAAATTCACATCAAAATCTTTTCAGCCAGAGTAATGGAGACGCTGTCAGACTAACTTAACATGGCTGATATCTATCTAACCGCAAACAATTTTAATCAACTTTGAACTCACTGATTACGTTTTTAAATGGTTCTATGATAATGGCTATTTAATCAATCATAACATTCTGATCTTTGCAGACAGGAAACCAGCTTCCTCTGTGTCTGAGCCACAGACACAGGCAGAGATCTGAAAATGAAAATGAAAACCCGCTTATTGTCACGAGTAGGCTTCAAATGAAGTTACTGTGAAAAGCCCCTAGTCGCCACATTCCGGCACCTGTCCGGGGAGGCTGTTACGGGAATCGAACCGTGCTGCTGGCTTGTCTTGGTATGCTTTCAAAGCCAGTGATTTAGCCCAGTGAGCTAAACAGCCCCTGACAGATGGGTTTCGAGAAAAAGTCGCCCAACTGCGCATTAAAGTTAAAGGGCGGGAGTCACTGATCCCGCGCCGGGTCAGAGAATCGCCAGGGGGGCACGAATCCCATGATACCGCTTTGACGCCGGGCCGCCGATTCTCCGGCACCGGTGCGGTAGTGGCCCGCTGAGCGATTCTCCGCGCTCAATGAGCCAAATACCCGCCGGATTCGGCCGAGTACTGTTGCTGTATTGAGAACAGTAAAGCCAAACATATAGGTATTACACGTCCCTGGACTCACCAATTGCCAACAGCACAGCTATAGAAGTAACTTAGCAGATGAACAGGCAAACAAGCTGTAGGAATGGACCTAACTGTGGTTAGGAAGGCCAGGGTCAATGTCAATACTAGGCCACAAGAGGCAGAGAATCAAGATGAAGAGCTACAAATACTGCTGGACGCTAGTAAAGAAAACGTGCCTGGTTATCCGTTAAAGTATCTCTACAAAACAAATCAAGAAGGGAAGGTTATTGACATAAAGGCCCAAAAAATCAGACCGAGTGACCCCTCCTAAAACAAAACGATTGGGACTAATAAGTGAAGCTCATCAAAGTTCAGGCCATCTCCATGGAGGTGCTCAAGCAACATGTGCAAAAATTAGGAATGCACTACAGGTGGCTATATATGTTAATTGATTGTAAACGATTTGTTGCAAATTGCAAAGAATGTCTCCTCCACAACAAAGAAGCAGTCAAGAGACCAGATAAACTAATGGTAAAATGGCAAATTGATTATATTGGACCATTTACCCCTTCCTTGGGTAGCAAACCTTATGGGCAAAAGAACTAATGCATCTTGGTAGTGGTAGATTGTACTGTGTTTACTTGGTTCGTCCCCATCATTCATTGTTCAGCACTCACCCATAACTCTCCCTAACTTACTGTTCAATATTACAGGATTTCCAGCCTGAATACATGCAGATCGAGGCTCGGCCTTCATTGGTAAGGATTTTGAGGGCATGTGCGAACGATCAGTACTCTATACCACCCCAGAGTCAAACTCAATCAGTGGGATGTGGAGCGCAGGCATCAAAAAAGTTAAAAGATGTCTCGCAAACTGATAATGAGCTATCCTGGTACCCAAAGTTCAAATGTGTCTTCATAACATGCCTTCAGCTAAGTTGGCCGTGTGCCAGAATATAACACAATACCGATGAATTTATGGGATACACGTGAAAGTACAGTGGACTAAACAGCTGGCTTGTAATGCAGAACAATGCCAGCAGTACGGGTTCAATTCCCGTACCGGCCTCCCTGAACAGGCGCCGGAATGTGGTGACTAGGGGCTTTTCACAGTAACTTCATTGAAGCCGACTTGTGACAATAAGCGATTATTATTATTATTATCCCAACATGCACCAATACGCCTTCCAGAGCCTGACTCAGAACTCACTAGAGAACTGATATCACGAATGTCTGAAACCCCTGAATTAAAAATTCCACACAAAATTAATAATGAATCAACAGTAAATGAAAAATCAAAAGGTATCCTCAAGAGGGTAACTCAAGAGCTCCTCACAATTAATCAGGTCAAAGATCAACCCTTACAGGCATCCAATTGCAGCCAGTTTGCCCCACTGGCAGAGGGATAGCTCAGTTATCACAGAACATACCTATGTGGAAATGGACTTTGGGAACTCAATTCCACCAGTGACACCTGGCGAATTAAGCTCTGAAAAGCCACCTGGGAGGCGTGGGACATGCCCGATCCTGGGAAAATGGCTCAGTAAAAAAGGATGTCAAGGCTTTTGTCGATGGTGTATGATAACTGTATTATCATCCTTGAATCAGAGCCTTATTTGTATGGACAACCCTCCAACAGACAGTTTTAGTAGGTGAAGAACTTCAAGTCCCGGCACAACTACCTTTGGGCCAATCATGGATGGTACGGTAGCGCAGTGGTTAGCACTGTTGCTTCACAGCACCTGCGTACCAGGTTCAATTCCTGGCTTGGGTCACTGTCTGTGTGGAGTCTGCACATTCTTCCCTTATCCGCATGGCTTTCCTCTGGATGCTCCGGTTTCCTCCCACAACTCCCAAAAGACGTGGGGCACGATTCTCCTAAACGGAGAGAAACAGCCGACGCCGGAGTGAAACCCGGAGTGTTTCACTCCGGCATCAGAGGCCGCTCTTCGCCCCCTATTCTCCCCCTCCCCCCCCCCCCACCCCGGGGGGCTAGGAGCGGCGGTGCGCGAATCTCAGCTGCCGGGCCTTGACGCTTGCATCAAAGCGGCGTGCCGAGAATGACGCGTCTGGCGGCGCCTAAGTGACGTCAGCCGCACATGCGCAGGTTGACCAGCTCCAACCCTCATATGCGCGGTGGCCGTCTTCCCCTCCGCTGCCCCGCAAGACATGGCTGCTTGATCTTGCGGGGCGGCGGAGGGAAAAGAGTGCGTCT
This sequence comes from Scyliorhinus canicula, assembly GCF_902713615.1. NCBI lineage: Eukaryota > Metazoa > Chordata > Chondrichthyes > Carcharhiniformes > Scyliorhinidae > Scyliorhinus > Scyliorhinus canicula. The sequence goes on from NC_052148.1 coordinate 228,190,179, forward strand.
CTTAGAGACACCGGCCCGACGACCGGTGGGCACCGATCGCAGGCCAGACATCTGATGAGCACGCCCCTGGTGCTCGATCCTCCCTCCACCCCACACAGGCCCCACACTTACCTGTCGCGCGCTGTTCACGCCAGCAGTGACCAGGTGTGGTTGCCGCCGGCGTGAACTGGTTGGGTTCGTCAGGCCGCTCGGCCCATCCAGGCCGGAGAATCGCCGGTCACCGTGAATAACGGCGAGCGGCGATTCTCCGAGTGGCGTCACGCAAAACGCGACACGCCATTTTCGGGGGGGGGTGGGAGAATCACGGGGGGTGCCAGGGCGGCGTGTCGTGATTCACATTTCCCCCAGAAATAATCTATGATATGATAGGCTGTTCTTACAGATCCTGAGAAATACCTCTTGGATCGGTATGACATTGTTATTTCAGAGAATGGACAGGAATTGAAAAGATAGAGCCAAATCTTGGCTCTCACTTTAAATTCTCTCATTGTACACCTGTACTAGGTGACCATAATGGCTATATCATAAGACACAATTGCCTCATCAATCTCTATCATCACAACTTAATATATGCTTGCACAATACCATCTTGGCATCACATGCTGTATGGAACAGCACCTTCAGAATTTAAATTTAAAAAAACAAACATACTCCAAAGTGCAGGCAATGTTACGATGGCATGTTCTTCTCTAATATATGACATCTGGTATTATCAATCAGGAGACCCAGATAAAGCATGGGAAGACAAAACTTCACAATGCCTAGATCACTGTGATCAGGAAACAAATGGCACAATTTTGATGGGAAAACTCAAAAGAGAATATTATTCTTGTGATAGTCACCACTGATGTATATTCTGTATATATACATGTGTTTTACAGGAAGGCCCCTGTACTACAGGTACGGGGGTAGATTCCTGCCTGCTGGCTCTGCCCAGTAGGCGGAGTATAAATATGTGTGCTCCCCTTACAGCAGCCATTTCGTCAGCTGCTGTAGGAGGCCACACATTCTACTCTCGTTTTCTCATAATTGATGGTGCATCAATTCTTCCTGGCTATTCTTCCAGTCAAGATAAACCAAAAGAGTAGCAATAACAGCAGCCAACAAAATGCAGCACCCTCATGTCTCTGTTCCTCATACTGGGACCAAACCAGACACGCATCCTATACGTCTAAATTCATTAACCCTAAATCCCGCCAATAGTACTTAGAGTAAATTAAACTATGAGAGCCATTGTTATACTAATAAGTTTGACTCAATTGACTTGACTCGACCCTCTAATCGATATTCAGTATTCTGTAAGTATCGAAGGACACTCAATAGAACATAGAACATAGAACATAGAACAGTACAGCACAGAACAGGCCCTTCGGTCCTCAATGTTGTGCCGAGCCATGATCACCCTACTCAAACCCACGTATCCACCCTATACCCGTAACCCAACAACCCCCCCCTTAACCTTACTTTTTTATTAGGACACTACGGGCAATTTAGCATGGCCAATCCACCTAACCCGCACATCTTTGGACTGTGGGAGGAAACCGGAGCACCCGGAGGAAATCCACGCACACAGGGGGAGGACGTGCAGACTCCACACAGACAGTGACCCAGCCGGGAATCGAACCTGGGACCCTGGAGCTGTGAAGCATTTATGCTAACCACCATGCTACCCTGCTGCCCCTAATAGCTGTCACTGTGACACACCCAGGTGGCAGACTAGCGAAGATACTCGGCGCGTGGCCTGGGCATATAATAACTTTTCCATTTATTATTGGAAACCTGCTAATCATTCTAGTTACACCGTCACAGCTGTCTACTCCATAAAATGGTATTTTAAACACAACTCCTTGGTAAAGAGGACAGATTTGTTCAAAACCCTTCTCATATTACCTCCTGAACTAATCCATAGAAGTCTTAAGGTCAACTATACCAATAGACTGTGAAGATGCTTACAATGATAACCTAACTGTGGAAATAGTACCTCAGCAACCACCAGTACACTGAAATCTTCACTGATTTCTCTACTTGAGGCTCCACCACCCTATAGGGACATAATGAGAAATGACCCTTGGCAGAAGTTATTACCCCTGCATCAAAGAAAACAAATACAGCGGACCTGATTCTCCGATTCTGAGGCAAAGTGCTGCGCATCCGTGGCGCAAATCAGCGGCGCCCCCTCATCGATGCTGCAACTGGTGAGGTACTATAGCCGCGCCATGCAAAACTCCCGGCTTCCACTAAATAAATGGCCGGAGAATGGCATGCGCACGGCGAAGACTGCAGTGGTCGCGCCATAAAACATGGCGCCGGCTGTGAGCGGACCAGACTGACCTGCCAGATAGTGTCCATAGTGTCCCCCTGGATACACCCTGGCCACCCCCTGCCAGTCCCCACAACCCTCGCAGAAGCCCCCCCCCCCCCCACCCCCGGCCAGCAGCACGGCTCCTGCCTGATTGTGGTGGCGCCTGGGTTCCCGCATGGCTGGGACCAGAAGGGAACCACGCCATCATAAACGTGGCCCATCGGGGGCAGAGCATCATGGGAGGGCCGTCAGGTGACGCACTAAGCCTATCCCAACGGCGTGCGGTGCGTGACACGATGACGCCGTTTTGGAGGGGGCGGAGCATACAAAACCTGCATCAAACAGGCACTGCACCCGTAAAAAGGGATACTCCGCCCGATCACCGATTACAAAATTGGTGTCGGGGAACGGAGAATCTCGCCCAACGTATTTGTTAGCATGATCCGCCTGTAAAAGACAGAGATTGATGAGTGTACAGTTAAAAGGCACAAAACATTTAACCTCAGCCATCTCTTCAGTCGTACAAACTTTAGGAATATTCCCCCAGTGTTTAAGTGAGATCACTTCAGATCGGCAAAACATATCTTCCTCTGTCTCTATAATAATAAGCCTGACAATCGATTCACCTGAGCTGCTTCAAGATCAAACATTGGCAAACATTAAATCTAAGTATGTAGCTGAATTAATTGAAAACACCCGGCAGCAAATAGTCAAAGGAGAATTTCCACATCCTCTTGTTTCCACCATCTTTAAATATCTCTCTCCTAGCCAGCAGTTAATTGTGCTGCAGAAATCCACTTCTAGAGTTATGTTACTCAGAGTGGGAAAAATTGAACAATGCAAACCTGACAGAATCAATACTCTGTGGTGGGTTAAATATAGAGTACGGAAAATGTCTTTAATAGTGTCCGTGACAAATATATAGCCAGACCCGTGTTATTTCCGACTGTAAAACTGTGTCCATTTCAGACAAATTGCTTCCACATGAAATTTAACAGTCCATGTATGAGTTCACGCTCCGTACACTTTACTTGATCAGGCTGGACTGAATAGAAGTTCCTTGTAGCCATTGGAATTTTTTCCACTAACATGTGTATAGGGACAACCCTGCATCTATGCTTTGATTGGCAAAAACACCATGATTGTAGGAATAAGTTAATAAGATAGAGGAGCAGAATTAGGTCATTTCGCACACCGAGTCTGCCCTGCCACTCGATCATGGCTGATCTCATCCTGGCCTTGACTTCACCTTGCTGCCTGTTGTGTTCTGTGATCCCACCGTTGTAATGAGGTACACAGAACATCTAATTGTTCAACTAGAACGATGATTTATTAGCAAACACATGGAAAGATAACGAACAAATTCCAAAACAGACAAAGTTACTAAATGAATTTAGTGAATTCTCCTGGAGCTACTTTAAGTTCAACTATCCTGTTGTACGTCTTACTACCAACTGGCTAGTATCTCAAGTCACTTGACGGATGTCTGCGCCACCAGGTGATTGGGGGTCGCATTACCAACTATATACTGAACTGTGCACAGGCATATCACCACCTGTTATCCATAACCCTTCAACCCATTACCAATTAAAAATCTGTCTAACTCCTCCTTAAATTTATTCACTGTCCCAGCATCCATCGCACTCTGGGGTAGCGAATTCCACAGATTCACAATCCTTTGGGAGAAATAGTTTCTCCTCAACTCTGTTTTAAATTTTCTACCTCTTAGACTAACGCTAAGACCTCTCGTTCTAGAATGCCCCATAAGAGGAAGCATCCGCCACACGCCTACTTTATCCACAACTTTTATCATCTTGTATACCTCAATTTGATCTTTCCTCATTCTTCTAAACTCTAGAGAGTATAGGCCTAAACTGTTCAATCTCTCTTCATATGACAAACCCTTCATCTCTGGAATCAATCTAGTGAACCTCCTCTGAACTGCCTTCAATGCCACTACATCTTTCCTCCAATAAAGGGGACCAAAACTATTCTTCAGATGTGGACTCACCAACGCCATGTATAGTTGCAACAACACTTCCTTACCTTTATACTCAATACCTTTAGATAAAAATGCCAACATTCCATTTGCTTTCCTTATTATCTGCTGCACCTGAATGCTCGTTTTCTGTGACTCTTGCACAAGGCCACCCAGATCCCTCTGTAGCAGGGCACCCCAAAGTCTCTCCCCATTTAGATGATAAACTGCCTTCCCATTTTTCAGATTAAAATGCATGACTTCATACTTATCTACATTAAACTCCATTTGCCAAATTTTGGCCCACTCTCCTCACCTATCGATATCCATTTGTAAGGTTCTTATTTCCTCATTGCAACTAACTGTCTCACCTACTTTTTGGTGTAATCTGCAAATTTGGCTACAGAATCTTCTAATCCCTGTATCCAAGTCGTTTATATAGATTGTAAATAGCTGGGGCCCAAGGATCGAACCCTGTAGTTACGTCTTGCCATCCAGAAAAAGACTCATTTATCCCGACTCTCTGTCTTCTGTCTGTCAGCCAGTCTTCTACCCAAGGAATGCATCCTGTTCAGTGATTGCTTTCCCAATCTTGGAAAAACACTCTTGAATTCACACTCTGGGCAATGGATCAGCAGCGATACTCACCACTGAGTATTTTGACGACTGTCAACTTGCTCCAGGTACACGAATATTGACTCTGCACGAGGATGTAACTTGCTGTGGCAATGGCCTTAAAAAAGACCGATGACAATGAGAAGAAACCCCCAGATCCCCGGCGAATCACTTTCCATCCACCATTTGGATTTCCAAAGTAACCACTCTCCTAACACACATGTATCATACCCGCCTCACAGTCACCTTCGCTAACTATGACTTGACTGAGCACATTGGGCATGTCAACTATTTATTGTCACAAGTTCAGCTCATTACCCTGTGCATGCCCCAGACTGGATATGAGCCCTTGGATTTACTGCTCAAGATATTTTCCCCACAATGGATTCCATCTTTTGAGGAATTATACACTGCGCTGATGTTAATGACTATTTTACAGGACTATTTGGAACTTTTATGAGTATTCCACATTACGCACTCCCTCTTGGCAGAACAGTTTGTTTGATTTTGCTCATTTCCTGTTTTCACGGATAAACCCTAATCATGTCCTCAGTGTTTACAGCCTATTTTAAGGATTGGGCCGAGAACTTAAAATTCCTAATTAGGAAATCCTTCCGCTCTTTAGATTTTGCAATGCCCCTATAGCATTGTAGCCACCTTGGTTGGCTACTTCCCGATTCCAAGATGGAGATCCGCTAAGAATAGAACATAGAACATAGAACAGTACAGCACAGAACAGGCCCTTCGGCCCTCAATGTTGTGCCGAGCCATGATCACCCTACTCAAACCCACATATCCACCCTATACCCGTAACCCAACAACCCCCTCCCCCTTAACCTTACTTTTTTATACACTACGGGCAATTTAGCATGGCCAATTCACCTAACCCGCACATCTTTGGACTGTGGGAGGAAACCAGAGCACCCGGAGGAAACCCACGCACACAGGGGGAGGACGTGCAGACTCCACACAGACAGTGACCCAGCCGGGAATCGAACCTGGGACCCTGGAGCTGTGAAGCATTTATGCTAACCACCATGCTACCCTGCTGCCCTCATGCAGGGAATGCAGGGAGAAATGGCCAAGGACAGGAAAACAAGCAGGTACAGGGTTTCCTGTGTATTAAGACTTGCAGAACCCAGACAGAACCAAAACCAAAAACCATCTACATATTAATGAGCAATCCCCAGGAACAATTGGATACATTAAAGCAATCAAGACCAAACCAGACTCCTCGGCGCCAGCAGGAGCCAAGACAAAGGAAGGTCAACGGACACTTAGGAACCGCCCAGCGATCAGGGAACAGCTCCAGTATTGGAGAAATCAATTCAAATGATCAGAACTTAGCCCAATCAATTGGAACCAGCACAGGGCCCGCCCACAAGGGCATGAAACCCCTGGGGACTATAAAATAGAGTCCCCAAGTTCAGTTTGATCTTCTTGGCAGGGTCTCTCAGCAGCTCGAAACAACCCTTGACCATGACCTGCCTAGCAGCTGCACCAACCAAGTAAGTCTCCAGTCAACGCACGCTATGAGATAGGCGCTCCTAACCATTAGTCCATACCAGCTGGAAGCCTGCAGACTCAGAATCGAACAAAAGGCCATTTGGTCCCCTGACCTGGTGGGCCAGTTTCCAAAGCTAACTATTGGCCTTTTAGTGTTAGAGATAGTCTAGTGAGTAGTATTTTATGCATGAGTAGCGATTGACTGTGTATATAATAAATGTGTTTGATTTGAAACTTACTAACTGGTGTATTGAGTTATTGATCAGCACTTGAACTTGAACCTTGTGGTGGTATCATAAAGATACCTGGCGAATCTAGAGCAAAGATTATAAAACAGAGCAAATTAAGTAAAGCACAACGAGCAACAGCATATAACACCTTACAAATGATGCCTCATCAACGAGCAGATAGGAATCCCTATAAGATGATTGATCTTCACGAAGAAGGATCTCTTTGCACTTCAAGGCAATTGTCGTGTGTCCACGCTGTAATCTACGTGGTCTCTTACGACTTAATTATTCTCTCCCTCGGAGACCATGGCACTCCTTTTGAGGTACATGGGCCACAAACATGTTCTCAGCATTATGCCACCATGTTACAGTCCTCCATGGGGCTCAGGTATTGTGATGGCTATCTCCTATCTGGAGTCCATGTGGCTGAGCTTCTTGGTGAGCACTTCAGTTCGCACCTGTGGTGGCCCCAGCCTTTACCAGTCAATTAATTCATCATCATCTTTCTGGTCCTTTCCCACCACAAATACCTATTACTATCATTCCTTCATGCCTCCATAGCGATAAAACTGGTCTCATACTAGGACCATCCCTTGCAGCTCCTTTGAAGTTAGGAGATATCTGGAGATGAGGTCGGATTTGAAAAGTGAGCCAGATGCCACTGGTTCATCTTCGCCACCTCTATCTGTTTCAATTCACAGCCCAGAGGATGACCTCGCAACAGTCGGACGTTTCAGCGAGGATTAGCACACCCGATTTCTCTGCTATAACATACGAGGATGTCATAGCGATCATCAATGATATTGGAATTCCTGACCCTTATTTCTTTTATTTTTTTAATAAAGTTAGAGTACCCAATTAATTTTTTCCAATTAAGGGGCAATTTTAGCATGGTCAATCCACCTAGCCTGCACATCTTTGGGTTGTGGGGGCGAAACCCACGCAAACACGGCGAGAATGTGCAAACTCCACGCGGACAGTAACCCAGACCCAGGATCGAACCTGGGACCTCGGTGCCGTGAGGCTGCAGGGTTAACCCACAGCGCCACCGTGCTGACCTGTTCCCGACCTTTATAGAGGGGGATCTTGCACCAATGTGGAAGAAAAGCTTGAATAGATTCTCACATATCTCACAGAAACTAACTCCAACCCTGAAACTGATATAAAGCCCGAGAAATCCACAATCAATTTGATTCTCATTAATCTCAAAGCTGACTCCAATCCTGAACGAAAATTCCAAATTCCCAGAAACTGACATGGAGCGGGAAATAATTTGATTTAATCCTAGTCCTGATATACTAATATTATTGCTTATAAATTGACACTACTCTGATGTAGAAATTTAGGTCTAACCTTAACAATGATTCTCTAGCAGCCAAGATAATAGAAATATTTTGAACTAAGTACAGATACCAGGATTGATGGTACAGTCCACCATAATATTCTCTCCATGTGATAAAACAGTTTATGCGAAACTCATAGGAAAAATGTAGCACGCTCTGTTCCTGTATCGACCAGGCTCACCTCTGGCATGATTCTGCTCAGGAACATCGACAGACAAAGAGTTCCAAAGCAATCGGAACTCCATTCATCCTACTATCATCCACCTATCAAGATGTCTGACATTATTGGAACCAACAGACCTTAACTGACGGAATGTGGAACCAGGAACAGTCATTATTCCTACGGGTTTGTTTAATTAGAGGGAACCCAGAAATCTCAACCCTCTCACAAAGGATTCAAACATTCTCTTAGCAAAACCATGAATATGAATTTTACAAGCAAAACATCCAGATAGTCTTTTGGGAAAATTATAAAGAAAGATTTGTCCTCTGGTATGGAGGAAGAACTGTATTTCAAAGATACAAAGCTTTTTAAAAAAATTTTGAGTACCCAATTCTTTTTTCCAATTAAGGGGCAATTTAATGTGGCCAATCCACCTACACTGCACATCTTTTTGGGTTGTGGGGGTAAGACGCAGGGAGAATGTGCAAACTCCATGCAGACAGTGACCTGGGGATGGGATCGAACACGGGTCCTCGGCACTGTGAGGCAGCAGTGCTAACCACTGCGCCACCCCTCGGATGAACTGTTGACTGAATACATGTTACAAAGTTTGACACTCAAACCAATCAAAAAAATTAAATCAGTTTTGACAGACTGTCAAGATGACTGGATGAAATTATAAAATTATCAAGAACGTGCTCATTAGACAGATAAGACACAAACGGCTATTCACAGAATAGAAAGAAATATGTGTAAAAAAAGAGAGATTTGCAGAGTTAATCACTCACTCATCCTGCTAGACTGCAATCAAGATGTTCTCTTCCTAACCTGTCGCATTGAAACTGGGTCTTGAGACTGTGAGGTAGTTCATAGCCTCGTTGTATCGGACCTCTGCATCAGTTACCCGGCCTCTATACTGGCATCATTAGCCAGGTCCTAAGCAGGTACCCCTTATCCCCCAAGAGCCATCCTGTCATCCTGGGGTGCCCCTCGAAGACGTCAGGTATCTCTGACTGTCCCGGGATGTATCTGTGTTGCACACTTCTGGTGAAGTGTGAGGTAATATGCATCACTGTAAATACACAAGGGGTTAATGTAAATACACATAGACTAGCTAGACACTAGAGGGAGCACCAGAGACATGACACACAGACATTCAACCAATAGGCCAGAAAGATAGGACACAACCAATGGGCATTTACAACACACACAGAGGTGACACTACCACAGGGAGGCATTACACCAACCCATATAAAAGGACAGCACACATGATCTTCCTCGTTCCAGTGGAGACACTCAGTGAGTACACAGGGTTGATTTGAAACACATCACACCCACCACGTGGATTGTAGCAGACTGGTTCGTCAGTCTGAGTAGCTATAGCAGGATTAACAGGAGAGTCGAATCCAAGAAGGAGAATTGTTAACAGTTTAATAAATGTGTTAAAACTATCTCCAAGTCTGAACCTTCCTTTGTCAGAGTGCACATCAAGGAAGCAGCTTATGCTACGTCAAGAGCATAACAAAACAAAGTGTACACGCACATGCATGATCTTCAGGTGATGGTCACACCCAAGTTGGACGTTCAGAAAGTGGAAACCCTTCCTGTTAATGAAGGTCTCTCCTGGACCGCCTGGTACACGTAAGGTGACATGTGTGCCATCTATTACCCCCTGGACCTGGGACATCCTGTTAATGGCGGAGAATCCTGCTGCCCGGGCATCTTGGTGGGCTTGGTCCAAGTCAAATTTTATATAGTCAGCTGTCTGGGCAACCTGGAATGACCCCGAGGCATAAAAGTTCAGGGCTGCGGTGACCTTGACAACCAGCGGGAACAGGTATCTTCCTCCTCCACCTGGTGCCAAGTCTGCAAGAACCTGGCACAGGATATGCACCTTCTCCTTGTTGTGGCGGAGCCTCCTGCGCCACATGCTGTCCGACCTCTCTTTGAACGACCAGCGACGCCTGTATACCTTGGGCCATTGCTGGCCTCCCGTTTTGCACCCTCCCTGGCCTGATGGGTCCTCAGGGCCCCAGCACATGGGCTGGCACCTCGAGCCTCTGCAGAAGCAAACTATTTACAGCATCGGGAAGAGGTGCCAAGCTACTCACGGACACATTGCGCCTCGGAACAAGCACAAACCAACAGCAGCGCAGTTACACAAAGAAAGCCAAATACATGTTAAACAGTAAACAGGCAGCAACAGCACAAGGTCAGCAGCAGACCACAAGAACATGCCTGCAATACCCGCAGTAGAGTCCCGGCAGTGAAAAGAACACACCGACAGTCACGTGATGCAGGGTGCGCTGGAGGAGAGCGAATACCCTGGCCTCTGTTCCAATGTCGGTGCCAAGACATCACACAGCCTCCATTCCTTGCTCCAGGCCACAGAACCAGAGGAGCCAGCAGCAAATGAACCCTCAACCTCCAGGCCGAGGACATTGGATAGACAACAGTACAATAAGGACAGCAGCAATCGCCAAAAACACTCCTCCAAGGTCCCCACCACGTGGCGCAGTCGGGTCAATCTGGCCCATCGCCATCATCAGGTCAGTCCACCCCGACCCGATCCTCACTCCAGGCCACAGCAACAGGACAGGTGACAGCAAACACACACAGGGCCTGCAGGCATCGGTGGCTACCAGCGGGGGTGAGCAGCGATCACAACTTGCAGCTACCTGCCAATGGACGGGAAGGTCACCAAGCAAATGAAAGGAAATGGGGGACAAAGCAAAAAGGGGGTGTGGGAGGGGGTGTGCTGGGGTGAGAGGGCCTAATAGGGGCCTAATCTATCTACAGAAGCATTAAAAAAAAACACAAATCAAAATATGGTAGAGTCCCGGAGACCTTTTGAGCGGACGAGGGACGACCCAGTGTCGGGCATGATTTACGAGACTGATTCCAGGGGTGGCGGGACTGTCATATTTGGAGAGATTGACTAGGTTGGGATTGTTCTCGCTGGAGTTCAGGAAAATGAGGGGGGATCTCATAGAGACTTATAAAATGTTAACAGGACTAGACAGGGTAGATGCAGAGAAGATGTTACCAATGATGGGTGTGTCCAGAACCAGGGGTCACAGTCTGAGGATTCAGGGTAAGCCATTTCGGACAGAGATAAGGAGACATTTCTTCACACAAAGAGTGGTGAGCCTGTGGAATTCATTACCACAGGAAGTAGTTGATGCTAAAATATTGAATATATTTAAGAGGTGGCTGGATATAGCACCTGGGGAGAATGGGATCAAAGGCTACGGGGAGAAAGCAGGATTAGGCTATTGAGTTGGATGATCAGCCATAATCGTGATGAATGGTGGAGCAGGTTCTAAGGGCCAAAAGGCCTCGTCCTGCTCCTATCTTCTATGTATCTTTATGTATCTATGAGTGAGCCCTCCTCCTCACTGCAGTGAGCCTCAAATGCACTACTTCGTACCCACCACTGAGCAGCTGACTTCCTCCGGGCAGTTGTCGTCTGGGCCCGAGTTCTCCGCCATATTAAGTGGCACCAATTAGCCCCAGACCTGTCTTGATCCCACCATCAGGATCATTGACAGGCGGGTTTCTCTCGGGCTCCTCCCGGGTTCCAGCCCAGAGGGAGGTGTTGGCCCAGACCTGTGCTCCAACCCTGACGCAAGGCCACCGCCAGATTCCGGAAACAACTCCGAAAACAGCTCTGTGATGGTGACTGAGGCGCCCAATGTGGACGGTTGGCGCGGAAGGGGAAGAGGGCCTTCTGTGGCACTACATCACCAGAACCCTAGAAGCAGGGAGCCACCACAGTCCCCCCAGCGTTGACAAAATGAACGCGTCCAGGGGGTAAAGTGCACCGGGCGCAATGAACCCTTGCGGGTCCCATAGGCACCTGGTCCTGAAACACCCTACTCCCGGGTGGCGACAAGGTAGGGATTTTCCTCACTGTCCCCTTGTCTCTTTTTCTTCAGGGACTGGGCAGTGACGTCAAGGGGAATGAATTGGAGTGTCACCCACACCTTACGGGGGGGGGGGCCAAAAATGCTCCTTCACCACCCCCCCCCATGGAGTTACACCATTTATAATACCATAAGTATATGGGGGAGAGGGCCGCGCACCGGAGAGGCCTCTGTCTCCGGAGGGCTCCCTGGGATGTCTCCTCTTCCTTTGATGCTCCTCCCCCGAATTTGTAGCCGGGGCAAACCCCCCTCCAATTCGGAGTCACGCGCCTGACCGCCGCCACCCTCAGGGACCTGTGCAGAAATGTCACTGGGCCCGACAGCAAAACATTGCCCTGCTGGAGATGTTACTGGGTGACGGCAGGTCGAGGTGTAACGGCAGCACCCGAGCCAGTATTCAGGGGCACTGAGTCATTCAGCCTGACGGGGTCAGCGTTATATGGACCTGACCACTGTCTAATTGTCCGTGTCTCTTCTTCCGTGCCTTCTGGCCACGTGTGCGCTCCCTCACCTCCACGCCAGCAGCCGAGGTGTCGGTAGGCGTTGGTGTGGACACCCCCACAACAAGGGGAGCTGTTGCTGGGTCAGTGGAGAGAGAGGGAACGATGGTACCAGCTGAGGCTGCCTTGATGATTGCAGCAGCTGTGTAGACCGGGTAATTTCTACAGATGTGCCCCAACACCTTGCAAGCGTGGCACCGTAGGCCATCTGCAGACCAGTCGACAAGAAAGGTCTCCCCTTGGTAGGCACCCTGTAAACCCTCCTCTCGGGGCAGGTGGGTAAAGACCTGGCACCGGAAGAAGATATGCCCTCGAGGAATGTCCTTTAGGCCGAGCGGGAGTGGCGCCACACTGGACTTTATCTCCCTCAACAGATGGAGGTGGGAGAGGAGGATCTCCTTGGGGAGATAAGATGGACATTCGAGAAGATCACCTTCTTGGTGGTGGCCTCCAGAGGGTCCACTGCCACATGGGTTCCGCCCATTGTGAATCCCATTTCAAGGGCAAGTTCAACCACCTGCTTGGCACGCAGGAAAATTATTACTTTACCGTACATGTGGGAGGCGGCCACAATAGCCGAGGGAGTCTGTCCTGTGGGTGTTCAGTAAGAGAAGCTGCAGTCGGCCGTGGTATGGGTATATACGATCCAGGGAGTGGCATGTCGGGCCCATGGGCGCTGAGCGCCCCAACCACCCAGCTCAGGGGCAAGCCCCCACCGGTAACGGCCGACACCCCCAACCAGACCCAACCACCAAACCCACCAAGCACGGGGGAGGGGGGCAGCAGTCCAAGTGCCCCCGGGCTGTCTGCCTGTTTACCAAGATGGCTACCCACCTCCTCCAATCCCCACAGCAGCCATTTCGCTAGCTTCACGTTTTAAACTCGGCGTGCTTATCAGCGCCCGAGTGACTGCTCCCTGGGGAGTTGGTTAGATCACCGGAGACCATTAGATCGAGGGTCCTTCTCGTTGATGGAGATTGACCTTAATTGGTGATCATTGGTTTCTCGCCATGCCACACGCCACCCTGATCTCGCCAACAGGAGCCGGCCGGTTAAATCGGAAACCCATCGCCGCCTGGCACGCTTCCCGATTGTGAACTCACCTGCGATCTAACTGGCCCGCTCAATTCACACCCGGCGCGGCCGTTAGGTCACGCCCAGCGTTTCTGTAAACCTCTTAGTTTTAAAACACTCGCTTGGCTGCTGGCTCATTTGGACCTGCAAATTAGATGAGAAAAAGATTGATGACTTGCTCGGGAAGTCGGTTTCCTTAACGGGTTTATCAGTACTCCAGATTATAGATTTGAAATGGTCACAGCTTGAAAATGATTACAGAAATGATTACAGATTCAACAAGTTGAGAAAGGAGAGAAAATAAAGTATTAAAAAAACTGCTTTGCTACTATATTGCCCAGAAAATAAATGCTTTAACAGTATCTGGCATCAAAAGGTTCAAATATGTTTCTAGTAAATTTAGACAATCACACGATCAGCATTTGCTGATTCTCCTCTAACAATTCGTCAGGTTCTTCTTCCTGACACTAAGTTGGGTTCCGTCTTCACGACGGCAATGTTGGTCTCTAACATCTGCAGCAAAGATCTCATTTTTATGCCCCATTGTGGCCGTGTTTGGCCTGGGTGACTACATTGACAGCCATACCATCCTCGGAATTGTTTCTCAATGTTATGATACCCAATTATATTCTGAGCTCCTTGTTCAAACCTCAATTTCCTTCATCTTTAGTTTCCTGCCTTTTAAAAGCTTAGCAAGTTTAAAAGACTGAAAAACAAGCATTATTTTCTGTTCACGTCAGCTCCCCAAGGCATGCTGGCTGAATGTCCAGCTAAAAGTGACGTCAATTTGCTTCTTTCCCTTACACCTCACAAACCCACAACCTCTACCACCCAGAAAGAGATGAGAAGCAGGAAACCTACACTTGGAAATTCCCCTCCAAGTAGCAAAGCTGCCAGACGTAGAAATATATCGCTCTCCCTGTATCGCTGCTGGGTCAAAAACCTGGAACTGACTACCCAAAAGTGCTGCGGGACATGGACTACAGCGGTTCAGAAACACCTTCTCAAGACATAATCAGGGATGGATAATAAATACTGGCCCAGTCAGTGACAGTCTCGCCCTCCTGAATGAATTTTAGCAGAAGGATAGTAAGAGGCTGCAGGAAGGCATAGACAGGCTGGTGAGATCATAGAATCACAGGATAGAATCATAGAAACTCTACAGTGCAAAAAGAGGCCATTCGGCCCATTGAGTCTGCACCGGCCATTTGAAAGAACACCCCACCTAGGCTCAATACCCGCCCCTTTCCCTGTAGCCCCATCTAGGGACAATTTAGCATGGCCAATCCACCTAACCTGCACATCTTTGGATTGTGGGAGGAAACCGGATCACCTGGAGGAAGCCCACGTAGACATGGGGAGAACGAGCAAACTCCACACAGATCGTCACTGAGGTCAGATTTGAACTGTGGCGCTGTGAGGCAGCCGTGCTAACCACTGCACCGACGATTGGCAGATACAAGGCAGATGTAATTTAAAGCTGAGAAGTGTGACGTGTCCTTTATGACAACGAGAGAGACAAAATAAACTCACTGACACGACTTTCGAGGTGATGCAGGAACAGGGGGTTAGGGTGCAATAAAAATAAAATATACTGGAAGAACTCAGCAGGTTTGGTGGCATCTGCGGAGAAAGAACGAGAGTTAATGTCATGAGTCCAATCTCTTTTGGAACCGAAGTTCTGAATAAGAAACAGATTTGACTCAAAACATTGGGCGGAATCATCCAGGCTGGGCCAAGCTCTGCGGCGAGGGTGGGAAGGAAGATTGTTTTCCATTGTGGAGCCCAATGGGCAATCACATCCAACTGAGTGATGCTGGACTCATGAATTATACATCCAGATGCATCCAGAGGTTTCCGGATGTTTCCACAGCAGGCACGATGTCACACACACACCCTGCCGTCAAGCTCCATATTTAAAAAGTCGCCTGTTCAGCTTCTTTTATCCCGCTTTTCGACAGAGCAGCACAGAGACAAGGAGCACAGGCCCCGAGAATCAGGGATGCATCACTGGAGGTACAGCTGAATACTGTGGAGGAAAGCAGGGATGTCCTTTACACGAGGGATGGGAGTGTGCCCACCTATAGCATCACCCCTGTAAGGGTCGCCAGGGTAGTGAGTGTCGATTCCCCTCACAGGAGGGCTGCCCTGCAGTGCAGGAAAAGGATGAATGGTCTCTTCTGCTCTGCCAGGGTAAGGGGCGATCTACTGCCCATACTCACCTCACTGGATGGGAACTGACATGGACCTCAGTGGCAAGGTCACTATCTATACTGCCCCTACAGAAAGGTGAGTCTCAGCATGCTGTGGTGATGTCTAATCACCTCACCACAATCTATCTCGTCTTCAGGTAGGTCTCTGACCCTGCCACACCAACAGCTCAGATTTTGGGTAGGGGGTGGTTGGCACAGAGGGCAACCGCATTCGCTGCTGATGCCGTGGCCCTGTTGGCCTTGTCCATTTAGATCACCGATCTGGACGGTGCTGCCGATTAACCCTCTTGGATTAGCTGCCGTGTATCTTTCACATGGCACACAGTTGCCAGTGGGTGGGTGAAGATTGGCAGCATGCGCATGCTGCCTACATCCCAATTGCTTTAAAAGCATCTTGTCTTCCTTTTGCAGGACAAGTTAACGCACAGCGAGCATTAGAGAGAGAAGACAGGAGTGGGCCCAATCTCCTCCCCCTCACACCATACGGGCGTTCGATTTGGCAGGGTAGGATTGAGACGGTGAATATGGAGATGGTGAGGACAGCCTCCCACTGCCATCCAGTGAGGAACCATACTCAGTATCTTCATATAGAAACCCCAGTGCTCGGTGCTATGTTGGAGGGAGGCCACTAAGTCACTCATTCTTTCCTCTTTCCATTACAGGTTCCTGCCAGAGCTTGAACCGCAGTCTAGCGGAGGAGTGAGGAGGATGACTACAACTATGACATCAGTCCAGACACGCACAGCTCAATGGGGACCAGAACTTTTTCAGGCAGGATCTGACATTCTGCTGGTCACTACACGCCTTGTGTCCACAGCCAGCGGAGGCAGGGTCTGCCAAGGTGTTGCAATCTGGCTTCTTTAAGGGGAGGTGGTGGTGTAGTGGTATTGTCATTAGACTGGTGATCCAGAGACACAGGGTGATACTGTGGGGACCCAGGTTTGCTTTAAGCCCCAGGTTTCATTATCCATTCCAAAGACCCCACCTTCAGATTTCCACCCTCAACTCATGGTTCCCTTCTCCACCTGCACCCCCACACACAGACCCCATCTCCACTCCCCACACACAGACCCCATCTCCACTCCTCACACACAGACCCCTTCTGCAGTCCCCACACACAGACCCCATCTCCACTCCCAACACACAGACCCCATCTCCACTCCCAACACACAGACCCCATCTCCACTCCCCACACACAGACCCCATCTCCACTCCCCCACACACAGACCCCATCTCCACTCCCCCACACACAGACCCCATCTCCACTCCCCCACACACAGACCCCATCTCCACTCCCCACACACAGACCCCCTCTCCACTCCCCACACAGAGACCCCATCTCCACTCCCCACACACAGACCCCATCTCAACTCCCCACACACAGACCCCATCTCCACTCCCCACACACAGACCCCATCTCCACTCCCCACACACAGACCCCATCTCCACTCCCAACACACAGACCCCATCTCCACTCCCCACACACAGACCCCATCTCCACTCCCCCACACACAGACCCCATCTCCACTCCCCCACACACAGACCCCATCTCCACTCCCCACACACAGACCCCATCTCCACTCCCCAGAAACAGACCCCATCTCCACTCCCCACACACAGACCCCATCTCCACTCCCCACACACAGACCCCATCTCCACTCCCCACACACAGACCCCATCTCCACTCCCCACACACAGACCCCATCTCCACTCCCCACACACAGACCCCATCTCCACTCCCCCACACACAGACCCCATCTCCACTCCCCACACACAGACCCCATCTCCACTCCCCACACACAGACCCCATCTCCACTCCCCCACACACAGACCCCCTCTCCACTCCCCCACACACAGACTCCATCTCCACTCCCCCACACACAGACCCCATCTCCACTCCCCACACACAGACCCCATCTCCACTCCCCACACACAGACCCCATCTCCACTCCCCAAACACAGACCCCATCTCCACTCCCCACACACAGACCCCATCTCCACTCCCCCACACACAGACCCCATCTCCACTCCCCCACACACAGACCCCATCTCCACTCCCCCACACACAGACCCCATCTCCACTCCCCACACACAGACCCCATCTCCACTCCCCACACACAGACCCCCTCTCCACTCCCCACACAGAGACCCCATCTCCACTCCCCACACACAGACCCCATCTCCACTCCCCACACACAGACCCCATCTCCACTCCCCACACACAGACCCCATCTCCACTCCCCCACACACAGACCCCATCTCCACTCCCCACACACAGACCCCATCTCCACTCCCCACACACAGACCCCATCTCCACTCCCCACACACAGACCCCATCTCCACTCCCCACACACAAACTCCCTCTCCACTCCCCACACACAGACCCCCTCTCCACTCCCCACACACAGACCCCATCTCCACTCCCCCACACACAGACCCCATCTCCACTCCCCACACACAGACCCCATCTCCACTCCCCACACACAGACCCCATCTCCACTCCCCACACACAGACCCCATCTCCACTCCTCACACACAGACCCCTTCTGCAGTCCCCACACACAGACCCCATTTCCACTCCCCACTCACAGTGCCCCATCTCTACTCCCCACACACAGACCCCATCTCCACTCCCCACACACAGACCCCATCTCCACTCCCCACACACAGACCCCATCTCCACTCCCCACACACAGACCCCATCTCCACTCCCCACACACAGACCCCATCTCCACTCCCCACACACAGACCCCATCTCCACTCCCCACACACAGACCCCATCTCCACTCCCCACACACAGACCCCATCTCCACTCCCCACACACAAACTCCCTCTCCACTCCCCACACACAGACCCCCTCTCCACTCCCCACACACAGACCCCATCTCCACTCCCCCACACACAGACCCCATCTCCACTCCCCACACACAGACCCCATCTCCACTCCCCACACACAGACCCCTCTCCACTCCCCACACACAGACCCCACACACACAGACCCCTGTCCCCACACACAGACCCCATTTCCACTCCCCACTCACAGTGCCCCATCTCTACTCCCCACACACAGACCCCATCTCCACTCCCCACACACAGACCCCATCTCCACTCCCCACACACAGACCCCATCTCCACTCCCCACACACAGACCCCATCTCCACTCCCCACACACAGACCCCATCTCCACTCCCCACACACAGACCCCCATCTCCACTCCCCACACACAGACCCCCATCTCCACTCCCCACACACAGACCCCTTCTGCAGTCCCCTGACTCACAGACTCTTCTCCACCTAGACCCCCCCCCCACTCACAGACCCCTTCTCCAACCCCACCCACCCAACTCACAAACCCCTTCTCCACCTGGACACCCCCACACACATACCCCATCTCCACTCCCCCACACACAGACCCCATCTCCACTCCCCACACACAGACCCCATCTCCACTCCCCCACACACAGACCCCATCTCCACTCCCCCACACACAGACCCCATCTCCACTCCCCACACACGGACCCCATCTCCACTCCCCACACACAGACCCCATCTCCACTCCCCACACGCAAACTCCCTCTCCACTCCCCACACACAGACCCCCTCTCCACTCCCCACACACAGACCCCTGTCCCCACACACAGACCCCATTTCCACTCCCCACTCACAGTGCCCCATCTCTACTCCCCACACACAGACCCCATCTCCACTCCCCACACACAGACCCCATCTCCACTCCCCACACACAGACCCCATCTCCACTCCCCACACACAGACCCCATCTCCACTCCCCACACACAGACCCCCATCTCCACTCCCCACACACAGACCCCCATCTCCACTCCCCACACACAGACCCCTTCTGCAGTCCCCTGACTCACAGACTCTTCTCCACCTAGACCCCCCCCCACTCACAGACCCCTTCTCCAACCCCACCCACCCAACTCACAAACCCCTTCTCCACCTGGACACCCCCACACACATACCCCATCTCCACTCCCCCACACACAGACCCCATCTCCACTCCCCCACACACAGATCCCATTTCCACTCCCCACTCACAGTGCCCCATCTCTACTCCCCACACACAGACCCCATCTCCACTCCCCACACACAGACCCCATCTCTACTCCCCACACACAGACCCCCTCTCCACTCCCCACACACAGACCCCATCTCCACTCCCCCACACACAGATCCCATCTCCACTCCCCACACACAGACCCCATCTCCACTCCCCACACACAGACCCCATCTCCACTCCCCACACACAGACCCCATCTCCATTCCCCACACAAAGACCACTTCTGCAGTCCCCTGACTCACAGACTCTTCTCCACCTAGACCCCCCCACACACAGACCCCATCTCCACCCCCCACACACAGACCCCATCTCCACTCCCCACACACAGACCCCATCTCCACTCCCCACACACAGACCCCATCTCCACTCCCCACCCACAGACCCCTTCTGCAGTCCCCTGCCTCACAGACTCTTCTCCACCTAGACCCCCCCACTCACAAACCCCTTCTCCACCTGGACACCCCCACTCACAGACCCCTTCTCCACCCCACCCCCCACCCCCACTCACAGAGCCCTTCTCCACCTCTCCACTCACAAACTCCTTCTCCACCCCCCCACTCACAGACCCCTTCTCCAGTCTCCCCACTCACAGTGCCCTTCCCCACCCCCCACCCCACTCACAGACCCCTTCTCCACCCCCCCACTCACAGACCCCTTCTCCAACCCCCCACCCACAGAGCCCTTCCCCACCTCTCCACTCACAGACCCCCTTCTCCAGTCTCCCCACTCACAGAGCCCTTCCCCACCACCCCCCCCACTCACAGACCCCTTCTCCACCCCCCCACTCACAGACCCCTTCTCCAGCCTCCCCACTCACAGACCCCTTCTCCACCCCCCCCCCACTTACAGACCCCTTCTCCACCCCCACTCACAGACCCCTTCTCCACCCCACCCCACTCACAGACCCCTTCTCCACCCCCCCACTCACAGACCCCTTCCCCACCTCTCCACTCACAGACCCCTTCTCCACCCCACCCCCACTCAGACCCCTTCCCCACCTCTCCACTCACAGACCCCTTCTCCAGTCTCCCCACCCACAGACCCCCTTCTCCACTCCCCCACTCACAGACCCCTTCTCCACCCCCCCACTCACAGACCCCTTCCCCACCTCTCCACTCACAGACCCCTTCTCCAGTCTCCCCACCCACAGAGCCCTTCTCCACCCTCCCACTCACAGTCCCCTTCTCCACCCCCCCCACTCACAGTGCCCTTCCCCACCTCTCCACTCACAGACCAATTCTCCAGTCTCCCCACTCACAGTGCCCTTCCCCACCACCCCCCCACTCACAGACCCCTTCTCCTCCCCCCGACTCACTGACCCCTTCTCCACCCCCCCCCCCCCACTCACAGACCCCTTCTCCACCCCCCCCACTCACAGACCCCTTCTCCACCCCCCCCCCCACTCACAGACCCCTTCTCCTCCCCCCGACTCACTGACCCCTTCTCCACCCCCCACCCCCCTCCCACAGACCCCTTCTCCACCCCCCCCACTCAAATACCCCTTCTCCATCTCCACTCACAGCGCCCTTCTCCACCCCACCCTCCACACACAGACCCCATCTCCACTCCCCACACACAGACCCCATCTCCACTCCCCACACACAGACCCCATCTCCACCCCCCACACACAGACCCCATCTCCACCCCCCACTCACAGTCCCTTCTCCACCCCCCCACTCACAGTGCCCTTCCCCACCTCTCCACTCACAGACCAATTCTCCAGTCTCCCCACTCACAGTGCCCTTCCCCACCACCCCCCCACTCACAGACCCCTTCTCCACCCCCCTACTCACAGACCCCTTCTCCACCCCCCCACTCACAGACCCCTTCTCCACCCCCCTACTCACAGACCCCTTCTCCTCCCCCCGACTCACTGACCCCTTCTCCACCCCCCACCCCCCTCCCACAGACCCCTTCTCCACCCCCCCCACTCAAATACCCCTTCTCCATCTCCACTCACAGCGCCCTTCTCCACCCCACCCCCCACACACAGACCCCATCTCCACTCCCCACACACAGACCCCATCTCCACTCCCCACACACAGACCCCATCTCCACTCCCCACACACAGACCCCTTCTGCAGTCCCCTGACTCACAGACTCTTCTCCACCTAGACCGCACCACTCACAGACCCCATCTCCACCCCCCACACACAGACCCCATCTCCAACCCCCCCCCAATCACAGACGCCTTCTCCACCCTCCCCCCACTCACAGACCCCTTCTCCACCCCCCACCCCCCCCCACAGACCCCTTCTCCACCCCCCCACTCAAATACCCCTTCTCCATCTCCACTCACAGACCCCTTCTCCACCCCCCCCCACTCACAGAGCCCTTCTCCACCCCCCCCCCACTCACAGTCCACTTCTCCAACCCCCCCCACTCACAGACCCCTTCTCCACCCCCCCCCACTCAAATACCCCTTCTCCATCTCCACTCACAGCGCCCTTCTCCACCCCACCCTCCACTCACAGACCCCTTCTCCACACCACCCCCCACTCACAGACCCCTTCTCCACCCCACACTCACAGACCCCTTCTCCACCCCCACCCCCCCCCCCACCCCCCCACTCACATACCCTTTCTCCACTCCCTCCCACTCACAGACCCCTTCTCCACCCCCCCCCTACTCACAGGGCCCTTCTCCACCCCCCCCCACTCAAAGACCCCCTCTCCACCCCCCACCCACAGACCCCTCCTGCAGTCCCCCCACTCACAGACCCCTTCTCCACCCCCCCACTCACAGAGCCCTTCTCCACCCCCCCCACTCACAGACCCCTTCTCCACCCCCCCACTCACAGACCCCTTCTCCACCCCCCCACTCACAGACCCCTTCTCCACCCCCCCACTCACAGACCCCTTCTCCACCCCCCCACCCACAGACCCCTTCTCCACCCCCCCACTCACAGAGCCCTTCTCCACCCCTCCACTCACAGACCCCTTCTCCACCCCCCCACTCACAGACCCCTTCTCCACCCCACCCCACTCACAGACCCCTTCTCCACCCCCCCCACTCACAGATCCCTTCTCCACCCCCCCTCCCTCACAGAACCCTTCTCCACCCCCCCCACTCACAGACCCCTTCTCCACCCCCCCCCCACTCACAGAGCCCTTCTCCACCCCACCCCCCACTCAGAGAGCCCTTCTCCACCCCCCCACTCACAGACCCCTTCTCCACCCCCACTCACAGACCCCTTCTCCACCCCCCCACTCACAGACCCCTTCTCCACCCCCCCCCACTCACAGACCCCTTCTCCACCCCCCACTCACAGACCCCTTCTCCACCCCCCCCACTCACAGACCCCTTCTCCACCCCCCCCCACTCACAGACCCCTTCTCCACCCCCCCCCCCACTCACAGACCCCTTCTCCACCCCCCCCACTCACAGAACCCTTCTCCACCCCCCCCCCACTCACAGACCCCTTCTCCACCCCCTCCCCTCCACTCACAGAGCCCTTCTCCACCCCCTCCCCCCCACTCACAGAGCCTTTCTCCACCCCCCCCATTCACAGAGCCTTTCTCCACTCCCCCCCCCACTCACAGACCCTTTCTCCACCCCCCTGCCCCCCACTCACAGAGCCTTTCTCCACCCCCCCACTCACAGACCCCTTCTCCACCCCCCCCCCCCCACTCACAGACCCCTTCTCCATCCCCCCCACTCACAGACCCCTTCTCCAGTCTCCCCACTCACAGAGTCCTTCTCCACCCCCCCCCCCCCCCACACTCACAGACCCCCCTCTCCACCTGCACCCCTTCACTCGCAGGCTCCTTCCTCCATGTTTTTCCCTCGCTGCCACTCCATTCCCCCACCTCACCCAAGGGATAAGACCCGATGATCTGTTTTCGTGATGTGGATTGGGAAATAAATATTGGCCAGGTCATTTCGGATAACGTACCTGCTTTTCTTCAAATCGGTTCCATGTCGTCTTTTATATCCACCTGAGTGGGCAGAATGAGTTTGGTTTTAGACCTCATCTGAAAGATGGCATTGTTGACAGGACAGCACCCCCTCAATGCTGCTTTGGATTATCAGCTTTGAGTTAGTGCTCAAGTCCTCGAGTGACACTTGAAAGCATTCAGCGAGGCCGCAGCAGACAACAGTTGTATAAATAATTGCTCTGAATCCAGCTGGAGAATTGCAAGAACCACATTTCAGGAAAGATGCCAAGGCCTTCGAGACTGCGTGGGGATGATTCACTGGAATCACTCCAGGGAAGTGGGGCTTCGATTATACGGAGAGATCTGCATTTGTTGTTCTCCCTCGGATAAAGATTAAGGGCAGGTGTGTTAGAGATGTTCAAAAGCAGGAAGGGAATGAAGAAAAACCTGTTTTCAGATAAAGAAATTCGGTGGCTACAGGCCACAGATTTTAAATCATTTAGTCCAAGGAACCGAGGTGAGGCGGGGAAGAATGTTTTTAGCTACTGAGGTAAAATGGTTTGAAATAGACTGCCTGTGGTGGTATGATTTGCATAGCTGTCTGCCATTGGTGCAGAACACTGGCTTACCATTGGCCCTGGTCGGTCATGTGCCTCTCGACCGATTGTTTGAGACCAGTCATGTGACGGCTCCCCGATTGGTCGAGAGGCTGAGTTAACCCCGCCTCCAGAGCAAGGTATAAATACACAGAACGCCCGGCGGTCGTCCATTTACTGTAGTCGACCGCAGGGCTAACTTCTAGCTTATTAAAGCCTAACTTTTGTCCAGCAATTCGTCTCGCATTCGATTGATGGTTCATCAATTTAATAAGCTAGAATTTTGAAGATGGAGCTCCGGATCAAGCCCGAATGCCTCCGCATCAGCCCCCAAACTCAGAACGCATCAGAAATCTTTAAACATTGGCTGGCATGTTTCGATGGATACCTGGCATCCGCAAACAGCCCCCCCACCATGGCACAGAAGCTTCATATCCTCCACTCCAGCGTGGGCACGGCGGCCTACACGATGATTGCGGAGGAAAAAGATTATGATGCGGCCATGCTTAAGCTCAATGGACAGTTTCTTAAACCGGTAAACAGAGTATTCACCCGACATCTGCTGGCTACCAGACAACAGCTCCCCGGTGAGTCATTAGACGATTTTTACCAGGCCCTCGCTGTCCTGGGGAGGAATTGCTCCTGCCTCCAAGTTTCAGCCACGGAGAGCATGGAACATTTGATTAGAGATGCTTACGTGGCTGGGATGCAGTCTGCCGCTATCCGCCAGCGGATACTGGAGAAAGACGACCTCAGCCTAACTGAGGCACGGACTCTCTCCACCTCCCTGGAGGTCGCCGACTTAAACGCCCGCGCCTATGTCCCCAGCCATACTGCAGCGCCCTGGGCCTCCTGGCACGCTTCCCCACCGCCACCCGCCACTCCCGACCCCCCTCAGGCCTGCGCCGCGGGACGCCCGACAAGTCCGTGGGCCCCGCTGCTTTTTCTGTGGGTTTGCTAAACACCCTCGCCCACGCTACCCGGCCCGCTCCACCCTCTGTAAGAGCTGTGGGAAGAAGGCCCACTTTTCATCCGTCTGCCAGGCCAAATCGGTCTCTGCTGTACCGCGCAGCGGCCGGGGGTCCCCCCCTCCGGGCCCTTGCGGGCCCTTCCAGCGCACCGCGCAAATCTCTCCCCCCCCCGCCCCTGGGCCCCTGCGCCTGGCCTGCGCGCCTCTCTGCCCCCGCTCTCAGCTGCTCCGATCGGCCCGCCGGCACCGCTAACCACGAGGGCCCCGCGGGTGCCGCCATCTTGGGCCCCGGACGCCACATGCGGGTCCTGGGCGCCGCCATCTACGGATGCCGACTCCACGTGCGGGTCCTGGGCGCCGCCATCTTGGGACCCCGACTCCACGTGCGGATCCTGGGCACTACCATCCTGGACTGGCACGCAAGGTTCTGCCAGCAACTACTCGGCCGACGACGACCATGACGATGGTCCTTCTCCACGGCTCGCGGCCATTCAACTTGACCAGTCACGGCCACGCACGCTCGCCAAAACAACAACGCTGATCTATCTCAATGGCCACGAGACGGGCTGCCTGCTGGACTCCGGGAGCACGGAAAGCTTCGTTCACCCTGCCACGGTAAGACGCTGCGCGCTCCCTGTCCATCCGGTAAAGCACAAAATCGGGTTAGCCTCAGGTTCGCTCTCCGTCCGCATCACCGGCTGCTGCATCGCGGACCTCACGGTCCAAGGGAAGTTTTTTAAAAATTACAAACTCCTTGTCCTCCCTGACCTTTGTGCACCGGCACTCCTAGGACTGGACTTCCAGTGCAACCTGCAGAGCTTAACCTTCCAATTCGGCGGCCCTATAACCCCCCTCACTGTCTGCAGCCTTGCGTCCTTCAAAGTGGACCCCCCCTCCTTGTTTGCTAATCTCATCCCCGATTGCAAACCCGTCGCGACACGGAGCAGACGGTACAGCGCCCAAGACCGGTCCTTCATCAGGTCCGAGGTCCAGAGGTTGCTGAAGGAAGGGGTCATCGAGGCCAGCAACAGTCCCTGGCGAGCCCAAGTGCTGTGGTGGTCCGGACGGGGGAGAAAAACCGGATGGTCATCGACTATAGCCAGACCATCAACCGGTTTACGCAACTGGACGCGTATCCTCTCCCCCGTATTTCCGCCATGGTAAACGATATCGCGAAATACAAAGTCTTCTCCACTGTGGACCTTAAGTCCGCTTATCACCAGCTCCCCATCCGCGCGAGTGACCACAAATACACCGCGTTCGAGGCTGATGGGCGCCTCTACCACTTCCTTCGGGTTCCATTCGGTGTCACAAATGGGGTCTCGGTCTTCCAACGGGAGATGGACCGAATGGTCGACAAGTACGGATTACGGGCTACCTTCCGTATCTCGATAATGTCACCATCTGCGGCCACGACCAGCAGGGCCATGACGCCAACCTCCGGAAATTTCTCCAAACCGCAAAACTCCTTAACCTCGCTTACAATAAGGATAAGTGCGTGTTTAGCACCGACCGTCTAGCCATCCTCGGCTACGTAGTGCGTAACGGAGTGATAGGCCCCGACCCCGAACGCATGCGCCCCCTAATGGAACTCCCTCTCCCCAATACCCTCAAATCCCTCAAACGCTGCCTGGGTTTCTTCGCTTACTACGCCCAATGGGTTCCCAATTACGGCGACAAGGCCCGTCCCCTCATTCAAGCCACGACCTTCCCGCCGTCGACAGAGGCCTGCCAGGCCTTTAGCCGCATCAAAGCGGACATCGCAAAGGTCATGATGCGCGCCATCGATGAGTCCCTCCCCTTCCAGGTCGAGAGCGACGCATCAGAAGTAGCTCCGGCAGCCACCCTGAACCAAACGGGCAGACCCGTGGCCTTCTTCTCCAGAACCCTCCAGGCTTCTGAACTCCGCCACTCCTCTGTGGAAAAGGAAGCCCAGGCCATAGTCAAAGCCGTGCGACATTGGAAGCACTATTTGGCAGGCAGGAAGTTTACCCTCCTCACAGACCAACAGTCAGTGGCCTTCATGTTTGATAATGCACAAAGGGGCAAGATTAAGAATGACAAGATCTTACGGTGGCGGATCGAGTTGTCCACATACAACTATGATATCTTGTATCATCCTGGGAAGCTCAATGAGCCTCCTGATGCCCTGTCCCGCGGTTCCTGCGCCAGCGCGCAGATAGACCGCCTCCGCTCCCTCCACGCGGACCTCTGCCAACCATGGGTAACCCGTTTCTACCATTTCATAAAGGCCCGCAACCTGCCTTTCTCCATCGAGGAAGCCAGGACAGTAACCCGTGACTGCCACATCTGCGCAGAGTGCAAACCGCACTTCTACCGCCCCGAGCGCGCACATCTGATCAAAGCATCCCGCCCCTTCGAACGTCTCAGCATTGACTTCAAGGGGCTCCTTCCCTCTAGCAACCGCAACATTTACTTCCTGGTGGTAATCGATGAATACTCCCGCTTCCCCTTGGCCATTCCCTGCCCCGACATGACCACATCGACCGTCATTAAGGCCCTCCTCTCCATCTTCTCCCTGTTCGGCTACCCCGCGTACAAACATAGCGATCGGGGGTCCTCATTTATGAGCGACGAGCTGCGTCAATTCCTCCTCAACGGGGGCATTGCCTCTAGCAGGACGACCAGCTATAACCCTCGGGGTAACGGACAGGTCGAGCGGGAGAATGGTACCATCTGGAAGACCATACTACTGGCCCTCCGGTCCAGAGATCTCCCTATTTCCCGATGGCAAGAGGTTATCCCCGATGCCCTACATTCTATCCGCTCACTCCTCTGTACCACAACTAATCAGACATCTCATGAACGTCTTCTTGTTTTCCCCAGGAAGTCGTCCTCCGATCCCCTTTCCCGGCGTGGCTGGCCACCCCCGGACCCATCTTGCTCCGGAAGCATGTGCGGGTGCACAAGTCCGACCCGTAGGTGGAACAAGTCTGGTTACTCCACGCTAACCAGCAGTATGCGTATGTGGAGTACCCCGACGGTCGGCAGGACACGGTCTCCCTCAGGGACCTGGCATCCGCCGGCGTGCGGCCTTCCCCCCCTTCACCACAGACGCCCCCCCCTGGTTTTTTTCCCTCAGCGCACCACCCTGGCCACCCCTTCCCCATCCATGGCGTCTCCACCACCAGCCCGGGTGACGGAGACTGTTCAAGGACCATCGCTCCCGGACTCCAGGACATCAGCGGAACCACCACCATCGGCTGAACCAGCGTCACTAACTCCACTGCGGCGGTCTGCCAGGACGTCACAGGCAACGAAAAGGCTGATCGAGTCTATTTAATTTTCAACAACTCCATAGACCTTGTCTGGACAATGTGTACTATTGTTAATTGTCTGGGCCAGTGGGAAGCCAAAAAATTTTTTCTCCCTTCTCTGGCTGCTACTCATACCACCAGTTCTCCCCCCCCCCCCCCCCCCCCCCCCCCCACCCGACTCTTGTTGATATCCCCCCCCCGGCTTCTTTCTCCGCAATGGGTGAATGTGGTGGTATGATTTGCATAGCTGTCTGCCATTGGAGCAGAACACTGCGAGGTATAAATACCCAGAATGCCCGGCGGTCGTCCATTTACTGTAGTTGACCGCAGGGCTAACTTCTAGCTTATTAAAGCCTAACTTATTAAAGCAACTCGTCTCGCGTTCGATTGATGGTTCATCACTGCCTGAGAGCGTGGTGGGAGCAGATTCAATCTTAACTTTCAAAGGAGAATTGGTTAAATAATCAAAAGGTTAAATAATCAAAAGGAAAGGATTCACAGCGCAGTGTGGAGAGTTAGCATGTGTTGGCTGTATGTCATCCTTTCAGTGATTGTGTGTTCCATGGTTCAGTTCATGGGATCAGAGACTTCAGCAACATGAACAGCATAACATTGCCAGCTGCAGTCCAAATGAATGATGTTTGACTCTAAGCCAAACAGCCTTTTCTTTGACCATTTTCGATATTTTTTTTATATCTGGTATAGAGAAAAGTTCGAAGAAAAAAAAAAGCCAATCTTTTTTTAGTGTCCCAGGGTTGCACACAACAGTGTTCTGGAGACTCCTGGCCAATCCTGGAGAGTTGGCAACCCTAGTGCTACACAAAATAAACTCCATGGTTTGCACCCAAGCAGTTTCAATCTATTGCTACTCTCAATGTTTTCTTTTTAATGATATTTGTGCCAGAATATAAGAATCATTCGGCTGTGGTGAGTACTACAGTATGCCTTACGAATCAGACATGGACATCTTGCTGTTGATTCATAAATTTGGGAATCCAAAACATTCTACTAATTATGGAGATCATGTCTAGAGGTTGCATCTGCCTCATTACAAATCTTAATTGCAGTAATCTTATGTAAACTTCTCCTGTGATAGCTGATGTACCATCAATTGAATGCGCGACGTGTTGCTGGACAGAAGTATGGCTTTAATCTACTAGATGTTAGCCCTGCGGCCGACTACAGTAGAAGGATGACCGCCGGGCGTACTGGGTATGTATACCCCGCCCTGGAGGCGGGGTTAACTCAGCCTCTTGACCAATCGGGGAGCCGTCTCATGACTGGTCTCAACCAACCGGTCGAGAGGCACATGACCGACCAGGGCCAATGGTAAGCCGGCGTTCTGCACCAATGGCAGGCAGCTATGCTAATCATATTTATTTTTTCCCTCACTTTCCTTGCGCTTCTTGCCATGTTTAAATCTCCCATTTTGTTTCTATTCTGCTCTTAAGAGTTTGAGGGTATGACCGAATCACTTCCACAGACTTCATTCGTGAATGCAAAAGATGTTTATTAATTAAGAATTGTACAGCAGCTGCATGTCTGTAGCTAGCTACCAATATGTCTCTGCCTCAGATCATTTCTCACCATCGGGTGATTCTACTCACTGACACCCGAATGGTGACGCAGGTCAGGTGACCTTTACTCTGCTTGTGTTGCCCTAAAAAGGGACAATCGTCACATTTCTCCCCCTTTAACTCCTTTATACAATCTTCGAGCACTGATGGGGAGAACAGCCCAAACACCAGCCCTCTGCCCAAAACTCAGGACACCACGGAGCTCGGGTCAGAGGATGACACAGAGTTCGGGTCGGAGGATGACACAGAGCTCGGGTCCGAGGATGACACAACAGGAGGTGGTGTCGGTCATGCATGCCACCTAGGCTGACACCGCATGGGTGGCGTCTGTGGTGGAGGCATTGGGGGCGGTGGTTTGAGCGATGGATCAGCTTAGGGGCATTCTGTGCAGGTGGTGGCCAAGGCCCAGGACAGGGCTGCCCTCTCACAGGCAGCGATATGCCAGAGCCACCTGGATATTGCAGCGACGCATATAGGGCGTTAATGATGGCGCGGATGCACCTGTGCACCAAGGCCTGTGAGATCCCGGACAGGTCCCCACTTGGCGTCTGAAAGGACCCCGTCGCGTAAAAGTTCAGGGTGACCGTCACCTTGATGGTCACCAGGAACATCATTTTTCATGAGCGGGTGTCCTCCCCCATACCCCTGCAGTGCCAAGTGTGCCATAAAGTGGCAGATGCGTCGCACTGTCCCTCTGCTTATCCGCAGTCTCTGTCGGCATGCGCGGTCTAGCAGCTCCTCGAACGACATGTGGTGCCTGTACACAGGGGCCTCATGCGGTGCCACCATGGCACCTCCTCCGCCTACTCGGCCTGTTGGGTGGCTGGCCCTCCAGACTGCGTGGCCTTCACCTGCCCCTCTGCAGCCCGTTGCCATGCGGGCTGCTCGGCCCGCACTACTCCTCCCCCTCCCTTCCACAGGCTCTGGCAGGGCGCCCCCCACCTCCACAGCCAGCAAGGCCGGTGTCTCAGCCAGCAGCCCAAAGTCACTCCACGCCATTTTCGACCGCCTCTCTCTCGCTCAGCAGCCAGGGCGTCAGGTTCACGAATTTTAAAACTACAAGTGTACCAGGCTGTCGGGAGGCAGTGAATCGCAGAGGCCCTGAAGCATAGGGGGTGAGCCTCATGTGCGGCAATCACGGACTCGGCGATTCCGCCTCTGTTTTTCAGGGAACCATGCGTTCCACATGGCGATGGTGCAAACCCATTCAGAGTTGCTGAATCAGTGCAGTTGTTGTGCCGTTTATCCTGTCATAAAATACCACTGTTCCCAATCTGGCGTCAGCACTTAGTCACAAACTCGGAGAATCCAGCCCCTGGTGTCAGGCCCACTAATGATATGCCTATTGTACTTTAACCCCGCGTGACGAGTGACACATTTACGCCATTTCCGGGGTGCCGGAGAGTCCTGATTTGGCGTCAAACTGGCGCCTACTCCGATTTTGGCGTCGGAAGGTATGCGCCACCCATTTGCATTTTGTGATTTTGGCGTCAGATAGTGGAGAATCCCACCCACCGTCTCAGAAATGGTGAATCCAACCCTGTGTTCTCCCGCCGGAGGAGAATTGCAACCGATTTATGATCGCCGAGAGCACAAATTCCACATCCCTTGCTATGCAAATTTCTGTAAGGCAAGGAATTCAAGGGATTGATGATTGAATCCTGTTATTGGGCTGCCCACTCGGAACAGAACGGCAGCCTGATAGCGAAATCCCGTGACCAGCCACTCCCCCTGCAATGCAAAGCTGCCCCTCACCCCTAGATTGCCTGGGTGCCCCCATTTCCCACAGGTGAGGTGATCTGACCCACTCCTCCAGGACCTCATTAACTAGGGGGAATACCCCCAGGGTCCCTTTAAGGGGAGACCCCCAATGACCCCCTTAAAAAGGAGTCCTGGATGAACCCCATAAAGAGGGATTCCCGCTCAGGGACCGCCTAAATGAAGGAAGCCCCCTCAGAGACTCCCGAACTAAAGGGAACCCCTCACAGGGACCCTCTGACTAAAGAGACTCCCCACAGGGACCCTCTAACTGAAGAAATCCCTCACAGGGACCCCCCTTAACAAGAGGAACCCCCCATAAAAAACCCCTGACTACAGTGAACCCCCCCTCCTCACAGAAACCCACCCCAGCAAAGAAACTCCTGTCTGGAAGCTAGACAGCAGTCCAGACAGAGGCAGTGAAAAGAAATTGCAGCTATAACAATTAACTGGAGGCTCCACATGTCCATTCCACAAAGGAGAACAGCTGTGATTTAACATCGCCATTCATTCATGAGCTGTGATTAACAGCTTCCACAAAACAGCTGCAACCTTGATTGATTCATTTCCCTTCATGGATAAGTAACTCCAAGTGCCACATCCTCAATGTTTACAAACAGAAACCACAGCAAACAGTAGTACGTGCATTGCAATCACACGCTTGAGTCACTCATCCAGGAAGGGAGATAAATGAGCCAATGCTGCAGCTGGTTTGTGATTTGTGAGTCCCGATTGGTCACCCAGGCCAGGTGACCCTTACTCTGCTGTGTTGGTTTAAAGTGACAATCATCACAGGGTAGAATTGGCATAGAATCACTACAGTGCAGAAGGAGGCCACTTGGCCCATCGAGTCTGTACCAACCCTCCAAAAGAGCAGTAGGCCCACAAAGTGGAAATTTAGTATGGCCAATCCACCTAGCCTGCACATCTTTTGACTGTGGGAGGAAACCGGAGCATCTGGCGGAAACCCAATCAGACACGAGGAGAACGTTCAAACTCCACACAGTCAACAGAATCGAACTCTGGTCCCTGCCGTTTTGAGGCAGCAGTGCTCACCACTGTGCTACCCATGCATTCCTCCACTTGCTTGAGTTTAAAATGAGTGGAACAGTAACGAATGCCATGCTGGGATGGTCTGCCAGGAGCTGTGCATCTTCTCGGGCTATGGCTAAGTTTCCGTGCCCCTCTTTTTATGTATCTTTGTTAAAACCAGCATTAAGCCTCTTCCATGATGAAGAGCCTAATGCTTGTGATAGGACCCCCTTGCCAAATTATGCTGCCCTGAGCATGTGCCAGTTTTCACACACACACGCATTTACATTGCCTCATTACAGTGCATTTTTAGGAAGTTACCAGTATGGGATAGTCAGAGTGAGGTTTTAAAACAGCATAATGGTGAAGAAAACCCCCGACGTGTATTTATATATTTTTTGCAGTATTACCTTTCGTGTTACTTAGTCTGTACTCAAAAATGCTTTGTCATTTCCCATGTTTGTATGACAGGAAATGCGGCAATTAAATGGATGAGGAAATGTCCTTGTGCATAAGTAATCTAAGTGTCAGTTTGGTTTATTTGTTAGTGCTCATTCCCTCTGAGTCAGATGTCTCTGGCTTGAAGGCAAACTATGGGTTTAAGAACATCCCCTGGAATTGTTGTAGCCTTGAGTGGAATTTTACAGCCCTTCCGATGCGTGACTTTCCGGTCCCATCGAAGTTAATGAACTTCAGAATCATTCACCATATTTTATGATACTCACCCATCGTGAAGGAACCATAAAATTCCACCCGTGATCTTTCACTGGTGTAAAGTTCTGCAAATTGTTAGGCAATCGCAGGCGAATTCCACTCCTCTAAATGATTGAAGGAAATAATCTTGCAGAGCTATGTTAAAGAAACACTTATTTATGAAAACTCATTTGATACATTTAAAACCCTTCAAATATTTAAATCTCTTATAAAAATTAATATTTGAATTTATAACCCCTCATCAAAGTCAACCTTTAGGATCTGTCAATCAAACTGTGATCATACAGCACCCGCTATGAAAATGATAGTTTGTGGAAGCAGTCAAGCTGTATTAATGCTGTGAGAGCACATAGGGTTCTGCCAAACTTCTACAAAACTTCTATAAAACTGTTACAAATGTTGTTTTCACTCTCACAGACACAGGCAGGCATTTTGAAAATTTAAAGAACAGGGGATTTAAATAACCCGTCGGCTTGATGGCACAACCTGCCATGTCCACTCTCCATGAACATATACGACTCAGCATAATGGTCTGGAACACATACTGTGGGTTGAGGCCCCTTCTGGAACATAAATCAGGCTTTCTCTCCTATGCACTGAATTTAAATGGTTTAGCTTATTTGTAAATCCCGCCTGTCAGCTTTATGTCCCACAACCTTTCTCTTATTGACAAAAATGAGGTCTGCTGGAAATGGGGGATGGGACTTGGGGATCCTGGTCCCATTTGCCATTTTTAAGTGTTCCCGTAGTCTCTCCGACTGTAAAAAAAATCCAAGCCACTATAGCTCAAGCCTAACTGGATCTAACTAAAGGGCAGGAGGATGCTGTGGTAGCCAACTTCCCTTGTGGAGTCACCACCCTACTTCCTGATTAAATGTGCTATCTCACAATGGAAGAGGACATGAAATTATGTCTATGGAACATAGGGGGAAATCTTGTCCCCATTGCCATGGTGAGGCTGGTGGTAGGGTGTGCATTTAATTAGGCAGAAGGGTTGGGGACCCTGTCATCTCCCGTCTCCACTGCAGTTGAGACCATGGCAGGAAGGTCCATGTAAGGCCCTTCTGCCCCACCTCTGCTGATAGTAACCCAGCCATGGGGAGGGGCTCGTGACAATCAAACTCCTTTAAGAAGTTTGATTCGTTTTGAACTGAGATTTATGGGGTTCACTTTTTTGCAATAACCCCCCGACCCTGCATTGTAAATCATACCAGGCTTGGGACTGAACCATATAGCAAGAAAGAACACTTTAAATTGTGAATTCAGAAAGTTTATTCGCCATTACAAATGTAACAAGCAATAAAGTTAAAAAGTGAAGTATCAATTAACAGTAATTAATAGTGTGGGTAGAAAGCTTCACTTTAAAACGAACAAGCTGCCAACGACCCACTGACAATGATCTAACATCCACACTTCCTTCACTCTCTAAAAGCAGTCTGTGAGTCACACAATTTCAGTTTAAAGAACATAATTTTTTCCTCAGCTTGAGTAAGGCTCTGTGGGGATTTTCATTACTACCTTCATTGCAGTGTTAATGTAAGCCTCCTTGTGACAATAATAAAGATTATTATTATTACTTATGATCTTTTGCTTTAATATCTATTTCATTAGCAGAGGCAATGATATGACCCTGTTGTTGTAACAAAACTGATGTACAAACAGACTCACACACAGATCTCTCAACCTCTCCCATTCCTCACAGACATCACATTATGGATCACATTGTGGACCCCGCGGAAGCTGCCATCGCAATGCTGGCAGCGGCAACAGCGTTGACAGAGGCTTGAGGTGGCAGCCCATGTGCAGGGCTTCGCCCCACATCCTGAGGACCTGGCCGCCCATCAGGCCAGGGAGGAACGCAGAGGGGGAGGCCAGCTTCGGCTCAAGGTGTTGGCGTCGCTGGTCCTTCAAACAGATGATGGGCAGCATGTGCTGCAGGAGGCTCCACCTCAACAAGGGTTCGGAACGGCAACTGTGCCATATGATTGAGGACCTGGAACCATGTGGAGGAGGAGGCCAATCCCGGTGGCCGCCAAGGTCACCGCAGCCCTGAACTTTTATGCTGAGATATCATTCCTGGGCGTGAGCAGGGACTTGTGTGGCATCTCCCAAACAACAGCCCGTGAAGTCACAGATGCCCTATTTGCCTGGTCAGCCGACCAAATAAACTTTGACCTTGACCAAGCACAACAAGATTCCCAGGAAGCAGGATTTTCTGCCATCTCCAGAATGCCCCAGGTCCGGGGTAATAGATGGCAGGCATGTTGCCTTGCCCACAACGGACTGTCCAGGAGCGCCCTTCAGTAACAGGAAAGGGTTCCACTCCCTGAACGTCGAACTCATGTGCGACCATCACCTCAAGGTCATGCACGTGTGTACACGCATCCCCGGGAGCATGTACGACAGTTCCATCCAGGGCAGTTGGAGGTTACCGGCATCTTCAAGAAACATTCCAGGATGACCTAGTTAGCTCTTGGGGAATAAGGGGTAATCGCTGAGGACCTGGCTAATGATGCCAGTACCGAGCCGATGACCGATGTAGAGACCCAATATAACAAGGCCCATGTGGCCGCCTGTGCTGTCATTGAGCAGTGCATCAGACTACTCAAAATGCAGTTCCGGTGCCCCGACTGCTCCGGTGGTGCACTGCAGTACACGCCTCAGGGAGTCACCTGTTTTGTGTGGTCTGCCGTGCCCTCCACAACCTGGAACAGCAGCAGAGCGACATGCTGGAGCTGGAGGAGGAGGAACATGTGGTCACCTCTGAGGAGGAGGATGAGGAGAGGCCAGACCAGGAAGGGCTGGAAAACAAGCCCCTGGAGGACCCGTGGGGCCAGTCAGAGGATAGAGGACAGGCAGCGGCAGCGAGGGTCAGGCATGCCTGAGGCCTAGGAAGGCCCTCATCCTCGCCCTCTTCATATAGGACATGGCTTCATCCATCATCTTTCCTCCTCTCCCCTTCCCACCCACTGTCCCACAACCTGTGAAGCCCCCCCCCCCATACTGGTCCACCTGACCCTGCCCCTGCCTTTGCCCCCACTCCTGTGGTAATCATCCCATCCATTCACCCAGCCACCCTTGATCTGTCCTCTCAAACCACCCGCTCACCACCCCCACCCACCTCACCCCCATTGCCCTGTTCCATCTTCCCAGAGTCTGTGTTACTTCACTCGATGGTGATGGGCCTGGGTCAGCACTGTCAGCGGGTCTATGCATAAAACAGAGGCGTGATGAGAACCCACTGTGAGGTGAGCTCTGGTGCTCCATAATCTGAGTCCTGTCTGTCTGCTGACAGCGCGCGCAGACCCATCACCTGCAAGTGGTATGCCTTGGCAGGGGGGAGGGAAGGGTGGCAGGACATGTAGGAGGGAGCCTGGAGGCTGAGGGTGGGGGAGGGCAAATGGGGAATGGAGGATGGAGGCGCAAACTGGCCTGAGTGCGGAATAATGGGACAGAGGCTTCACATGTCTTATGTGCAACGTATGTTTAATGATGTACATTAGAGATCCCAATTGTTCCTAACTACCGATGCTGCTGTGCCCTCCCCCACTCCCCGCATCCTCGCAATGATCCTCAATCTTCTTCCCCTTCCGTGCTCTACCACTACGTCCAGGTATTTCCCCAGGATGCACATCAGAGCTGGAGGCAGCCTGCTTTTGATGCCCCTGGCAGCGTCCTCTGGGGGGCTTCAGGCCAGAGGGCCCCTACAGACTTGCTAGTGGCAAATTCCTTACCATGCCACCTTGTTCCGCAGGCTGACCCTGAGATGGCCATTGTCAGGGGGGGGGGGGGGGGGGGGGGGGGGGGGCGGGGGGGGGGGGGGGGGGGGGGGTGCTGGCGACCAACATCATCTCCTGTAGGGGGCTCCGGGTCAGCCTCTAGACCTTTTCCCGCCAGGCCCTGGAGGTCACCTGGCAATGGAGGGGCAGCTTTTGAGCTCCAGCTGCCTCTGCATCATCTGGCTTTGCCAGTTCTGGTAGCTCCCCTTTGTCTGCACCATGGTGTTGATGCCCTCAGCGATGCTCCTCTATGAGCGGAACATACTCTGCAGTGCCTCACTAATGTCTGGGACATGGTTCTCAGCGACCAGGCCACGCTCAGCAATGCCCACCTGAGACTGGCACATGCTCCGCTGCACCTCGGAAAGGCCCACCTGCGATTGGGTCACGTCCTCCTGGGACCTGGGATCTGCGGTCGAGGCACTCAGCCATGGCCGTCACTGACTGAGCCATGCCTAGGACACCACCACTCATGGTGTTGACATTGTGGTCTAGGCTCTCCACTGCAATCTCTTTCCTAGAAGTGTCGGCCTCGGTGCCACGCATTGCCAGCGCTATCTTCTGTGCCCTTAGCCATTGGGAGGTCATTGAGCATCTTGAAGCTCTGGCTGGCAGTGTTCCTTGCCACACTCGCCGAGCTAACGGCCCCTGCCACTCCCTCCCAGGTGGCACTGGCTGCCCTGTGGCTAACGCTCCAACCTCCATTGGGGAACAGGATGTCCTATCTTGACTCCAACGCGTCCGTTAGTCTCGGAGGTCGGCATCTCCGAATCGTGGAGCTGGTCTGTGTGGTGGGATGGCTGCATGCTGAATGGGGTTTGGCTATGGGACCGGTTTAAGTGAGTTTCCCCTTGTTAGCGGGGAGCTACTGAGCATGGTCCCGGCAAACAGCTGAATGGATAGTCATTTGTGGCAAATTGAATAGTGAGCGATCAATATATATTGACAATATATATTTCACCCTCAACCCAGGGACTTAAGAATTCCTACTTTTAGTGTGACTATCATTTTGTACAGTAAGAAGTCTTCTTACTGAGAAGTAGACTTCTTACTGTGCTCACCCCAGTCCAACGCCGGCATCTCCACATCATCATTTTGTAGACTGAGTTAATATATTCTAAAGCATTTTGTACAAAAATTGATAGAATCCTTTGTTAAAAAGCTAAACCAGTATTATTGGAAACCAGCCAGATCAGTTGAGCAGCCAGCCTTAATTGTGAGACAATGGAAGACTAGGTAAGTTATTAATAGATATGTCAGGCTGGAAATGTAATCTGGAACACAAAGGTTTACAACTTTTATAATTATAATCACATTAACACTTGATTACTAATACAGGTTCTTACAATGCGAAGGGAATAATATGCTTGTGCCCACTCAGGGGGGGAAAAAAGATGAGATATGTCTTACTCAGTATCATTACTTCCTAGCCTTAATTTGTCCCAATCCAAATTTACTTTAACTTTGAATGCCTTGACAATTACCATAGCTTATAATACCATTCTGATTGTTTTAAAGTCAGTTTCTCTGTGGAGTATGTGTCAGTGTCTTGATGATTCATTGTCTCACTCCACTGGCCACATTGACCATTTCATGACGTTTGTCAAATAGTTGCACATGACTGAGACCTGTTTTTCAGTGCATTCGTCCTGAATTTCCTGGCCTTTGAACCAGCCCATTTTTGAACTGATTTCCCGTATATTCTGTTAGTACTTCATATGTAACACAGCTGCATGCTTAAGCAGAATCTCAATTTCATGTCAACACATTCTTGTCTTTCCGGTGATCTTAATAAAATATCTTGAAGTCTTTTCTCATTTCTCCAGTGTTTTCGGTAGCGGTCAGACTATCAATTTCATTTCACTTCAAAAAAAGGGTCCTGGGAAAAGACGCAGATATCTCCAAGAGAATTCTGTTAATTCCCCAATTGTTTGATTATAAGACTGTATTTCTTTCAAATTTTAGCCAACAGGATTTCTTGCACAAACTTGGCCTTCTGACTACTTAACTAAAGGGAGTGAGGGTGGGGATCTAACACATCCCCTACAAGCCTACACAATTCAATCGATGACAGCAGCTTTAGCCGGATGGGCAGCTCGGTAGCATAGTGGTTAGCACTATGGCTTCACAGCGCCAGGTTCGATTCCCGACTTGGGTCACTGTGCGGAGTTTGCACGTTCTCCCCGTGTCCGCGTGGGTTTCCTCCGGGTGCTCCGGTTTCCTCCCACAAATCCAGAAAGACGGACTTGTTGGTACTTTGGACATTCTGAATTCTCCCTCTGTGTACCCGAACAGACGCCGTAGTGTGGCGACTGGGGGCTTTTCACAGTAACTTTACTGCAGTGTTAATGTAAGCCAACTTGTGACAATAAAGATTATTATTATTAATTATTACAACACACAAGCTTTAGAGTCTGATCTAAAAACTGGAACTGGATTTCCATGAGTAATTGCAGTGATGAAAGCATCCAGTCTCTCCAACTCTTCTTCAAACTCATATATTTTTGATTCATAATGACAATGATCTAGCCTCCACACTTCCTTCAAACACTCTCTAAAAGCATTCTATGAGTCACACAAATTCAGTTTAAGTAACATAATTTCTTCCTTAGCTTGAGTTCTCTGTTTACAATCTTTCGCTTTAACAACTATTTCATGAGCAGAGGCAATGATATGACCCTGCTGTTGTAACACAACTGATGTGCGAACAGCCTCAAGTTCCAGATCTTGAATCTGGAATTGAGATGCACAGCCTCCAATTGCTTTGAGTGGAGCTCTTTTTCATATTCTACCTGTTTTGGACAGAGTTCTCTCTCATGTAATAGCTTCTTTAGCGGTCTACTACCTGCTTTGGATGGAACTCTTTCTCTTGTTCCAATTCTCGTGATCACTCGGATGATACACCACAATATGCTCCATGAGCTAAAGAGATCCAGATCATTGTGATGCCTTCCATATCTTACTGTTAACCTTAGATTCAATAAAATCAATCACTTCTTCAAATTGGACATTGTACATCTAAAATAAGCAGTCAGAACGTAGGAACCCAAAGACTAGAACATCTGGAAGGAAAGAACACTTTAAATGGTGAATTCAGGAAATTTATTAGCAAAGGTAATGAGTCAGAAAGATAACAAGCAAAGTGCCAGTTAACAGAAACTAACAGCACTTAACAAAGTGAGAGGATAAAGCTGAACTTTAACAATTGAACTGACTTCTTGCCACCCTTCTCAGACCAGGACAATGAGGCGACTACTCCGAAAACATGGGTAATAAAACCAACAGCTCTCTCCACCTCTCTCCAACTACATATTTCACTCATCACCTCTCTCTTCATCTCTTTACATCTGTCTCCATCTCTCTCTGCCCAAAACAGCTTCACAAAACCTTTTTGTATACCTTAAAAATGTTAAAAGTCCACCATTGCCATTTGTTGGAAAATAGTCAATTGGGCTGTACCTTGGCAATCATGAAATAAGAGTTAGCCCATTGGTTTCAGCTCATTATGCACACTGTCTCAACTGTTAAGACATGCCTCTCCTCAAACTATGGGTGGGATTTTCCTCCCCCTTCTCCCCCTTCTGAGTGGCAGGGGCAGTTCACCAGTAGCCAGTGTCGGGATCTTCTGTCCCGCCGTTGTCAATGGTATTTCTCGTTGAATTCACCCCTCGCCGCCCTGAAACCTGCGGTGGGCAGATGCTGTCGGCGAGGCCGTAAATACCTGCCAATGTGAACGGCCAGAAAATCCAGCCCTATGTCTCTTACCCTGAGGTAGGCTGAGTGTCAGCCAATAATTGGTTAACATAACTGTTAAAATTTAGAAATCTTGAATAGTAGTCTATTCATTGCCTCCAGTCAAAGTTAACAAGTCATGAAGGGCAGCAGGGTAGCATGGTGGTTAGCATAAATGCTTCACAGCTCCAGGGTCCCAGGTTCGATTCCCGGCTGGGTCACTGTCTGTGTGGAGTCTGCACGTCCTCCCCCTGTGTGCGTGGGTTTCCTCCGGGTGCTCCGGTTTCCTCCCACAGTCCAAAGATGTGCGGGTTAGGTGGATTGGCCATGCTAAATTGCCCGTAGTGTCCTAATAAAAAAAGTAAGGTTAAGGGGCGGGGGGGTTGTTGGGTTACAGGTATAGGGTGGATACGTGGGTTTGAGTAGGGTGATCATGGCTCGGCACAACATTGAGGGCCGAAGGGCCTGTTCTGTGCTGTACTGTTCTATGTTCTATGTTCTATGTTGGGTGCAATATAACCGAATTGCAACAGAGTCCCGTGTCGATCGCGTTTAGTCATATGTTTCCCGGCGCTTGGAGCACCGAGAAAGACCGCTATCGGGTGGTGCTCTGTTGCAGTCCGGGGCCTCAGCAGAGAACGGCCCACCGAGGCCGCACTTAGTCCCGTTTCCTGCACTGAGGAGCTCTGCACTTCCAACTTGGCATCCTGGGCAGTGCCAGGCTGGCAGCAATGAGGTGCCAGGCTAGCATTGTGCCCACACTGGGCACCTTGACAGTGCCAGGCTGGCACACAGGTGGCACTGCCAGAATGCCAGGCTGGCATACTGACAATGCCAGGGAGATAGATTGGCACCAGCAGTGCCAGGGTGCCACCCTGTCTGGAGGCCAACCACCCGGGCATCTCCAATTCCTTGGGAGACCCCCTCAAGTGCCATTCCATCCGGTCCCCATTTGTG
This sequence comes from Scyliorhinus canicula, assembly GCF_902713615.1. Lineage (NCBI taxonomy): Eukaryota > Metazoa > Chordata > Chondrichthyes > Carcharhiniformes > Scyliorhinidae > Scyliorhinus > Scyliorhinus canicula. Next base: position 228,232,381 of record NC_052148.1, read on the forward strand.
GCGACGAGAAGGGAAAGGCATTTGTCGAAGGTCTCCAAGGCGAAGGGGTTAGATCCCAAAACCTCAGGTAGGTTTGGCAAGCTGCATATTAGAGTGAGACTGGCTGTTCACTCGAATCTTCAGATTTGCCAAATACTGATCCTGCCCACAATGGGTGGGGTCCAGATTGCGAGGTCTTGCAAAATCCCGTTAGATCTCATGAGGCGTTGCGAGCCAGGTAGATCCTGGACGAGGACTCTCCCAGCATCTACTGACCGTGTTGTGCCCCGGTTCGCCCAAACAGGGCATAGCGCGGCGATTTGATTGAGCCTGTTACCTTTTTGTTCTGAGAAGTACATAAGCTTATTATTCCCACAGCACTGTAAGACCGTAAGACATAGGAGCAGAATTAGGCCACTCGGCCCATCGAATCTGCTCCGCCATTCAATCAAGGCTGATATTTTCATCATCCCCATTCTCCTGCCTTCTCCCCATAACCCCTGATCCCCATATTAATCAAGAACCTATCTATCTCTGTCTTAAAGACACTCAGCGATTTGACCTTCACAGCCTTCTGCGGCAATGAATTCCACAGATTCACCATCCTCTGGCTGAAGAAATTCCTCCTCAGCTCAGTTTTAAAGGATCGTCTCTTTAGTCTGAGATTGTGTCCTTTGGTTCTCGTTTTTCCTACAAGTGGAAACATTCTCTCCGTGCGCACTCTATCCAGGCATCGCAGTATCCTGCAAGTTTCAAAAAGATCCTTCCCATCCTTCTAAACTCCAAAGACCCAGAGTCCTCGCCCATTCCTCTTATTAAGAGCTCTTTGTTCCAGGGATCATTCATGTGAACCTCCTCTGGACCCTTTCCAAGGCCAGCACATCCTTCCTTTGATACGCGGCCCAAAACTGTTCACAATACTCCAAATGGGGTCTGAACAGAGCCTTATACAGCCTGAGAAGTACACCCTTGGTCTTGTATTCTAGCCCTCTCGACATGAATGCTAACAAAGCATTTGCCTTCCTAACTGCTGACTGAACCTGCACATTAACCTTAAGAGAATCTTGAACAAGGACTCCCAAGACCCTTTGTGCTTCTGATTTCCTAAGCATTTTCCCATTTAGGAAATAGTCTATGCCTCCATTCCTCCTTCCAAAGTGCCTAGCCTCACATCTTTCCACACTGTATTCCATTTGGCACTTCTTTGCCCACTCTCCTAGCCTGTTCAAGTCCTTCTGCAGCCCCCTGCTTCCTCAATACTACCTGTCCCTCTACAGATCTTTGCATCATCTGTCAACTTAGCAACAGTGCCTTCAGTTCCTTCTCCCAGATCATTAATGTATATTGTGAAAAGTTGTGGTCCCAGTACCGACCCCTGAGGCACACCACTAGTCACCGGCTGCCATCCTGAAAAAGACCCCAAAGAGAAAATGCAAGAAAATCTCAGCAGTTCTGGCAGCATCTGGAGGGAAAGAAAAAAGCTAACGCTTCGAGTCCAGATGACCCTTTGTCAAAGCTGAAAAAGACCCCTTTATCCCCACTCTCTGCCTTCTGCCAGTCAGCCAATCCTCTATCAATGCCAGGATCTTACCCTTAACACCATGGGCTCTTAACTTATTTAACAGTCTCCTATGTGGCACCTTGTGAAAGGCCTTCTGAAAATCTAAATAAATCACATCCACTGGTTCTTCTTTGTCTAACTTTCTTCTTACCTCCTCAAGGAACTCTAACAGATTTGTCAGACATGACCTCCCCTTGACGAAGCCCAGCTGACTCAGTCCTATTTTATCATGACCTTCTAAGTACTCCGCAATCTCATCTTTAATAATGGACTCTAAAATCTTATCAATGACTGAAGTCCTTTCAGTTTCCCCAGAACCTTCTCCTTAGTAATGGCCACTGGCTGGTTTAGCACACTGGGCTAAATCGCTGGCTTTTAAAGCAGACCAAGGCAGGCCAGCAGCACGGTTCAATTCCCGTACCAGCCTCCCCGAACAGGCGCCGGAATATGGTGACTAGGGGCTTTTCACAGTAACTTCATTGAAGCCTACTCGTGACAATAAGCGATTTTCATTTCATTTTCATTCGTCTGTGCCCCCTGATTCTCCTGGAGCTCTGGCATTCCACTAGTGTCTTCCACCATGAACACTGATGCAAAGTAACTATTCAGTTCCTCTGCAAATTCTTTGCTTCCTATTATTACTTCTCCAGCCTAATTTTCCAGTGGTCCAATGTCTATTTTTATCTCTCTTTTATATATTGAAAAAACTCTTCCTGTCTTATTTTATATTACTAGCTATCTTACACTTATATTTCATCTTCTCCCCCTATTCTGCTTTTTTAGTTGTCCTATGATCACTTTTAAAGGCTTCCCACTCCTCTGGCTTCTCACTAATCCTCGCCACTTTGTATGCCTTTTCTTTTGCTTTTATGCTGTCCTTGACTTCCCTCTGTATTAATAATCCACTGTTAATAACGTGTTTATAATAATAAAAGTTATAACCATTTGTGTTCCAAGTTACATTTCTAGTCTTTCTAACATATCCCTTGATGAATTACTTATATTTTAATTGTCTCACAATTAGACTGTCCACTTAACTGATCTGTTGGTTTCCAATAATACTGGTTCAGTATTCATTGAAATTATTCTATTAATTTTAACATAAAATTCTTGAGAACACATTAATTCAAACTACAAAATGATTGTCACACGAAAACTAGTGATTTTGAAACTACCAACTCCCTGGTGGGATAAATTGCTAGCTCCTGGGAAATGGTAAGGAGTCTTGCAACACCAGGTTAAAGTTCAACAGGTTTGTTTCAAACACTAGCTTTCGGAGCACTGCTCCTTCCTCAGGTGAATGGAGAGATATGTTCCAGAAACATATATATAGACAAAGTCAGATATGCCAGACAATGCTTGGAATGTGAGCATTTGCGGGTAATCAAATCATTACAGATCCAGAGATAAGGGTAATCCCAGGTTAAAGAGGTGTGAATTGTCTCAAACCAGGACAGTTGGTAGGATTTTACAAGTCCAGGCCAGATGGTGGGAGGTGAATGTAATGCAACATGAATCCAAGATCCCAGTTGAGGCTGCACTCATGCGTGCGGAACTTAGCTATAAGTTTCTGCTCGGCAATTCTGCGATGTCGCGTGTCCTGAAGATCGCCTTGGAGAACGCTTACCCAGAGATCAGAGGCTGAATGCCCTTGACTGCTGAAGTGTTCCCCGACTGGAAGGGAACATTCCTGCCTGGTGATTGTCGCGCGATGCCCGTTCATTCGTTGTCGCAGCGTCGCCAATGCACCACGCTTCGGGACATCCTTTCCTGCAGCGTATGAGGTAGACAACATTGGCCGAGTCGCACGAGTATGTGCCGCGTACCTGGTGGGTGGTATTCTCACGTGTAATGGTGGTATCCATGTCGATAATCTGGCACGTCTTGCAGAGATTACCCTGGCAGGGTTGTGTGGTGTTGTGGCCGCTGTTCTGAAGGCTGGGTAGTTTTCTGCAAACAATGGTTTGTTTGAGGTTGCGCGGTTGTTTGAAGGCAAGTAGTGGGGGTGTGGGGATGACCTTGGCAAGATGTTCATCTTCATCGATGATGTGTTGAAGGCTGAATAACCCCATCTAACCTATACATCTTTGGACACTAGAGGGCAATTTATCATGGTCAATCTACCTAACCTGCACAGTTTTGGACTGTGGAAGGAAATTGGAGACTGTGACTATTTCCATTGTCATGTGGGGCAGAAGGTAAAATCATCAGGGACACAAATACAAACGCAAAGAATAGTCTTGCTATTATTTGTTTTGCATTTCCTTTTGGCATATTATCATAACATTGAACCTTCCTTAGTCAGATATATCACATCAATAATGATATGTGGCTTACCTTAAAATATGTGAAAATATGCCAGAGCCCAAATTTCTCAGCTTATCCCATGTGCCCCATTGTCATTCATTATGGAGGCTCTGCTGGAGGAGATTGGATTAAACCCTTATTACTTTACAGGCACAGGAGCCACTCTGCCCTGTAACTAAGGCTCAAGATACACAAATTAAGCAATCGGTGTCAGTATCTGAAAGACAAGTGTATTTAATATTTCAATAGTGGCCTGCACATCCTAACCTGCAAAGTCTGTGTTGGTTGGGTAGAACAGTTGGTTTGTGATGGAGAGCGAGGCCAGCAGCGCGGGTTCAATTCCCGTACCGGCTGAGGTTCTTCATGAAGGCTCCGCCTTCTCAGCCTTGCTCTTGCCTGAGGTGTGGTGATCCTCAGGTTAAATCACCACCAGTCAGCTCTCCCCCCTCAAAGGGGAAAGCAGCCTATCGCCATCTGGGATTATGGTGACTTTGTTTACTTCACTATGACAGCTTGCCTCTGATTTGCTGGCCCCGGAAAACCTAATCTCTGCAATCAGTGGGGTGCTCCTGTTAAACACCTCCCCGGCATTTGTTCCAAGTCCAGTCAAGAGACAGCTGCGAGGAAGTTGCAACAAGATATTCAGAGGGAGCCCTTAACAAATTCCCGGATGGTGTGGAGCAGACATCCTCTACCCGCAGACATCCTTCAACAAGGCCACCACCTCCGCCTGGGAGGCAGTGGCCGATAGTGAGTGTCAGCTCACCGCGTAAGAGGATAGAGCAGCAGTGCCGGAAGAAGGTGAATGACCTTCTTGGTGCAGCCAGGGTAAGTCTGCCTCCTGATGTTAACCTCTTCACCCCCTTTTTTTTTTAAATAATTTTTATTGAAAGAGTTTTTCCATACAAACATTTACCCCTACTAATTTTTAAATTATTTACAACACAATCCCTCTAGGCAAATGTCCCTCCCTCGCCCGCCCTCTCGCGCGCACCAGTCCTCCCCCCCCCAGGCAACCTTAACAAACAAGGCAGCCTACAGTTTCAGACATGAGCAGCGAGCAGACCTGCCCGCGTTACAGTCGTGCATGTCCCCCCACGACCCTTGCTGCCCCCCCCTCCCCTCCCCTCTCCCTCCCTCCCTCCCTCCCTCCCTCCCTCCCTCCCTCCCTCCCCCCCCCCCCCTCCCCCCCCCCGGGTTGCTGCTGCCACGACCCCGAACGTCTATCTCTGATCTAAAAAGTCAAGGAAAGGTTGCCACCGCCTGGCGAATCCCTGTACCGACCCTCTCAGGGCAAATTTGATCCTTTCTAGCTGAATATAGCTAGCCATATCGTTAATCCAAGTTTCAACGCTTGGAGGCCTCGCGTCCTTCCATTGAATTAATATCCTTCGTCGAGCCACTAGGGACGCAAAGGCCAGTATTCCGGCCTCCCTAGCCTCCTGTACCCCCGGTTCTACCCCGACCCCAAAGATCGCAAGCCCCCATCCTGGTTTGACCCTGGACCCCACCACCTTCGACACCGTCCTTGCCACCCCCTTCCAGAACCCTTCCAGCACCGGACATGCCCAGAACATATGCACATGGTTCGCTGGGCTTCCCAGACATCTGACACACCTGTCCTCACCCCCAAAGAACCGGCTCATCCTTGTCCCCGTCATGTGAGCTCTATGCAGCACCTTAAATTGAATGAGGCTCAGTCTCGCACACGAGGAGGAAGAGTTGACCTTCTCCAGTGCATCCGCCCACGTCCCGTCTTCTATCTGCTCTCCCAGCTCCCCTTCCCACTTGGCTTTCAGCTCCTCCCCTGATGCTGCTTCCGCCTCCTGCATTATCTTGTAGATGTCTGATATCTTCCCCCCTCCGACCCAGACCCCCGAGAGCACCCTATCACTCGCCCCCTTACTGGGGAGCAGGGGAAACCCCTCCACCTGCCGCCTAGCAAATGCCTTCACTTGTAAATATCTGAACATGTTTCCCGGGGGGAGCTCAAACTTCTCCTCCAGCCCTCCCAGGCTCGCAAACCTCCCCTCTATAAACAGGTCCTTCAGCTGCCGTATGCCCACCCTGTACCAGCTCTGAAATCCCCCGTCGATGTTCCCCGGGATGAATCTATGGTTCCCTCTTATTGGCGCCGCCAACAGACCTCCCATTTCCCCCCTATGTCGCCTCCACTGCCCCCATATCTTGAGGGTGGCCGCCACCACCGGGCTCGTGGTGTACCTCGTGGGGGGGAGCGGCCAAGGTGCCGTTACTAGGGCCCCCAGGCTTGTGTTGCCACAGGACGCCCTCTCCATTCGTTTCCAAGCTGCCCCCTCCCCTTCCATCATCCACTTGCGCACCATTGACACATTTGCCGCCCAGTAGTACCCCGAGAGATTGGGCAGTGCCAGCCCTCCACTGTCCCTACTCCGCTCCAAAAAGACCCTCCTCACCCTTGGGGTGCCATGCGCCCACACGTAGCTCATGATGCTACTCGTCACCTTTTTGAAGAAGGCCCTAGGGAGGAAGATGGGCAAGCACTGAAATAAAAACAAGAACCTTGGGAGGACCGTCATTTTGATTGACTGCACCCTCCCCGCCAGCGACAACGGTACCATGTCCCACCTCTTAAATTCCTCCTCCATCTGTTCCACCAGCCTGGAAAAGTTCAACTTGTGGAGGGTCCCCCAGTTCCTTGCCACCTGCACCCCTAAGTACCTAAAGCTCTTTCCTGCTCGCTTGAAGGGGAGTCTCCCGATACCCTCTCCCTGGTCCCCCGGGTGTATCACAAAAACCTCGCTTTTGCCCAAATTTAGTTTGTACCCCGAAAAGTCCCCAAACTCTGCTAATAGTTCCATTATCTCCGGCATTCCCCCTTCTGGGTCTGCCACGTACAGCAGTAGATCATCCGCATACAGCGATACTCGATGTTCCTCCCCTCCCCTAGTCAGTCCTCTCCACCCCCCTGAACCCCTCAGTGCCATCGCCAACGGTTCAATCGCCAGTGCGAAAAGTAGGGGGGATAGGGGACATCCCTGCCTGGTCCCTCGGTGGAGCCCGAAATACTCCGACCTCCTCCCGTTTGTCACTACACTCGCCGTCGGGGCCGAGTAGAGCAACTTCACCCACTTAATAAACCCTTCCCCAAACCCAAACCGTTCCAACGTCTCCCACAGGTACTCCCACTCCACCCTATCGAATGCCTTCTCCGCGTCCAGCGCTACCACTATCTCAGCCTCCCCCTCCACTGCCGGCATCATAATTACATTCAGCAGTCTCCGCACGTTCGTGTTGAGCTGCCGCCCCTTCACGAACCCCGTCTGGTCCTCATGGATTACCCCTGGCACACAATCCTCTATTCTAGCTGCCAGGATCTTTGCCAGCAACTTGGCATCCACGTTCAGAAGCGAGATAGGCCTGTAGGACCCGCACTGCACGGGGTCTTTATCCCGCTTCAATATCAGGGAGATCAGAGCCTGCGACATTGTCGGGGGCAGAACCCCCCCCTCTCGCGCCACATTAAAGGCTCGTACCAGTACCGGTCCCACCAAGTCCACATTTTTCTTATAGAATTCCACCGGGAACCCATCTGGCCCCGGCGCCTTCCCCGCTTGCATCTGACCTATTCCCTTGACTAGCTCCTCTAGCCCTATTGGCGCCCCCAGCCCTTCTACCAGCCCCTCCTGGACCCTTGGGAACCTCAATTTGTTTAGGAAGTCCTCCATTCCCCCTCTCCTCGTCGGCGGCTCAGACCGATACAACTCCTTGTAAAAATCCCTGAAGACCCCGTTCACTTCTTGCCCCTTCTGCACTACCTTCCCGCCCCTCTCCTTCACTCCCCCAATCTCCCTAGCCGCATCTCGTTTGCGAAGCTGGTGTGCCAGCATCCTGCTCGCCTTTTCCCCATACTCATAGACCGCGCCCTGTGCCCTTCTCCACTGCGTCTCTGCCTTCCTGGTGGTCAGCAGGTCGAACTTGACCTGCAGGCTGCGCCGTTCTCCCAGCAGCCCCTCCTCTGGTGCCTCCGCATATCTCCTATCCACTTCCAATAGCTCCCCCACCAGCCTCTCCCTCTCCTGCCTCTCCTTTCTTTCTCTGTGCGCCCTTATGGAGATCAGCTCTCCCCTGATCACTGCCTTCAGGGCCTCCCAGACCATCCCCACCTGCATCTCACCCGTGTCATTCAAGTCCAGATAGCTCTCAATGCTCTTCCGGACCCTTTTACACACCTCGTCGTCCGCTAACAGCCCCACATCCAGCCGCCACAGCGGGCGCTGGTCCCGCGCCTCCCCCATTTCCACATCCACCCAATGCGGTGCATGATCAGAGATCGCAATGGCCGAGTACTCAGCTTCCCGTACCCTCGGGATCAGCCCCCTGCTCAACACGAAGAAATCGATTCTGGAGTACACTCTATGGACGTGGGAGAAAAAGGAGTACTCCCTCGCCCTCGGCCTACCAAACCTCCATGGGTCTACTCCTCCCATCTGCTCCATGTACCCCCTCAGCACTTCTGCCGCTGCCGGCCTCCTATTGGTCCTTGAGCTCGATCTGTCTAGCCCGGGGTCCAGCACTGTGTTAAAGTCCCCCCCCATGATCAAGCCCCCTGCCTCCAGTCCCGGAATGAGGCCCAATAGGCGCCTCATAAAACCCGCGTCATCCCAGTTCGGGGCATATACGTTGACCATCACCACTTTCTCCCCCTGCAGCTTACCCTTCACCATCACATACCTACCCTCCTTATCCGCCACCACCTCCTCCGCCACGAACGACACCCTCTTTCCCACCAGAATCGCCACCCCCCGGTTCTTTGCGTCCAATCCAGAGTGGAACACCTGTCCCACCCACCCCCTTCTCAGGCGAACCTGGTCCACTACCTTCAAATGGGTCTCCTGTAACATTGCTACATCAGCCTTCAGTCCCTTCAGGTGTGAGAATACCCTTGATCTCTTGACCGGCCCATTCAACCCCCTCACGTTCCAAGTGATCAGCCGGGTCGCGGGACGACCCGCCCCCTTCCCCTGCCGATTAGCCATGTCCTGTTCCCTGCTCGCCCCGGGTCGACCCTCCCCTTCTGACCCGCTCCCCATGACGATGTCCCCCTCCCCCCACCTCTCCAGTCCTCCACTTCCCGTTTCTGGTCTTTTCAGCAGCAACCCGGTGTCCCTCCCTAACCCCCCTCCCCCCCCCCCCCCAGGCTAGGACCCCTCCTAGCCGCGATGTACCCTCCATCGTACTCCCGTAAGTCAGCTGGTTCACGCTGACCCGGCTGCTCCTGCCACACTCCGACTCCCCCCGGCTCGGGGGGGGGGCCTCCCCCCCCTTGCCACTCCTCCCTGGCCCCGCTCCAGCGCGGGAAAGGTCGCCATTGCTAGCCACGCCCCGCACTCCTCCCCTCCCCCCTCCTCTGCCCCGCGCGCGGGAAAACAGAGGAAAGCCCGCGCTTTCGCCCTGCCACACCCCACCCCACCATCTTCAGTTCCACCCCCGTCCCCGTCCATGCCTGTAAAAGAACCCCCCCTAGGAGCCCATATCCCCGATCTGCTCTCCCCCCCGTCCCACCTCCCCAACTTAACATTATAAATAACAGATAAATAACAAATAACAATGTACTTAACAGTCGCCCTCTACCAAACAGCATAAATAACCATAAATAACCATGAATAACCACAATAACAATAACTAAGGGAAGTTGGCAAAGGGGGAAAAAACATCAGAAGAAAAACCACAGCAAGAGTTCAAAATCCAAACAAAGAATTCAGCTGAAAGTACCCGAGCGGCTACGGCCGCCAAGTATCCCCTGGGTCTAATTCGAGTCCAGTTTCTCTTCCTGTACAAAGGCCCACGCCTCCTCTGGGGACTCAAAATAGTGGTGTTGGTTCCTGTAGGTGACCCACAAGCGCGCTGGCTGCAGCATTCCGAACCTGATCCGTTTTGCATGTAGCACCGCCTTCGTCCGGTTGTACCGGGCCCGCCGCTTTGCCACCTCCGCACTCCAGTCCTGGTAGACCCTCACCGTCGAATTCTCCCACTTGCTGCTCCTTTCCCTCTTGGCCCACTCCAGCACTCTCTCACGATCGCTGAGTCGCTGGAACCGCACCAGCACCGCCCTCGGGGGCTCATTTGCTCTTGGCCTCCTAGCCATGACCCTGTAGGCCTCTTCCAGCTCCAGGGGCGAAGGGACGGCCCCTGCCCCCATCAGGGAGCTCAGCATTTCTGCTACATATCCCGGGAGGTCTGACCCCTCCAGGCCTTCTGCCAGGCCCAAGATCCTCAGGTTCTTCCGCCTCATTCGGGTATCCAGCTCCTCAAAACGGCTCTGCCATTTCAGGTGGAGTGCCTCGTGCACCTCTACCTTTCCCACGAGGACCGTGGCCTCCTCCTCCCTCACAGTCATCTCCTGTTGCAGCTCCCGAATCGACGCCTCTTGGGTCGCCTGGGCTCCCATCAGCCTGGTGGTCGTCGCATTCATTGACTCCAAGAGCTCCATTTTCAGCTCCGTAAAGAAGCGCAGGAGAGCGGCCTGCTGCTCCTCCGCCCATTTCCTCCATTCCTCGGGTGCGCCACCGGCCGCCATTTTGGTCTTCTTCCCCCGCTTTTTTTTGGGAGCTGCTGTTGCTTTCTTTACCACCCCACTCCGGGTACCGACCATAAAGTTGGTCTGGTTCTCTTCAGGGAGCCTTCCCCCACCGGGATTTGTCCTTACAGCGCCGTTGGGGCCCTCCAATCGGCCCGAAAACACCTTTGTAGCAGGAGCAGCCAAACGTGCGACTTAGCTGGTCATAGCCGCAACCGGAAGTCACCTCTTCACCCCCTTAACACATCCTTCACACCTCCACGGTGATCTCTCACCCAGACACTTCACAGATTCCCAACACCTCTCATGGCATCCTCCCACTCCACCCCCACTCCTCATGGTCCCCCCAGTAGATAATCTGCTCCATACATCCCGGCGCCCACTCACGTCCCACACATGTCAGACTTCATCCCCATCTGACCTCGCAGGACTCCTGCCTACACTCTCCCTATCTGTCCTGTTGCAGGATAAACTAGACCACAACCAGCATGAGCGGGCACAGCCTGCTGGAGTCATGCCCGAGCTGAGATACCTAATGCCCTTTGAGGAAAGAGCCCTTGAGCTGCCTGGCGATGAGAAAGATGGCACCTGTACAGAGGACAAAGTGAGGGCAGTAGATAAAAGTGAGAACTGCCAAGACATGCATCCATGATGCAAGCCTCATGTGAGTTAACTTTCTCCCATTATATATCCCCTGTGATACACTAAAGCCATCTCGCTTCCCCAGAAGGTCAATCAGCTCGGTCCATCCTCGTGCCCTCTGGATGCCACAGAGCCGAGCAGCTCTGAGGGAGACATCTCAGAGACACCTTTGAGGAGATGTCACTGTTGCCACCCGCACCCTCCACTAGCGCAGACACTCACACCTCGGTGGGATTAACTAGTAGGCAGGCTTCTGGGTGGCTCACTGGTGAGCACCTCACAGCTGAAGATCCACAGTGGGCAGAGGAAGGAACATCCCAGGTGTCCAGCACTCGGAGGGATGTCGGAGTCCAGGAATCTGCCAAGTGCCTGGCCTCCCAGAACTTCTGGAACTTCTAAGACAGAGTCGCGACCGTCAAGAAGGGATCACAGCATCTCTCCTCAGAGAGCAAGGCCCACTGAAGAGTCCCATTGCCTTCTGTCCGAGGAGATAGTGCCATCACATTGAAGCAATGACACCAACACTGCGAGGGCAGTGTCTGCAGTGAAGATCTTGCTGCAGGATCTGCACTCCATGTCAGGGGATGTTCACTCCCATGGTTCATCTCAGGATCTCCATGGCTGAGGGCATGAGCTCCATGACGAAGGGCTTCAACTATATGGCGCAGGCACCAGTGGGAATCCAGAAGTGTCAGTGCCAGAGGATGGTGAGGCTTCTGGACCTCAATCCAGGTGCCCCTCTGTCCAATGGAGGAGCACACGGGCCCCTGAGCACCCTAAAGGAAGAGGATCAGGATGGAGCACAGCCCGGGGCCTTTCACCCAGCAGACCCTGGGGTGTCCAGCCCATCTGACATCTTCCTCCCTGTGGGTGACACACCTCTCAGCCTCGGACGTTGAGGAGGGTAGTACTGCAACATGCGTGTAGCCCGAATGTAAGCCTGGACCCTCAAAGTCCAGGCACGCCAGGGAATGCCCATCATGGTCATCACAGGCAGCAGGGCGTGGAGGGCAGCAGGTCACCTCAACTCCAGCTGTGGATCCTGGGGATACACGTAGATGTAGCGGGAGGGTGAGGTTATAACGAGGCTCAGCAGGTGTTTTTGGCCTCCACACTGGCATCATCAGCCACCTACTGAGTGGGTATCCTTTGTTCCTGATGAACCATCCCTCCAACCACTGCTCGCCATCAAAACAGCTGGGATCTACGAGCACCCCAAGATGTAATTATCATGGATGCTCCCCGGGAAACAGGCACACACCTGAATGACGTCAATGGTCACAGACGTGCGGGACATTGAGGTTCACAAACGGTGCCCGACACCACCATGGAGACCACAGAGCCACATGGGTGCAGATGATGACACCCTGCACCTGGGACATTCCTGCTATGTGAGCATCTTGGCTCAGCTGGTCCCAGTCCAAGGTGATGTGCTGCAGGTCCACGTGAATAGTTCATCTGTAACCTTCCTTATGCACTTGTGCATGGTTGCTTGTAGAATGCTGCACATGTCACCCGTGCTGCCCTGAAATGAGCCATTGACATAGAAGCTCAAAGCGGCAGTAACTTTCAGAGCTACGGGTAATAGGTAACTTCCCAGTCCAAGTGGTGCCAACTCTTGCATCCACCTGGCACAGGTAAGTACACTATGCCCCAGGACAGATGCAGTCTTCTCCAGCACTGGACCTCTGACATCCAGAGTTAGAAAGTTCAACATCGGAATACACTTGGCCGTTGCTGTCTCCTCTGAAGCGCCACCATCTGTTGCCCCGCTCCCAGAAGAGCAACAGGCCCATCATTCCCTCCTTCTCAGGACGCTGGTCTTGCCCGCTGTTGCTGATCGATCACAGCCAGTAGACTAGCCAACTCGACTGGCTCTATGATTCTCCAAAATCATAAACTGAAAGGAAGAGAGCATCAAAGTGAACAACAAGGATTCCTGACAATGCCCTGACCCACACACCCCTCTCAGGATCTTGGACATCCATCCATGCACATCCCCCTATCTAAGCATCTTTCCACTGAGCCTCACTCCCTCTCCTTTCATAATAGTCATTTCCCCATAGTTGCCCCTCTCAACTCCATCTGAAGAAAGCTTTTCAACCCTTGAGAGACTCAGTAGTCCATAATGCCTCCCATGGACCAGGGTTCTATCCTCATGGTGACCCAGATGATGACCCCCTGAACAGGGTCAGTGCTAAGAGACTTCACAATGCCTTGCTTTGGGGGCTACATCTGGGTCACCACTTTGTTATATAGACCTGAGTATGAACTTTGGCGCTCAATGCTTGGGCGGAACGCTTCCAGAGTGTTAAAAATTGGACGTCAATCAGGTGCACACTCATTCATTGCAATACTGACTTAATTAGGACAATTGACCAATCAAGAAAGCGTCAGTGAACTGATTAGGCAACTGGTTTTCCCTTGTGGCAGGTGAGTCACACCTGATTCGTGTGAAGACTGCAATTGGAATGTCAATTTCATCCTTAGAGGGCACCCTCATTCCCCCAGCTCTCATGAGATATGGACTGAACAAGCTTTCCAACTGGAACAGCCAGCCACCTATAAAGTAATCCCTGACATCCCGCCTCCATAACCTGTGGCCTTGAACTTCCATACAGCTCATGCTCCCAGTAGCCCTCACAGTAGCCCCCAGTACTGACCCTATGGATTCATCTGCTCCCACCCACTTTCCAGCTGCCACTCTGGAAGGACAGTCCCTCAGCAGTGATGTCGCCACAATCCCAGCACGGAAAACACGGGATGCAGTGCCTGCAAACCAGCTGCCAAACCCTTTAAACCTACAGTCTCACAGGCATGTAGGGCTGCTGAGGCCTGCGAGCAATGTTGAGACTGAACTTACGTTTTCTGATTCTCGCCGAATTTTCCACCCCCATCGCTGTTCTCACTGAACTCGGGCTCACATTACTCCCTTTATATTCACATCTGCCCCATATCGCTGAATATCTTTGTTTAACAAAGGCTAATATTCAATCTCTAGCAATACGATCCAATTCAAATAATACCTCAGCAATTCTCAAAATATTGGCTTCTTAAAACATTTGCAGCTGAGAAAATAATTCTCTGTTTTTAATTTTCTGCAGGCTAAAGAAGACTGATAATCTTCACCTAAGATCTTGCTTATTATCAAAGGCTGATAACCTTCACCGAAGGTCTGTAGCCAACTAGGATGGCCACTTACAAAGAAACCCGCGATTCTCCGAGCATTTTGGGGGGGGTGGGAGAATCGCGGGGGGTGCCAGAGCGGCCCTCCCGCGATTCTCCCACCCGGCCTGGGCAGCGGAGAATCGCCCCCTATATGTCGGCAACAGTTTGACAGAATTCCTGCCCCTGTGGGAAAGAAATTGGATGTAAAGTCAACCCCAAAAAAGCCCAAATTCTCCAAGAAAAGGTCATTTATTTAGGAACAGTTATAACGCATGGTAAATGTGAGATAAAGCAAAAACGTATTGATTCAAATGTTAAATTGCCCTTGCCCCATAATACAGCACTCTGGTCATTTTTAGGACTGGTTGGTTACTGCAGGAACTGTATAGACAGTTTCGCCACAAAGGCAGCTCCACTTTCTGAGCTCCTTAAGAAACAGGCCCCATAGAAATGGCTTCCACAGCACACGGATGCCATTGATGCACTAAAATGGGCCCTAGGTACAGCTCCCGCTTTGCAGGCACCAGACCCACACTCCCCATACACAATAGAGGTCACGACCACTGACCGAACCCTTTAGGCCGTACTTCTCCAGGAAAGGCACGATCGTTTAGGACCCGTAGCCTATGCTTCACGAGTTTTAGATCTGTTAGAGCAAGGATTTTCAGCCTGCGAAGGGCACTTGCTCGCAGTTTTTTGGGCTGATCAGTATTTCGCGTACAGAACAGGATTCAACCCCATAACCATTTTGACCGAGCACACCCCATCACAGCTACTGTTAGATGGTGGACTGAAGGACGGTACAGTTAGCCAAATTAGAGCAGCGCGCTGGATCCTACTCCTACAAGGACGCGACATCAGAGTAAAAAGGACAAAGACACACACGTTTTTGACAGATAATTTACAGTATGCAGGAACCCCACATGAATGTGAAATCATTGCAGCCAGGCACAACACAAGACCCTTTATTCCTAAATTCTTACTGACAAAAGCAGCCATCAGACCATTGAGAACCCAGCCCACAGATAAATCTCTAAAAAGTTATGTAGATGGCTCCTCCACCATTGATAATGGGAAAAGGATTACAGGATGTGGCATATATGTAGAAGACACGCAGAGACGCACATTAGAGGAGATATCATTAAAGTTACCAGGACATTTAGGTTAACAGGCAGCTGAGTTAGCAGCCATCACTTACATTGTGCAACATCCAAATCCGTTCCCGACACCCGCAGATATATATTCAGACAGTCTATGGGCAGAATTCTCTGCAACGGCCGACGCTGTTGTGAAACCCGGAATGTTTCGCCCCCTATTCTCCCCCCCCTCCCCCCCGGGGGCTAGGAGCGGCGTTGCGGAGAACTCGGCCGAGAATGACGCGGCCGGCGGCGCCTAATGACGTCAGCCGCGCATGCGCAGGTTGGCCGGCATCAACCCGCGCATGTGCGGTTGCCGTCTTCCCCTCTGCTGTCCCGCAAGATGGGATCGCGGGCCAGTCCCCTCCCGAGCACGGCCGTGGTGCTCAATCCCCTCTCCGCCCCCCACAGGCCCCAAACTCACCTTTTGCAATATGTTCACGCCGGCAGCGACCAGGTGTGGTTGCCGCCAGTGTGAACAGGTCGGCCGTGAAAAACGGCGACCCGCGATTCTCTGAGCGCCGTGTCGCAAAACTTGACACGCCATTTTGGGGGGGGTGGGAGAATCGCGGGGGGTGCCAGAGCGACCCTCCCGCGATTCTCCCACCCGACCTGGGCAGCGGAGAATCGCGCCCTATATGTCTGAAACAGTTTGACAGAATTCCTGCCCCTGTGGGAATCTAGAGGATTTATATCCGCCGACGGTAAACCCCTACCATCAGCCCCATTACTAAAGCACACTCTCGAAGAAGATAAAGACGGCAAATATGGCATCATAAAGGTGAGAAGCCATCATCATTTCTCCCCACCCGGAATCGTAAAAGCAGACGCCCTAGCAAAGCTGGATCACGACATGGTCACTTTTGGCAACTGCCACAGAGTGCCCCAGTACACGCCATCCAGGTCTCACACACCAATATTCAACATTTAGTACAGGCTCAAAAAGCAGACGACACGCTTAAGGAAATTTTAAAAGGTGATTACCCAGCAACCTACGACAAATTCAAAGACACTTTAATGATTCAGGACGGAATTATATTAAAGAGTGGTGTTTATGTGGTCCCCACCGAGGACAAGAACCAGATTATTTGTCAATTTAATGATGGACGAGGACATCAAGGAATAGAAACCACCCTTGCCCACCTAAGACCTCTCTGCTGGTGGTCGATTTAAAAACAGACATCACCCATTACATTGAAAACCATTTACTATGTGCTCAGAACAACCCAGACAGATACGCAAATAAAGGTCAGCTAAGACACACCCACCCTGTTAATGGCCCATGGACGAATTTACAACTGGATTACATTGGTCCCCTTCCCCCCTGCAGAAATGGTTTTAAATATGTGTTGGTAGTGATCGATACCTTCACAAAATGTGTGGAAGCATTTCCCTCCAGGACAAACACGGCTAAAGCGACAGCAGAAATTCTAACTCAACAGATATTTACAAGATGGGGACTCCCCGCAGTATTGAATCGGACGAAGATTCGCATTTTACAGGAAGAGTGATGAAAAATGTTCTAACAATTTTCGGCATTAAACAAAAGTTTCATATTACCTATCACCCACAATCCAGCGGCATTGTGGAACGCATGAACCGAAGCCTGAAAACGATTAGGTAAATGGTGCAACAGCACAGTCTCCTATTTGCACTGATGTTTATGAGAAACACAGTGTCGGGTTCAACAGGCTACACGTCCCACACCCTCATGATCGAACGACACATGAAGGGTAGCGAGTATTTATTTGGACTTGATTTGGCCAGCCCCACAACCACAGCCCTTACCCACGAAAAAGCAGTCCAACACGTAATGGAAAATATTAAAGCAGCACAGCTCACTGCAGCTGTTGGACTAGGCGCTAGGAAAAAGCACAGTAAGGTCTGCTTTGATAAAACAGTACACCCGGTAGAATATACAGTCGGACAGCAGGTGATGGTCTCCCTATACAATCTGAGTTCATTCCTCTCCCCCAAATTTGCAGGACCCTACTCAGTTTCTGATAAAGTAAGCCCCTCAGTATATACAATTACGTATCCAAACGGAAAATCAGGATGGTTTCATATAAACCAACTTAAAGTTTATGAAACTCAGTGCAGCCACTCACACCGCATTTCACTGGCAATAACAGGCAACTGCGACCCGCCCACTAGCAACCTAATCCAACCCTCCCTCAGCCAGGACAGCACGTCCACAGACACGACTTTGATTCAGCCCCCAGGGACGAGTTTCAACCTCGGACTTGATTCGTCCGATAGCGATAGTGACAGCACAACAGACTTACTCGAGATCCCCGACCAAAGGCAAAACAGACCAGGCCCCAGTCACTACAGCCCCAGTAACACCGGCCAAGATATGTTTGGCCCCTCAGATACCATTTATTTGCCCCAACCAGAACCAGACCCACCACCCGATGATACAACTTCCCCGTTTGCCAAGAAACAATGGCACCGCGATAACTCCTGTTGGGTGACAAGAAATGATTAAATGGATCCCACGACGGCCCACGTAGCCATGGCACAGAAATGCCAGATATGAATTTGGCAACCAGGACATGGTGATGACTCAGAGTCTGACTCCCACCATGGTAACCCCTTTACGACCCTTTTCGGAATGGAACCCTGAGGTGTCCAGATAATGAGAGAAAGGGACCGATTGAGATTTACGGTGTCCTATTCTTTGATGGATCCTGCCCACTTTTCTTTCTTTAATTTGTTATTTTTAAATGTTGAATGTTTGTCTTTTGTATGACTATTTATGTCGACTTCTCACTAAATTGTTTGATACAGTTTCTTCTTTCAGTCTCATGCTAAATTTCTTGATGCAGTCATAACTACTCTTATGACGCCAAAATGGTAGTTAAAGGAACAAGTTTATCGGAAGTCCATAGATATTCAAATTCTTTCCGTTCTTGAAAGGTCACCCAGGCAGTGGAGTAACGGCACTGATCCCCGCCCTGCCTGAGGTACCCCTATGTATTTGGTCAGCCAAGCTCAGGTAGTGGAGCAACGGCACTGATCACCGCCCCACCTGGGGATTCTACCCATGCTTGCCCTGCTGCGGCTCACATGCACCCCATGTCCCATTGATTTTGAAAGTTCTTTTCAAAACTCTTTTAGCATTCTTTTAGGTGTGGTTTAAAGAATGCACTTTGCCACAGTTTTTTTTTTGCTTTCCAACGACCCTTCGGTCGCTACCCCCAACTTACATATTCAACACACTTGGTTGAAACAAAATCTGCTGCTATGGCAAACTACCTCAACACTGGACGGAGAAATTGTCTGCCCACTCAACGCATCAACCATAGGCTGCGAGATTGCTCGCATTGTGACAGAATTTTTTTTTCTCTCGGATGTCTTGTCTCCAAAATGGTTGGTTTAAAAAGAAAATGTGGGAGTCACACATGGTGACAATTCTAATGGGAAATTGATAATAAGGAGAAACGGACAGACAAACGAGATATTAAACAAAGGTAATAATGGATATTATGATTGCACTCCCAGGAATATATGAGGATGCAAAGAACAAAAGGCAAGATGAAGACAGAACTGATGACCTCCATCATGATCATCGTTGGATCACTACAGTTGCGCGTGTTGACGGCCCCTGTAACCTACGACACATTGGCCCTAAACACAACCAACCACACAATACCCCTAGCCCGAACACCGCACCTCACATGGAAATAAACATTGATACCCCCATATGCTGCGATAACATCATAAAATGGTATTCCCTCTCTAACACGATAGAAGCCCCATTAGTTATTGCGATACTATGCAGTGTCGTTCAGACACTTAGACTTCGGAAATGGTGAAAGAGGGCCTCCCGCTCCCCAATATATACACAGAGGCCTTTTCTCGGACTTCAACACACCCCACACTCTTTTTGAACCCGTTTTCTGAGTAATAAATTCCGGGGTTTTCAATAAAAGTTGCATTTTCTGTAAATGTGATAAGTTTATGTAGAAATGTGATGCTGCTACTGTTTAAATTTTTGTACTGTAATGTAAGTTATTTTGGTTATTAGCTAGCAGCATAAGTGTAGTTTAGATAAGGACAGTTAGAGGTTCCCCTTTGCGTAAAGAAGTTAAATGGATGATTGAATGTTATAGTGCCCCCTTAGAATTTTTATAGATGTGTGATGTATTAAAAAAACTTAGGTAAATGTTCCACCATGCTTCGCGTTTAGGATCAAGAGGATGGACTGTAGCCATCTGCGATGGCCACTTACACAGAAACATGGACATTTGCAAAGACTCAAGGGAAATACGGCCAATACAAGATTCAGGCAGGCTCAGAGCCTAAATGTATATTTGTAAGCAGAGAACCAGACAGTATCGAAACCCCCAGCCGATTTGCATTCTAATGATCTATTTCCCTAAGACGAGGGACTGGTACTCAGGTAACCGATACAATTCCAGATACATCGGCGCCACTCCCTTTACTCAGGAAGCATAAACAGCCAAGGTCAATGACTGCTTAGGACACGCCCTGCCATCAAGGCACCCGCTCCTTTATTGACTCAGATCGAAGGCAGTGATCGAAGTCTGCCGAATTAATAGTCCAAACCTAAGGACCGCCCAAAAGAGCGCGAAACCCCCCCCCCCCCCCCCCCAAGGATAAAGAGAGACACTGCCATGCGTTCGCTCTCTTTTGGACCTGGTGCTCCAGCAACGTCTATCTCCAACTGTAGCACCACAACCAGAAGCAAGTCCAAGTTCAACGCTCGCTACCAGAAGGATGAGCCCAGCTGAACCGCAGTTACTTCTCCAGACCCAGCAGATCCAGATTCGAACAAAGGCCACTGTTCCTCTGACCTAAGCCGGGTGCCTGAAGTTAAGTAGAGCTTGTCATAGTGTTAGGTGTAATTTAGTTTGTAGTGTTTATGTTGTATGTATAAGTTAATCTCGTGTGTCAATAAAGTATTATTGAACTTGAGCTAACTAACTGGTTGTTGGGTCTTTGATCGATATCCGGTTGAACCTTGTGGTGGTATCATTTGATACCTGGCAACTCTGAAAGCAATATAGTATCGATATCTAGACAAAAGAAGGGCAACCTTATTGACTGCTATATTTATAGCGAGTAAATATAGCAACAGGTCTTGCTTATTATTAAAGGCTGATAATCTTCACCTAAGGTCTTGCTTATTATCAAAGGCTATCTCAAGGATCCTGCCCTCATTTAGAAATTCATCTCAATATTAACACTGCATGTTGTTAATTTCACCACTATCTGAATGAGCATTATATGCTATGAAGGGGTTAATGCTTGCAAGGCGTTCAGTGGATGTCAACATTTTCATGGAATGGATGTAAACACTTGGAGGAAAAGAACTGCGAGGAGCAATCTCATGTTGCAATATTGCCCAGAAAAATGCAATGCAGAACCAGAATTGCTCAAACACAAAAGTCAGATTTTTCAAATACCTACCGCAAGCTCAGACCGAGTACATTGAAAGAGTTGGGAATTAAGTTATGCCAGATATGCCAGTTCTCAGATATATGTCTGCAAAGGGGCCTTGTGAGGGCCTGGATCTATAGAGTTGTAAGTTAGGTCATTTGTTAAAATTATTTTTTTTTAAATGTGACTTTTATATATTGGGCCATGATGACACTGCTTTCTCTTTTCTAGGGTGAATCTGTGCCAACACAACAGAGAACAATATAAGTTGCAACCTTCAGATTGGGTGGAATGCAATGCCCTGTGTCATGTCATGTTTGGAGGTGGGAAGAGTATTTAATTAGGTATGATAGTGGCATGCCTGCACCCTGTCA
The DNA here is from genome assembly GCF_902713615.1 of Scyliorhinus canicula. Lineage (NCBI taxonomy): Eukaryota > Metazoa > Chordata > Chondrichthyes > Carcharhiniformes > Scyliorhinidae > Scyliorhinus > Scyliorhinus canicula. Next base: position 228,253,513 of record NC_052148.1, read on the forward strand.
CTTTCCCGCCGTCCCTGGAATTAAGTCAAGAGCAGGAAAGGCCAAGGTTGGATTCCCCATCCTGCTGTCAATTGAGACTCTTAACTGGGAAATTAATGACCATTTAAGGGCCTCATCCAGCCACCACATTTCAACTCAGTGGCGGAGGATGTTCGACATATGGCGTGCACGACAGGTACAATTATGCAACCTGCTTCTCGTCTCCCATTGGCGGGTGAGGAGTGGTGCGATGTCCCTCGTTCAAATGCACTCAGCGCCTGATTGAAGGGTACAACATTGGGAAAGCAGGCACACTGAAAGACGGACATCTCCCCTTGCTGTCAACCCCCTACAGTCCTCACTCCGCAAACCCAACCCTGTGATACCCCTCCTACCTTTACTTCTCTGTGACCCGGCTCACCTCTCAATCCTGGGCCTTTGGTAGGAGTGGTTATGGCAGCAGCCACAGTGTTCACAGTGGTGCTGCCATTTAAAAGAGCTTCCAGCCTCTGATTGGCCTCTTGGTAGGTACAACATCCGCCCCTGGGGTCCTGGATCCAGTGAAAGACCCACTGTTGTCTATTCAAGATACTTAAATGTGTCCACCTTGTATTTAAATGGGGTTAAATTCAATAGCACCCAGAAACAGGATTGGCTGTGGTATTGGCAGCATGCTGACTTCTTCCACCCAGTATTAACGGCACTGCTGATTGGCTGAATACATCAACAGGAAGTCAATATCATGAACAGCTAGAATTAGTTAATGTTAATCTGCACTAGATTAGCCGGAGCAGATGCTGGCAGTCATACAGAAAGTGATGCTGACCTGGGAAACAGTGAAGAAAGGCACAATATGGGAGTGAATGGGCTCTGTGGGTTTCAGACCACTGCAGTGGAGGCCATGATGGAGGAGCTGGAAGGTAGGAGAGATGTCCTGCACCCACTGAGGGGACCAGGAGGCCCTCCAGACACACTGAAAGAGCAGTGGGAGCAGATTACTTTGGGCATCAATGCCAGGAGTCTAGCCCCAAGGGCCTGGGTGCAGTGCTGCAAGAGGTACAAGGACTTCACACTAGAGGTCAAGATCAATGAATGCTGGGAGAAATTTGAGCCCACGTGAGCTGTCAGCATGAATGGCAATGTGGGAAGAAAGTACCGTCAGAGTCGCGAAATGCGATTCTTGCCGGCGAGATCACATTTCCCGATTTCCCATACTGTCGAGGTGGACAGAATCTTACGCCTTTTCAGTCAATGGCATCCTCATTGTTAGAGAATGCTGGCAGACATGAGAGGTCTGGACTTCGTTGCCCTCAGCCATGGAGGTCATGACCTGAACCATAGTGCATATATCCCCTGTCAAAGAGTGCACATCTTGTGCCAAGGTCTCCATTGCAGACTCCATCTTCGCAGTGGTGGCCTCGCTGCATTGAAGTGGCGGTGCCATCTCCTCGGACAGAGGGCGATGGGATTCCTCCAGTTGACCTGGCAGGCCGAGGAGGGATGCTGTCATCCCTTCCAAATGTTCGCAACTGTGTCTTTGCAGTTCCAGCAGCTCCGGGGGTGACCAGACCCAGGGGAGGGTCATCAACCAGGAGCTCCACTGAGCCCTGGGCTCCGTCATACCTCTGAGTGCCAAATCCCTGGGATGTTCCTTCCTCCGTCTGCTGTGGATCTTCAGCTTTCTAGGTGCTCATCAGTCAATGACCCAGAAACCCGTCTACTATTTTGAGGTGCGAGTATATGCGCTGGTGGGGGATGTGGGTAACAGGTGTGCCACATCTCCAATTCTGATCTCCAAGATGTCTCCCTTGAAGCTGTTCGAGTCCATGGTTTCTAGGGGCCATGAGGCTGGTCTGCTGATCGACCTGCAATGGAAAGAGCATGGCACTATTCCGGGACAGGGGAACACTGGTGGGAGAAAGGACACTGATGTGAGGCTTGAGTGGTGGTATGATTAACATAGCTGCCTGCCATTGGTGCAGAACACCGGCTTACCATTGGCCCTGGTCGGTCATGTGCCTCTCGACCGATTGGTTGAGACCAGTCATGTGACGGCTCCCCGATTGGTCGAGAGGCTGAGTTACCCCCGCCTCCAGGGCGGGGTATAAATACCCAGTACTCCCGGCGGTCGTCATTTACTGTAGTTGACCGCAGGGCTAACATCTAGCTGATTAAAGCCATTCTTTTGTACAGCAACTCGTCTCGCGTTCAATTGATGGTTCATCAGCTTGCGCCATGGGTGGATGAGCTGAAGGTTGTCACTTTTGCCTTCGGCCCTGACCTCGATCTCTGCAAAGGAACAATCGCCAGCAAGCTGAAGGGCTCGTTCCTCAAATGGGGTTCAGGTCTTGTGCTGCAGCATCATTACGGCCGGCTGTGCCCACTCACGCCTGTTGTGCTTGAGTTTGTCCTGAAATGAGGCAGGAGGCAAGAGTGTGGCATGCGCGGGAGGTGAGTGGCACCGGGTATATGAGGGGCACTGGAGCGATTAGGGAGACATGGGTGTGGGGGGAAGTGGGTGGAGCATGATAAATGCTGTGACCCTGTGAGGTGGATGGGAGTGAGAGCACCTTGGAGATGTGGTGGGTGTGTTAAGGAGTGCTGAGGGATACCTGAGGAGGCAGGCTTACCTTGGCTGTATGAAGAAGGTCTTTCATCTTCTCACGCGACTGTAGCCAAGTCCTCTGTGAGCCGGCACTCACAGCCACCCAAGCGGGGATGGTCACGGTGCTGAATGGACGTCTGCCTGATTGAGGGGAGAGGGTTTCCCGCCTCTGCTCGACCCCATTGAGAAGTCTGCTGACGGATCCCTTCTGTAAAATGTGGTGTTGTCTTCCTGGCGGCCATCTCCTCGCCTGGACTGGGACCAAGTTCTGGGGTGATGTTTAAATGGTGCGGCCCACTGACTGCAGAGATGAAGCTGCAGTGGAGCGAGCGAATCAGAGTCAGGCCACCTCGGACGCAGCGTGACATGGAGATGTTTTTTTTCTTCAAGAGGCTGAATATGCAGAGAGATTTGTCACCCACTGTTGTCAGGATTCTCGCCAAGGCTGACACTTAGAAACAAAAATCAGAAAATTCCACCCTGTGTCTTCAATTGCTGCATCCAACTGCATAAACCTCAGCCACTCCCAGACTTACCACACCACACTCACTCACCAACCAATAACCGCTCTTATTCAGAGCACATCGCTGACATTCTTATCCTCCAGCACATCTTCTAAACCTAGAGCTACTTGAGATTGACCTTGTCATGATATGCAGACATGCAGATAATGATATACAGGCAGGCAGCTAATGAACACAGAGAACAGGACATGACCAATGAGCAGGCAGGACACTGTTGCGCGTTTTATTGGAGTGTATTAGCACGCCTCCGTTTAAAGGCCGTGTGCTTAACACTGCTATGGCTCTGTGTATGTAATTATGCTCAGGAGTCGGCAGGTGCCGTATTTAGACACCTCACAAGTATATCAAGGTCAGGTTCAAAGTAATAAATCTGTACACCGATTAGTAAGTTCAAACGATTGATATTTATTATGACAAATATAATAAATACACATGCATACGCTAAAGAGACTAACTTACTTCTAATACTAAACAACTAAAATACTTATCTAGGCAGGAACAGGCAAGGTCAGGGAGCACGGCCTTCGTCCCGTTCTTGGTCTGCAACTCTCAGGTATTTAAAGTTGTCAGGGTCTAGCAAAGTCTGGATCACGTAGCGATCGTTGTGGTGGCACTTACAGTTCGATGGCTGATGGCTCAATGGCTGGTGATGGAACTGGAGTCAGGATGCGATGTATCAGCAAAGCGAAGCCGGAGCGATGAAAACAGCAGAGAGCCGGAGCCAAAACAGAGAGCCGGAGCCAAACAGACCGAACCATGTGCGGGGTCTACTTTTATAGGTCCCCCAAAGTCCGTGCCCCTTTGGGGCGGTGTTTTACCTGCCATGTATCGATTGGGCCTTTTCCCAATCGATATCTTCCAAACCCCCTAATCTGAGGATCGCTTCTCGATGGGTGGGCTGTCCCTATGGTTCTTTGTGTTGGATACTATGGTGCCGTTCTGTCTGGGCGTCTACTCAAAAGTATCCGTTCATACTTAAATGTTTCTATTGTGTGGGGTCTGGATCTGGATCACCTCATTACTATGTAGATCTTGTTGCCATTTACACCTTTGGCTGACATTCTGCACCTGGCCACAAACTGGTTTTTGTACGTGCAGAATGCTAATTAGTCTTCTGCAAACTGCTTGTCTTTGCTAAGACTGTTTTCTCCCTGCAGCCTTAGCAGTTCTCCATTTTGTAGCCCAGTGTCCATCTTAGGTGGCTACAACACTCAGGGGTGGTATCTCACTATAAAAGGCACGAGGGACTCACACTCTGCCTCTTTCCACTGATGAACATCGACAGAGTGAGTCAGGGTGTATGTACAGTATCACACCTCCAGCATGTGGCTAAGAGCTACTTTGGTTCAGTCAGACAGAGTAACCACACTTAGGTTAGCAGAGAGTTGAACTCATAGAGAACTGTGCTAACTGTGCTACTGGTTCAATAAATCAGATTGAACTAACTTCAAGGTCTGGAGTATCATTTGGTTAAAGCTGCATCCAGTTGCAGCCCGTGTTATGCCAGAGTACATAACACAACAGCGCTCCAAGGCCTTCTGCGTTCTTCTCCACTGAAAGTCAGCAGCCATGTTGCAGCCACTGGAGTATAGCTGCTTGGGGGCAGAAGAATGGGTAACGGGCCGTGGAGAACAGGTACTCAGGGGGAAACACAAGGGCAATTAGTTCATTTTAGTATGGAATCTAGCATGATTTAATTCATAAATGTGGTTTGGAATGTTTACTTTGTGGTGGCTTTTATTTTTGCATTGTGACCAATCAGAAACTGTGAATGTCAATGTCAGAGGAAAGGTGAAGTGTCTTTCTTTCTGGGTGCTCAGCTCCATGCTGATATTGACCCAGTCAGCAAAATTCCAACCCTCCAGTTCCTTTTGGTTGTAATAGGTGTGGCAAATATCTCCAACTCCGGCTGAGAAGACGGTGGATGCATAATTGATTATCGTCACAACCATTTGGAAATGCAGCCCTTGTTCTACTCTAAGCATGCAGTGAGGAGGGGAGGGGGGGGGGGGGGGGGGCAGATTTCAGTCATTGTCCCCCACTGAGATTCAGGTAGAAGGATTCCTCTCTGACCGTGCTGGATGGTGAAAGCAAGTCTCCGCCTCTTTCTTTCCAGCTTGTCCGGCTCTGGACGACGTTTGTTCATTTTCTATCTCATGCAGCATTCCAATGTATCCCTGAGTGGGAGCAATTGCTTTCTGCAGAAACCTGAAAGTCCGGGAGAAGCCCTTCAGTACCTGCCACATCAATTCCTGTTGACCATTGCGACGCAAACAGCTATCCAAAGCACTAAACACTTGCACAATTAAACCAACAGCCTGACTAAATCAACCCGTAATTACCATGTGAGTACTTGATGATCCCTTTCCGTGGGACTATTTCAGGGAGAGCAGTTCCTTGCTTTTTTTTCAACACACACTCAGCTGTGTGACATTGAGAGAACAGTAGCTGGAGCATTGAGCTCCAAAAGGCGTTATATATTGATTAATATCATAACCTGCCTGCTCTGCATATTTTCTGTGCACATGCCAATATTCGCACTAACATGGCAGCATAATTCACCCCCAGAATTTCTAAACGTGTCACAAACTCATTTTGGAGTTTTAAGGTCATTCTTAATACCCCATAAATGATACAAACAAACTCAGTTCACCACCCTCAGAGCCCGCACTCCTGTGCACGAAGAGAACCCTATTATGCATTAATAGATGTGCCAAACATTTTTTCACTAATTGACGGGTGCAAAAGAGGAAAACGCAATCAAAATCCGCCCGCAGAAGTTTTATCCAGGCACTGTAATAGTAAACATGCTTATCACAACATCGACTGATGAGTCAAAACATGCAGCTCCATCAGACATGCTTGTTCACGGTGTATTGGCCACTCATCTATCTATTTAAACGTGACATAAATTACACCACACGATCATGATACATCGTGAAATATTATGAAATGCTCAACGTATAACTCATGTGAATGGGATAGCCAGTGACAATATAACCATAATATTCATTCTAAAGGAAGTGACAGGAAGTGGCTACAAAATGACTCATTGTGGGAAGTTTTAACATGAGTAAGTTAAGTGATTCGGTGCTGGTGGTGGGTGGTGGGGTGGTGCGGTGATGGGGGTGGGGGTGGGCGGTGGGGTTGGGGGGGAGGGGTTAAATGGGCAAAAATTGAAGCATTTCCGGAGACCCAGCTCCCACCTGCCAACTTCCAACTTTTGATCAGGTAGGACAAGAAGAGGGCAACAAATCCAGTCCAAAGAGATAGGTCGGCACTTTAAATATGGCAATGAGGCTGGTAGCTTCAGATTTCGCCTGCTTTGTATGTTTAGTTCAGGTGGCAACAACTTTGGGGGAATAGGCATATGTTTTCACAGCACCCTTTGCAGTCACCCCAAGCTCTCCCTCCATCAGATTCCAACATCCCATAATAAACACCTCCACCCCAATAACTCATGCCATTCACCCCATTCAGGTTGACTGTTGCCTTCCCCCAACCTAGCTTGGAATTGGATTCCTTCCTAGTCAGTGTTTGGACACCCTTTAGGATTGAACGTCCCCCTAGAATGGGTGCTGCCACTGGGATTGCACTCTTTCACGTCAAATCAGGGATCCGACCCCTCTTGCAATTGAACGCCCCCTTCCCAAGGGATGGGGATTCGACTCACTTTGATATCAGAGCACCCGTACTGGGAGTACGGATATCACACCTACTTGGTCCTATGACCCCCCTCCAAAGCATTCCCTTTCCAACTGGATGTTGAGGATACAAATCAGGATGACCTATGAGCCGGTAACACGTCAGTGACCAAAGACACAAGATATGGAGTTAAATCTCCAGAATGTGGAAGGAAAGCCAGGCTTCCAGGTTTCCTCGTCCCCAGAGTCTCTGCTCCCAGCATAACAGAATGTTAACATTTCCCCCATTGTTCTGATCAATTAGCGAAACATGAGATCCAATCAACGAAACAACTATAAAAACATCAACTTAACATTGCTTAGAAATAGACTCAAGAGACCCAATTAAAATAATTTTGTAGGGAGAATAATTAGTGTTTAATAACAGTTTAATTATAAAACAAAATGTTTAATCACTTGGGCAAAGTTACTCAACGCACTGAGTTCGATGACAGTTGAAAGGTTCATCTATCATTAAACTGCAATAAAGAACAGCGTACACTGGAATATCCCCAAAAGTAATACTTACTTACTTGGCAAGTCAGGAGATGCCTGTGAGAACGTTGCGGAACTAACCAACCATATAATTAAAAAAGTAAAAACAGAAACTGCCAGAAGCCCCCAACCAGCCAGGCAGCATCTGTGGAGAGAAACAGAACTAGGTTTTGTGTCATCAACACATCTGGAAATATTACACTTGGTCCCCGCGTTCAATTACTGATATAGATTGTGAATAGCTGGGGCCCAAGCACAAGTGGTACCCCAGTGGTCACAGCCTGCCAACCTGAGAATGGCCTGTTTATTCCTACTCTCCATTTACTGTCTGTTAGCTAACTCTCAATCCAGGCCAGTAGATTATCCCAATTCCGTGTGCTATAGTAGTGTTTACTAACCCCTTGGGCTGGAGTCTCCGATTGTCGACGCCAAAATCGCATTCAGCGATTGGCCGGTGAAATCGGGGGGGGGGGGGGGGCACCATTTTTTGGATGCTCGCCCCTCTCAAAAACAGCTCTATCGTTGAGTACGCCGCACGCCATTGGGACAGCCTCAGGACATCACCTGAGGCCCTGGCCCGATTCTCCGCCCCCGATGGGCCGACTTCCCGATGGCGTGGGACGCGTGTGCTCACAATTTTCGGGGACCTCACGTGGCGGCTGTGGGCTGCGGCCAGCGCCGTCACATTCGGAGGAGGGGAGCCTTTCTGCTGGCTGGGGGGGCTTCGGCTGGGGCTGGGAGGACTGGTGGGGGTTGTCCGGGGGGTGGTGAGACAGGTTACACGGGGGCACTATCTGGCAGGCCGGGTCCGCGTGCATCCGGCACCGCGTTGTACGACCACTGCAGGTCACCACCGTGCGCACGTGCGGCCACAAACCCGGCAATTCTCCTTCCGTACCTGCAGGTAAAGTGGGGGCTTTACGTAGAGCGGCTGCTAGCCCTCCACCAGGCGGAGTATCGGTACGGGGATGGTGCTAACAAGGCACATGCTCCGTATATAGCCTGAAAATCGGAGAATCCAGTGTCTTGTGTGTGATTTTATTGAAAGTCTTCTGGATATCCAGATACATCACATCCATTGACTCCTCCTTATCTATTCTGCTTGTTATATCATCATCAAACTCCAACAGGCTTGTCAAACATGATTTCCCTTTCATAAATCCATGTTAACTCTGCCCAAACCTACCATTAATTTCCAAGTGTCCAGTTACCACATCAATTATAATGGATTCTAGAATATTCCCTACTACTCATCTCAGGCGAGCAGGTCTGTAGTTTACCATTTTCTCTCTTCCCTCCTTACACAGTAAGGTTACATTTACCACATTCCACTCTGCAGGCACAGTTCCAGAATCAATACAGTTTTGAAACATGGCAACCAATGGATCCACTCTCATACAGCCACCTCTTTCAACACTTTGGGATGGAAATCCTCAAGTCCAGGAGATTCATCAAATTTCAGTCCCAATAATAATTCCTGAGCTACGCTTTTAAATTTACTAATTTCTTTCAGTTACTCATTCTTTCTCATCCCTTGATTCTCTTGTATTCTGAGTGGTTTCTTTTCTGTTCCTCCATGAAGACAGACACAGAGGCCCCAGGTTTACATGCCCTGGTCAGTTTTGCAGAGTCGGGGGATTTCTTGGTTTCGCAATCTCGACCTTTACCGGCTGCCAGCTGGTGGGATTTATGGTCAAGGGGTATGGCGGGCTGAAACTGGAGCCACGGCAAGTGACCCCAAAATTAATCCGTAGGCTGTTGTGTGCAGAGGCAGGCTGGGTGCAAGGTGTGCCAATGATCGCCAGCATTGCGTTTAAATAAAGTTTTTAAAAAGAGACAAAAATATTCCTCCAGTCCTTACCCTCCTCCTCCACACTCCCTGTGCTACATCCTTGCCAACCTATGCCAACCCATTCCCTTTACTCAAACCCCCATGGCCTCCACACCACTATGTCAACTCAATGCCCCTCTATCTGCCCAATACCCCAGGGGCTGGTTTAGCATACTCATTTTCATTTTCATTTCATATCCCATTCCCCCTATGCCAACTTATTGACAACTCATTCCAACTCATGGCTCCACCATCCTTTGCTATTACCTCTCCATCCAAATCACCTGGTATATTTGAACAGTTCTTTGACAGCGTTGACACTTCCCAGGCCATTTCTTCATTCCCCATTATAAATTCTCTTGTCTCCGCCTGTAATGGGTCCATGTTTGTCTTTGCTGATCTTTTCCTTTTTACATTCTACAGCAACTTTTGTAGTGGCCGCAATTCTCTGGAAACATTTCTAAGTGTGGTAGCGAGCGTGAACTGTCGCGAATTTCCCGGCGCTCGGCCCAGCGAGGCTGGAACAACTATTCAGTGTTAATTGGTCCACTTAACAAGGCTACACCGGCTTCTCACCGCAAATGAAGACTTGCCAGCTGATTCACCAAGAGGGCGCTCGGCAGCCCCCTGATAACAAGGTAGACCAGAACTGAAGCTACACCTGCTCAGCCAACCCCAGCCAGCTCACAACAATGGCACCCAGGAGACTGGCCCCAAGATTCGGGGATGCAGATCTGGGGGCAATCCTAGATGCAGTGGAGGCCAGGAGGGATGTCCTGTTCCCGCGAGGGTCCAGGAGATTCAGCCATAGGGCAGCCAGGCTGCCTGGGATGAGGTGGCGGTGGCTGTAGGCACCGGGGGGTGTGACCAGGAGGACTGGCCTCCAGTGCTGTAAAAAGGTCAATGACCTACACCAGGAAGCACGAGTGAATGGACACCAATACTCCCCCCCCTTCCCCCCCCCCCCCAAAACTATTCATCCCCACACGGGCATCCACTCCCCCACTCTCCATGTGACTCCCAACCCTCCCACCACCCCTCTCTTCCTAACCACCGACACTTCCTTCATACCCCTAATCCTCCCTCCATCCCCCTCTCCCTTCAACCCCCCCCCCCAGCCCTTCCTTCACACACCCTCCTCCCACTACTTAGAACCACGTGTGCGGCTGACAATGCCCTCTCTGTGTCTCCTCAGGAAATGCTGTCGGACAATCGCCGAGGGAGGGACCAGACTAGCCATGAGGTGCCAGGCTTAAGAATCCTCACTTCCTTCAAGGAGTGGGCCCTGGAGGTGGCTCGGGTGGCCGAGGACAGAGCGGTCACCCACGTGGAGGCTGCCGGATGCTTCACAGGAGAGGAACTTCTGAGCTCCATCTGGGTGTCCCCATCTCCACTCTCCCAGGAGACCACCTCGGAGGAGAGTTCTGAGGAAGACACGATTGAGACATCACAGCTGTCATTCCCACAATCCCTCCACCAGCGCAGATACACACACCTTGGTGGGAAATGTTATTGGTCAGGCTTCTGGAGCACAATCTGCTGAGCGCCACACTGCTGCTGATGTCCATCAGTTGGAAGTCTGATGGATCCCAGGACCCAGGTGGGTCTCAGCCTGATGCTGAGCCTATGGAAGAGGTAATCCCGGAGCTGATGGAGATGATAGAGGACGTCAGGATATTCAGAGGGAAATGTCAGCGACACTCCAGCAGATCCATAGCTGATTGGAGCAGTCCCAGAGGCTACGGGCGCAGGAGATGTTGCCAGCAATGTGTGGCACTGAGGCCAACACTGCGAGGTGGAAACCACAATAATAAGCCTGTTACACGATGTTGGTTCCATTAGTGAAGGTGTCCAAGGCATCACGCAGCTGGTGATGGCCGTGGCTGGGGGCCTCGATAGAATGTCCACCTGCCCCCACCCCCCCCCGCCCCCCACCCCCCAGCACCTCTCATCCCTCTAAACTCCAGCGAGTATAAGCCCAAACTACTTAATCTCTCCTCATATGTCAACTCTTTTATCCCAGGAAGAAATCTGGTGAAGCTCCTCTGAGCTGCCTCCAATGCCCCACATCCTTCCTCAAATAAGGAAACCAAAACTGGACACAATACTCCAGATGTGGTCTCCCCAACAGCTTATACAATTGCAACAACACCTCTCTACTTTTATACTCGTCCTTTTGCAATAAATGCCAACATTCCATTTGCCTTTTTAATTATATGCTGCACCTGCATACTGACTCTCTGCAATTTGTGAACAAAGACACCCTCTCTCCAGATGCATCTTGAATCTGCTTTCCATTCAGATAATAATTTGTCTTTCTATTTTTTTCATCCAATAAGGATAACCTCGCACTTATCCACATTAAACTCCATCTGCCAAACTTTGACCCAATCTCCTAGTCTATCTATATCTGACTATAAAATCTGTATCTCCTCTTCACTGCCTGCTTTCTCACCTATTTTAGTATCATCTGAAAATTTTGATATGTTACACTCTGTTCCTGCTTGCAGATCATCCCTATAAATCGTAAACAGTTGAGGTCTAAGGACTGACCCCTGCAGCACTCCATTGGTTATAGTTCGCCAGTCAGAGAAGGACCCATTTATCCCGATCCTCTCTTTCTGTCAGTCAGCCAATCCTTGATCTAATCTAGTAATGTGCCCCCCATCCCCTGCAATTTCGCCTTCTGGATCAGTCTTTTATGTGGCACCTTATCAAATGCCTTCTGGAAGTCTGGATATATCACATCCACAGGTCCCCCATTATCTATCTTGTTGGTTATGTCCTCAAAGAACTCAAGCAAATTTGTCAAGCATGACTTACCCTTCATAAAGCCATGCTGACAAAGGTCGATTGAGCTTTGCCTTTCCAAATGTTCAGTCATCTCCTCCTTAATGATTGATTCCCATAACTTCCACAGAGGTCAAGCTCACCACTCTATAGTTTCCTACTTTTTGCCTCTCTCCCTTTTTGAATAGGGGCATCACACTAATATGTTTCCAATCCACCCTTCCAGAATCCAGGGAATTCGGAAAAATCATAACTAATGCATCAACTATCTCTGCTGCCACCTCCCTTAATACCCTAGGGTGCAGGCCATCAGGTCCCCGAGACTTTTTTTAAAATCCATTCATGGGATGTGGGCGTCGCTGGCTGTGCCAGCATTTATTACCCATCCTGAATTATCCTTGAAGGGACAGTTAAGAGTCAACCATATTGCTGTGGGTCTGGAGTCACATGTAGGCCAGACCAGGTAAGGACAGTAAGGTCTTTCCCTAAAGGACATTAGTGAACCAGATGGGTTTTTAGACCAATCAGTAATGGTTTCATAGTCATCATTAGACTTTTGATTCCGGATTTCAATCTGCCTTTAATCCCGTCAGTTTATTCAATACCGTTTCCTCAGTAATGGTTATTACACCAAGTTCCCCTGCATTAACTAGTTTTTGGAATTTTTTTTATTGTCATCTACCATGAAGACAGGCAAAATATTGGTTCAGTGCCTCCGCCATCTCTGTGTTCCCCATTATTATCTCACCAGTATCGTCCTCTGAAGGGACAACATTTACTTTAGCTCTTCTCTTTTTCTTTATATACTTCCAGAAGCTTTTAACATCAGTGTTTATGTTTTCTGCCAGATTCCTTTTATAGTTCATCTTAGCTCCTTTGATTTTATTTTTAGTATCCTTTTGTGGAACCTTAAAGTTCATTCAATCCTCCAGTTTACAACTAGCTTTTGCTGTTTTTGCCGTTACGTCTTCCTTGACTGCCTTGTTTAGTCATGGAATGTTTTTCTTACTTTTACAATTCCTCTTTCTCTCGGGAATGTACTTTAATTGCGTGGTATTTAATACCTCCCTGAACATTCGTCATTGTTCCTCAACTGTACTACCCTCAAATATTTGTGGCCAGTCTACTTGGGCCAACTCTTTCCTCAAGCCTGTATAATCACCTCTGCCCAATGCTAAAACTCTAGTAGGCTACTCTGTCTTCTCGTGTTCAATCTGAATTTGAAATTTCAGCATATTGTGATCACTCCTTCCAACAGGATTCTTAATGACAAGTCTATTTATCAAACCTTCTTCGTTACATAGCATTAAATCTAAAATAGCCTGTTCCCTGGTTGGCTCAATCACACATTGCTCTAACAAACAGTGCCTCATGCACTCTATGAAACCTTTCGTGAGGCTACCCTTGCCAATTTGATTAATCCAGTCAATATGCATATTAAATTCACCTATGTTTACCATTGCATCCTTCTCACAAGCCCTCATTATTTCTTGATTTATACTTGGTATTGCTCAGGGGTCTATAAATTACTCCTACCAAGGAGTTTTTTCTTGTGTTTTTTTTATATCTACCCCGATTGATTCAACATTTTGGCCGTTAGTGCCAATATTGTTTCTTAATACAGCCTTGATGCCATCTTTAACCCTAGTTAAATCCTTAGTTTCTCATTGAACTACTTCACTTTCAAACTTAATGTAAAATTCCATCATAGTGTGGTTACTCTTTCCTAAAGGCTTTTTTCCTTCAAGGTTATTTTATTAGCCCTTCTTCATTGCATAATTTCAGATATTAAACTGTCCATTCTCTAGTTGTTCCTTAACAAACTGTCTTGAAAACCATCTGAGACACATTCCAAGATTAGTGCTAGTTACATTGACCAAATATATTTGTAATTTGAAGTCCCCCCCCCCCATTATCACCATATTATGGTTGATATAAACACCTCTGGTTACCTGATTTATACCATGCCCTACATTACCGCTGCTATTTGGTGACTTATAATCAACTCCTACCAATGTTTGATCCCCTTTTCTGTTTCTCAGCTCCACCCAAGCTATTCCTACATCTTGATCTTCCAAATTTAGATCCCCTCTCACTAATATATTGACCTCATCTTTGAGTAGCACTCCCAACCCACTTCCATTTTCCTTTTTGCCCCTTCCTACTAAATGGCAAATCCCCATAACATTCAGTTCCCAGCCTTGGTCACCTGCTGCAGTTCCGAACAGGAATGATATTGGACTCAAAATGTTAACTGTGCTTCTCTCTCCACAGGTGCTGCCAGACCTGGTGAGTTTTTCCAGAACTTTCTGTCTTTATCCGACTTTCCCCGACACCGGAACCAAATTGCACACCAATCTTTGAGCCATACATTTAACTCCCTAATCTTAACTGCGCTACACTAACTTTTTCATGGCTCAGGTAATCATCCAGAGAGCCACGGATTACACTGGAATGGGTAGGATCACTAGGTGCTGCTGTCTGTCTCTGTGTCCTCCTCTCTCCTGCTCTTGTAGGTACGGCTATCTGTGAGTCCTTTTTTTATAAATTTAAAGGACCCAATTCCTTTTTTCCAATTAAGGGGCAATTTAGCGTGGCCAATCCACCTAGCCTGCACATCTTTGGGTTGTGGGGTGAGACCCACGCAGATACAGGGAGAATGTGCAAACTCTACGCGGACAGTGACCCGGGTCGGATCGAACCCGGGTCCTCAGTGCCGTGAGCAGCAGTGCTAAACACTGCGCCACCATGCTGCCCGGGAATCCTCCTCTCCAGCACTCTTTAAATCAGTAAGGTCATTCCAGCTGCTCAATCCCTCCAAACATGGCAGAATATTTTTCATAATCACAAAAAACATTGCAATTAATCTGCAGAAAATACTCAAAACCTGGGTGTTCTTCAAAGGCTGAAACGCCTCAGTTAAGGCTGATATCAGATGGCCCTGGTCATGCAGTGCCTAAATCTATGTGCATAAATCTCCACCCCGCACATTGCTGGTGCAAATGCGGGAAACTTGCAAGAGCTGCTTATTTGCATGGCAGCAAAGTTCTGTTCTTGGGTTATGAGCAGTAAAGGCTGTCTGGCTCATTAAAGGCTCATTAAAGAGCTGCAGAAGATTCCGGAAACGTGTGACTGTCAGAAATCAGTTGTGTGTGATTTTCCTCACTGAACCCTGGCACAATGGCACGTATCTGGGGAAAAAATCTGGGGAAATCTCAGGCTATTGTGTAATAAGCGATGGGATTGAACAATTTGATTACATTTGTTACAATCATTCCATTGTTAATCAGCTCCCTGCACTCAAATGACACATTGATGCAGCTGAATCATTTCCTTCAACATCATCGAATTTTTAACATACATTAGACACAGAAAAGTAACATTCAATCAATGCCACAAAATAACTTTGGTTATATAATGATATGTTCATAAAATACATTTAGAATTATCATTCACATTATTGTATCGTCAATGGTAAGCACTTTTTAAAAACAGTTTTTAGACACTGAGGGAATTGCTGGTGCTGATGCTTCAGCAGTTTTGCCTTTCCAGCATATAAATAATGGACGCAATGAATTCAGATCTCATTTTTAATTCATGCCCATCCATGCAATATCCATGACATACTCATGTTAGGTCAGTATCAGCTCCTTAGCTATATTTATTAGCAATTTCCTTCAATACATTTGAGGTGTGCGAAACATCCAAAAGAATGGTTAGAAAGGACAGAGAGCCCACGGCTATCCTCTATGTGCACAATATTGCCATTTACCTTTTCCTAAAGTTCTCTTGCACAGACCTCTCAAGGAGATGGCATGAATTCTTGGGCTAGCACAGTGGTTAGCACTGTTACTTCACAGTGCCAGGGACCCGGGTTTGATTCCCGGCTTGGGTCACTGTCTGTCCCGAGTCTGCACATTCTCCCCGTGTCTGCGTGGGTTTCCTCCGGCTGTTCCGGTTTCTTTCCACAAGTTCCGTGCTTGTTCAGTGAATTGGACATTCTGAATTGTCCCTCAGTGTACCCGAAAACATTTTTAGTGCCAGCTCATTAGGTGCCTGTTTCTGGAATTGCAATCCTATCGGGGAGAGAGTGGCATAGTGGTAATGTTATTGAACTGGTAATCCAGAGCCCCAGGTTTAAGAACTAGGGACATGGGTTCAAATCACACCACGAGAGCTGGTATATTGTAAAGCTGGCCTCAGTAATGGTGACAATGAAACTATCGAATATTGTAAAAACCCATCTGGTTCACCAATGTGAAATCTTTTGTTCTTACCCGGTCTGACCTGCACGCGGTTCCAGACCAACAGCAATGTGATTGGCTCTTAACTACCTTCTGAAAGTCACTCAATTCAAGGGCAATTAGGGAAGGGCAACAAACGGCTTGCCGGCGATGCCTACATCCCATGGAAGAATTAAAAAAATTGATGGATAGTGATCCACCCTGAGAGTTGCCAGCCTAATCAGATGGTTCGCAGCTCAACAGAGCCACCATTCATGGCAGTCCTTGTTGAAGCTCCAGCTGGAGGATTTGGACATTTTAATGGTAGTGCGCCCTCATAGTGCAGTAATTAGAGCCTTGCCTTGCTAAACTGGATGCAGTGGCAGGAGATGCTGAGGGCTGTTGCCACGAGGATGGCCATTGCTACTGGAGGAGTGCCCTCTGAGACATGGGTGCCAGAAAGGTGGGAATCTATCCCTGGTGCCTGCTAGGAAGCCACCAGGTTAAGCTTGATGATCTCACCATGTGGTATTGCATCCCCTGCCACTGACAGAAGCAGGAAGGCGCCATTAATTGGCCACGTATGTGGCTCAATTGGGCTCTTGGTGAATGGCTGCTACCTTGCCTGCTACTGGCAAAATGGCATAGCAGCAGGAAGAAGTCAGGCACTCTGCTCCCAAAGCTTTTCTGCACCGGTTGCCAGTGTTTGAACTGCATTGGGTCTGATGACATTATTTAGACAGAAGAAGATACCCGTTGTTTAATAACAACTAAATATAAATATATTTGCTTCATTAGTCTATAACATTAATATTTAAATACCATAGCCAGTGCTTTCATTCCAATTTTAAACAAGATTTTCTATGACCATTCTCAGCTACTTCAGCCAATTAGGGCTAAAATGAAAGAAGTTTTGCGAAAGTCCTGGGAGAAACAGATTTCTTCTGTGGATATTTTTTAAAGAACCCATTTAATACTTTTTACAAAATGTTTTAATGTGATATGGTTTGCATGCATGGACTCGTTTTAAGCCTATCAATCTTTATCGGTGTGTTTGTATTGCATAACTTCCTGGGAAATTCCTGCTTACATCATCACATGTCACTGAGCAACAGTACTCCTGTTATAAATAGAGAAAGAGAACAACAAGGAGTTAGATACAAACTTCAGCAGCTAAGTGCAACAACCAGAAGAACATTAAGACCATCATACAAGCAAAGACAATGAACAGCAAAGTAACTCTCGCAGTCTTCGCTCTCTTTGTACTTTATGTGGCTGCCACACAAGGTAAGAAATAATCTGACTTGATAGTTCCATAGCATTTAGACAGAACTTACAATTTTATTGAAAAGCATTTATGTAACAAATAGATTTGTTGTGTTTATAAAGTTGTTCTTCCATTACAATGTGTTTATCTGCAATCTATAGTTTTAAGCTGGAAACAATATATTATAATATATTTAAAAGGTGAATGTTAGACTATATTTACATTTCTAATATATTGTATGTATGTAATTTATGGCTAAATGCAAATAATACTGATTGAGACTCACATTTTAAATAGTGGTTGTCAGTGAGTGTTATGATACAATGAATTGGCAAACATAGGCTGCACAGGCCACATATTATTACATTTAAGAATCTTCTTTATAGTTTGTAACTTCAGAAATGTGCACTAAAGTGTTTAGGGATGGACCAGTGTTTTATGTTGTTACTGAGTTATTTAGTTACATTTCCCCCATTGTGAAAGCACAGTCATCACAAGAACTGCAGTGGTTCGAGATAGCCCACGACCACCTTTTATGGAAACTGGTGATGGGCAGTAAATCTTGCCCTGTCAGTATCACCTGCTTCACATTGTGTTGCGACAATGCTGTTCTGTTTGAAACCATTAGGGTGGAGCAGCCTTAGATAAATTAATTGGCAGCTCTTCTGACCTCGACTGTGGCCAAGGAGTAGGCCACAGACTGACCCTTCAACTTCCAATGTGCACAAAGATCAAAAGCAGGGTTAAGCTGACGTTGCAAGGCTTTTTCAACAAAGAACGTTGAGTAAGGCGGAAAAGGATACAAAACCTCCTTTAGGGAGAAATTATGCCTAGGCTTCAATAATTTCAGAGAAATAGGTGGCCCCAGAAAAATAGCTCTGTTTAGCCAATAGGAAGACATGATTTCATTTTTACTATTTGGAATTAAGTTGAAGTCAACAAGATTTGCTACAGGCATCACTCTACGTTTTTACTGACTTTAAAATAGAGCAGGTTACAAATGGTATCTTGTGTTGACTCATTTGTTAATCTTTCCCGCCTTTGAATAATAGAGTAAACACATACAAGAGAATCATATCTAACTTATATAATGGCCATCAGATTATGGTATTAGATATCCAGGTATTGAGTAGTGAAATTTAATTAGTGATGGGTCCACTTATAGGGGAGATGGGCGAAATTCTCCGACCCCCAGCAGGGTCGGAAAATCGCCTGGGGCCGCCGAAAATCCCGCCCCCGCCGTGGCAGATTCTCTGCCACCCGGGAAGTGGCGGTGGCGGGAATCTCGCCACTCCGATCGGAGAGGCCCCTGCGGTGATTCTCCAAGTCCCGCCACTGGGAGGCCTCTCCCGCCGCCGAGGTTTGAACCACCTCTGGAACGGCGGGATCAGCGGCGCGAGCGGGCCCCGGGGTCCTGGGGGGGCGGGGGGGCGATCGAACCCCGGGGGGGTGCCCCCCACGGTGGCTTGGCCCGCGATCGAGGCCCCCCGCTCAGACTCCGGCCCAGTGCCCTGGGTGCACTATTTTCCTCCGCAGCCGCCACGGCCTTCGCCATGGCGGAAGCGGAAGAGAACCCCACATTGCGCATGCGCCGGCAGTGACATCAGCGGCCAGCTGCCGGGGGCGCCGGTTTTTTGCGCCAGTCTTCTGGTGCAAACCGCTCCGGCGCGGGACTGGCCCCCAAAGGTGGTGAGAATTCCCCACCTTTGGGAGGCCCGACCACTGAGTGGTTGGCGCTACTCCCCTACGCCAGCACCCTCCGCCACGCCGGGTAGGGGAGAATGCCGCCCACCTGGGAGAATACCTAAGACACACCTGAAATTTTCAAAGCAAGTAAGGTAATATTTGAACCATTTTTTCCTGCATGCACGCATTATAAACACGGATTCCTTCTAGGTTAGAGGTATTTCAAGCCTTTTGGTGCCTTTTGAGTTAATCCTTCCAGAGCACCAGCCATTCTCGCCTCCTTTAAAATTCTCTTTAAAGAGCAAAGTTTCAATGCCTTGTCTGAATTCAGCATATCTTCAATACTGAAGTGCCACACATTCAAATCCTGATTTAGGGCTCAAATTTACTACCTTCTGACCCAGAGGCAAGAATCTCCACAAATCAGTCATTTAGTCTCACTAATATCTAGACCAGGACTTGTTTCGTTGACTTGCACATTGAAAGTCTGATGTTATCTGATCTGAGATATCAGGTCTAATCTCAGGCTGACACCCTTGCTCCAGGGGAGTGAAAACTTCAGGCTGTTTGCTTTGAGCAGGGAGATATCTCTTTGCCTAAGACTGTCTATGCATGTTTAAGAAAAAGACATTTGAAAACTAATGTTACAAATACTAACTTTCTATAATTTGTCCTTTCCATAGCCGCATCTCTCCGACATGCAGGAGTGAGCTTGCGTTGCCAATGCATTAAAACAAATTCCAGGTTCATCCATCCAAAACGTATGGAGAATGTTGAAATTTTTCCAAGTGGCTCACACTGTTCAAGCGTTGAAATCATGTAAGTTTTACTACTGATTATGGATAATCATCTGTGACTAATACATATTTTTAAATGAATGTTATTCATTTTTGTAAATTAAAAATAGATAGCAGAACTTTAATTAATTGTCATATTTCACTTCTTTCAGTGCAACCCTGAAAAATGGGATTCCAGTGTGCCTGGATCCTGAAGCCTCTTGGGTGAAGAAGTTAATTGACATGATAATCAAAAGGTAAGTTTCAGATGTTAGCTTGCATGGAAATGATATATCTATCTTAGTTCTTTAATAGGTAACAAGGAATGGAATGGGAAAAAAAGGCTACAAATATGTACAGTAGATTTTTATTTTTACTATCTGGGCAGTAATCCAGAAGGGTAGGTCGACCAACTATTAGAGAACCTACCTGATTTTGAGGAATGAAAATTAGGCAGATTCTGTAAAGAGCAAGTGATCGCCCCACGAGATACTGTCCATGTGGTAAGAGTGCAAATTGATATCATTGTGTTGAGAAGCTATTGATAAAATTGTAGCTAACTATTGGAGGATTGGAGAGCTAGATAACCTGAAATGGACAAATTACAGAGGTTATCTATAGTCTATTGGACAAGCTGATAACTTAGTTTGAACTACTATTACATATAGCATTGAGGAAGGAAAATATAATTGAATACAGTCACTTTGGGACCCAGTGAGACCTTCCTTTGGTATTTCACAGACATGTCAAAAAGCAAGACTTGGATGGCAATTTACCTCCGCTTCAACCTCAGCAACTTACCCTCTGTGATATGAATGCAATGCCAACCCTTTTCTCACACACCTTTTAGGTTATGGACAGTAGGGAACGGGTTTAATGCCAAATAATGTTAAAATTAGCAATGCATTTAGATGCACCTTCATTTGCTTGATTTGGAACAGAGGTAAACCCATTGTAAATGTGTTTTGCTGCTCTCGCTCAAAGGCTTTAACAGGAGAGTGTGATATTCTGTCAAATAATGACATACTGGTCAACATTTTGTCCATACTACTACTATCATACTCACTAATGAACAGATATTTGTCAAATTTGCCCATTATTCTCTGGTACCTGAGCTCTAAGAGTTTGATGAGTGAAAGAGATTACAGAAACTGGGGGCAGGATTGTCCAGTCCTTCCCACCCCGAGACTGGAAAATCCTCCCCTCCCCACAGGAGGTCAAGGGTCTTTCAATTATACGTCACATTTTCCATCCTGCCCTCAACAATTCCCGCAGAAAATTTACCCTCGGGGGGGGGCTTGTATTCTCCAAAATAGAAAAAGTCAAGGGTAATTTGATTAAGACTTTTAGGATTTTGAAAGGAATTGCTAGAGTAGACAGAAGTTTTTTTCTTCGTAGAGAAGTCTGAAACAAGGGATATTGTACTTTACAGAGCTGTGCCATTAGAGGGAGAAGTTAGGAAAGAAAATTTTGCACCAAATGCGATGTCCTCGTCCTCAAATAGCAGTAGACACTTGATCGTTCATGTTTAAATCAGAGATTGACAAGAATATAACAGGAGATGAGGTTAAGGCCTGTGGTTATAGTTAAGATACAGATGAACTATGATCACAATGAATGATGGAACTGGCTGTTCTTATATTCTGTGGGAATTGTGTATGAAACAATTTTTAAGTTATTAGTTTGTGAAATGGATTGCTTTCCTGAATATTTTTGATTTATATTCCGACAAGATTGACAGCAATTTTTATTTGTTTCTGCATTTTTTTTATAGTTCCAAAAAGAATAACGAAGCTCACTGAGGGAAGCCTAATGGCTGAATGTCAAGAGTGTGACATCTAACCACAATGAAACTCTCTACTAACTCTGGCATTTATGGATCTTTAACCTTCATGTCCAAGCCTACCGTAAACGTACAACAGCGAGTGACTGCCTGACTGGTGTGAAGCAAAGTATTTACAAATCAGTCACAGAATGGAAGAGGTCACCCAGTCCTCCACAAAAAACGATAATACCCTCCCACATCTGTTAAGATTTATCTCTTCGTATTTATTTAACTTATTTGTCAGTTTTATTACTGAAGAATTGAATGTGTCACGTACAATTTCTACGGAGGTCTACGTTGTCAGGTCCGTAGAACTCACAAAGAAATGGGGTATCCTCAAAAAACTTACAACTATTCCTCCGAGGGATTTTGCTGATGTACTGCCAAAGTTTATGGCAGAAAATGCAGAGACCCCCCACCCCCACTGGAGTTCAGGGCTTAGATAGTCTCTTCACTGAGATTTAATTTATCTGTCTCTCTTTACAGAGATTTCATTCCTCTGCACCACAGTGCCAAGAGATTTGACATGCTGTTAAATAGCTGCACTATCTAGATGGTGCCATTTTGATCCTGTTTTCATATTGCCGTACATTTGCTTCCAGATTAACATGTTAGAATGTAGTTACTGAGTGGAAATGAAATTTGTGCAATGTTGGCACGGCATATTGTCAGTACTGCCATTTTGATTTTTATCGTAATTTATTTGAATCACAATTTATTTATTAGTCTCGAGGCTGATAAAGTCCGAAAGGTTTAATTTTCTATTTATTTATGTTTTGCCACAGGAGTGTTTGGTGATTTTGCTAACACAAAATTTTGTGTGTGGAAATAATCTGTAATTTTTATTTATTATACGTTGCAAAAATATTTATTTGAATAAAGGATGAATTGTTTTATCTGTGTGCCTTACAATGTCAAATCTGTTGAAATGATTGAGCTTAGCTGAAATGAGTATCGTACCGAATGCTAAGAGGCAATTCTTAGCTCGATGGTAGCACTCTCCTCACGGAGTCATGGGCTGAGGTGCCATTCCATAAATGTAAGCATATTGTGGGCATGTAAGGAGTGTTGTACTGACCACCATATGCTTTCTGATAAGATGTGAAACCAGGGCCTTGTCGTCTCCCTCATTTGGACATGCAAAATCCCATGGCGCCAATCAAAGAAGATACCGGGATTCTCTGGTGCCTTGGCCAACACATATCCCTCAATAAGCATCTAAAGCAGGGCCAGAATTTTACCGCCCGGCGTCAGCAGGATCTTCTGGTCCCGCCATAACCAATGGAGGTTTGAATGGCTCGCCACATTTTCAGGCCCCGACCCTGCCACAATGCTGCAGTGGAATTCCATCCAAAATCTTTGGTCATATATCACATCGCCATTCGCAGGAAGCTGTGCTAATTAGGCTGCCAGATGTCCCTATGTTACAAAGAGGCTCTGCTTCAAATGTAATTAATTAGCTAAATTGCTTTAGGATGTTCTGTAATAAATAAAAAAAGTAACAGAAATGCAAGCTCACAGTATTTTGGCAGCCTAACTTGCATGAATTATACGTCTAAGTTGTCATACAAGTATCATAGAATCCCTACAGTGCAGAAGGAGGCTTTTCGGCCCATCAAGTCTGCACTGACCCTCTGAAAGAGCCACGCCATATGTTGAAGGTCCTACGTCACTGTGTTAACACCAGTGGTGGCTGGATGAGGCCCTTAAATGGTCATTAATTTCCCACTTAAAGCCTCAATTGACAGCAAAGTGGGGAATCCAACCTTGGGCGTTCCCGTCCCTGACTTAATTCTGGGGGAGACGGAAAGGCGACAGGGTGCAGGCATGCCGCCATCTTAGTTAATTGTGGTCGTCACCACTGTTGTATTATATTGTATATATGGATATTACGATAAGGCCCTTGTACTACAGGTATGGGGGTAGATCCCTGCCTGCTGGCTCCGCCCAGCCGGTGGAGTATAAATGTGTGTGCTCTCTGAACAGCAGCCATTTGGTCAGCTACTGTAGGAGGCCACACATCTCTGTGTAATAAAGCCTCGATTACATTCTATTCTCGTCTCATCGTAATTGATAGTGCATCACTAATTAAACACTTTTCGCACCTCCAAACATGACATAGAATCCCGGCAGTGCAGAAGGAAGGCCATTCGGCCCATCAAGTCTCCATAAGAGCACACTACCTAGGCCCACACTCCATCCCCATTCCGGTAAACCCACCTAACCTTAGGAGCTAAGGGGCAATTTAGCAGAGTCAATTAACCTAACCTGCACATCTTTGGACATGAGAGAAAACCGGAGCACCCAGAAGAAACCCATGCAGACATTGGGAGAACGTGCAAACTCCATGCAGACTGTCACCTAAGGCCGGAATTGAACCCGCGTCCCTGGTGCTGTGAGGTCGCAGTGCTAACCACTGTGCCACCATGCCACCCTTATCATTCATTATTCTATCCAACTAACTCTCCTTCCATCAACTTTAAAACAATTTCATTTGCAAAAACTCACTCTAGTATTAAGCAATGTTTCTCATTCACATTGTTCATAGACCCAGCAACTTAAGATGAATCAAAAGTTGGGTTAAACTAGACAAGAAGGTTGACATTCAATTCATAGGTGACCTCCTTATAAACTGGGGCCTGAAATGTTAGGACCAGTAACTACCATTACACATTTGGGTTGCACTTGGATTTTTCTATTTCTTTTTGCATTTCAAGACATCGTAAATACAAGGAAACAACCAATTGATTCCAGACTTGTAGAAAGTGTTAATGGGGTAACTAGTAGAGTTGACCAGAGAGAACCAGTGGTTGTGGTATATTTAGACTTTCCAAAGGCATTCGACAAGATCTCATATAGCAGATTAATATGTAAAGTTAAAACACATGGGATTACGGGTAGTGTCTTGAGGTGGATTGAAAGCTGGTTAGCAGATAGGAAGCAAAATGTCGGAATCAATGGGTCTTTTCGGATTGGCAGGCAGTGACTAGTAGGGTACCGCAGGTATCTGTGCTAGGACCCCAACTGTACACATTATATATTAATGATTTGGACGAGGGAGCTAAATATATTGGGCACGATTCTCCAGAACAATTTCCAAGTGCCGTAGCCAGTGGGATTTGCCGCGAGCTTCCCGGCGAGCCCGGCAACACTATTCAACATTAATTGGTCCACATAACGAGGCCTCACGGACTTCCCGCCTCGAATGCCAGCTCGCCAGCTGATTCGCCGTGACCGCACATGCCAGCCTCCCGCTAACAAGTTTGAGCAGCGCTTAGGCTGCATTTGCTCAGCCAACCCACCAGCCAGCTGCAATAATGGCACTGAGGAGACCGACCCCAAGATTCGGGGATGCTGACCCGGGGAGGCCCCTGAACGCGGTGGAGACCAGGAGGGATGTCCTGTTCCACTGAGGGCCACAGAGGGTGAGACTCAAGGCAGCCAGTGTTGCCTGGGACGAGGTGGTGGGAGCAGTCAGCTCGGGCAGTGTGACCAGGAGGACTGGCGTCCAGAGTTGGAAGAAGGTCAACGACCTACACCAGGCAGCCAGAGTGGGTAGGCACCAACGTCCCACCTCCCAACCCCCTGTAGCCACGGAAGTTGGCCATTCCTTCAATACAAAATGGAGGAACGCAAAGCTTGCAGGGTAAAATGGACAAAGTTTGCAGCACAAGCAGGCTGCAACAAGCCACTGTGTATTCTGTCTGCTAGGAGGGCAGACAGCACCGAAACGAGCATTCCGCATACTAATGAAGCAATCTCCGGGACAGTTAGCATAGTAATGGAACGATCCCAGGGACAAAGGACACAAATAGGGAAGTGATTGCAACATTGTATGGGAAGCCAGACACCCCGGCACCAACGGGGTTCGAAGACAAAGCACCTGAAGGCCCGCCCAGTAGCCGAGGAACAACCTCAGTATTGGGGGGATTCGAACAAATCGATTCGGAAGAGACCCAATCGATCCCCAGCAGATAGAGGGTCCGCCCAAAAGGGCGCGAAGCCCTAGGACCTATAAAAGACAGGTCCCAAACTCAGTTCGTTCTTCTTGACCAGCCCGCCTCTCTTGACCAGCCCTCTCGACCAGCCTTACCGAAGAAGACCTTGACCGAGAGAGAGGAGAGGTTCAGACAGCAGCCGCCAGCAAGTAAGTGTCTCACAACGATCGCTACCAGAGATAGACACTCCTGCCTTTTAACCTGTACAAACCTGAAGTCTGCGGACCCAGTGCAGAGCAAGAGGCTATTGTCCCCTGATCCAGCAGTTCCTTATTCAGATAAGTATTGGTCTATTTAGTGGTAGGAATAGTTTAGTCATCTCAGCGTGTGCATGAGTAGTTTAGAATTGTATTATAATAAACTCATTTGTTTGAACTTACTAATTGGTGTATGGTTTTATTGCTTTGAACTTGACCTTGAAACTTGTGGCGGTATCTTAACGATACCTGGCGACTCCAGAGCTAAGTAACGAAACAGAGCCAAATTGAGTGTTAAGCACACTCACCCAGAACGAGCAACATCCCCCAAAGGAGCATCCCCTGAGGCAACCCCAATCCTCCCTCCATCCCCTCTCCCTTCCGCATTCCCTCCACCCATCCCTTGGACCCTCCCTTCACACCCCCCCCTCCAGCAGTGAACCATGCATGTGGCTAACAATGCCCTCTCTATGTCCCTTCAGGAAAAGCTCTCCCATAATCGGCAGGAGAGGGTCTAGCCTGGTGGTGGGGTGCTGGACATGAGAATCCTCACCTCCTTCGAGGAGCGGGCCCTTGAGGGACAAGTTAGGAAACATTTATTTGCACGAAAGGTGATGTCCTCTTCCCCAAAAGACAGTAGACATTAGATTGTTCATGTTTAAATCAGAAATTGATCATTAGTTGCCAGACAAGAATATAACAGGAGATGAGGTGGCCTGTGGTTATAGTTAAGATACAGACAAGCTATGATACACTGAATGACGGAACTGGCTTTCCTTATGTCCTGGGGGAATTGTGTATGAAACAATGTTTATTTATTTATTTATTTTTCTTTAAAATTTAGAGTACCCAATTATTTTTTCCAATTAAGGGGCAATTTAGCATGTTCAATTCACCTACCTTGCACATCTTTGGGGTGTGGGGGCAAAACCCACGCAAACACGGGGAGAATGTGCAAACTCCACACGGACAGTGACCCAGAGCCGGGATCGAACCTGGAACCTCGGCGCCGTGAGGCTGCAGGGCTAACCCACTATGAAACAATGTTTATGATATTAGTTTGTGAAACGGATTTCTTTCCTGAATATTTTTTATTTAAATTCCAGCGAAATCCAATTTACATTTCCCGGGTCCCACTTTCACCAAAGGGCAGACCTTTGGGACCTATGCCGGCCGACGTTCGCGAGACATGCCGGCTGACATTAGTGACCCATGCCGCCTGACCTTTGCGGCCCACCATTATTGCTTATCTTTAATGCGGCAGGTGGGCCTTCTTGGTCCTCACAATCTCTCTTGCTTCGCTATTCAATGTTGCATTTTTTGCTAAATACTTCAGCTGACAATTTAAGTTCTTGCTGCAAGCTTTGAAAAAAATCAAGAGGTTTGTCCTCGAACTCGCCATGCTTAATCTTTGAATGCCTTTGAAGATTTGAGGGTTTTAACCTTCATTTGTCAGTACTTCCCTGCATAGAACACACATGGGCTTTGCATCCTGATTTGATTTGGCACAATTAGCACCATACCTCAAGAAATCATCTTCGTACTGCTTTGCTCCTGATTTCAGTTTCTTCTCAATTGCTTGTTCACCAGAGGCCCTGGAGCTTGGATTACAACTCACACCAGCGCTGCCTTGTCCTAACGTGAATTCTCTTGAGAAGCTCTCTCCGGCAGATTTAGTTGTGAGATCCTGCTCTGTTTGTATCTCTGGCCCTCATCGCCAGTTCTTCACAAGTCACCTCCTGGTCCATTCTCACCAAAAGCACTTACTTCCCGGTTTCCAGAGAGTGTCGACACAAAGTGATGACTGTAGGTTATTTCCAGTGTTCACATATGGCAGCCTTATTGACTGGACTCGGTTAATCAGTATTCCGAGAAATCTGGCCAGACTTCCTCTCACTGTATCCACCCCAGTCACAGACCACTTCCTGACCAATACTTATCGTCATGGGAGTGCAAACGGAAGTTGTGCTGGCCGTTGAACGGATTGACCAATTAGCCGCAGGTGGCGGGGGACGAGCCGAGCAATAGAGCGGAACTCCAAGCTGGGGCTTGGGGCTCCCATTATTAGCAGCGCTTCCACTCAGACGCCCGTCAGCCCACCCCCCCCCCCCCTCCAACCGCTCTGCGCGTGGTGACCAGCACACAGCCCAGCCTGGCGCCGCCCACCCCCTCAAACACCGCAACCAACGGGGACTGCCCGCGGCCGGCATTCTTAAAAGCCGGTCGTGGCAGTTGGGAACATCTTCCCACGATCGGGAACGCCACAACCGATCAATCCACGACCCTCCCGAAAGCCACCCGCGACCCACCTGGGGGTCGCGACCCTGAGTTTGAAACTCCCTGCTCTATACTAACTCTGGCATTTATGGATCTTTAACCTTCATGTCCAAGCCTGCCGTAAACGTATAACAGCGAGTGACTGCCTGACTGCTGTGAAGCAAAGTATTTACAAATCAGTCACAGAATGGAAGAGGTCACTCAGCCCTCCCACATCTGTTAAGATTTATCTCTTCGTATTTATTGATCAACTTATTTGTCAATTTTATTACTTAAGAATTGAATGTGTCACGGAAAATTTCTACGGAGGTTGTAAGGCCCGTCGAACTCACAAAGAAATGGGGGATCCTCAAAAAAATGCAACTATTCCTCCGAGGGAATTTGCTGATGTACTGCCAAAGTTTATGGCAGGAAAATGCAGAGACCCCCCCCCCCCTGCTGGAGTTCAGGGCTTAGATCTTCTCTTCACTGAGATTTAATTTACCTGTGTCTCTCTTTACAGAGATTTCATTCCTCTGCACCACAGTGCCAAGAGATTTGACATGCTGTTAAATAGCTGCACTATCCATTCTAGATGGTGCCATTTTGATCCTGTTATCATATTGCCGTACATTTGCTGCCAGGTTAACATGTTAGAATGTAGTTACGGACTGGAAATGAAGTTTGTGTAATGTATATCACATCGCTATTCGTGGTAGCTGTGCAAATGTGACTGCCAGATGCCCCTCCATTATAAACAGGCTCTACTTCAAATGTAATTAATTGGCTAAATTGCTTTAGTACATTCTGTAATAAACAAATAATGTAACAGAAATGCAAGCTCACAGTATTTTGGCAGCCTAAAGTATACATCTAAATTATCATACAAGTATCATAAAATCCCCACAGTGCAGAAGGAGGCTTTTCGGCCCATCAAGTTTGTGCCGACCCTCTGAAAGAGCCATATGTCAAAGGTCCTCCGTCACTGTATTAGTACCAGCGGTGGCTGGATGAGGGTCTTAAATAGTCACCAGTTTCCCACTAAAGGTGGGGAATCCGACCTTGGGCCTTCCCGCCTCTGACTAAATTCTAGGGGAGGTGGGAAGGCGGCAGGGTGCCGGCATGCTGCCATCTTAGCTAATTTAACCCTTTTCCAACCTCCAAACATGACATACAATCACTACAGGCCACTTGGCCCATCGCGTCGACACCGACCCTCCATAAAATATCTAGGCCCACACCCCATCCCTGTAACCCTACCTAATCTTAGAAACAAAGGGCAATTTAGCCTGGTCACTCAACCTAATCTGCACATCTTTAGATGTGGGAGAAAACTGAAGCATCCAGAGGAAACCCATGCAGACATTGGGAGAACGTGCAATCTCCACACTGGACTGGAATTGAACCCGGGTCTCTGGTGCTGTGAGGTCGCAGTGCTAACCACTGTGCCACCATGCCACCCTTAGCATTCATCATTCTTTCCAACTAACTCTCTATCCATAAACATTAAATCAATTTCATTAACAAAAGCTCACTCTAGAATTAAGCAACGTTTCTCATTCACATTGTTTATAGACCCGGCAACTTAAGATGCATCAAAGATTAGGTTAAACTAGACAAGAAGGTAAACATTCAATTCATAGGTGACCTCCTTAGAAAGACACTATCAACTGGGCCTGAAATGTTAGGACCAGTAACCACCGTTAAACATATGGGTTGCACTTGGATTTTTCTATTTCTTTTTGCATTTCAAAACATTGTTAATACGAGAAAACAGCCAATTGATTTCAGACTTGTAGAAAGTGTTAATGGTGTAACTAGTAGAGTTAACCGGGGAGAACCGGTGGTGTGGGTTATTTAGACTTTCCGAAGGCATTTGACAAGGTCTCACATAGCAGATTAATATGTAAAGTTAAAACACATGGGATTATGGGTAGTGTCTTGAGGTGGATTGAAAGCTGGTTAGCAGACAGGAAGCAAAATGTTGGAATCAATGGGTCTTTATCTGATTGGTAGGCAGTGACTAGTGGGGTACCTCAGGGATCTGTGCTAGGGCCCCAACTGTACACATTATATATTAATGATTTGGATGAGGGAACTAAATATATTGGGCGCGATTCTCCGGAACAATTTCCAAGTGCCGTAGTGAGCAGACATTGCCCTGTGTTTCCCGGCGCTCGGCCCAGCGTGGCCGGCAACACTCTTCAACGTTATGATTTGGATGAGGGAACTATCTCCAAATTTTCAGAGGATACAAAGTTGGGGGGGGTGGGTATACTCTGAGAAGGATGCAGAGATGCTTCAGCGGGGTTTGGACAGGCTGAGTTAGTGGGCAAATGCATGGAATATGCAGTATCATGTGGATAAATGTGAGGTTATCCACTTCGGTAGCAAAAATAGGAAGGCAGATTATTATCTGAATGGGTGTGAAACACAGTGAAACCTTGGTGTCCTCGTGCATCAGTTGCTGAAAGTAATCTTGCAGATAGAACAGGCAGTAAAGAAGGCAAATGGTATGTTGGCCTTCACAGCGAGAAGATTTGACTATAGGAATAGAGATGTTTTACGGCAATTGTATAGGGCATTGGTGAGGCCATATCTGGAGTATTATGTGCAGTGTTGGCATCCTTATCTGAAGAAGGATGTCCTTGCTATGGAGAGAGTACAGCAAAGGTATACCAGACTGATTCCTGGACTGACGGGACTGTCGTATGAGGAGAGACTAAATCGGTTAGGATTAAATTCTTTGCAGTTTAGAAGAGTGAGAGAAGATCTCATAGAAAATTCTAACAGGATTAGACAGGGTAGATTCAGAAAGACTGTTTCCAATGGTGGGCGTGTCCAGAACTAGGGGTCATAGTGGGGCATGGAGAGTGGGTGTGGGGCTGATGGGGGTGTGGAGATGTTTCATGTTTCAGTCTTTATTTTCAAATTGTGGACAGTACCAGAGCCCCGAGATAGGCTTTCCGCCCGGTCCGTCTCCGCATTCAGCCCAGCCCATCTGTGCACTTAACATCCTCTTCAATTCTTCCTGGATCACCTGCCTTGTCATCTAATGTTGTGCTGTTGTCTGAAAAGGAATGAAGGGCTGAGTACTTACAGACATGTCGGGTTAACCTCAGCGGTGGGCAAATTATTGGGGGAAAATTCTGAAAGGTGGAATGAGTCACCTCTTAGAAGGGCAGAGATTGATCACGGATTTGTTAAGGGACTGTCATGTCTGACTAACATTGTTAGATTTGTTGAGGAAGTAACAAAGAGGATCAGTAAGGACAGCAGGTTTGATGTTGTTTACTTGGATTTTAACAAGGTTTTGGCAAAGTCTCAGATGGCAGTCTGATCAGTAAGTTAAAAGCTCATGCATTCCAAAGTCCTTCCCAAGTCAAACAGTGATTTAATTGTACTTTATTTAATTGAGTATTTGCTGCTTGCAATGTGGTTTCCTCTGCACGCAGACTGGGTGACAGCTTTGTGAACATTTCCGTTCAGTCTACAAGTGTGATCCTGAGCTACCTATCACTTGACATTTCAATTCTCCACCTTGCTCCTACTCTGACCTCTCCGTCCTTCCCTGCTGCTGTGTTAGCGAAGTTCAGTACAAGTTCAAAGGACAGTTTCTGACTTTTCACATGGCACTCTGCAGTTTACTGGATCCAACACTGGGTTCAACAATTGTAGATCAGAATCTCAGCCGATTGTGTTCCATGTGTAATTTTTGGATGGCTCAGTCTTGTCTTGTTTTTGTTCTTTACTCCTTCATGGTGCACATATATTGAGGGGGTTCTCCGTCCCTAGATTCCCGGAATGCATTCCCCACTGGGGGTGGGGGGTGGAGAGAATTGTGCATTGGTGGTAAATCACGTTCAGTGCTAGGCACCAATTCAAATGCCAAGGTCTTAATGATCAAATAGGCCCGGCGCCCTATGTTCTGGCCTCCCACGATTCTCCGGTCCCCACAGCCAGGGATCACGTGGGCGCAGATCACTTGCGGTCTCTACCAACATGGCCCTGGCATGGCGGTCCTCGCAGTGGGCCTAGCACTAACTGCATTCCAATCACTCAAGCGTGTGATTTCACTGCACTTACCTCTCTTTGATGTGGTCAATGTTTACAAACATTGGGGTTTCACCACTTTGGCCACCGAACCGTGAAGGGAGATGAATGAATCAAAGCTGCAGATGGTTAGTAGAAGCTGTCAATCACAGCCCACTACTAGAAAGCTATGACTGGCTTGCAGCGAATTAATTTGTGGGTCCAGACACAGACACAGCTGTTCTCCTTGGAGGAACGGACACATGGAGCTGTAAGGTAAGTGTCACAGCTGTAATTCCTCTCACTGCCCCTGTCATGAATGCTCTCCAGCTTCCAGACAAGGGATCATTTCTGGGGGAGAGGCAAAATTCCACCAGCACATCTCCTGTCCCACCAGGAGTGACAACACTCTTGACCACTGCCACTCAAAAATCAAGGGCACTTACTGTTCCATCCCGCACTTTGGAAAATCAGACCATAAGACGGTGCTCCTTCTCCCAGCATACAAGTAGAAACTCAAGCGGAAGAATCCAGCTAAGAAGGTTGTGCAGTGCTGGTCTGAGGAAACAGAAGAACATAGAACATAGAACAGTAGATTCGGCCCTCGATGTTGTGCCGAGCATTGATCACCCTACTCAAACCCACGTATCCACCCTATACCCGTAACCCAACAACTCCCCCCCCCCCCCCCACCTTACTTTTTAGGACACTACGGGCAATTTAGCATGGCCAATCCATCTAACCCACACATCTTTGGACTGTGGGAGGAAACCGGAGCACCCGGAGGAAACCCATGCACACACGGGGAGGCTGTGCAGACTCCGCACAGACAGTGATCCAGCCGGGAACCGAACCTGGGACCCTGGAGCTGTGAAGTATTTATGCTAACCACCATGCTACCCTGCTGCCCCAAGAGTTCCTACGTAACTGCTTAGAGACAGTGGACTGGTCCATATTTAAGAACTCAGCAACCAACTTAAATGAGTATGCCACCACCGTCACAGACTTCATCAGCAAATGTGTGGACGACTGCGTGCCAAAGAAAGCAGTACATACGTTCCCCATCCGGAAACCATGGCTTGATTGCGAGATGGACTCCCCTGTGGGGGCTTGCTTTGGTTGGAGGGTCCCTGTGCGGGTGGGTCTCCCTTTCACAAGGGTCCCTGGTGGGGTCTCGCTCTTATAGGGGTCCCTATGGGGGAGGGGGCAGGTCTCCCCATAACAGGGGTCCCTGTGGCGGTCTCCCTATTACAGGAGTCCCGGGTTGGGGGGGGGGGGGGCTCCCTATTAAAGTGGTCCCTATGTGGCATCTCCCCAATACAGGGGTCCTGTGGGGGGGGTCTTTTGGTCAGGGGGATCACTGTGGGGGATCGCCCTATCACATGGTTTGCTGTGGGGTCCTCCTGTTACAAGGGACTCTGATGGGGGAGTCTCCCTATTACAGTTGTCCTTGATGGGTCTCACTATTACAGTGGTCCCTGTTTGGGGGGGGGGGGGGTCTCCCTATCACAAAGGTCCCTGCAGGGTCTCCCTATAATAAGGGTTCCGGTGGGGATCTCCCTATCATAGGGGCTCCCTGTGGGGTGGCCTCCCTATTGCAGGAGTCCCGGGGGTGGGTCAGGTCACCCCTGTACTTGGGGGTAGGAGGGAGAAACCTGACAAACTGGAGGTGGTGGGGGGGCTCTGTGCCGTACGGGGGAGGGGATCGGGGCTGATTTTCAATGCAGAGGGGTGTCCGACCTTGGGACCTCACTAACAGACCGCCCGCTCAAGATGGTGGCTTGATAGTGGGATTCCCTGGGAATCCCTCGCATTCCACAACATGCATATATTTGCATGGCAAGGAATAAGGAATTGCATCCCACTTCATGATTCCAAATGGATCATAAAAGTGTATTCCAAGATCTAAGATATTTGCCAAATCCAAATTCTTCCAAAGCATGAAAAGATAGTTCCACACAACACGATCCAAGGCCCTCTCAGCATCTGAAGAAAGTAAAATCTCTGGGAGGCTGTGGTGAAGGCTGTGCATAACATTAAAGAGTTGGTGGATATTATGAAAAGGAGTGTCTATTTTTCATAAATCCGGTTTGATCAGGAATATAATGGAGAGGAATGGACTCTAAACACACAGCTAATATTTTAATAATCAGCTTAAGAGCCACATTGAACAATAGAATTAGCCTAAAAGAACTGCATGCGAGAGGATCTTTATTTTTTAAGGTCAATGAAATTGAGGCCTGTATTAAGGTTTGAGGGTGGCAATGATTCATTAAACATATTAGGCAGTAGGCAGTTCAGTTTCATAGAATCCCTACAGTGCAGAAGGAGGCCATTCAGTCCATCCAGTCTGCACCGACCCTCTGAAAGAGCACCCTACCTAGGCCCAATTCCACACGCTATCCTTGTAACCCCACCTGGGGGCAATTTAGCATAGCCAATCCAACTAATCTGCACATTTTTGGACTATTGGAGGAAAGGGCAGCACAATAGCACAGTGGTTAGCCCAGTTGCTTCACAGCTCCAGGGTCCCAGGTTTGATTCCCAACTTGGGTGACTGTCTGTGTGGTGTCTGCACATTCTCCCCGTGTCTGCCTGGGTTTCCTCCGGGTGCTCCGATTTCCTCCCATAGTCCAAAGATGTGCAGGTTAGGTGGATTGGCCATGCTAAATTGCCCTTCGGTTAGGTGGGGTTACTGGGTTACGGGGATAGGGTGGAGGTGTGGTCTTAAGTAGGGTGCTCTTTCCAAGACCCTGGATGGGCCCAATGTCCTCCTTCTACACTGTTAATTCTATGAAACCCATGCAGACACGGGAAAATGTTCAAACTCCACACATTCACCCAAGGTCGGAATTTAACCTGGGTCCCTTGCGCGTGAGACAATAGTGCTAACCATTGTGCCACCTGCTTGCCCCAAGATTGTCTGAGAACCTTTTATAAAACTGAATCAGACATCCATTTGTTCCTGGACATTTTCCACATTGCATGGCTCTAGCTGCCTAGTAACTTCCTCTGTGGTGAAAGAGTCCTCGAAGCAACTCATTAAATTGGGATCTCTGATGGGAATATCCGATGATTCAAAACATTTTTCAAAGGCTGATGTGTCAGCAAGATGTTCAGATTTGTACAAAGTAGCATAATATTCTTCAAATTTATTGTTTATCTCCCGAGGATCAACTGGTACGCCTGCAAAGGTTTTGATCTGCGCGAGGTGGGTTTGGATGGGTCGAGGACAACTGACAGAGTTGGCGGGCAAACAATTCACAGGCCTTGTCACCATGTTCATAATGCGCATGTCATGATTTAAATAACATCACCTCAGGCATATCCCCAGGGTGCAGTGACTTTTTAGATTGAGCCTTAGAGTAAAACATAACTTCAACCATTATCATGGGGAGGGGAATTCCATATTGTAAAGATAATATATTACATGCTAAGCGATATTATAATGCCGAATGTATTTAATAAAACAGTAGAAGGCCAATATGATAAAACAAAAAAGAGAGACAATAGAAATATGAAGAATTCATTCATCCCCCCCGCCCCCAAAGCACCTCCCCAAACAAAAGTCCCAACTCTTCTTTTTTTTTTAAAAAGTATTTTTATTCCACATTTTCAAAAGTTTTACAATTTACAGCACACATAAAAACCCCCAACCCATTAACCCCCCCCCATCCCGACTCACCCACTAGAGTTAACGGCAAGCGACTTTCTAAAATCCAAAATGAACAACCCCCACTATTGGAGAATCTATCACTCGCTCCCTCCCTTAGAGCAACTTTCACCTTCTCCAGGGCCAAAAACACCAGCAGGTCCCCACACCATACCAAGGTACAGGGTGGAGAAGCTGATCTCCATCCCAAGACATCTGCCCCCGCACGTGCCTGCAGCTCAGGCCAATCCGACAGCCCAAATATGGCTTCTCGGGGATCGGGCACTACATCCACATACAGAACCCCCCGAAATGATGCTCGAAACCTTCCTCCAAAACCCTTCCAGCTTCAGGCAAGTCCAAACCATATACATAGTTCGCAGGGTCCCTCGTCCCTCGCTCACAGACATCCTCCGCCCCCCCCACCCACCAGAACAGCCGGTTCATCCTAAATTTTGTAAGCTGCGTCCTGCACGTAATCTTCAGCTGTATTAGCCCGAGCCTTGCACACAAAGTCGAGGCGCTTATTAGAATTAGAATTAGAACAGTACAGCACAGAACAGGCCCTTCGGCCCTCGATGTTGTGCCGAGCAATGATCACCCTACTCAAGCCCACGTATCCACCCTATACCAGTAACCCAACAACCCCCATTAACCTTATTTTTAAGGACACTTAGGGCAAATTAGCCTGGCCAATCCACCTAACCCGCACATCTTTGGACTGTGGGAGGAAACCGGAGCACCCGGAGGAAACCCACGCACACACAGGGAGGACGTGCAGACTCCGCACAGACAGTGACCCAGCCGGGAATCGAACCTGGGACCCTGGAGCTGTGAAGCATTGATGCTAACCACTGTGCTACCGTGCTGCCCAAATTATCCTCCGCAACACCTCACACTACAGACCCTCTTTCAGCACCGCCCCCAGCTCTTGCTCCCATGTCACCTTAAACCTCTCCATCGACACCTTAGCCTCCTCCAAAATCCTGCCATAAATCGCTGAGATACCCCCCCCCCCCCTCCCCCCCACCACCACTGACAGCACCGCCTCCAACAGCAAGGAGGCAGGCAGCACGGGAAGGCCGGGAAGCCCTTCCTCGCAAAGTCTCGCACCTGCACATACCGGAAACTCACACCCCAGGCCAATCTTCCTTATCTCAATGGAATTCTCCACCCATCTTGGTCATGAACAATTGTGATTGGTTTTAAATTGTCCGCTTCGGAAATTGCCTGTGGAATTTTACTGACTTTTTCAACAATGCCGACAAAGAAAGCATCTTCTAAGTCGTATTCAAGTTGGACAATGCTGGGTTTACTCGCTCATCTTCTTATATTGATGCGTTGTAGTTCCCGTTCACCACTGCGAAACACAATGATTGAGTCTGTGGCACTTTACATAGGTTTTACAGAAGGCTGGGCATTTTTTTACTTGGTGGGCGTGGCCATGCCGTTTACATGTCATGGCGCTCAATACGTCACGTACAAAATGGCCACCATCTGGAGCGCGCTGTTTTTCTAGTGCGCCATGTTGTTTGTTTCGCGCCACTTTCACAGACCAACATCTCAGAATATTGATTTTTAACAAATTTGTTTGCTGGACACATACTAACAGTATCTTCTAACATTAATTTTGGTTGTCTGGGTGCTCTTTCACGCAGCGTTTCATTTTTAACACCGAATACAGTCTGATCGCACAGAAGGGAGTCTAATAATATTGAAAAATTACAGCTCTGCGTTTTGAGCCTGAGATCTGTAACAAAAGTCAAGTGTTTCACCGGCTTTCTGGATTCTTTTCCGGAATATATATTGTTCGAAAGTTTCATTTATCTGCAGTTCACAATGACTGTCAAACATTTCGATAACTTTGTTATTTTTTTTGTCAAACTCATTCTCAAATTGGAATGAGTTGAATATTTCTAAAGCCTGCGATCCAGCCATTGTTAGGAACAGCACTATTTTTTGCAGATCATTGGTCAATTCGACGTCTAAGGCTGAGGTATATAGTTCAAACTGTTGTTTACAATTTTTCCAGTTAACATCAACTTTACCCGATGTCCGGAATTGCTTTGGAGTCTGCAAACTCTCCATGAAGCTTTGGTTATAGAACATAGAACATAGAACATTACAGCGCAGTACGGGCCCTTCGGCCCTCGATGTTGCGCCGACCTGTGAAACCATCTGAAGCCTATCTTACCTACACTATTCCATTTTCATCCATATGTCTATCCAGTGACCACTTAAATGCCCCTAAATTTGGCGAGTCTACTACTGTTGCAGGCAGGGCGTTCCACACCCCTACTACTCTCTGAGTAAAGAAACTGCCTCTGACATCTGTCCTATATCTACCACCCCTCAATTTAAAGCTATGTCCCCTCATGTTGGTCATCACCATCCGAGGAAAAAGACTCTCACTGTCCACCCTATCTAACCCTCTGACTATCTTATATGTCTCTATTAAGTCACCTCTCAGCCTTCGCCTCTCTAACGAAAACAACCTCAAGTCCCTGAGCCTTTCCTCGTAAGACCTTCCCTCCATACTAGGCAACATCCTAGTAAATCTCCTCTGAACCCTTTCCAAAGCTTCCACATCCTTCCTATAATGTGGTGACCAGAACTGCACGCAGCACTCCAGGTGCGGCCGCACCAGAGTTTTGTACAGCTGCAGCATGACCTCGTGGCTCCGAAACTCAATTCCCCTACTGATAAAGGCTGGCACACCATATGCCTTCTTAACAGCCCGATTAACCTGGGTGGCAACTTTCAGGGATTTATGTATCTGGATGCCGAGATCTCTCTGTTCATCTACACTACCAAGAATCTTGCCATTAGCCCAGTACTCTGCATTCCTGTTACTCCTTCCAAAGTGAACCACCTCACACTTTTCCGCATTAAACTCCATCTGCCACCTCTCAGCCCAGCTCTGCAGCTTATCTATGTCCCTCTGTAACCTATAACATCCTTCAGCACTATCCACAACTCCACCGACCTTCGTGTCATCTGCAAATTTACTAACCCATCCTTCTACATCCTCTACCAGGTCATTTATAAAAATGACAAACAGCAGTGGCCCCAAAACAGACCCTTGCGGTACACCACTAGTAACTGAACTCCAGGATGAACATTTGCCATCAACCACCACCCTCTGTCTTCTTTCAGCTAGCCAATTACTGATCCAAACCGCTAAATCACCTTCAATCCCATACTTCTGTATTTTCTGCAATAGCCTACCGTGGGGAACCTTATCAAATGCTTTACTGAAATCCATATACACCACATCTACCGCTTTACCCTCATCCACCTGTTTGGTCACCTTCTCAAAAACCTCAATAAGGTTTGTGAGGCATGACCTACCCTTCACAAAACCGCGTTGAGTATCGCTAATCAACTTGTTCTTTTCAAGATGATTATAAACCCTATCTCTTATAACCTTTTCCAACATTTTACCCACAACCGAAGTAAGGCTCACAGGTCTATAATTACCAGGGTTGTCTCTACTCCCCTTCTTGAACAAGGGGACAACATTTGCTATCCTCCAGTCTTCCGGCACTATTCCTGTCGACAAAGACAACATAAAGATCAAGGACAAAGGCTCTGCAATCTCCTCCCTGGCTTCCCAGAGAATCCTAGGATAAATCCCATCTGGCCCAGGGGACTTATCTATTTTTTACACTTTCCAAAATTGCTAACACTTCCTCCTTGTGAACCTCAATCCCATCTAGCCTGGTCGACTGTACCTGAGTATTCTCCTCGACAGCATTGTCTTTCTCTAGTGTAAACACTGATGAAAAAATTCCATTTAACGCTTCCCCTATCTCCTCTGATTCAACACACAACTTTCCACTACTATCCTTGATTGGCCCTAATCTTATTCTAGTCATTCTTTTGTTCCTGATATACCTATAGAAAGCCTTAGGGTTTTCCTTGATCCTATCCGCCAACGACTTTTCGTGTCCTCTCCTTGCTCTTCTTAACTCTCCCTTTAGGTCCTTCTTGGCTAACTTGTAACTCTCAAGTGCCCTAACTGAGCCTTCATGTCTCATCCTAACATAAGCCTTCTTCTTCCTCTTGACAAGTGCTTCAACTTCCTTAGTAAACCACGGTTCCCTTGCACGACAACTTCCTCCCTGCCTGACAGGTACATACTTATCAAGGACACGCAGTAGCTGTTCCTTGAAAAAGCTCCACATTTCGATTGTACCCATCCCCTGCAGTTTCCTTCCCCATCCTATACATCCTAAATCTTGCCGAATAGCATCATAATTGCCTTTCCCCCAGCTATAATTCTTGCCTTGCGGTATATACCTATCCCTGCCCATCGCTAAAGTAAACATAACCGAATTGTGATCACTATCACTAAAGTGCTCACCTACATCTAAATCTAACACCTGGCCGGATTCATTACCCAGTACCAAATCCAATGTGGCATCGCCCCTTGTTGACCTGTCTACATACTGTGTCAGAAAACCCTCCTGCACACACTGCACATAAACTGACCCATCTATAGTACTCGAACTGTAGTATTTCCAGTCAATATTTGGAAAGTTAAAGTTCCCCATAACAACTACCCTGTTACTCTCGCTCCTGTCGAGAATCATCTTTGCTATCCTTTCCTCTACATCTCTGGAACTATTCGGAGGTCTATAGACAACTCCCAACAGGGTGACCTCTCCTCTCCTGTTCCTAACCTCTGCCCATACTACCTCAGTAGACGATTCCTCAAACGCCCTTTCTGCCGCCGTAATACTTTCCTTGATTAACAATGCCACACATCCCCCCCTCTTTTACCATCTTCTCTGTTCTTACAGAAACATCTAAATCCTGGAACCTGCAACAACCATTCCTGTCCCTGCTCTATCCATGTCTCCGAAATCGCCCCAAAATCGAGATCCCAGGTACCAACCCATGCTGCAAGCTCACCCACCTTATTCCGGATGCTCCTGGCGTTGAAGTAGACACACTTCAAACAAGCATCTTGCTTGCCGGTGCCCTCTTTCGAACTTTTAACCCTATCCCTGACCTCACTACTCTCAACATCCTGTACACTGGGACTACAATTTAGGTTCCCATCCCCCTGCTGAATTAGTTTAACCCCCACCCCCCCCCCCCCCTGAAGAGCACTAGCAAATCTCCCCCCCCAGGATATTGGTACCCCTCTGGTTCAGGTGAAGACCATCCTGTTTGTAGAGGTCCCACCTACCCCAGAATGAGCCCCAATTATCCAGGAAACCAAAACCCTCCCTCCTGCACCATCCCTGTAGCTACGTGTTCAACTCCTCTCCTTATTTCTCACTTTGCTAGCACGTGGCATGGGTAACAACCCAGAGATAACAACTCTGTTTGTTCTAGCTCTCAGCTTCCACCCTAGCTCCCTGAATTTCTGTCTCAAATCCCAATCTCTCTTCCTACCTATGTCGTTGGTACCTATGTGGACCATGACTTGGGGCTGCTCCCCCTCCCCCTTAAGGATCCCAAAAACACGATCAGAGACATCACGAACCCTGGCACCTGGGAGGCAACACACCAATTGTGAGTCTCTTTCGTTCCCACAGAACCTCCTGTCTGTTCCTCTAACTATGGAGTCCCCAATGACAAGTGCTCTGTTCCTCTTCTCCCTTCCCTTCTGAGCAACAGGGACAGACTCTGTGCCAGAGACCTGTGCCCTATTGCTTACCCCTGGTAAGTCCCCCCCCCCCCCCCCAACAGTATCCAAAACGGTATACTTGTTATTGAGGGGAAAGACCACAGACAAATGTGAGGTTATCCATTTTGGTAGGAATAACAGCAAACGGGATTATTATTTAAACGATAAAATATTAAAGCATGCCGCTGTTC
The DNA here is from genome assembly GCF_902713615.1 of Scyliorhinus canicula. Classification (NCBI taxonomy): domain Eukaryota; kingdom Metazoa; phylum Chordata; class Chondrichthyes; order Carcharhiniformes; family Scyliorhinidae; genus Scyliorhinus; species Scyliorhinus canicula. The sequence goes on from NC_052148.1 coordinate 228,295,164, forward strand.
AGAGAGACTTGGGTGTGCTAGTGCATGAGTCACAGAAGGTTGGTTTACAAGTGCAACAGGTGATTAAGAAGGCAAATGGAATTTTGTCCTTCATTGCTAGAGGGATGGAGTTTAAGACTAGGGAGGTTATGTTGCAATTGTATAAGGTGTTAGTGCGGCCACACCTGGAGTATTGTGTTCAGTTTTGGTCTCCTTACTTGAGAAAGGACGTACTGGCGCTGGAGGGTGTGCAGAGGAGATTCACTAGGTTAATCCCAGAGCTGAAGGGGTTGGATTATGAGGAGAGGTTGAGTAGACTGGGACTGTACTCGTTGGAATTTAGAAGGATGAGGGGGGATCTTATAGAAACATTTAAAATTATGAAGGGAATAGATAGGATAGATGCGGGCAGGTTGTTTCCACTGGCGGGTGACAGCAGAACTAGGGGACATAGCCTCAAAATAAGGGGAAGTAGATTTAGGACTGAGTTTAGGAGGAACTTCTTCACCCAAAAGGTTGTGAATCTATGGAATTCCTTGCCCAGTGAAGCAGTTGAGGCTCCTTCATTACATGTTTTTAAGGTAAAGATAGATAGTTTTTTGAAGAATAAAGGGATTAAGGGTTATGGTGTTCGGGCCGGAAAGGAGCTGAGTCCACAAAAGATCAGCCATGATCTAATTGAATGGCGGAGCAGGCTCGAGGGGCCAGATGGCCTACTCCTGCTCCTAGTTCTTATGTTCTTATGTTCTTATCCCTGCACTGCCTGCCGGTTCCCTCTCGTTCCCCTGACGGTAACCCATCTACCTTCTTCTTTTACCTGTGTGACTACCTCCCTATAACTCCTCTCAATAACCCCCTCCGTCTCCCGAATGATCCAAAGTTCATCCAGCTCCAGCTCCAGCTCCAGGTCCCTAACGCGGTTCTCGAGGAGCTGGAGTTGGGTGCACTTCCCGCAGATGTAGTCAGCAGGGACATTCGAGGTGACCCTTTCCTCCCACATTCTGCAGGAGGAACATTCAACTGCCCTAACCTCCATTCCCACTGAACTACGTTCCCAACTACTGGGCAGTTATTTTTCGACGCTACTGGCTTGCACAAGGTCGTTGCGATCGGAGCCTGGTTGAGTTTTTTTTTTCAATCACCGAGATTTTCAATCACAAGTTTTTTTTTCACACCCAGATTTATTCTTTCTCTCAAACCTTTCCATACTACCTTAGGCATCCTTCCTGGTACCATGTGATGTTCTCTGTTTGTTTTGTCTAGATGTCTTGAGTGCGTATTGTTTAACAATGAACATTGAATTTCCGGTTGCGGTGATGCGGAGCTAAGCCTCACGTTCGGTAGCTCCCGCTGTTTTTGGTCTTTTGGGCTCTTTTAAGGGCCCCTAGCGGTGCTGGTTGGACTTTTCCCCACGTGGGAACACATCCACTGTGCTTATTTGCCGGTGGATGGACTGGACCAGGAGCGGAGCGGTCAAAAAATCGGCTTTGGGGCAGAGAAAAGTGCGAGGCAGGAAAAACAAGATGGCGGCAGGCGGGGAACCGGCAGCGTGGCAGCAGTGGGCTCAGGAGCAGTAGGAGCTGCTTCAGCGCTGTTTCAGAGAGCTGAAGGCTGAGATCCTGGACCCGTTTAAGGCCTCGCTGGACAAGATCATGGCGACTCAGACGGCTCAGGGGGCAGAGATCCGAGAGCTACGGCAAAAGGCCTCGGAGAACGAGGACAAACTCCTAGGCCTGGCAGTGAAGGTGGAGTCGCACGAGGTGCTCCACAAGAAATGGCTTACGAGGATGGAGGAGATGGAGAACCGCTCCCGTCGGACGAACCTGCGGATCCTGGGCCTCCCGGAGGGGCTGGAAGGTTCGGACTTGGGGGCCTATGTGGCCGTGATGTTGAACGCGTTAATGGGTGCGGGGTCATTCCAGGGGCCCTTGGAGCTGGAGGGTGCCCATCGAGTGCTGTTGAGTTAGCCCAGGCCGAATGGGTGCTGGTCTGTTTTCACCACTTCGTTGACCGTGAGTGTGTGCTGAGGTGGGCGAAGAAGGAGAGGAGCAGCAAGTGGAAGAATGCAGCCATCAGGATCTATCAGGATCTATCGGAAGTGGCGAAGAGAAGGGCTGGTTTTAATCGAACGAAGGGCGTGCTTCACAGGAAGGGGGTGAAGTTTGGCCTGCTACAGCCGGCCCGCCTCTGGGTCACTTACAAGGATCGCCAGCTCTACTTCGATTCCCCGGAGGAGGCCTGGGCAGAGAAGTTGGACTCGAACTGAGGACTGGGGGGCTGGGGAATGATGTACATAGTCCGGAGGCTTTGTCCTCCTTGGTATCCTTTCATTTTTTACTGGTTGTGTTTGATGGTGCCTTTTTGCTTTTCTGCTTTTTCGCTTTTTGGGGCTGTTATTTATTTATTTGGGTGCTTTCTCGTTTTTTCACTGGTGGAGGGCTGGGGAGCTGCTCGCGGTCCCGCTGGGTCATGTGCCCGTCTTTTTCCCACGTGTTGGGTCAGGGGGGGCGGGGTTTGGGATGGAAGCGCGGCTTTTCTTCCCGCGCTGGAGGAGCAGTGGGCGGGGCCGGTACTGGGAGGGGGTAATGGTGGTTGTGTTACACCGGGGTGGGGGTGGGAGGGGGATCGTTGGGGTGGTGGGAGCAGCCGGGGTGAGCAGGAGTCGGCTGACTTACGGAAGTACGATGGAAGGGGTTACGCAGCTGGGGGGGCCCTAGCTTGGGGGGGGGGGGGGGGGGGGGGTGTGGGGGGGCTTGGGGGGGGTGGAATAGGGGAGGTACCGGATTGCTGCTGCAGGGGCTGAAGGGGAACTGCTGGTGATGGGGGAGGTTGGGAGGGGGGTCTGCCACCGTGGGGAACGGGCCTGGGGGGTTCTGCGGGCACGTGGTGAGCCGAGGGAGAGCTATGGCTGACTGGCGCAGAGGGAGGGGGAAGACCCCCCCCCCCCAGATTCGGCTGGTCACATGGGACGTGAGGGGGCTGAATGGACCGGAGAAGCGGTCCTGGGTCTTGGCGCATTTGAAGGGGCTGGGAGCGGATGTGGCTATGCTTCAGGAGACGCACCTTAAGGTGGCGGATCAGGTGAGGTCGAGAAGAGGCTGGGTTGGGCACATGTTTCACTCGGGGCTAGATGCGAAGAATCAAGGGGTGGCGATTTTAGTTGGCAATAGCTTGTCGTTTGTGGCATCGAGTGTGGTGGCGGACAGCGGTGGTAGATATGTAATGGTGAGTGGTAGGCTTCAAGGGGAGTGGGTGGTTCTGGTTAATGTGTACGCCCCCAACTGGGGCGATGCGGGCTTCATGCGGCGAATGTTGAGCCGGATCCTGGACCTGGAGACGGGGGGGCCTGATCTTGGGAGGGGATTTTAATAGTGTTGGATCCAGCTCTGGATCATTCGAGGTTGAGGATGGGTAAGAGGCCGGCGGCGACCTCAGTGTTGAGGGGGTTCATGGATCAGATGGGAGGGGTAGACCCTTGGAGGTTTTTGAGGCCGGGAGGTAGGGAGTTTTCCTTTTTCTCCCATGTCCACAAGGCTTATTCCCGGATTGACTTTTTTGTTCTCAGCAGGGCGCTAATCCCGAGAGTGGTGGGGGCGGAGTATTCGGCGATAGTCATATCTGACCATGCTCCGCATTCGGTGGACCTGGAGCTGGGGGAGGGGAAGGATCAACGCCCGCTGTGGAGGTTAGATATGGGGCTTCTGGCAGAGGGGGAAGTATGTGGGCGGGTCCGTAGGGGTATAGAGGGGTATTTGGAAGCTAACGACAACGGGGAGGTGCATGTTGGAGTGGTCTGGGAAGCGCTGAAGGCGGTGGTTAGAGAGGAGCTGATATCTATTCGGGCGCACAGGGAGAGGGGGGAGAGGGTTGAGAGGGAGAGGTTGGTGGAAGAAATGGTAAGAGTGGACAGGAGGTATGCAGATGTCCCGGAAGAGGGGCTTTTGAGGAAACTTTGCAGTCTCCAAGCGGAGTTCGATATACTGACCACCCGGAAGGCGGAGGCGCAGTGGAGGAGGGTGCAGGGGGCGGTATATGAATACGGGGAGAAGGCAAGTCAGATGCTGGCCCACCAGCTCCGGAAGCGGGAGGCAGCGAGAAAGATAGGGGGAGTCGCAGATGCAGGAGGGAACCTGGTGCGGAGTGTTAGGGACATTAATGGGGTGTTCAGATCCTTTTACGAGGGGCTGTACCGGTCGGTGCCCCCTAGGGAGGTGGGCGGGATGGACCGCTTTCTGGATAGGCTGGAGTTCCCAAGAGTGGAGGATGAGCGGGTGGAGGGTCTCTGGGCCCCAATCGAGTTGGAGGAGCTGATGGAGGCGCTGGGGAGCATGCAGACAGGGAAAGCACCGGGACCTGACGGGTTCCCAGTGGAGTTTTACAAGAAGTTCTCAGACCTGCTGGGCCCGTTGCTTGTGAGGACCCTGAATGAGGCGAGGGAGGGGGGGCTTTGCCCCCGACGATGTCTAGAGCAATAATCTCACTGACCCTGAAGCGGGATAAGGCACTCCTCCAGTGTGGGTCTTACAGGCCAATCTCGCTCCTCAATGTGGACGCAAAGTTGTTGGCCAAGATACTGTCCAGGAGGGTGGAAGATGTGGTCCCGATGGTTATCCATGAGGACCAAATGGGGTTTGTGAAGGGGAGGCAGCTGAATATCAATGTGCGGCGGCTTCTTAATGTTATGATGATGGCGCCGGCGGATGGGGAAGCGGAAATAGTAGCATCGATGGATGCGGAGAAAGCTTTTGACAGGGTGGAGTGGAGCTACCTGTGGGAAGTGCTGAGGAGGTTTGGATTTGGTGAGGGATTCATTAGCAGGGCGAGGCTGCTGTATACTTCCCCGGTAGCGGGTGTGGTGACGAATGGGAGGAGATCGGAGGACTTTCGGCTGTCCCTGCTCTTCACATTAGCAATTGAGCCCTTGGCCATGATGCTGAGGGACTCGAAGAACTGGAGGGGAATTGTGCGGGGGGGGGGGGGGGGGGGAGCACCGGTTGTCGCTGTACGCGGATGATTTACTGTTGTACATCGCGGATCTGGCGGGGTGATGCCAGAGGTGTTGAGGATACTTGGGGAGTTTGGGGAATTTTCGGGCTATGGGGAAGAGTGAGCTGTTTGTGCTGCACCTGGGGGACCAGGAGAGGGAGATAGGAGAGCTCCCGTTGAAGAGGGTGGAGATAGCTAGGAGTTGGGGGGCCCTGCATAGGCTAAACTTTTCGAGGCTGGTGGAACAGATGGAGGAGGAGTTTAGGAGGTGGGATGCGCTGCCACTCTCTTTGGCGGGTAGGATCCAGTCAGTTAAGATGACGGTACTCCCGAGGTTTTTGTTTCTCTTCCAGTGCCTCAACATATTGATTCTGAAGGCTTTTTTTAGGAGGGTTAATAAGAGTATACTGGGGTTCGTGTGGGCTTGGAAGACCCCGAGAGTGAGGAGGGTATTCCTGGAGCGAGGCATGGAGGTAGGCGGTTTGGCGTTGCCCAACTTGTGTGGGTATTACTGGGCTGCGAACGTGGCAATGATTCGTAGGTGGGTGATGGAGGGGGAGGGTGCCGCATGGAAGAGGTTGGAGGTGGCGTCCTGTGTGGGTTAGAGTTTGGAGGCATTGGTGACAGCCCTGCTCCCACTCCCCCCGGCAAGGTACTCTATGAGTCCGGTAGTGGTGGCTTCCCTCAAAATTTGGGGGCAGTGGAGGTGGCATGGGGGGAAGTGAAGGCCTCAGTGTGGGCCCTGATACGGGGCAATCACCGTTTCGCACCAGGGAGAATAGATGGTGGGTTTTTGAGTTGGCATAGGGCAGGAATCAGGGGATGAGGGACCTTTTCCTCGATGGGAAGTTTGCCACTTTAGAGGAGCTGGAGGGGAAGTGGGGTCTCCCCCCGGGAATACTTTCAGGTATATGCAGATTAGGGCGTTTGTTAAGCGGCAGGTGGCGGAGTTTCCGCTACTGCCGCCTAGGGGGGTGCAGGATAGGGTGCTCTCGGGGACGTGGGTCGGTGAGGGTAGGATCTCGGCGATTTATCAGGTGATGCAGTAGGAGGAGGAGGCCTCGGTGGAAGAGCTGAAAGCGAAGTGGGAGGAGGAGCTAGGGGAGGAGATCGACGAGGGGACGTGGGCGGACGCCCTGGGGAGGGTGAACTCATCCTCTTCTTGCGCACGGCTCAGCTTAATTCAGCTGAAGGTGCTGCATAGGGCGCACATGACTAGGGCCAGGCTGAGCTGGTTCTTTGGGGGAGAGGACAGGTGTGGGAGGTGTAGGGGAGGCCCGGCGAACCACACCCACATGTTCTGGGCGTGCCCGCCGTTGGAGGGGTTTTGGAAGGGGGTGGCGGGGACCTTGTTCAAGGTGGCCGGTTCCAGGGTGGAACCGGGCTGGGGGCTCGCGATCTTTGGGGTCGCATCGGAGCCGGGAGTGCAGGAGGCGAGAGAGGCCGGTACCCTGGCCTTTGCGTCTCTAGTAGCCTGGCGTAGGATTCTCTTACAGTGGAGGGACACGAAGCCCCCGAGCCCGGAGGCCTGGATTGACGACATGGCCGGGTTCATCAGGCTGGAGAAGGTCAGGTTTGCCCTGACGGGGTCGGTACAAGGGCTCTTCCGATTTTCTCGATTTTCTGGCGGAGGGTTAGAGGGTGGTCAATCTCAGCAGCAACCTGGGGGAGGGGGGCGGAGGGCAAGGTGGGGTGGGCTATGGGTCTGTTAAGGGGGCTTATTTTTGTGACTGTATGTTTGCTACTTTCTTTTTTTGTGTGTTGCTATTAATTTATTGCTTTGTATTGGGGGGGGGGGGGTTCTTTTTTCTGTTTATTTCTATATCTTGTTTATGTTATTGTTGGGAGAAAACTTGTTGTTGAAAAATTTGAATAAAAATTATTTAAAAAAAAACAATGAACATCAAGCTAGGATGAGCCGGCTCTTTGACGGGGTAGAAGATGTGTGTAAACGTTGCGGGGCGGAGGGGTGGGGGTGCACACCACGTTCATATGTTTTGGTCCTGTCCAAAGCTGGAGGATTACAGGAAGGAGGTTTTTAGGGTAATCTCTAAAATGGTGCACGTGAAACTGGACCCGGACCCCGGGGAGGCCATATTTGGGGTGTCGGACCAGCCGGGGTTGGAAACAGGTGCGGAGGCAGATGCTGTAGCCTTTGCCTTGTTGACCACCCGAAGACGGATCCTGTTGAGATGGAGATCAACCTCTTCACCCTGTGCCCTGGCGTGGCGGGTGAACCTGCTGGAATTCTTGATTCTTGAGAAGGTCAAATTTGAACTGAGGGGAAGGGTGAAGGGTTTCTACAATTCATGGGCGTTATTCATGATGCACTTTCAAGCATTGGATTACATTGAACATTAGGGGGGGAGGGAGAGTATGGGGAGGGGGACTATTTGTGTTAATGGTGACTATGGGTAATTCCTGATTCCATTTTGTCATTTGTTTATGTTAATATGCGGATTAATGTTTTGGGGTTTGGTGGGAGGATGAGATTGTTTTTATTGACATTGCATTCGTTACTGATTATTGTTTATTGTTGTGTGTAAATTTGGGAGAAAATTTAAAAAAGGAGAATAAAAATATTTTTTTAAAAAGAGCATCAAACTAAGTAAATTAAAAAAGCTGATTTATTAACACTGCTTAAACTAGATTTGAACGCATTCCTAAGTACAAGGTTGCTAAAATAAACTATGCTATAACTCTAACTACATAACTCTCAAATACACAACTACTCTCTCTCACGCCTAAACACCTTCTCCTAGAATCAAGCATTGTCACGTGATATATATGTGACTGCTCTTGATCACCATCTGGTGGTAGGAAGTATTTACATGAAATTGTTAACCCCTAAATCCGTAACCTCCCACACAATATCCATATTGTTACAGTCTCTGCTTCGCCCAGCTCAAAACCTCCTCCTTCATGTGGTATCTGTGGAAGCAGACTATAACTGCCCTTGGTGGATCATTCGCTTCAGCCTGAGCGACCAATGTGCCCTGTCCAACCTCCCCCATCAACTCAGCAAACATCTTCGCAAAGTACTCGGTCGGCCTCCGTCCCTCCACCCCCTCAGGCAGGCCCACAATCCTCACATTTTGCCTTCTTGACCTGTGTGCCCGGTCCTCCATCTTGGCTCTGAGTCCTTTGTTGACCTCCACCACCCTCCGCTGTGCCAAAGCCTCCGCCACCCCCTTCAACTTCTCTCCTTTCTCCCTCTCCTCCGCCGACGTCTTCATCACTGGTGCCTTTACCGGGGCAATCATCTCCTCCACTCACTCTCTAAGCGAGGCCACCTTCACCCTCCGAAGTACCTCCAAATGTTTGACAAACAGCCTTTCGAACTCCACCGACATCAGCTCGGTAAGAGTTTCAACCTTGAGGGGAGCAGCCGATGACCCAGCCCCCGCCATCTTTCTTCCTGCAGCACTCGCTGGTGGACTTTCGGTCGCACCCTGAGGCCAGGCATAAATGTCCAAAAACCAATGACTCTAGCAGGAGCCACCTAATGTGTGACCTACACATATATATATAGCCACCGGAAACCCCATCTCAACTCTTCTGAACTTCTACCTAATGCTCCTCACAAAACATAGCTTATCTACAAAGCCTCTCTGTTAACAGAGGTTGGATGACATTCACAAATCAAACAGAAAAAGACACACCCACAATGGCTATAGTTTAACGAAACTCTACCCTACATAACGAGTGTGCACAATGAAGATAAATGCATTTATAAAAAAGCTTGTTTCTTTCTTCACATAACCTCCTGTTGCTCCATATCTTCAGAATGACCATCCAACTTTAAGCTGCAGCGATGGATGGGTCTACAAACAAGTGCTTGGCTCCTCTTGGTAGTGTGTTTCCCAGCTTGATCCGTGGGCAGGAGTACAAGAGGTGCTTCACACTGCCAAAGGCAGCTCTCTTTTTGGCTACAGCAACGGTGAAGTCTGGAAATATGAACAGTTTCTTGTCCTGGTGGAGTAGGGGAGCAGTTTTCCCGGCTAGGCAGAGGGTCTGGTCGCGAACATGGTGGAAGTGAACCTGTATAACAAGGGTCCTGTTCCTGCCATCTTTAAGTCTCGCTCTCAGTAACCTGTGGGCACAGCCCAAGAGAGGCCTGTCCTCTAAGTTTTAGCACATCCTGCAATAACTGCGCGACAAACTCCACAGGGCAAGAGCCCTCCATTCCAAATAGGAGAATGTGACTGCGCCTCTGATGCCCCCCCCGAAACTTCACATTTCGCCTTCAATGATTTGACTTCATCCGAGATTTAATTTACTGCCATGTCCGCCATGGTATCGCCACAGAACACTGCTGAGTTTTCCTGAGATTCAGAGGCAGTTTGCAGTGTTGTAATGAAGGACTTCAACTCCTCTCTGACAGAGACTATCCCCGAAAGGGTGCTTGTAGCCAGCGTGTCGATTTTCCCACGTGCATCAGTTTTGAGCGGCTCCAATGCGTCCGTAAACAGCTCTATGCTGAAACAGGCCTCCTTATCTATGCGATTCGTTTAACCGCTAACACAAATAGCTACAAGACAGACTGAGGAATGAGGTTTCTTGCACAGATTTCAGGAAGGCAGGGGAGATTTCAGAAGAGAGAATAGGAGCCGTGAACCGCCTCTGGAGGATGGCATGCAGGAAGTCATTGTCAAACCATGGCCTTTTGGAAACAAATTTAGAGCACATGGTATAATGGGTAATATACTGGCACAAATTGAGGATTGATTAATGGGCAGTAAAGAAAGTAGGGATAAGCGACTCATTCCTCGCATTGGCAGGCTCTGGCCATCAATGGAGCTCAGTGAAGGTCTGCCAGGCTAACTCCTGGGACGGCGGGACTGTCCTATGAAGAGAGGTTGAGGAGACTGGCGTGGTATTGTTCAGAAGAAAGAGAGGTAATCTCATTGAAACTTAGAGGATTCGAAGGGGCTAGACAGGGTAGATGTAGGAAAGATGTTTCCCCTGGCTGGAGGCTCTATTAGCAGTGGGACATAGTCTCAGAACAAGGTTCATTTCCGACTGAGATGAGGAGGAATTTCTTCAATCGGAGGGTGGTGAATCTTTGGAATTCTCGAACTCAGAGGGCCATGGAAGCTTAATCATTGGGCAGCAGGGTAGCATGGTGGTTAGCATAAATGCTTCACAGCTCCAGGGTCCCAGGTTCGATTCCCGGCTGGGTCACTGTCTGTGTGGAGTCTGCACGTCCTCCCCCTGTGTGCGTGGGTTTCCTCCGGGTGCTCCGGTTTCCTCCCACAGTCCAAAGATGTGCGGGTTAGGTGGATTGGCCATGCTAAATTGCCCGTAGTGTCCTAAAAGTGGGGTTTGAGTGGGGTGATCATTGCTCGGCACAACATTGAGGGCCGAAAGGCCTGTTCTGTGCTGTACTGTTCTATGAGAGGGCAGCCAGGCAATCCCGGGAGCGAGGAGCTGCCGTGCGGTGGGAGTGGGGTCAAGTCGAGGCCGATTTGCAGTATGGGGGGTGGTCGGGGCCGACTTCTGGTACAGGAGGGGTCAGAGCCAACTTGCGATGCGGGGTGGGGGCTGGTAGTTGGCAACGGAGCCTCGCTCAGGATGGCGGCCCGAAATCAGGATTCCCCCGGGAATGGTGTGGAACATTGAATTGCACCCCACTTGACGACTGCAAGGGGTAAAACTAGTGTAATTCATCAGTGGTGGGAGAACGTCCAGAAGGGAGAATCTTCCTGTATGAATTTGGTCATGGAGCACAGGGAGGTGTGTCTTTACATTGTCAGTACACTCATCCTGTCCTTCTCCTCCATCTTAAAACCTCCTGCCTTTATTAATATTCCACACATGTATTGCCTCAATACAAGCCTCCCCCTCTCACACCAGGCGGTCTGCCTTTTGTTCTTAAAGTTGCTACTTTTTGTTGCAGTTTCTACAGGTCTGAAAAATTCTCCCTCCCTTCAGTTCTGACGAAGAGTCAAAGGACATGAAACGTGAGGCGGGATTCTCTAATAATGGGGCCATGCCACTACGCGGGCGTGAAAACCGGCGCCAACAACTCCAGCGTCAACTGCCCCCAAATGTGAGGAATTCTCACCTTTCTAGGTTGGTGCCGGAGTGGTCCCCGCAGCTCCAGCCGGCGTGAAATGGCCTGCGCATGCGCAGAACGGCCGGCGTATTTTCGCGCATGCGCAGAACGGCCAGCGTGATTCGGTGCATGCGCAGGGGTTCCCTTCTCCGCGCCGGCCCCCGGGCAATGTGGCAGAGCCCTACAGGGGCCCGGCATGGAGTAAAGTAGGTCTCCACGGAACCAGCCCGCCCACCAATCGGTAGGCCCTGATCGCGGGCCAGGCCCCCCCCCCCCCCCCCCCCCCCCCCCCCAGGACATTCAGCTTCCAGGTCCTGCCGTGTGTGAGGTGAGTAATTCACGCCGGCGGGACTCGGCCAAAATCGTCAGCCACTCGGCCCATCAGAGCCCGGAGAATCTCCGGGGGGTGGGGGGGGCACTGTCAACGGCCCCTGACCGGTGTGGCGGCGATCCCGCCGGCGCCCGGAAAATGGCGCCGGAGAATGGGGAAGCCGGCGTCGGGGCGGTGGGGGATTCTCCGACCCGGCACTGGGTCGGAGAATCCCGGCCATGAACTCTGTTTCCCTCCTGATAGATGCTGGTAGACCCGCTGAGTTTTTCCATCTTCCCCTGTGCTTGTGTAATATTCCAGCATCAACAGAATTTTGTTTGTCCTTCTCAGCTGGCCTGGCACTCTCCGTACATTCTCTCCATCTATCTTCATTCAGGACTAACTGGCACACAACAAAAGGGAGAGGTCCCAGACTGTTGGAGGAATGTCCGAACTCTAGGTCCTGGCAGACTTTGTAAAGAGAGCAATTCAGTTGGTGGGCGAGGATGTGGCCCACCTCCTGGACTGACGGTGAGGTCAGCAGCGATAAACCAGGTGAGGATCCCACACTGCTACATCCGTCAGACAACCAAGCTGTGTGTGATGTCTCCTGTTTCAAAGGCTCCTGCCATGCACTAACGATCCCCCATTTCTAATGCAGGCACATCTGGGAAGCAGTTGAGGGGGTGCACAAGCCAGGGTCTGATCTCCAACCCCTGGAAAGGCACCGACGGGTAATCTACAGGCACCAATATTTCTGCTCCATCACAGCACTCATCCACACCCTCCTCCACCAGTGCAGAGACACACACCTCGGTGACACCTCCATGTGGAGTTCTCCAGGGACACAATCGAGTGAGCACAGCACACTGAAGGTGGAGGCAGGGACATCCCAGGGAGCTGGCATTTGGGAGATTGCTACAGGCCATGGATTTGCTGAGTCTGAGTCAGATGAGGAGCCTCTGGACTTGGTCACATATTAATTGCTAGAAAGATCGAGAACATCAGGAAGGAATGTCTGCTGCCACCCTCAGATTGCAAAGCTCCATGGGGGAGTCTGTCTCCCTTCAGACTGAGGCCATCGCACCAGCATGCCAACGCACTGAAGTCAACACTGGCAGCTGCTGTGGAAACATTAATCCAGGGCATTGGAGCGGCAGATGCTGCAGATGCTGCACTCGATGGCAGAGACACTTGCTGGCAACAATCTGTGTCAAGGCCCGCACTCTCTCCCCATGCCCTAGGTTCCCTTCCCTCTCTTCCCCCCTGCACGATTCTGCATGCCCCCTCTCCCTCCCTCCCTTCTGCCCTAAACTGCACCCAATGCTCCTGCGCTCACTGTCCTTCCTTTTCCACGACACTGTTTCTCGTGCCCTGTGTTCCCTCCTTTCTGCCCTGTATTGTCTGCCATACCCTGAAGTTCCCGTCCCACCCTTCTCCCTGAACTATTCTGCATGCCTCTTCACCTCACCTTACACACAGCAGCCCCGTTCTTACCAGTTAATGACTGTATTCTTCATTACCCAGGTCATACTGACAACTCCAATTCATCGGCGAAGACCTGCGCACCCTGGAGCAACATTCCATTTAATAGCGAGGAGTGGCAGAGAGGAAGCATGCATCAGATGAAGCGAAATATAAATGCAGGTCTCAACCTGCTCTCTCTGTGCTCCCGCTCTCTCTGTGCTCCTGCCCTCTCTGTGCTCCTGCTCTCTCTCTGCTCCTGCTCTCTCTCTGCTCCTGCCCTCTCTGGGCTCCTGCTCTCTTTGTGTTCCCGCTCTCTCTGTGCCCCTGCTCTCTCTGTGCCCCTGTTCTCTCCAGGCTCCTGCTCTCTCTGTGTTCCCGCTCTCTCTGTGCTCCTGCTCTCTCTCTGCTCCTGCTCTCTCTCTGCTCCTGCCCTCTCTGGGCTCCTGCTCTCTCTGTGTTCCCGCTCTCTGTGTGCCCCTGCTCTCTCTGTGCCCCTGTTCTCTCCAGGCTCCTGCTCTCTGTGTGCCCCTGCTCTCTCTGTGCTCCTGCTCTCTCTCTGCTCCTGCCCTCTCTGGGCTCCTGCTCTCTCTGTGTTCCCGCTCTCTGTGTGCCCCTGCTCTCTCTGTGCCCCTGTTCTCTCCAGGCTCCTGCTCTCTGTGTGCCCCTGCTCTCTCTGTGCCCCTGTTCTCTCCAGGCTCCTGCTCTCTGTGTGCCCCTGCTCTCTGTGTGCTCCTGCTCTCTCTGTGCTCCTGCTCTCTCTCTGCTCCTGCTCTCTCTCTGCTCCTGCTCTCTCTCTGCTCCTGCTCTCTCTGTGCTCCCGCTCTCTCTGTGCCCCCTGCTCTCTCTGTGCCCCTGCTCTCTCTGTGCCCCCTGCTCTCTCTGGGCTCCCTGCTCTCTCTGTGCTCCTACTCTCTCTCTGCTCCTGCTCTCTCTGTGCTCCTGCTCTCTCTGTGCCCCTGTTCTCTCTCTGCTCCTGCTCTCTCTGTGCTCCCGCTCTCTCTGTGCTCCTGCTCTCTCTGTGCTCCTGCCCTCTCTGTGTGCTCCCGCTCTCTCTGTGCCCCCTGCTCTCTCTCTGCTCCTGCCCTCTCTGTGCTCCCGCTCTCTCTGTGCTCCTGCTCTCTCTGTGCTCCCGCTCTCTCTCTGCTCCTGCTCTCTCTGTGCTCCTGCTCTCTCTCTGCTCCTGCCCTCTCTGTGCTCCTGCTCTCTCTGTGCTCCTGCCCTCTCTGTGCTCCTGCTCTCTCTGTGCTCCCTGCTCTCTCTGTGCTCCCTGCTCTCTCTGTGCTCCCGCTCTCTCTGTGCTCCTGCTCTCTCTCTGCTCCTGCTCTCTCTGTGCCCCTGTTCTCTCTCTGCTCCTGCTCTCTCTGTGCTCCCGCTCTCTCTGTGCTCCTGCTCTCTCTGTGCTCCCGCTCTCTGTGCTCCCTGCTCTCTCTGTGCCCCTGCTCTCTCTGTGCCCCCTGCTCTCTCTGTGCCCCCTGCTCTCTCTGTGCCCCCTGCTCTCTCTGTGCCCCTGCTCTCTCTGTGCCCCCTGCTCTCTCTGTGCTCCCGCTCTCTCTGTGCTCCCGCCCTCTCTGTGCTCCTGCTCTCTCTGTGCTCCTGCTCTCTCTGTGCCCCTGTTCTCTCTGTACCCCCTGCTCTCTCTGTGCCCCCTGCTCTCTCTGTGCTCCTGCTCTCTCTGTGCCCCTGTTCTCTCTGTACCCCCTGCTCTCTCTGTGCCCCCTGCTCTCTCTGTGCTCCTGCTCTCTCTGTGCCCCTGTTCTCTCTGTACCCCCTGCTCTCTCTGTGCCCCCTGCTCTCTCTGTGCCCCCTGCTCTCTCTGTGCTCCCTGCTCTCTCTGTGCCCCCTGCTCTCTCTGTGCTCCTGGTCTCTCTGGGCTCCTGCTCTCTCTCTGCTCCTGCTCTCTCTCTGCTCCTGCTCTCTCTCTGCTCCTGCTCTCTCTGTGCTCCTGCTCTCTCTGTGCTCCTGCTCTCTCTGTGCCCCTGTTCTCTCTGTACCCCCTGCTCTCTCTGTGCCCCCTGCTCTCTCTGTGCTCCTGCTCTCTCTGTGCCCCTGTTCTCTCTGTACCCCCTGCTCTCTCTGTGCCCCCTGCTCTCTCTGTGCTCCTGCTCTCTCTGTGCCCCTGTTCTCTCTGTACCCCCTGCTCTCTCTGTGCCCCCTGCTCTCTCTGTGCCCCCTGCTCTCTCTGTGCTCCCTGCTCTCTCTGTGCCCCCTGCACTCTCTGTGTTCCTGCTCTCTCTGTGCTCCTGCTCTCTCTGTGCCCCTGTTCTCTCTGTGCCCCCTGCTCTCTCTGTGCCCCCTGCTCTCTCTGTGCCCCCTGCTCTCTCCGTGCTCCCGCTCTCTCTGTGCCCCCTGCTCTCTCTGTGCCCCCTGCTCTCTCTGTGCTCCCGCTCTCTCTGTGCCCCCTGCTCTCTCTGTGCCCCCTGCTCTCTCTGTGCCCCCTGCTCTCTCTGTGCTCCTGCTCTCTCTGTGCTCCGTTCTCTCTGTGCCCCCTGCTCTCTCTGTGCCCCCTGCTCTCTCTGTGCCCCCTGCTCTCTCCGTGCTCCTGCTCTCTCTGGGCTCCTGCTCTTTCTGTGCCCCTACTTGTCATAATATGCAAACATCCAGCTAATGAACACATAGAATAGGACACGACTAATGAGCAGTCAGGACACTCAGGGGTGGTATCTCACTATAAAAGGGATAAGGCACTCACACCCCGCCTCTTTCCACAGACCAACATCTACAGAGTGAGACAGGGTGTACCCTCAGCATCACACCCCAGCACATGGCTTAGAGCAAGGCTGGTTCAGTTAGACTGAGTTACTACAGTTAGATTAGCAGAGAGTCGAACTTATTGACAACTGTGCTAATAGTTCAATAAAACACATTGAACTCACTTCAAAGTCTGGAGCATCTTTTACTCAAAACTGCATCAAGTGGCAGCTTGTGTTATTCCAAATTACATAACACAACATGATACCAGGAGTCTATTCAATCTCCGTAGTTCAACTCAGCAAGATCCGTGATGACCAGCGAATGTATACCGGCACAATGGAAAAGATTCCGGCTCCTCACCAGCTCAGGACCTCCGGCAATCTCAGTGCCAACTGGCGGACATTCAAGCAGAAATTTCAGCTTTACGTCGAAGTATCAGACCTCAATGGTGCGTCTGATGCACGGAAGATAGCTCTTCTCCTCACCATAGCGGGTGATCCCGCCTTGGAAATATTCAACTCCTTTCACTTTGCCGAAGACCAGGACAAGACAAAGTTTCAGACCATCCTGGACAAGTTTGACAGCCACTGTGACGTGGACACTGTGGTGATATGCATCACTGTATATACACAAGGGGTTAATGTAAATACACTACAACTACGTAAACACTAGAGGGAGCACTGGGGCTAGTTTAGTACAGGGCTAAATCGCTGGCTTTGAAAGCAGACCAAGGCAGGCCAGCAGCATGGTTCAATTCCCATACCAGCCTCCCCGAACAGGCGCCGGAATGTGGCGACTAGGGGCTTTTCACAATAACTTCATTTGAAGCCTACTTGTGACAATAAGCGATTTTCATTTCATTTTTTTCACTGGAGATGTCATGACATGCAGACATACAGCTAATGAACACATAGAATAGGACACGACCAATGGGCAGTCAAGACTCCCAGAGGTAGCATTACCACAAGGGGGCATTACACAACCCATATAAATGGACAGGACACACATGCTCTGTCTCTTTCCACAGGCAACACTTAGAGAGTAGGACCGGGGCAGATCAGAAGCATCACACCCACCACGTGGCTGGAGCAAACTGGTTAGTTAGACTGAGTTACTGTAGCAAGATTAGCAGGAGAATCAAACTCATAGAGAACTGTGCTAATAGTTCAATAAATCATATTGAACTTACTTCAAAGTCTGGAGTATCTTTTGGTCAAAGCTGCATCGAGTTGCAGCCTGTGTTATCCCAGAGTACATAACTCAACATGGTACCAGTAGTGCCTGTTGAATCTATACAGTTCAACTCAGCAAGATCCGTGACTACCAGCAACAGCACCCAGGCAAGATAATCGAGATTCCGGTTCCTTAGCAGCTCAGGTACCACGGCAATCTCAGTGCCAACTGAGGTGCATTCAAGCAGAGATTTGAGATTTACCTGGTAGCATCCGACCTAGATGGCGTGGCCGATGCTGAGACGATAGATCTTCTACTCACCATTGCGGGTGAAAGTGCAATAGAAATCTTCAACTCCTTCAAGTACTCCAAAGGGCAGGACAAGAGAGACTTCCAGACAGTCCTGGACAGGTTTGAAAACTACTGCGAGGTAAATACAAAAGAAATCGGTAAAACTGGCGCCTATACTCACCACGAGGCAAAGGTAGGCTTGCAGCAGAAGCAAATGGGAATTTTGATTGGCAGCCATCTTGCACAAGGAGCCACGCGTGTGCAGTTCACGAGAAGACGCGAACCGGCAAAAACAATGTTTTGAGCATGCGCGAGAAGCCGCGCATGCGCAGTTACGACAAGAGCGCACAATCCATTCCTACACTCTACATCATAAGCATCATGATGTCAGAGGTCCCGGACCATGACCACTTGTGGTGAATTATATAACTGGTTAATTCACACTGTATTGCCTTACGTGTATTGTGTCCTTGTGGGCTCTGTATACGTGCCGTTGCACGGCTCTGCCCATAGGGGGAGATGATGAGTTTGTACTGGGCTCCACCCTTGGCTCCACCCATGGCTCCGCCCATGGCTCCTCCCACTAACCGGAAGTATAATGTACTGCAGTCGTAAGCCTGCTCTCAGTTCATCTCGTTGCAGGCAGGCTCAGTTGTAAGACTATTAAAACCACTGTTCACTTCCAATCACGTGTCTTGTGAATTGATGGTCTCATCAATTTAATAGTCTTAGGAAACTTGAAGAAAACTACTATGGAATCAGCCCTCAAACCTGACCGACTAGAACTCGACCCACGGGCTACAGAGGCAAAAGAAATCTTTCTACACTGGCTCAGATGTTTCAAGGCCTACCTGGCTGAATCAAGCACTTCAGAAACTACAGAGGAGCAGAATCTCAGCCTACTGCATGCAATGTTGAGCCATCGTATCTCTACTTAACTTAACTGTACTACCTCGTATACGGAGGCCCTGGCCATGCTCGATCGAATGTACGTGCGGCCCATCAACGAGGTCTACGCGCGCCACATATTTACGATCCGCCGCCAGTGCCCTGCGGAGTCGCTGGAAGAATGCCTGCGCGATTTAAAGGCCTTAGCTCGGGACTGCAATTATCAGGCTGTAACAGCCGCCCAACATATGGAGCTCGCAGTCCGGGATGTGTACGTGGCAGAGCTCAGATCCAACAATGCGCGCCAACAGTTGCTTGAGAAAGGGGCCCAGAACTTGTAGGACACTGTAGAGTTAGCTACAACCATGGAGGTCTCGTTCCGCAGCCTCACCTCGTTCCCCCCGGACCATGCGACCCCATCATGGGCCCCTGACCAGCGACTGCCCCAGGCCTGCGCTGCGCGGCCACCCACCCACTATGCAGCTCCAGCGTGCCATGTTTCTGGGCAGCCCCAACACCCACGGCAGCACTGCCCGGCCCGCAACGCAACCTGCAGCAGCTGCGGTCGCAAAGGACACTATGCCCGGGTCTGCCTTGCGAAGAAAACTCCTACTCCAAACTCTCCCGCAGCCCAGAGCACTCGCTTCCCAAACTCGCAGGCCCACAGGCCCAGAAATGCTGCAGCCTGTATGCCGACTCCGTCCCCACCCGACAAGTGCAACTCACGGGGGCCGCCATCTTGGCAATCCTCCTCCACGCGGCCGGCCACGTGCGACTCATGGGGGCCACCATCTTGGATGCCATCTTCCTCGCCGCCCGCCACGTGTGAGCCACGGGGGCGGCCATCTTGGGCTCTATCTTCTCCAGCCTCCGAATCTCATCTCGACGACTACGGCCTCAGCGGACAGTCATCACGGGGCCACTCCAGCACAGCTGATCGAGCCACCGACTACCCGCAACTCAGCGCGGTCAAGTTGGACCAGTCGCGTCCGAAACACCTCCGCAACTCTATGATGACCGTTAAAATCAACGGGTACAGTACACCGTGCCTCTTCGACTCCGGGAGCACCGAGAGCTTCGTACACCCTGAACTGGTAAGACGCTGTTCGCTTCCTATCTTCCCTGCACGGCAAACTATCTCCCTCGCTTCGGGCTCACATTCTGTTCACCTCCAAGGGCGCACCGTCACGACCCTAACGATTCAGGGCGCCAGCTACTTGAACTTCCAGCTGTACGTACTCCCCGAACTCTGCGCCCCACTCTTACTGGGACTCGACTTCCAGTGTAACCTCAAAAGCCTCACACTCAGTTTCGGCGGACCCCTACCTCCACTCACTATCTGCAGTCTAGCGACGCTAAAAATCGACCCCCCCTCCGCTCTTTGCTCACCTCACTCTGGACTTCAAACCCGTAGCCACTCGCAGCAGGCGGTATAGCCTGCAGGACAGGGTGTTTATCAGAACCGAGGTCCAGAGGCTCCTATGTGAGGGAGTCATCGAGGCTAGTAACAGCCCCTGGAGAGCTCAGGTGGTAGTCGTCAAGACCGGGGAAAATTCCGAATGGTAGTGGACTATAGCCAAACCATTAATCGGTTCACGCTCCTCGATGCGTACCACCTTCCCAGGATTGCAGACATGGTAAACCAGATCGCCCAGTACCGCATCTTCTCCACGGTGGATCTGAAGTCTGCATACCACCAGCTCCCAATCCGCCTGGAGGACCGCCACTACACGGCATTCAAGGCCGATGGTCACCTCTTCCATTTCCTCCGGGTTCCCTTTGGCGTCACGAATGGGGTCTCGGTGTTCCAATGAGCAATGGACCGAATGGTGGACCAGTACGGGCTGCGGGCCACGTTTCCGTATTTGGATAACGTCACCATCTGCGGCTATGACCAGCAGGACCACGATGCCAACCTCCATCGATTTCTCCAAACTGCCCAGAAACTTAACCTCACGTATAACATGGAGAAATGCATTTTCTGCACGACCAGGCTAGCCATCCTCGGCTATGTCGTGGAAAACGGAGTCCTGGGCCCCGTACTGGACCGTATGCACCCCCTCTTACAACTCCCTCTCCCTCACCGTCGCAAGGCCCTCAAGAGGTGCCTGGGATTCTTCTCGTATTACGCCCAGTGGATCCCTCAATATGCGGACAAAGCCCGCCCACTATTTAAGGCCACACTCTTTCCTCTGTCAGCTGAGGCCCGCCAGGCCTTCAACTGCATCAAGCAGGACATCGCCAAAGCGGCCATGCGGGCGGTGGATGAATCCATCCCCTTCCAGGTGGAGCGCGACGCCTCAGAGGTCGCTCTCGCCGCTACCCTGAATCAGGCAGGGAGACCAGTAGCTTTCTTCTCCCGGACTCTCTCCGCTTTGGAACTTCGACACTCCTCAGTCGAAAAGGAAGCGCAAGCCATCGTGGAAGCTAAACGACACTGGAGGCACTACCTCGCAGGTAGGAGGTTTACCCTCATCACCGACCAAAGATCGGTTGCCTTCATGTTTGACAACTCACAAAGGGGCAAAATTAAAAATGATAAAATCCTGCAGTGGAGGATCAAACTCTCCTCCTACAGGTGTGATATTATGTATCGACCGGGGAAGCTCAACGAGCCCCCAGACGCCCTGTCCCGCGGCACGTGCGCCAGCGCGCAAGACGACCGCCTGAAAGCGATCCACAATGACCTCTGCCACCCGGGGGTCACCCGGCTCGCCCACTACATCAAAGCCCGAAATCTGCCTTTCTCCACCGAGGAGGTAAAAGCCATGACCAGGGATTGCCCGATCTGTGCGGAGTGCAAACCGCACTTCTATAGACCAGACAAGGCCCACCTGGTAAAGGCTTCCCGGCCCTTTGAACGTCTGAGCATTGATTTCAAAGGGCCACTCCCCTCAACGAATCGAAATGTGTTCTTTTTGAACGTCATCGATGAGTTCTTCCACTTCCTGTTTGCCATCCCGTGCCCCGATATGACCTCCCACACAGTCATCAGAGCCCTGCACAGTATCTTCACACTGTTCGGTTTCCCCA
Source organism: Scyliorhinus canicula (assembly GCF_902713615.1). NCBI lineage: Eukaryota > Metazoa > Chordata > Chondrichthyes > Carcharhiniformes > Scyliorhinidae > Scyliorhinus > Scyliorhinus canicula. The sequence goes on from NC_052148.1 coordinate 228,316,040, forward strand.
GCTACGTACACAGCAACAGGGGTTCGTCCTTTATGAGCGACGAGTTGCGTCAGTACCTGCTCGACAAGGGCATCGCCTCGAGCAGGACTACTAGCGACAACCCCAGGGGGAACGGGCAGGTGGAGAGGGAGAACGCGACGGTCTGGAAGACCGTCCTACTGACCTTCCTTCCAGGACTCTCCTGACCTCCCATTGGCAGGAGGTCCTCCCCGACGCGCTCCATGCTATTAGGTCCCTCCTATGCACAGCCACCAATCAGACCCCTCACGAATGGCTATTTGTTTTTTCTAGGGGCACTACCACGGGGGTTTCGCTCCCAGCTTGGTTGAAGACACCGGGCCCGGTTCTCCTCCGGAAGCACATCCGGGCACACAAAACTGATCCACTCTTAGAAAGAATGCTCCTACTCCACTCCAAACCCCAATACGCTTTCATCGAATACCCTGACGGCTGTCAGGACACTGTTTCCCTCCGGGACCTGGCGCCAGCAGGATCCAACTCCAGGCTCCTGCTTTCTCCATACTCCCGCTCTCTCCATGCTCATTCTCTCTCCATGCCCCTGTTCTCTGCAGGCTCCTTCTCTCTCCATTCCCCTGCTCTCTCTAGGCTCCTGCTGTCTCCTGGCCCCTGCTCTCTCTAGGCTCCTGCTCTCTCTAGGCTCCTGCTCTCTCCCGGCTCCTGCTCTCTCCAGGCTCCTGCTCCCTCCAGGCCCCTGCTCTCTCCAGGCTCCTGCTCTCTCCAGGCTCCTGCTCTCTCCCGGCTCCTGCTTTCTCTCGGCTCCTGCTCCCTCTGTGCTCCTGCTCTCTCCATGTCCCTGCTCTCTCCATGCCCTGCTCTCTCCAGGCTCCTGCTCTCTCCAGGCTCCTGCTCTCTCCAGGCTCCTGCTCTCTCCAGGCTCTTGCTCTCTCCATGCCCTGCTCTCTCAATGTCCCTGCTCTCTCTGTGCCCTGCTCTCTCCAGGCTCCTGCTTTCTCTCGGCTCCTGCTCTCTCCGTGCTCCTGCTCTCTCAATGTCCCTGCTCTCTCCATGCCCTGCTCTCTCCATGCTCCTGCTCTCTCCAGGCTCCTGCTCTCTCCAGGCTCCTGCTCTCTCCAGGCTCCTGCTCTCTCCCAGCTCCTGCTCCCTCCAGGCCCCTGCTCTCTCCATGCTCCTGCTCTCTCCCGGCTCCTGCTTTCTCTCGGCTCCTGCTCTCTCCGTGCTCCTGCTCTCTCAATGTCCCTGCTCTCTCCATGCCCTGCTCTCTCCAGGCTCCTGCTCTCTCCATGCCCTGCTCTCTCAATGTCCCTGCTCTCTCCGTGCCCCTGCTCTCTCCCGGCTCCTGCTCTCTCCGTGCTCCTGCTCTCTCCAGGCCCCTGCTCTCTCCGTGCCCCTGCTCTCTCCCGGCTCCTGCTCTCTCCCGGCTCCTGCTCTCTCCAGGCTCCTGCTCTCTCCCGGCTCCCGCTCTCTCCATGCTCCTGCTCCCTCCAGGCTCCTGCTCTCTCCCGGCTCCTGCTCTCTCCAGGCTCCTGCTCTCTCCCGGCTCCCGCTCTCTCCATGCTCCTGCTCTCGCCAGGATCCTGCTCTCTCCAGGCTCCTGCTCTCTCCAGGCTCCTGCTCTCTCCCGGCTCCTGCTCTCTCCGTGCTCCTGTTCTCTCCAGGCTCCTGCTCTCTGCAGGCTCCTGCTCTCTCCAGGCTCCTGCTCCCTTCAGGCCCCTTCTCTCTCCATGCCCCTGCTCTCTCCAGGCTCCTGCTCTCTCCCGGCTCCTGCTCCCTCTAGGCTCCTGCTCTCTCCCGGCTCCTGCTCTCTCCAGGCTCCTGCTCTCTCCCGGCTCCTGCTCTCTCCCGGCCCCTGCTCTCTCCAGGCTCCTGCTCTCTCCCAGCTCCTGCTCTCTCTAGGCTCCTGCTCTCTCCGTGCCCCTGCTCTCTCCCGGCTCCTGCTCTCTCCCAGCTCCTGCTCTCTCTAGGCTCCTGCTCTCTCCGTGCCCCTGCTCTCTCCAGGCTCCTGCTCTCTCCCGGCTCCTGCTCTCTCCGTGCCCCTGCTCTCTCCCGGCTACTGCTTTCTCCAGGCTCCTGCTCTCTCCCGGCTCCTGCTCTCTTCCGGCTCCTGCTCTCTCCGTGCCCCTGCTCTCTCCCGGCTACTGCTCTCTCCCGGCTACTGCTCTCTCCAGGCTCCTGCTCCCTCCAGGCTCCTGCTCTCTCCTGGCCCCTGCTCTCTCCAGGCTCCTGCTCTCTCCCGCCTCCTGCTCCCTCCGTGCTCCTGCTCTCTCCATGCCCTGCTCTCTCAATGTCCCTGCTCTCTCTGTGCCCTGCTCTCTCCAGGCTCCTGCTCTCTCCATGCCCTGCTCTCTCAATGTCCCTGCTCTCTCTGTGCCCTGCTCTCTCCCGGCTCCTGCTCTCTCCATGCCCCTGCTCTCTCCCGGCTCCTGCTCTCTCAATGTCCCTGCTCTCTCTGTGCCCTGCTCTCTCCAGGCTCCTGCTCTCTCAATGTCCCTGCTCTCTCCGTGCCCCTGCTCTCTCCCGGCTCCTGCTCTCTCCATGCTCCTGCTCTCTCCAGGCCCCTGCTCTCTCCGTGCCCTTGCTCTCTCCCGGCTCCTGCTCTCTCCCGGCTCCTGCTCTCTCCAGGCTCGTGCTCTCTCCAGGCTCCTGCTCTATCCCGGCTCCCGCTCTCTCCATGCTCCTGCTCCCTCCAGGCTCCTGCTCTCGCCAGGATCCTGCTCTCTCCAGGCTCCTGCTCTCTCCAGGCTCCTGCTCTCTCCCGGCTCCTGCTCTCTCCGTGCTCCTGTTCTCTCCAGGCTCCTGCTCTCTGCAGGCTCCTGCTCTCTCCAGGCTCCTGCTCTCTCCGTGCTCGTGCTCGCTCCAGGCTCCTGCTCTCCCTGGCCCCTGCTCTCTCCAGGCTCCTGCTCTCTCCAGGCTCCTGCTCTCTCCCGGCCCCTGCTCTCTCCAGGCTCCTGCTCTCTCCAGGCTCCTGCTCTCTCCATGCTCCTGCTCTCTCTGTGCTCCTGCTCTCTCTGTGCCCCTGCTCTCTCTGTGCTCCTGCTCTCTCCAGGCTCCTGCACTCTCCAGGCTCCTGCTCCCTCCAGGCTCCTGCTCTCTCCCGGCCCCTGCTCTCTCCAGGCTCCTGCTCTCTCCATGCTCCTGCTCTCTCCCAGCTCCTGCTCTCTCCAGGCTCCTGCTCTCTCCCGGCTCCTGCTCCCTCTAGGCTCCTGCTCTCTCCCGGCTCCTGCTCTCTCCCGGCCCCTGCTCTCTCCAGGCTCCTGCTCTCTCCCAGCTCCTGCTCTCTCTAGGCTCCTGCTCTCTCCGTGCCCCTGCTCTCTCCCGGCTCCTGCTTTCTCCAGGCTCCTGCTCTCTCCAGGCTCCTGCTCTCTCCAGGCCCCTGCTCTCTCCAGGCTCCTGCTCTCTCCAGGCTCCTGCTCTCTCCCGGCTCCTGCTTTCTCTCGGCTCCTGCTCCCTCCGTGCTCCTGCTCTCTCCATGCCCTGCTCTCTCCAGGCTCCTGCTCTCTCCAGGCTCCTGCTCTCTCCAGGCACCTGCTCTCTCCAGGCTCCTGCTCTCTCCATGCCCTGCTCTCTCAATGTCCCTGCTCTCTCTGTGCCCTGCTCTCTCCAGGCTCCTGCTTTCTCTCGGCTCCTGCTCTCTCCGTGCTCCTGCTCTCTCAATGTCCCTGCTCTCTCCATGCCCTGCTCTCTCCATGCTCCTGCTCTCTCCAGGCTCCTGCTCTCTCCAGGCTCCTGCTCTCTCCAGGCTCCTGCTCTCTCCCAGCTCCTGCTCCCTCCAGGCCCCTGCTCTCTCCATGCTCCTGCTCTCTCCCGGCTCCTGCTTTCTCTCGGCTCCTGCTCTCTCCGTGCTCCTGCTCTCTCAATGTCCCTGCTCTCTCCATGCCCTGCTCTCTCCAGGCTCCTGCTCTCTCCATGCCCTGCTCTCTCAATGTCCCTGCTCTCTCCGTGCCCCTGCTCTCTCCCGGCTCCTGCTCTCTCCGTGCTCCTGCTCTCTCCAGGCCCCTGCTCTCTCCGTGCCCCTGCTCTCTCCCGGCTCCTGCTCTCTCCCGGCTCCTGCTCTCTCCAGGCTCCTGCTCTCTCCCGGCTCCCGCTCTCTCCATGCTCCTGCTCCCTCCAGGCTCCTGCTCTCTCCCGGCTCCTGCTCTCTCCAGGCTCCTGCTCTCTCCCGGCTCCCGCTCCCTCCAGGCTCCTGCTCCCTCCAGGCTCCTGCTCTCGCCAGGATCCTGCTCTCTCCAGGCTCCTGCTCTCTCCCGGCTCCTGCTCTCTTCCGGCTCCTGCTCTCTCCGTGCCCCTGCTCTCTCCCGGCTACTGCTCTCTCCAGGCTCCTGCTCCCTCCAGACTCCTGCTCTCTCCTGGCCCCTGCTCTCTCCAGGCTCCTGCTCTCTCCCGGCTCCTGCTCCCTCCGTGCTCCTGCTCTCTCCATGCCCTGCTCTCTCAATGTCCCTGCTCTCTCTGTGCCCTGCTCTCTCCAGGCTCCTGCTCTCTCCATGCCCTGCTCTCTCAATGTCCCTGCTCTCTCTGTGCCCTGCTCTCTCCCGGCTCCTGCTCTCTCCATGCCCCTGCTCTCTCCCGGCTCCTGCTCTCTCAATGTCCCTGCTCTCTCTGTGCCCTGCTCTCTCCAGGCTCCTGCTCTCTCAATGTCCCTGCTCTCTCCGTGCCCCTGCTCTCTCCCGGCTCCTGCTCTCTCCGTGCTCCTGCTCTCTCCAGGCCCCTGCTCTCTCCGTGCCCCTGCTCTCTCCCGGCTCCTGCTCTCTCCCGGCTCCTGCTCTCTCCAGGCTCCTGCTCTCTCCAGGCTCCTGCTCTATCCCGGCTCCCGCTCTCTCCATGCTCCTGCTCCCTCCAGGCTCCTGCTCTCGCCAGGATCCTGCTCTCTCCAGACTCCTGCTCTCTCCAGGCTCCTGCTCTCTCCCGGCTCCTGCTCTCTCCGTGCTCCTGTTCTCTCCAGGCTCCTGCTCTCTGCAGGCTCCTGCTCGCTCCAGGCTCCTGCTCTCTCCGTGCTCGTGCTCGCTCCAGGCTCCTGCTCTCCCTGGCCCCTGCTCTCTCCAGGCTCCTGCTCTCTCCAGGCTCCTGCTCTCTCCCGGCCCCTGCTCTCTCCAGGCTCCTGCTCTCTCCAGGCTCCTGCTCTCTCCATGCTCCTGCTCTCTCTGTGCTCCTGCTCTCTCTGTGCCCCTGCTCTCTCTGTGCTCCTGCTCTCTCCAGGCTCCTGCACTCTCCAGGCTCCTGCTCTCTCCAGGCTCCTGCTCTCTCCCGGCCCCTGCTCTCTCCAGGCTCCTGCTCTCTCCATGCTCCTGCTCTCTCCCAGCTCCTGCTCTCTCCAGGCTCCTGCTCTCTCCCGGCTCCTGCTCCCTCTAGGCTCCTGCTCTCTCCCGGCTCCTGCTCTCTCCCGGCCCCTGCTCTCTCCCGGCCCCTGCTCTCTCCAGGCTCCTGCTCTCTCCCAGCTCCTGCTCTCTCTAGGCTCCTGCTCTCTCCGTGCCCCTGCTCTCTCCCGGCTCCTGCTTTCTCCAGGCTCCTGCTCTCTCCCGGCTCCTGCTCTCTCCCGGCTCCTGCTCTCTCCGTGCCCCTGCTCTCTCCCGGCTACTGCTCTCTCCAGGCTCCTGCTCCCTCCAGGCTCCTGCTCTCTCCTGGCCCCTGCTCTCTCCAGGCTCCTGCTCTCTCCCGGCTACTGCTTTCTCCAGGCTCCTGCTCTCTCCCGGCTCCTGCTCTCTCCCGGCTCCTGCTCTCTCCCGGCTCCTGCTCTCTCCCGGCTCCTGCTCTCTCCCAGCTCCTGCTCTCTCCGTGCCCCTGCTCTCTCCATGCTGCTGCTCTCTCCCGGCTCCTGCTCTCTCCTGTCCCCTGCTCTCTCCATGCTGCTGCTCTCTCCATGCTGCTGCTCTCTCAAGGTTCCTGCTCTCCCCAGGCTCCTAGTCTTCCCAGGTTCCTGCTCTCGCAGTGCTCCCATTTCCTCTGTGTCATGCTGTCTCTGAGTTCGTACTCTCCCCATGCTCCTGCTCTCTCCAGCATCCACTCTCTCCAGTCTCCTGCTCTCTCTAAGTTCCTGATCGCTCCAGAATCTCACTACCTCTGGGTTCCTCTCTCTGGACTACTGATCGCTCTGTGGACCTGCTGACTCCAGCACCTGCTCTCTGAGATCCTGCTCTCTTTGAGCTCCTGCTCTCTGTGCTCCTGCTCTCTCCTGTTTATTGCCCTCTACAAGCCTCTGCACTGACCCTGGCGTGTTCCTCCGTTGCTCCTACTTTCCCCATGCCCTCTTAGTAGTTTCTCTGTTTTCAGCTCTAGCTGGACTCCTGCACTTCCCAGGCTCCTTCCCAGGATAGACAGATTCTGCACTGTGATAAATAGGCAAATATCTTCCTGACACCTGAAAGTGTATTTTCTTCAAATGCGGTTTTCATTTTCATATGGCGTGTCTTACATATTATTATTATATATCTGGAGTGGGTCTATGATTATTAGCAGGCATTGGCCATTCAACCCTTCAAGCCTGCTCACCATTCAATTATATAATGGTTGATCTTCTAAGCCATTTTCCCATGCTATCCCCATATTTCTTGCTGTCATTAGTATCTAGAAATCTATCAATTTCTGCCTTGGACATGCGCAATGATTAAGCTTCCATGGCCCTCTGAGTTCGAGAATTCCAAAGATTCACCACCCTCCGATTGAAGAAATTCCTCCTCATCTCAGTCGGAAATGAACCTTGTTCTGAGACTATGTCCCACTGCTAATAGAGCCTCCAGCCAGGGGAAACATCTTTCCTACATCTACCCTGTCTAGCCCCTTCGAATCCTCTAAGTTTCAATGAGATTACCTCTCTTTCTTCTGAACAATACCACGCCAGTCTCCTCAACCTCTCTTCATAGGACAGTCCCGCCGTCCCAGGAGTTAGCCTGGCAGACCTTCACTGAGCTCCATTGATGGCCAGAGCCTGCCAATGCGAGGAATGAGTCGCTTATCCCTACTTTCTTTACTGCCCATTAATCAATCCTCAATTTGTGCCAGTATATTACCCATTATACCATGTGCTCTAAATTTGTTTCCAAAAGGCCATGGTTTGACAATGACTTCCTGCATGCCATCCTCCAGAGGCGGTTCACGGCTCCTATTCTGTCTTCTGAAATCTCCTCTGCCTTCCTTAAATCTGTGCAAGAAACCTCATTCCTCTGTCAATTCCTCTGTAGCCAAGTCGCCTTCCTGTGATCCAACAGTTTGCTTTGATCTTGTAATTTTATCTGTCAATTCTTACATTCAATTATCAATGGTGGCCAGGACCCGTGGTCATAACTTGAACAGATGATCCTTAAAGTATGAACAACTCATCGTTAATTTATTTCCTGTATAATCATTTGTCAAGAGTTGCTGAATGCTACAGTCATTTAACTATAGCCCCTAGTTCAATTGATCTATACATTTCAAAGGATATTCTTTGATCATAACTGAGAGTAACACGGTGGCACAGTGGTTAGCACTGCTCTTCATAGCCCCAGGGACCCCGATTCTATTCCGACCTGGGGTGACTGTGTGGCGTTTGCACTTTCTCCCCGTGTCTGCCCGGGGTCCACCAAGTCCGCCGGTTTCCTTCCACAGTTCAACAGATGTGTAGGTTAGGTGGATTGGCCATCCTAAATTTTCCCTTAGTGTCCAAAGGTTAGGTGCGGTTGTAGGGTTACAGGGATAGGGCGGGGAAGTGGGCCTAGTTAGGGTGCTCTTTCAGAGGGTCAGTATAGACTTGGTGGGCCGAATGGCCTCCTTCCACACTGTTGGGATCCTATGATCCTTGTTAGTAAAGTTTGGACATAGTTTTTTCAATATCCAAACCAACCTGAGAAGTGTGAGTCATTAACATGAACCACCCTTCCTCAATTAGCTGGGGGAACCAGTTATCTTGTCTCATGGAGCTGCCATCTTACACTAAACAAGCAAGCAGCAGCAGAAAAAGGGCTCTGTCCAGATTTGAATACTTGGCTCCCCACCCTACTCTGTTTCTACTGGAACTTCTGTACCAACTCTTATAACCCGTCCTCTCTGTGTCGATCCCATCATGGGAGTCATCTCCACTGGAAAAATGGATGAACTAGTATCCGTCTTCACCTGCGACTCTGTGAAAGAATACACTAGTGGGCTCTGATTCTGAACTCTCGACTCACGTGGAACAATAATTTGAATTGTTTTTCAGCCGTTGCCCCGCTTTCTGATCCCTACCTCACCTTTATCAAACAAATGAAAATGAGGCCACATTGCTAATAAATTAACCCTTTGAGTTCATCCGACCTGAATTTTGCTGCAGAGCTACTAATAGAGAATTGGATCACACCTAAACCGTGGGCTTGGGAAAATACATCACCACATATAAAGTGGAAACCAGAAGTCAGAAACACCTTTCTGTTTACAGGTGGATGGTGACGAGGAGAAATCAGAGCTGTATAAATGAACAAGTTCCATTAACCTATAGTCATCCAGGTGTTCCCGGTGTAGACCCAAGCCTGACCACCCCTACTGAGCCCACTTCCAGCATCAATTAACCTGGCATTGTTAAATTACTGACATCCGGATTGCTCAATGTAAAAAGAGCTTGGGCTGCCTGAATCAAGCTTGGCGTTGTTATTCAAGCTGGCCGACTGAGTACAGCTCATCAATGGACAGATGGAAGTCTCCTGGGCCTGGGCACCAATCCTGGGGAACTTCCAGTGTGTTCTATTTAAGAATGAGTCATAGCTCAGACCATTTTTCCCATGTACATCCATCATCACCTGTATTAAATAACAAAAATGCTGGAAATAGTAAAAGGTCACTGCCTCAATACATCTAATGATGTTATTTTCTAAGAAAAAAAGGCTGAATGAAAAAGGCTGATCAAGTTTGAGCAGACTTACTTGATTCTAATAATTGATAAGCAACACTGTGTATGAAATGTAATTCTTTGTCTGATTGCAGTCATGCTAATTCGTTCATGGCTCTGCTGCTGTGTACATAGTGGAGTTTGCTGGCTGTTGCCATTTCTCACTGAAATGCAGATGTCGCACTCATTTATGTTCAGAGACCCACTGACCACGGGAATGAAATGGGAGAAGCCATGCACATTCTAAATGTTAGGGTACAAAACTGGGGAGACCACCCTCGCCCTCCTAATTCCTTCTTCTCGATGCCTACACGAATCAAGGAGTTTAGGACACTGGACGTCCGGTGGCGGCTATGGAAGAGTAAGTCGCACATCTGGTGGCTCCCGCTCTGGTCGGACTTTTGGACCTTTCCCCCGGACCTTTTTTCGGTTTTAAATGTCAAATTTGAAGGCTGAGGCAATTGGGCACTGTGTATAGAGAAAAGGACCAGAAGTGCACTAAAGGGCAGAAACAAGAAGACAGCAGATGACAGCATGGCCGAGGGCCGGATCTTTGGGATGGCAGCGCAGCAACCAACGGACCCAGTGTTGTAGGCTATTCAGGATGGTTTTGCCAGGCAGAAGCGGGAATGCTTGGGCCCAATTAAAGAATCAATTGATCGGCTAGAGAGCAGACTGGACGCCCAGGACCGGGCGATTCAGAAGGTGGAGAAGGTGCTGCTGGAACAAGAGGTGCATCAAACAGCAGTGGAGCTTGAGGTGGGGGTGCTTCGGGAACAGCAGAAAAGGCTCCTGGAGAAGGTGGAGAACCTAGAGAATCGGTCCCACCGGCAGAACTTAAGAATTGTCGGGCTCCAGGAGGGGGTGAGGGAGCAGACGCTGGGACATACGTAGCGGCTATATTCGAAAAGCTGCTGGAGGAGGGGGCGTACTGGGCGCTTGCTAGGAAGCCGTGGGCGGGGGACCCTCCGAGGGAAATGGTGCCGAGATTCCACAGATTCCTGGACAAGGAATACATTCTTCGGTGGGCCAGGCGCACACGGAGTTGCAAGTGGGACAACAGCATCCTGCGGGTGTACCAGGACCTGAGCGTGGAGGTGGTGAGGAAGAGGGCAGGCTTTAACCAAGTCAAGGCTATTTTCTTTAAGAAGCAGGTGAAGTTTGGTCTGCTGTATCCGGCGCGTCTTTGGGTCACGTATGAGGACCAACACCACTATTTTGAGTCGCCCGATGAGGCGCTGGACTTTGCAAAAAGAAAGGGACCGGTGGGAGTCTGAGAACTCTCGGACTTAGAGACAACTTGTTGGCCTATATTGGGTCCTTTTTTCTGTTTTTCTGTGTATTTTTCTTTTCTCCCCCTGGTTTTTGGTGGGTTTTGTTTTCCTGTTTTTAAATTGGTTTTGCCTTTTCTTATTGTTTTGTGTCTGTTTTTGGAGCTCTGTTTAGGGAAGGGGGGAAGTTGATTTTTCGTTTTTGGGTTCTTTTCCTCGGTAGATGTTGGCAATGTCCCATTTGTGGGTTTTTCTTTTTGTGTTTTTATTGATGTGCACTTTCGTGGGATGGAGATGGCCTGTTTGAGTTTCGGTGGGTGGTGCTTTTGGTTTTGTGTTTTCTTGCTGCTGGGTGTTTGTTTGGGGATTGTTGGATGAGGGAATTTGTTTGTATGAGTGGGGGGAGGGGAGAGAGGGAACAATAGGTGGGAGACTTCTTGGCGCCGGGGGCAGGGGCCACCAAGCTAGCTGGGTGAGCTAGCTCACAGAAGCACAGTGGGGGGGGGGGTGTATACGCTTAGTTTACTAGATATGTTACGTCTTAGAGTAGTGTTGTTGGAAGGGGGAGGGGGGATGGGTTCTGCTGATGAGGGAGGACTTCGATGGAAGGTCACTGAGGGGGTCGGGAGTGGGGGCCGCTGTGGGGCAGGCCGGAGGAGGTGCGGCGCATGGGCTGGAGGTGGGCCCAATAAAGGGGATAGCTGATCGGCGGAGGGTGGGGGGCACTCTGCCCCCCAAATAGGCTGATCATCTGGAATGTTCGGGGGCTAAATGGGCCGGTAAAGAGGGCACGTGTGTTTGCGCACCTGAGGGGACTGAAGGCGGACATGGTAATGCTGCAGGTGACACACCTTAAAGTAGTGGACCAGGTCAGGTTGAGGAAAGGTTGGGTTAGTCAGATTTTCAACTCGGGGCTGGATACAAAGACTAGAGGGGTTGCAATTCTGATTAACAAGCGGGTGGCATTTGAGGTGGGGAGAATAGTCTCGGATGTGGGAGGTCGATACATCATGGTTAGCAGCAAGTTGCATGGGATGAAGGTAGTGCTGGTCAATGTATATGCGCCAAATTGGGATGATGGGGATTTTATAAAGAGGGTGCGAGGGAAGATTCAGGACCTGGATTCTCAAAAGCTGATTATGGGAGGGGATTTTAATACAGTTGTTGATCCAGGCTTGGATCGGTCATGCTCTAGAACGGGCAAGGTGCCAGCGATGGCAGAGGAGCTGAAAGGGTTCATGGAGCAGATGGGGGGGGGGGGATCCATGGAGATTTAGGCAGCCGAGAGCCAAGGAATTTTCTTTTTACTCCCACGTACATAAGGTGTACTCTCGGATCGATTTCTTTGGTGTGGATAGGGCCCTATTGGCGGGGGTGTGGACACAGGGTACTCAGCGATTACGATCTCGGACCATGCTCCGCACTGGGTGGACCTGCAGGTCCGTATGGATAGTAAGCAGCGCCCGCAATGGAGGCTGGATGTAGGGCTATTGGCAGACGAAGCGGTGCGCGAGAGGCTGAGGAAGTGCATGCTGAACTACCTGCAGCTTAATGATACGGGGGAGGTCTCAGCAGCGGTGGTCTGGGAAGCGCTGAAGGCAGTGGTGAGAGGAGAGCTGATCTCAATCCGGGCTCACAGGGACAGGACGGATACGGCAGAAATGGACCAACTGGTAAAAGAGATTCTACGAGTTGATAGGAGTTACGCGGAGGCTCCAGAGGCAGGGCTTTTAAGGGAACGCCGGAGGTTACAGACGGAATTTGGTTTGTTAACCACCGGCAGGGCAGTGGAACAGCTCAGAAAAGTGAAGGGGGCGATTTATGAGCACAGTGAGAAAGCCAGCAGGATGCTTGCACAGCAGCGCAGAAAAAGGGCGGCAGCTGGAGAAATAGGGAAAGTTATTGACGGGGATGGGATCTTAGTTGGGCACTCGACAGGGTGAGCAAGACCTCTCGGATTTTTATAGCAGCTTGCATAGGTCGGAACCCCCTGCGGGGCCGGAGGGGATGAGGCACTTCCTGGATGGGCTGACTTTCCCAAAGGTGGATAGGGAGCTGGTAGAAGGGCTGGGGACCCCGATCGGGCTGGAGGAGATAGTGGAGGGTCTGAAGGCCATGCAGTCGGGTAAGGCCCCGGGACCAGATGGGTCCCCAGCCAAGTTCTATAAAACGTTTTCCGGGATATTGGGGCCGGTGCTGATGAAGGTTTTAGTGAGGATAAGGAAAGAGAGGCTCTGCCCCAGACGATGTCACAGGCCATGATCTCGCTCATCTTGAAAAGGGACAAGGACCCGGAGCTATGTGGGTCTTTCAGGCCAATTTCCTGGCTGAACGTAGATGCCAAACTTCTGGCCAAATTCTTGTCCTCCAGGATTGAGGACTGTGTACAGGATGTTATAGTGGAGGATCATTCGGGGTTCGTTAAGGGCAGGCAGTTGGTGGCCAATGTAAGAAGGCTGCTAAACGTGATCATGATGCCCCCAGAAGGTAGGGAGGTTGAGGTGGTGGTCGCGATGGACGCGGAAAAAGCCTTTGACCGGGTCGAGTGGGATTATTTATGGGAGGTGCTGGAGCGGTTCGGGTTTAGAAGGGGCTTTATTGACTGGGTTAGGTTGCTGTACCGGGCTCCGGTTGCAAGTGTACGGACAAACAGGACGACTTCGGACTATTTCAGACTGCACCAGGGGACAAGACAAGGATGCCCCCTCACCCCACTGCTGTTTGCGCTGGCAATAGAACCGCTGGCAATTGCCTGAAGGCCTCAAGGGGCTGGAAGGGGTTGGCCCAGGGGGTTGGGGGCGGGGGGGGGGGGGGGGGGGGGGGGGGGGGGGGGGGGGGGGGGGCGGGGGGGGGGGGGGGGGTGGAGCACAGAGTCTCGCTGTATGTGGATGACCTACTGCTGTATGCCTCAGACCCAATGGAGGGGATGGAAGAAATTATGGGAATTTTAGGGGAATTCAGCCGGTTGCCGGGGTATAAGCTCAATATGGGGAAGAGCGAGAAGTTTGTGGTCCAGGCAAGAGGTCAGGAGAGGCGACTGGGGGAACTGCCGTTCAGAGTGGTAAGGGACAGTTTCAGGTAACTGGGTATCCAAGTGGCGTGGGATTGGGACCGGCTACATAAACTGAACTTGGCCCGGTTGGTGGATCGGATGAAGGAAGATTTCTGGAGATGGGATGCGCTCCCGTTGTCTCTGGCAGGCAGAGTTCAATCGGTAAAAATGACGGTCCATCCGAGATTCCTATTCGTTTTCCAGTGCCTCTCCATCTTCATCCTCTGGTCCTTTTTAAAGCGGATCAATAAGATTATTGTGGGCTTTGTGGGGGGGGGGGGGGGGGGGGGGTCCCCGCGAGTGAAGAGGGCAATGCTCAAGCGGAGTCGGGGGGTGGAGGGCTGGAGCTGCTGAATTTCAGTAATTATTACTGGGTGGCCAACATAGCCATGGTGAGGAGGTGGCTGGTGGAGGGTGAGACGACGTGGGTGCGCATGGAGGCGGCTTCTTGTAAAGGCACAAGTCTGGGGGCGTTGGTAACAGCGCCTCTGCCGTTCCCACCGGCACGGTACTCCACCAGTCCACCAGTCCTGGCGGCCCTGAGAGTCTGGGGGCAATGGAGGAAACATGTGGGAGCAGAGGGGGCATCGGTCTGGTCCCCAATCTGTGATAATCACCGGCTTGCCCTGGGGAGGATGGGCGGGGGGGTTCCAAATTTGGCAAAGAGCGGGGATTAAGGGGATGGGGGACGTGTTTATAGAGGGGAGCTCTCCAAGTATGAGGACGCTGGAGGAGAAGTTTGCATTGGCGGGGGGAAATGAATTTCGATATCTGCAGATGCGGGATTTTCTGCGGAGGCAGGTACCAACCTTCCCACTCCTGCTGCTAAGGGGGATTCAGGATAGGGTGGTTTCTTGAGGATGGATAGGAGAGGGGAGCGTCTCGGACATATATAAAGAGCTTATGGTTCGGAGGAGACGCAGACCGAGGAGCTGAGGCAAAAGTGGGAGGAGGAGCTGGGGGGGAGAGATAGAGGAGGGCCTCTGGGCGGATGCACTGGGGAGGGTCAACTCAACCTCAACACGTGCCAGGCTCAGCCTGATCCAATTTAATGTCATTCACCGGGCCCTAATGACAGTGGCCTGGATGAGCAGATTCTTTGGGGTGGAGGATAGGTGTGCGAAGTGTGTGGGGGTGCCAGCGAACCATGTGCGTATGTTCTGGGCATGTCCAAAACTGAGGGGATTTTGGCAGGGGTCTGCCGATGCCATGTCCACAGTATTAAATAGGAGGGTGGCAATGAGTTCAGAGGTGGCGATTTTGGGGTGTCACAGGATCCGGGAACCCAGGAGGAGAAAGAGGCAGATGTTCTGGTCTTTGTTTCCCTGGTAGCCCAGAGGCGCATATTACTAGCATGGAGGGACTCAAAGCCCCCAAAATCAGAGATCTGGCTTTTGGACATGGCTGCTTCCTCTGCCTGGAGAAAATGAAGTTCAACATGAGAGGGTCTCTGTTATGGTTGGCTCGGAGGTGGCAACCATTCGTCAACTTCCTCGCAGAGAACTAATCGTCAGCAGAAGGAGGGGGGGAGGGGGTTAGATTAGCATAGATTATGGGGTAAACAATGGTAGGACCTGTGGGAGTGGGAGGCAGTATTTGCACTATGTTAATATTTTCCGTGCTATGTACATTATTGATTTTGTTGCTGTTACAATGCCAAAGAAATACCTCAATAAAATGTTTATTAAAAAAAAAGGGAGTTTAGGACACTCTTCCTGACACCCAAACCTCCAAGGATCAAGGTGCTCGGGATTCCTTTTGGCAGCACTGTTACAGTACAAACAAAGGTCAAACCATGGGAAGGAAATCTGATGAACAGGGAGCTTAGAGGGGATGCAAGCACATTCGGCATTCAAATGATTCAACAAAACTCATCTTAACTATTATGTTTTATTGCTGCACAAAGGTCAGTCTCATGGAAACTATAATCTCGCTCTCTTCCCACCCACTCTGCGTTGACAATACCTTGGCAAAGGGAGAGATAAGATTGCAAGTTTCTTTAAGCTTCACTGTGTATGTGGGACAAGCCACTCTGCTTATCTCAGCACCATGAATCACAAAATGATTCATCCGGGAGATGAGGAAGATTGAAGTGTTTAAGTGGTGTTTAAGTGGATTCATCAGATGCAGGTGGTTAGCATTGCTGCCTCACGGCACTGGGGACACGGGTTCGGTCCCAGGTCACTGTCCGTGTGGAGTTTGCGCATGCTCCCTGTGTCTGATTGGGTTTCACCCCCACAACCCATGGACGTGCAGGGTAGGCGGATTGGCCATATCTTTTTATTAAAACAGTAAAGAAATGTATGCGAGGCCAAACGGTACAAACACTAATTTTGTGTTGGAGAAACAGGGTACCCTCCCCTCAGTACCAACGTACGGCGAGGGGGGTAAGATACTCTTATTATTAAAACAGTAACCATCACATTTGTACAAGGCCAAATGGTACAAAGAGTAATTTTGCGTTGGCCTAAATTGGCCCTTAATTGGAAAAGAATTGGGTAATCAAAATTTATAAAAACAAATAAATGGATTCACCACATGCTTGATTGGCAGAGTTCAACAAGCAGCACCAAACCTTCTCCATTCCAGCTTTGCCAGTTGTTCCTTGCTTTATTGCATTTACAAATAAGCTGACTTAAATTGAAACGGTTCTCAGGGTCAGTACGAGGAAAGGACAAAGTGCACAAAACATGAAGTGTATGATAAATAAACAGTTGCAAGTAGAAATGGGGGAAAATTAACAATGAAGGAACGCACATAGAGAAAAGGAAGAAAATAAAATGAAGGAACACCATCAAGGAAGCACAAATGATTAATAAAGAAATAGGGAATAGCAAATGAAAACACAACAAGAAATCCATTGAAAATAATGATTAGATAGAAAAAGGTTACAAGAGTTGAATAGAATGAATTATGTTTTCAAAATTAATTGCTTGAACGGAAACAGAAAGAGGCAGTAAATCGGAAAGTATAGTAAGAGACAAATGAATAAAGAGTAAAATTGAAGAGGAAAAGGACAGAATTGGAAATAAATAGGTTTAAAATGAAGCAGCTGGAATGGAAACATGGATATTATTTATATTTGTTTTCTAAATATGGGCAGCACTGTCAGGATTGTGTTAATTGCCTGTCCCCAGCTCTCCTGAGAAGTTGTTAATGAGCCTTGTTTTTGAATGACTGTGCTCCTTGTGATAATGATGATCTTAGAAGAGCGTTGGTAGTGTCATGGGCCAGGGTTTAGAGTTCATCTGACCCACAACTTTTAATAGATTGTGGTATGGGGAGCACACGGCCCACTCTACAGGTGTGGTACAGCAGAAATGGAAAAGTATTTTTTTAAGCAAAACAATATTTATTCTATGAATTCAAGTTAACCTTTTTTAAACAAACCGTGAACAACTTAGCAATCATTAATTCAAATACAACCCCAAAGAATACAACACTAAGTAATCCATAAGTTGTCCTTTTAACATCCAGAAGACTTTTTAAAAAACCTTTAAACAGAAGCACATCAGGTTAAAGTCACTACTGCGAGCAGTTATTAGTGTTAAATCACCAAATGATCAATTTACATTCTTTAGATTACAGAGAGAGACTCTAATACACCTTCAGGCTGTGACTGCAGCTATCCAGCTCTGAAAACGAAACTAAAACACACCCTGCAGCAAACAGCCTAAAATGAATGTAAAAAGCTGACAGAAAGCCCAGCTCTACCCCCTTTCTGACATCACTGCAGTAATAAACACCCATTTCTTAGTGAGTACTCTCACTACAGATATTTATATACACAACCATTTATAAGTACCCATTTCCTAAAGGTACTCTCACATGACACCTCCCCCCAAGAAAACAAAAATAAACCATCAACTTCAAGATGATTTCATTTTTCACCTTTTCACCATCCTTTAAGAAATGTACACAGTAAATATACTTTATTGTTAAAAAAAAACAGCACACGCAAACAGGTATAATAATATAGTCCATTTTGTTTTACGTTCTTCTTAGTCCAACTGAAGCCCTTCTCAATTGACAGTCTCTTTGAACAAGAAGGTCTCTGCATGATCCGTCCATTTCTCTATGCCTCGGCATTTCTCTTTAAAGTCTGATACTTTAGTTCAATCTGATCACAGAATCCTTTGTAATTCTCCAACACATGAGCATTGGTAATCACAGCTTTCAGGCAGTCAAATGCCTGTTGAAAGTCCACTGTCCACTGAAATTTTTGACGTGTCTTCATCAAGTCCATCAGTGGAGCAACCACGTTACAAAGATTTTTCACCAATGTTCAAACAAATCCACTCATGCCAAGAAATCACATTGTTTCCCTTTGTCTTGAGGGTATCGGGAGCTCCTCAATAACTATTGGTTTCACATCCCGTGTAACTATTCGACCCTGTCCATTTGAATGGCCAAGGAAAGTGACTTGGGCTTTTCCAACATCACTTTTGGCTAGCTTTATCACCAAACCCGCCTCCTGAAGTTGATCGAATAACTCCATCAGATGTTGTAAATGTTCTTTCCATGTCTGGCTGAAAATGACCAGATCGTTGATGGATACCGCACAATTGGATAATCATGAAACAACTTTGTTAGTTAACCGTATTGGTATATACCATCTGAAGTCACAAAAGCTGAAATCTCCTTCGCCTTTTCGGATAAAGGTACCTGCCAGTAACCTTTAAGTAAATCCAGTTTGGAAATAAAAGCTGATTGTCCCACTTTCTCAATGCAATCCTCCAAATATGGGATAAGATAAGATTCCGTTCTTGTAACTGCATTAACCTTTATGTAGTCCACACACAACGTTGGGTGCCGTCTGGTTTTGGTACCATCACCATGGGTGAGCTCCATTGGCTGCAACCCACTTCAATTATGCCATTTTTAAGCATACTCTCAATCTCTTTGTTAACCTATGCCAATTTTAAAGGGTTAAGTCTGTATGGATGTTATTTGATTGGAACAGTATTTCCCACATCTACATTATGTATAGCCATTTTAGTACTTCCCAATTTATCTCCACAAACTTGCCCATGCGATATCAATAACTCTTTCAGGTCAGTCCATTTTTCCTCTGGAAGGTAACTCAACAATGTATCCCAATTTTTAAGAACATCCTCATTTTCCAATTTAATTTGAGGTATGTCAAATTCACAGTCATCTGGATTTGGTTCGTCACCTTGAGTTAGAATCATTAAAACCTCCTCCATTTTCCCTCCTTCCCTTTCAGAGTACCTTTTAAGCATATTCACATGACACACTTGGTGCGTCTTCCTTCTATCTGGCATTTTTACCACATCATTCACCTCACTTAATTTCCTTTCAATCTGATAAGGTCCACAAAACCTAGCTTTTAAAGGTTCACATAACACTGGTAACAACACAAAAACTTTATCTCCACTGGCAAAACTACAAACTTTTGTTTTCTTGTCCACTACCCGTTTCATCACATTTTGTGCACCTTTTAAATGTTGTCTAGCCAATTCACCTGCTCTATTTAATCGTTCCCCAAAATTTGACACGTAATCCAATAATGTAAGTTTTGATTTCTCACTCATCAATTTTTCTTTAATCAATTTAGGTGGTCCTCTTACCTCATGACTAAAAATTAGTTCAAAAGGACAAAATTTGGCTGACTCATTAGGTGCATCCCTAATTGCAAACAGTACGAATGGAATTCCTTTATCCCAATCCTCTGGATAATCTTGACAATAAGCCCTCAACATTACCTTTAATGTCTGATGCCACCTTTCTAATGCTCCCTGCAATTCTGGATGGAACACAGTTGATATAAATTGTTTTATTCCTCAGCTATCCATAACTTCTTTGAATAACCTTGAGGTAAAATTCAATCCTTGATCCGATTGTATTTCTGTGGGTAGTCCATATCTAGTAAAGAATTTAGGTAACTCCTCCACAATCCTTTTAGCTGTAATATTATGTACGGGAATGACCTCTGGAAACCTAGTAGACACATCCATTATAGTCACAAGATATTGATTCCCACTTTTTGTTTCAGGAAGCGGTCCTACACAATCAATTAGGACCCTTGTAAAATGTTCCTCTAATGCTGGAATGGGTATTAAGGGTGCTGGTTTTATCACTGCTTGAGGTTTCCCTATCACTTGACATGTGTGACATGATTGACAAAATTTAACTCCATCTTTATATAGTCCAGGCCAATAAAAATGTTTTTGTATTTTATCTTGAGTTTTCCTTATTCCTAAATGACCTCCCACTGGTGCCTCATGGCAACTCACAACACCTCCTTTCTATACTCTACTGGCAATACTACTTGATGAACGTCTGCCCACTTTTCATCCACCTGCATATGTAAAGGTCTCAATTTTTTCATCAATACATCACTTTTATGGTAATAACACTCTGGTATACATTGAGATTCCTCTTCCGTGTATGTTTTCTGATACATCCGTTTTATTTCTTTATCTTTTTCTTGTAACCGCCAATTTGCTTGAACGAAAAATATCTGCCTCATCCTCCACCTGTTCTTCTTCTTTTTCAATCATTTGATCAAAAATTGTTTCTGATAATTGCACTTCAACTTCATCTTCACCCTTTGATTTCTCCTCTTGTTTTAACCTGTGACTTTGCGACCTCGTTACTACACAATCCGGAAAAATCCCAGGATATTTGTCCTTCAACACTTCAGTTGTCTGATTTTCCACTGCCTTATCAACCACAGTAGGCATCACTCCCACCTGCGATCCAGCTATATCATTACCAAAGAGAAACTGTGGGCGGAATTCTCCGCTCCCGGGAAAAGTTGGGAAGGTCGAGTTTCACGACGGCCTTGGAGGCCGCTCCTCCTCTCACCGTATTCACCCCACCCGGGGGGCTAGGAGCGGCGCTCCGTTATTCTCGGCGGCACGCCGAGAATGACGCGACGGCGGCGCATATGCGACGAGAGCCGCGCATGCGCAGGTTGGCCGGCTCCAACCCGCGCATGCACGGCTGACGTCATGACAGCTGACGGCTCAAACCCACACATGCGCGGTGGCCGTCTTCCCCTCCGCTGCCCTGCAAGACGTGGCCGCTTGATCTTGCGGGGCGGCGGAGGGGAAAGTGTGCGTCCCGTTGAGACGCCGGCCCGACGATCGGTGGGCACCGATCGCGGGCCAGTCCCCTCCCGAGCACGGCCGTGGTGCTCACTCCCCTCTCCGCCCCCCACAAGCCACAAACGGGCCTTTGGCGCCCATGGTCACGACGGAAGTGACCAGGAGTGGTTGCCACCATCGTGAAACGGTCGCAAACGGCAGGCCGCCCGGCCCATCTGGGTCGGAGAATTGCCGGTCGCCGTGAAAAACGGTGAGCGGTGATTCTTCCGAGCCGGGGGGGGGGGGGGGGGGGGGGGGGGGGGGTGGGAGAATCGCGGGGGGGCGCCAGGGGGGCATGAAATGAGTCGCCCGGCCCTCCCGTGATTCTCCCACCCGGGGTGGGGAGCGGAGAATCGTGCCCTGTATTCCTGGACAAGATAGTTTCTCTTTTACTCCTTCTACCACTTCACCACTCTTCACTGGACTTTCCAACCTTACCTTACAAAACGGAACCTACTCCTCTCACCCTGAATTCCACCTATTACCACCTTTTCTGGCAACATTCTTCCCAACCGACATAACTCCTCATCTCTTACCATTAAAGATTGACTAGCTCCCGTATCTCTTAAAATAGTGACTTCTTTGCCTGCTCCTCCTGATACACGTGAGTAAACTTTACCCACACAAGTAAATTCTTTAAAGAGATCTGGCACCTTCTTATCAATCACCTCTTGATCAGGCTGTACAATCTTTTGCATCTCCTTCGCTTCACTTGGGCTTTCCTTTACCACTTCAACAAACCCCACTGTCTTATCCTGTTTTACCACATCAGCCTTTCCAGTGCTTTTCTTCAACCACCAACACTGTGACTTTACATGGCCTAGTTCATTACAGTGAAAACATTTGAAACTTTTCATTTCTTTTCCACCCTCCTGGATTTATTTTTTAATCTGAGGTACACTCTCCTTATTATCTCCCATCAGATCACCTTTACGTTTACCAGTTGAGTATTTCTCATATCCCCAGTTTCTAGCCCTCACAGGCTGAAACTGATGTCGGAAACCAAGCTTTGATTTATGACCTAATTCATAATCATCTGCCATTTCTGCTGCTAATCTCTCTGTTTTAACCCTCTGCTCTTCCACATGAGTTCTCACTACATCAGGAATCGAACTTTTAAACTCCCCCAAAAGTATAATTTCTCTGAGAGCTTCATACGTTTGGTCTATTTTCAAAGCCCTTATCCACCTATTAAAATTACTCTGCTTGATCCTTTCAAACTCCATGTATGTTTGACCAAATTATTTCCTTAAATTTCTAAACCTTTATCTGTGGGCTTCAGGCACTCGTTCATATGCACCTAAGATGGATTTTCTCACCTCCTCATACGTCTCAGATACCTCCTCCGGTCGTGATGCAAACACTTCACTAGCCTTACCTACCAGTTTTGTTTGAATCAGTAAAATGTCCTGTGGCCATTTCATTTGTTTAGCTACCTTCTCAAATGAAATGAAAAAGGCTTCTACCTCCTTCTCGTCAAACCTTGGCAATGCTTGGACATATTTAAATAGATCCCCACCAAACCTTCGACAATGACGCTCTTTATCACTATCCTCATCACTATCATCCAATTGTAGGTTTTCCTTTACGTCTGCCAATTTTAACTGACTATCATGATTCATGGCCATTTTCTGAAGTACAAACTCTCTCTCTTTATCTTTTTCCCTGATCTGTATCTTCCTTTCTCTTTCTTTTTTGTTCTGTTAGAGCTATTCTTTCTGTTTTCCTTTCTTCTCTCTCTTTTTCCACGCTCTCTCTTTCTCTTTCTTTTTCCTCTCTCTCTCTCTTTCGTATTCAAGCTGCTTTACTTCTTTCTCATGTTCCATTTGTTTAATTTGTAACTGAATTTTTGCCATTTCCAATGAATCAAACTGTATCTCAGGCAATTTTAAATGCTTAGCCACTGCCATAATTACCTCACCTTTTCGCATTTTATCAGGTAATGTTAACTGCAATGTTTTTGCCAAATCAAACAGTTTGCTTTTAATCTCTGTCCGTAAGGTATTGCGTGTGACCATCTCCACCCCCAAAAACTTCAGAGCCTCTGAAAGAGTCATTGTCCACAACAGACTCCCTACTTAAACTGAAATACCACACCTGAAAATCAACCACAATATGCTCACCCCTCACTGTCTTTAAGTTCACTAAGCCAATCCAATAGATAGACTTTTATCCCCCTCGAGCCCCCAATTTGTTAGGGGCCAGGGTTTGGAGAACCCCAAAGTGTATCATGGAGTTCACCTGACCCACAACTTTGAATAGATTGTGGTATGGGGAGCACACGGCCCACTCTACAGGTGTGGTACAGCAGAAATGGAAAAGGATTTTTTTAAGCAAAACAATGTTTATTCTATGAATTCAAGTTAACCTTTGTAAAACAAACAGTGAACAACTTAGCAACCATTAATTAAAATACAACCCCCATAGAATACTACACTAAGGAATCCTTAAACTGTCCTTTTAACATCCAAAAGACTTTAAAAAAACTTTAAACAGAAGCACATCAGGTTAAAGTCACCACTGCGAGCAGTTGTTAGTTTTAAATCACCAAAGGATCTATTTACATTCTTTAGATTACAGAGAGAGAGACTAATACCCCTTCTGGCTGTGACTGCAGCTATCCAGCTCTGAAAATGGAACTAAAACATACCCTGTAGCAAACAGCCTAAAACAAAAGTAAAAAGCTGACAGACAGCCCAGCTCCACCCACTCTCTGACATCACTGCAGTAATAAACAGCAATTTCTTAAAGGTACTCTCACGTCAGATATTTATATACACACCCATTTGTAAACACCCATTTCTTAAAGGTACTCTCACATGACAGTCGGGAATTCCACAATACTCGCCCAGCAAAGATTAACATAGGAACATAGGAATTATCAGTGTTAATTCACCAGAAATCCACCAGCGTTAGAATCAACAGTGTTAGAATGATGAGGTGGAATCTTGCTGGTGGTGACCTGGCTGAGGGGGAAGGGCAGGTAATGGGTGCTGTACCTGAACCACACTGCCCAAATTACAGGGCACTGGTTGACCTTCCTGCTCCATCGCACAAAATATTCCTCCACCTCGGGACCTCTGACATCAGGACATCCAGCGCTGCACCTAAGATCCTGTGTATCCTCCCTCCCAATCTCTGAGCCATCCTGCTGCATATCACTTTGTGCTGGTCAGAATGATCCACACTTTCAGATGCAAGGCCAATAAACATTGTGCCGGATTCTCCCAAAATGAGACCAAGCCGGGATTCTCCGCTATCCGGCGGGGGGGGGCTGGTGCTTCTGCATCTTCAGGGCCTAGGCCACTGGCGGCTGGGCAGGCTCCGCGCAAGCCGGCGCCGGTGGGGTTGGCACAGCGCCAACTGGCACCAAAGGGCCTCTGCCAGCCGACGCGAGTTACCCCATGTGCGGGAGCACCAGCATGTTCTGGCGTGATCCCAGCGCATGCATAGGGGGGTTCATCTCCGCGCCGGCCATGGCAGACCGTTACAGCGGCCCATGTGGAGGGAAAGAGTACCCCCATGGCACAGGTCCACCTGCAGATCGGTGGGCCCCGATTGTGGGCCAGGCCACCGTGACCCCCCCCCCCCCTCCCACCCCCACCCCCACACCCCTACGAGGACTCTGCAGGCCGCCCGCAGAGCCAGGTCCCGCCGGTAAGAACCTTATTTGATTTACACCAGCGGGACTGGCCGAAAAAGGCCGGCCACTCGGCCCATCAAGAGGGGCGGATCGCCGGGGGAGGCCACTGCCAACGGCCCCCGATCGGCGCGACGCGATTCCGGCAGCCTGTGTCGGGGCGGGATTCACGTCGCCTCCACCCGCGATTCTCCTGCCCGGCGGGGAGTCGGTGAATCCTTCCCCATGCCCCACGCCGGCATAAAAAAAAGGTGGAGTAGCAGGGACCCGGAGTAAATCTCGTAGCTTTAGCTGCGGCTACAGGCACCCGCACTCCGGTTCGGTGTCCACGTATGCGCACGGCGGCCTCCAGCGGACCCGGACCATGGAGCCACACCGAGAAATGAGACCTCCCCGATCGGCCGCGTTCCCGATCATCTAACCCCGCACATCTGACCCCCGGCCGCCTATAAGGCCCCCCCTTGCCTCCGATCCCCCAATCTCTGAGCCATCCTGCTGCATATCACTTTGTGCTGGTCAGAATGATCCACACTTTCAGATGCAAGGCCAATAAACATTGTGCCGGATTCTCCCAAAATGAGACCAAGCCGGGATTCTCCGCTATCCGGCGGGGCGGGGCTGGTGCTTCTGCACCCTCAGGGCCTAGGCTGCTGGCGGCGGGGCTGGCTCCGCGCAAGCTGGTGCCGGTGGGGTTGGCACAGCGCCAACTGGCGCCAAAGGGCCTCTGCCGGCCCCCCCCTTGACTCCGATCCCCCCACCCCCAATCAGGGCGGCCGCAAACTGAGTCCGCAGCCGCCACGCCAGCATTTCGACTGGCAATAG
Source organism: Scyliorhinus canicula (assembly GCF_902713615.1). Lineage (NCBI taxonomy): Eukaryota > Metazoa > Chordata > Chondrichthyes > Carcharhiniformes > Scyliorhinidae > Scyliorhinus > Scyliorhinus canicula. The sequence continues at coordinate 228,340,746 of NC_052148.1, forward strand.
GTAGTTAGTTCCACGCCGTTGGGAACTCGGCCGGTCAGGACGGAGGTTCGCTGGGCGGGCTTCTGGAAATGGGCCCCCAGCCGCGCAGTGTACTCCGCGGTCACGCCGATTTTCGTGGCCCGGAGAATCGGCGAACTGCGCCGGGCCCGATTACGGCGTGAAATTGGATTTTCCGCCCCCGCGCCGGCTGTGGTTTCGGCACGGGGCTGCGGAGATTCCAGCCCAATCAGCATCTGAGAGTGTAACCAGAGGGTTTTATGGGTTTAGTACCTCCAGGCAATTAAACAGTATGGTAATCAACGATTAGGAATAAAATAGTGTGCCAATTTCAGACTTTACAAATGCTATGTCTTACTAGCACAGCGCCCATTTAGAGGTTGATACTTCTAGCCAAAACCGCAGAATAAATCGTCGCAGAACTCGGCGGAGTTAACAGCTTTTGACCTGTCGATGCCAATGGTGGCTTTTTCTGCCATCCTGGGCTGAGCCACGGGTTTCACAGAGGATCACTGGGAGGGTGGCCTCTGATTTTGCATGCTGCCGTGACCTTCGGCGTTCGGTAACCCAGACGCCATATCTACAGGCACCCCCTGGACAGAACTAGCATTCTGCAAGGAATAGGCAGCTCCTGGAGAGTCCTGGCCACCAAATGGATTTCCCAGTGTTCAGTTCGATTGATGTCTGAACAAAACCTTATCCACATCTGCCCCACACCATATGATGCGAGTGGTGACAGCCTCAGCCACTCAGCTGTATCCTGTGGTCTCGGCACAGACACAGATATTAACCTAACCTCCACTCTCAGGCTGAGCAGTTTGCCTGGCCCATGAAGGCTAAGTTTCAATCCCTGTATAACTACAATGCTGGGTGTTCAGAGCACCACCCTCTGTGAGTGGCTACAATAATGAAATGCAAATTTATTCAAATTAAGTTCCCAACGTTCGGCGGTGGGAAACATGGCTCGCCATTGATTGGGGCGGGGGGGGGGGGGGATTGCAGGGATAATCGTGTCCTGGATTTCTGCCACCGGGAATCGCATTGAGGGCCTTCTCCTGAGATATTCCAAACTCGCCATTGAACACACCCTCCCCAATTGGGCACCGGAAATCCCGACCATTGCCTCTGCCCTTAAGCTTTTACTCAGAATCTTTGGAGAAAGTTTACAAGAAAAGTGACACCAGAGTTAATGTTGTCTGAACTGAACATTCACTAAGATTTTTTTTTGCTTCAATGCATCATTGTTGGTCTGTTAAAGTAGCGAGCACGATTGCGGGGCACTCGGTCCAGAGGTGGATGGGACCAGAACATACTGGCGCTGGGCAGAATGCCAGTTTCCTGACCCCCCCTCCCCCCATTCAGCATGAGCCATTGGGGCCAACAGGGTCACCGGTCAGCAGGTTTTCCAGTTGTCCTCCCAAAACCAGCAGGGAGCATTTAAACTGTGTGGAGAAGGGAACACAGCTGCAGACCAAGGCACCAGCACTCCATGCAGGCCGCCCTATAGAGGGGGCCCCACCCTCCAACAATGAGGACCTGGCTGCAGAAACTGTCTTTTTAATTCAGCTTTTGAAGGTTTGGTGGGAGACTGGTCCACGTGAATAATCCAGCCACGACTGAGTCAACCCGCCCCCACCTCCAAAGGGCTCCAAGTTGATGTGGCAACCTACACTTTTACATGCATGTTGTCATCCGGAGCCATGAATAGTGATGGTACAGTCTCAAATTTTCTTCCCATCACATAGATGATCAATAATTTCTCCCTCTCCTATCATCTGCCATTTGTATATGTTGGGAAGATTTACAAGTTTGTCCTCAACCTGGGTTGGACATGATGGCGCTTTCTTGGTAATCAAGCCATGGAATGGGGCTTGAAACCAGAGTGTCTGAATCAGAGGCAGGAACACTGCCCATTCAAGACACTACCCAACATTACCCAAGATCTCCCGAAGACATATTTGTCAGTCAACAATTAAATGAGACAGAGAAACATACATTTCTCTATGCGTATGTTGTTAAATAGTATAATACATTGTTTGTGTTTGATGTTATCACACTACGTAGGTGATACTCCACTCCCAATGAAGGTTTGCCTCATTTTATGCGTAATTCACTGGCATTTATAATGAATTGTCGGTATTTTAGAGAATCCTCCTGTAAAAATGCCCATTTCTTGCTATTAACAAAAGCTGGGCTTACCTGACAAACAAAAGACTTTGGTGTAAAATATATTTGTTATTTTAATGATTTTAATCAATTTAATATGTTGCCAATGTTTAAATGTATTCATTGAACTTCAATCTAAGCTTGAATCCATTGTTTAGTTGCTGCTGTATAATTCCCCCATTTTTTTCTGCCTGCTGTAGCTGTAACTCTCAGAGACCCTGAGCTACAGGATGTTAGCTGAACAGTCGATGTAACAGTAAACCTGTGGTAATTGGAAAACGCTGACGCAAACTAATCTGCAATTGCTCACACTTGTGGATCAGAGGGGCTTTTTCGCTATAACTATTTTGATTCATTTTTTGACTGGTTGCTAAGTCGTCTGAAACATAAATATTGCTGGTATGAGTTAGCCCGTGCTAATTTGTTGTTGGCAATTTGCAAAAGAAACAAAGGCAAGTGAGGGTGTATTCTCCGTCCGAATGTTGGAAACAGTCACTCTTGGGAATTTTCAGAGAAGCCCCCCTCTTACACATTCGCTCCATTGCCCCATATCCAAGATGAGTATCTCTGAGGTCCCTGGACCACAACTGCAAAATTAACGCTTTAATTTTTTCCTGTCCGATGCATCTGATATTGGTTCCAACCATTCCAAATTGGACAGGCCTGAGGGCAGGCTGCCAAGCAAACAGATGATTTTGTTTTTCCATAACGATGAGCCAAAAGGTCCTAACAACTGAGACCACTGATGTAACTTTGCACAACTTTTCATCCCTTTTTTAAAAAATGATCATGGGACGTGAGTGTGGCTGGCTGGGCCACCATTTATTGCCCTTTCCCCTTTGTCCTTGAGAGGGTGGTGGTGAGAGCCTTCCTTTTTTAAAAAGATAAGTTATTGGGGGCATTTTCAAATATTTACAGAAACGGAAAATCTCAAAGAGGCATAACAAACAAACAACAATGTAATAAGATTTCTAACGCTAATTATCCACACTCCCTCCAATCTCCCCCCTTTTTTATCCAGTATAACCCTCGACCCCTCCCCATCTCCCCTAACAAATAAAAGAAAGGAAGAGAGAAAACGAGACCCCCCTCCTGATGTTTTAGTACACTTTAAAGAAGTCAATGAACAGTTCGTCCCCCCCCCCCCCCCCCCCCCCCCCTAATGGCGAACTTAATCTTTTCTAAGTGGAGGAATTTCGCCAGGTCCTCCATGCATGGCCCTACCCTTGGCAGCTCCGAATCCTGCCAACTCAGCAAGATCCTCCTCTGGGCTAGCAGCGAGGCAACGGCCATAGTGTCAGCTTCTTTCCCGGATTGTTTGACACTCCAAAAATTGCTACACGTGGGCTTGGTGTTACTTCCATTCCCAAAACCTTTGACAATACTTCGGTAACCCCCCCATCCAGAACCCCACCAGCCTCAACTGATAAACCTCTACTAGCTCCGACAGGCCCGCAAACTTTGCACCGACAAACAGGTTCCCAAAATGCTCAGTCCTCAACCAGTCCCACTCCTGATACCTAGCAACTAGCCTTGACGGGACAAATCCGTGGTTGTCACAGATCGGTGCCCTCATGTACATATTCTCCATCCCAAAATGCTGCCAACACTGGTTCCATACTCTCACTGCAGAAATCACCACCTGATTCAAAGAATATCTGTTCAGCGAGAATGGCAGAGGCTCTGAACCCAATGCCCTCAAAGTGATTCCCTTACACGATTCTCCTCCACCCGTCCCCATACTAACCCCTGATCCTCCGTTCACTTTTGAACCACGGTAATGTTTGATGCCCAGAAATAGTTCTGCACGTTGGCAGCGTTAGGCCTCCCCTCTTTCTCCAGGAAACCCCTCCTGGTTTGAGGAACCTTGCCTGCCCACACCGAGCTCTGGATCAGCTTATTCACTTTCCTAAAGAACGATTTGGGCATGAAAATTGACAGATTCCGAAACATGAACAAGAATTTCGGTAAGATCACCATCTCCACTGTCTGAACTCTCCCCATCAGGGACAATGGCAAAATATACCATCTCCTAAAGTCCTCCCTCATTCCCTCCACGCGTCTCACCAGGTTTAGCTTTTGGAGCTGGTTGGCGGAGTCGAGTTTGTATCCCGAGAAGGATATCTCTCAGGATCCCCATTATCTTGCCAAAGCAGAAAAAATGGCCACCGATCCTCCATTTGGCTGTGGGCTAGCATCAAAGTAGTGTAGAGTACACGGCTCTAGTTGCCGATACAGCCCGGAGAATTGCCGGGTCCATGGTCGCCAAGCACCATGCAACATGGCGGCGGCAGCACGCGGACCCGGCCTGCTAAATAGTGCCCACCCTTTGGCCGGCTCGCGTGCCCTGGACCACCCCCCGACAGTGCCCCATGCCCCTGGCAAAGTCCCCCCTGCCTGCGGATCGGCCCTCCCCCGACTGTGGCAGCACTGGACTGAGGCAGCAGCCGCCACGCCGAATTCCCGACGGATGAGACCACACGCGACTGACGCCGTCGGGAACTCGGCTGGTCGGCGACGGAACAATGTCCTGAGGCTGTCGAGTACGGCGCTTTGGAGGGGGCGGAGCATCGTAAGAGCGGCGCTGCCTCCGATTCGGTCGTGAACGGAGATTCTCCGGCCGATCGCCAAACGTGATTTCGGCGTCAGCGACCAAAGAATCCAACCCCTGGTGTTCCACCACTCCACTCCCAGGAAGTCGGTAGAGCCAGTAGCTCGATCTCAAGAGCAAAGAGTAAAGGGGAGAGTGGGCACCTCGCCTCGCCCCACACTGCAATGTAAAGTACTTATAGCTGACTCCATTAGTCAGGGTGCTTGTCTTCAGGCTTTGTACAGTAATCTAATCCAGTCCACTAACCCTGTCCAGACCCAAAGCACTCCAGTACATAGAGCAATTACTCCCACTCCACCTGGTCGAACGCCATCTCTGCATCCATAGACACCACCACTTCCACCACTTCCCTCTCTGTAGATATTGTGATCACATCCAAAAACCTCCGTACATTCACCAACAACTGCCTACCCTTAACAAATCCCATCTGCTCATCCCCAATCATAACTGGTACACAACCGTCTATCCATGTAGCCAGTATTTTGCCAAAGGTTTGGCATCAACGTTCAGTAGCGAAATCAGCCGGTATGACCCATACTACTTTGGGTCTTCGTCCTTCTTTAGAAAGAGTGAGGTAGATGCCTGGAACAACATTGGGGAGGGGTGGGGGAGCTCACCCTTCTCCAACGCCTCATTATACATCCCCACCAATAAGGGACCCAATAGCGAACCAAACAGCTTATAGAACTCAGCGGGGAATCCATCTGGGCCCAGGGCCTTCTCGCACTGCAACGACCCCACACACTCCAACACCTCTTGCTGCCCTACTGGGGCTCTTATCTGCTCTACCTTCGGAAACTCCAAACTATTCAGAAAATCTCTTCTTCCCAAGTTCCCGGCGGGGCTTCCAACTGGAATAGCTTCTGGTAAAAGTCCTCAAATACTCCGTTCATAGAATCATAGAATTTACAGTGCAGAAGGAGGCCATTCAGCTCATCGAGACTGCACCAACCCTCGGAAAGAGCATCCTACTCAACTTCATCCCCGTAACCCAGTAACCCCACCGAACCTTTTTGGACACTAAGAGCAATTTAACATGGCCAGTCCACCTAACCTGCACATCTTTGGACTGTGGGAGGAAACCGGAGTACCCGGAGGAAACCCACGCAGCCAGGAGGAGAATGTGCAGACTCCGCACAGACAGTGACCCATGCTGGGAATCGAACCTGGGACCCTGGAGCAGTGAAGCCACAGTGCTAACCACTGTGCTACCGTGCTGCCCTCCGTTAATCCCCTCCGGTTCCCAATCTCATCCTCCGGTTCCATTACCACTTTGCCCCCTTCATCCCTCAACCCACCAACCTCCCTCGCCACCACCTGCTTCCTCAATTGTGCAGCAAGTATCCAGCTGGCTGTCTCTCCGTATTCCTACACCACCCCTCAACCTTAAGCAGTTGCCTCATTGTCATCTCAGCAGAAACAAGCCCAAACTCCATTTGGAGCCTCTGTCATTTCTTAAGCAGCACTTCCTCTGGTGACACCGAGTATTTTCGATCTACCGTCAAAATTGCCTCCATCAGCCTTAGCCTCTCTTCCTGCTCCACCTTCTCCTTGTGCAGATGAAATAACCTCTCCCCGAATTCAGTGCCTCCCACACCACACTGGCGGAGATGTCACCTGTGTTATTCTGGTCAACATAATTCTGAATGGCCCCTTCTAGCCTCTCACAGATTCTTTTATCAACAAGAAATCCCACATACATTCTCCATAGGAGCCTCTGGGGGGGCGCCCTCTCCGCTTGTAGATCCCCATGAAAATAAAGTTGATCCGGGAATATCCCTTATGGACTTGAGAGAAAATAAAATTCCCTCACCCTTGGCCTCCTGAAGCGCCACGGGTCCACCCCACCCATATATGCCAGAAACCCCGACAGCTCCCTAGCCATCGCTGGCAACTTCCTGGGTCTAGGACATGACCGGTCTAACTCAGGGTCCAGCACCATATTAAAGTTCTCCCCAAAGGATCAACCTGTGCATCAAGTCTGGGGTCATGGCAGAACTCCCCTCATGAATTCCACATCATTCCAGTTTGAGGGATAGATGTTGCCCAATACAACCGGGATGCCTTCCAGGCCCCACTCACCATCTCAAATGTACCCCCCAGGACAGCCATAATCTGGCCTGCTGCGAAGGCCGCCCTCTTACCAATCAGCACTGGCACCCCTCTTGTTTACATGTCTAGCCCCAAACAAACTTTCCTTAGCCTTGTCTGGTCCGCCACTTTCACATCGCTTTCTTACGTCCGTCTTTAGACTCCTCAAATTTGCAAACACGCGCAACCTCTCAACAGGTTTACTTAGTCCCTGAATGTTCCAGGTCATCAATCAGGTCGGGGGGGGGGACCCCTGCCCCCCCCCCCCTCCCCCCCGCCCCACCAAATCAGGCATACTTCTGTCTTAGCCAACTTTCCCGGATCGTCGGTTCGCACCAATGGGGTCTCCATGAGGTATCGACTACCATCGACTCTTGTGCCCCTGCGCCACAGCACGCCTCTGCATGTCAGCACTCTTGCTCCCTCCCACCCACCTCTCCCATAATCTAAGTCAAAGAAAGAAAAAAACTGAAACCACGTCCCCTTCTCTCCATCTCCATGGGGGTGTGGGATTGGGGGGGGGGGGGGGGGGGGGGTCGGCATTGGCTCAATGGGCCAAATGGCATCCATCTGTGCTGTAAGTGACAACTGCAATTCATCAGAAATCAACAGCTGTTTCAGATCAACAAGATCTGGAAAGGAAGCAAGCTTGCGAATGGAAAAGTGCATTTGGGAAATGCTTTAATTTCTGATTCCAATCATCCGTGCAGTTTATTTATTCTGTCTGTCATATTGTTCATGCAAGCCTCACTTCTTGGAAACTCCAGGCAATGTGATATCACAGCATTGATTCACGGGATTTGCTGAATAAAAGCAGCAGCTGTGTGAAAGGGAGCTGATAGACACAACACCACCACAGCAGCAGCAGAGCAGCAAGAAGATAAAGAACATCATACGGTGAAGAACAATGATCAGCAAAGTTACTCTCACCATCCTCATTCTCTTCGCACTGTACATGGTTCCCAAGCAAGGTAAGAAATGACCTAACTCCATGGTAGCTATACAGAATCTGAAGTCATACTCGTACATATGCATTCTTCACTTGCTATAAATTGTTTAACTAACAGCGCTTACTACTATCAATAGCTGGATTTAGATTTATTTAATTCCATAGTCATAAAAACTCATTAAAAATACTGATAGAGAAGACCATTGTCAGTAAAAAAAAAAGCATTAACAATCTGACTGAGGGGCAGTGGTTAGCACTGCTGTCTCATAGCGCCGAGGACCCGGGTTCGATCCTGGCCCCGGGTCACTGTCCGTGTGGAGTTTGCACATTTTCCCTGTGTCTTCGTGGGTCTCACCCCCACAACCCAAAGATGTGCAGGGTAGGTGGATTGGCCACTCTAAATTGCCCCTTAATTGGAAAAAAAAGAATTGGGGTCTTTAAATAAAAAAAAACAATCTGAGTGAGCTCCTATCAAACACGGAACTAAGGACTGCCAGGGATCTATTAAACAGGTGTGGCGATAAATATGTTTTTCAACCTCAAATATGCATTGTATACCAAACTGAATGAAATCCCATCCATCAATACAGGGTAATATGAGGAGTTGTATTGTAGCAGGGACTATGTATAATTCAGAAGAACCCGAAAGATAGAGTGAAATCTAAGAGAAGGTGTGACCCCAGCAAGTACAGGCTTTACTCCAGAACGGGATTCACTTCAACATCAGCCATTCCTGTTTTCAAACTGCAATAGTCCTTTCACTAACTATTGATAACAGGATCTCGGTTGTCTTTTTAAAGAGTTTGTGGGGAGAAGAATGTGATTTGATGTAAAAGTTGTTTTGAACTTGTTCAGTTATAAATATGCATAACTAGATATAGACCTGAAATAGAGAGTATCACTTTTAAAAATCTAGCGAGTAAAGTTCTGTCATTTGTTCACTTCACAGCTGGAGCAACAGGAATGAATTTGCGATGTAATTGCATCAAAATACACTCGACGCCCATTCATCCAAAGTTCATACAGGATCTTAAGATTTTTGAAAGTGGACCCCACTGTCCTAATGTGGAGATCATGTAAGTATTTATTAAGCAACGTCCTTAGACAGCTTCTGTTTCTTGCACTAACGATATTTAATCTGGACTATCGAGCAGGTCATTTCAGCTAATTGTTATTGTTTTTTTCTTTCCTCAGTGTCAGTGTCAAAGGTCATAAAGTCTGTCTGAATCCGAAGGCACCTTGGGTGAAGATGATTGTTAAAAGATAGTAAGTTCTTTGTGTTACTTAATCTGAGCAACAATAATGTTAAGGGGGGAATTTGGGCAAGATTTTAATTCACTCAAAAGCCACCGATTTTCATGGAGTTTAAATCGCCCCAGGAAATGTTTCACTTTATGTTCAGTCGAAGCTTCAAATTCAGTTGCCACGGTGTCTCTGCTTTATCAGATATATGCCACAGGACCATAAGAAATAGGAACAGGAGTAGACTATTCAACCCTTCAAACCATTTAATAAGATCATGGCTGATCTAACACCCACTGAGTCAACTTTCCTGCCTTTTCTCCATAGTCCTTAATCCCCCTACTGATTAACAACCTATGATCTCAGCCTTGAACATGTTCAAGGACTCAGTCTGCACAGCTTCCTGGGGTAAAGAACTCCAAAGATTCACCACCCTTTGAGAGGAAAAATTCTTCCTCAAGCCCATCTTAAATGAGCACCCCTTTCCTCTGTGACCATGCCCTCTGGTCCTACACTTTCCCATGAGTGGAAACACCCCCCCCCCCACCCAGCATTTACCCTGTCTATCCCCTAAGAAGAATCTTGTATGTTTCAATCATATTGCATCTCATTTTTCTGAACTCCAAGGAGTATAGACCCAACCTGTTTAATCCTTCCTCAGATGGCAGCCCCTCCATACCCAGGTTCATCCTAGTAAGCCTCCTTTGTACTGCCTCAAATGATAAATAAGGAGATCAAAACTGTCCGCAGTATTTTAAATCTGGCCTCACTAGTACCTTGTACAGTTGCAGATACACCTCTTTACTTTTATACTCCAGTTCCCTTGAAATAAAAGCCAGCATTCCATTTGTTTTCCCTATTACCTTGTGCGCCTATAATGCTAGCTTTCTGGGATTCGTGAACAAACACCCCAAGTCACTTTGTGCTACTGCTTTCTGCAGTTTCTGGAAGGAAGGAGAGGATCAAATATGAAGGTAGGCTAGCCAGTAACATTAGGAATGATAGTAAAAGTTTCTTTAAATACATTAAAAACAAACGGGAGGCAAAAGTAGACATTGGGCCGATCCAAAATGACGCTGGTAATCTAGTGATGGGAGACAAGGAAATAGCTGAGGAACTTAATAAGTACTTTGCGTCAGTCTTCACAGTAGAAGACATGAGTAATATCCCAACAATTCAGGAAAGTCAGGGGGCAGAGTTGAATATGGTTGCCATCACAAAGGAGAAGGTGCTAGAGAAACTAAAAGGTCTGAAAATTGATAAATCTCCGGGCCCAGATGGGCTACATCCTAGAGTTCTAAAGGAGATAGCTGAAGAAATAGTGGAGGCGTTAGTTATGATCTTTCAAAAGTCACTGGAATCAGGGAAAGTCCCAGAGGATTGGAAAATCGCTGTTGTAACACCCTGTTCAAGAAAGGAACAAGAAAAAAGATGAAAAATTATAGGCCAATTAGCCTAACCTCGGTTGTTGGCAAAATTCTAGAATCCATCGTTAAGGATGAGATTTCTAAATTCTTGGAAGTGCAGGGTCGGATTAGGACAAGTCAGCATGGATTTAGTAAGGGGAGGTCGTGCCTGACAAACCTGTTAGAGTTCTTTGAAGAGATAACAAATAGGTTAGACCAAGGAGAGCCAATGGATATTATCTATCTTGACTTCCAAAAGGCCTTTGACAAGGTGCCTCACGGGAGACTGCTGAGTAAAATAAGGGCCCATGGTATTCGAGGCAAGGTACTAACATGGATTGACGATTGGCTGTCAGACAGAAGACAGAGAGTTGGGATAAAAGGTTCTTTTTCGGAATGGCAACCGGTGACAAGTGGTGTCCCGCAGGGTTCAGTGTTGGGGCCACAGCTGTTCTCTTTATATATTAACGATCTAGATGACGGGACTGGGGGCATTCTGGCCAAGTTTGCCGATGATACAAAGATAGGTGGAGGAGCAGGTAGTATTGAGGAGGTGGGGAGGCTGCAGAAAGATTTAGACAGTTTAGGAGAATGGTCCAAAAAGTGGCTGATGAAATTCAACGTGGGCAAGTGCGAGGTCTTGCACTTTGGAAAAAAGAATAGAGGCATGGACTATTTTCTAAACGGTGACAAAATTCATAATGCTAAAGTGCAAAGGGACTTGGGAGTCCTAGTCCAGGATTCTCTAAAGGTAAACTTGCAGGTTGAGTCCGTAATTAAGAAAGCAAATGTAATGTTGTCATTTATCTCAAGAGGCTTGGAATATAAAAGCAGGGATGTACTTCTGAGGCTTTATAAAGCACTAGTTAGGCCCCATTTAGAATACTGTGAGCAATTTTGGGCCCCACACCTCAGGAAGGACATACTGGCACTGGAGCGGGTCCAGCGGAGATTCACACGGATGATCCCAGGAATGGTAGGCCTAACATACGATGAACGTCTGAGGATCGTGGGATTATATTCATTGGAGTTTAGGAGGTTGAGGGGAGATCTAATAGAAACTTACAAGATAATGAATGGCTTGGATAGGATGGACGTAGGGAAGTTGTTTCCATTAGCAGGGGAGACTAGGACGCGGGGGCACAGCCTTAGAATAAAAGGGAGTCACTTTAGAACAGAGATGAGGAGAAATTTCTTTAGCCAGAGAGTGGTAGGTCTGTGGAATTCATTGCCACAGAGGGCAGTGGAGGCCGGGACGTTGAGTGTCTTTAAGACAGAAATTGATAAATTCTTGATTTCTCGAGGAATTAAGGGCTATGGGGAGAGAGCGGGTAAATGGAGTTGAAATCAACCATGATTGAATGGTGGAGTGGACTCGATGGGCCGAATGGCCTTACTTCCGCTCCTATGTCTTATGGTCTTATGGTTTCTCTCTTCATTTAAATAATAATCCACCTTCTCATTCTTTCTTCCAAAACAAACAATCTCACATTTTCCCACATTGAATTCCATTTGCCAAATTTCTGCCCACTCATTTAACCTGTTCACATCTCTCTCTAAACTGTGCATATCCTCCTGACAGCCTGCCATCACTCCCGCCTTTGTATCATTTGCAAATTTGGCCACAGTGCACCCTCCAAATCAGAAATATATTTTGTAAAGAGCTGCGATTCCAGCACTGATCCCTGCAGCACTCCATTGGTTACGGCCTTCCAAGCTGAGAACGACCCTCTTATCACTACTCGTTGCTTCCTGTTAGTTAGCCAAACCTCTATCCAAGCCAAAATATTACCTCCAACACCATGAGTTCCTATCTTATATAATAACCTTTTGTCTGGCACCTTATTAAATGCCTGTTAAAAATCCAAGTATACAACATTGACTGCTTCTCCTCTATCTATCCTGGTTGATACCTCTTCAAGGAACCCTAGTAAATTTGTCAAACATGATTTGCACTTCTTGAAACCATGCTGACTCTGCCTAATCAGGTTACCACTGTTATTCTCTCCTTAATAATTGATTCTAATATTTTTTTATTACCTGAAGTTAGACTAACTGGCCTGTAGTTTGCTACCTTCCCCTTCGAACATGGGTACCATGTTGGCAGTTTTCCAATCCTTTGGCACAGTTTCAGAATCCAAGGATATTTGGAAAATTATTACTAATGCATCCACAATCTCTGTAGTTACCTCCTTTAAGATCCTGGTATGCAAACCATCAGGTCCAGGGGATTTTTCAGCCTTTAACCTCATTAGTTTTCCCAAAACCAATTCTCTGGTATTGGTGACTATTTAATTCCTTCCCCATATTTGTTCCTATTTCTGGGATGCTAGTGGCATCCTCTACAGTAAAGATCAATGCAAAATAGCTATTTAATTCCTTACCATTTCCTTGTTCTCCATAATTACTTCTCTAGTTTCATTTTCTAAGTGGCCAATGCTTTCTTTTACTTCTCTTTCCTTTTTAATGTACCTCAAAAAGCTATGATTGCCTGTTTTTACGAACTATTTCCCACACTGTGGCTACTTTTCAGGGGCCTATACAATACTCCTACCACTCTCTTTCTTCCTTTGGCATCTGTCATTTCCATCCAAATCAACTCCACATCCTGAGCCTAGATTGTCCCTCAGAACTGTATTTATTCCCTCTGTTATTGACAGAGCTACCCCACTGCCTTTTCCTTCCGCCCGGCTTTCTGAAAAGCCAAGTAACTCTGAATATTGATTTCCCATCAGTAATGGCTATCAGACCGTACCCATTTAACTCTACTTGTGCTATCAGTGCATTTGTCTTACTTTTTATTCTACGTGCACGAAAACATAGAACTCTTAATTTTGTTTTCCTACCACGTTTCCTTACACTGAGCCCATCGCAAGAGCCACTGTTTGCTTTTTGCCTTTTATTCCCATGTCTTCCTCCCTTGCTTTTGCTTCTCCTGTCGTTTGTTTCTAACCCAGTTTCCACCTTCTCTAACTCCCTGCTCAGGTACCCATCCCCTTGCCATACTAGTTTAAAGCCTCCCCAACAGCTAAGTTTTAAAAAACGTTCACGGAAATGGTTTCTTTCCTTCTGTCTCAGTTGCCCTGGCCCAGTTATTGCACAGGGAAAGTGATAATATTCTGTCATACTGTGATTGTAATTTATCCTCTGAGAAAATGTAATGTAAATGTGCCAACAGTTTTCAAAATCTGAGTATTATTGATGTAAACATTAGCCCACAGTAACCTTAGAAATTCACAGTATAATTTTTATCCTTTCTTGAATTCTGTGCAGTTTCAAGAAACAGGCAAATTTCAGTGAGGAGGAGGTCAATGTCTGAATATCAAGAATCTGAAGCGTTGTTGAGTCAAAGGCCTATTCAGGTTTTTTGTACCTTCCTATGGATGTATGATCAATTTACATGATAGCATAAAGTTTAGATCTATCAGTTAATTTTAAAATATTTTCAAGTGAAATCATTGTTTTAAACTCTGGAGTTTATTTATATTTTATTTGATGTATTCTTGGTAACGTAATTGGTGGTGGCTGAGTGATAGAATGAAGGCTGGCACTGAATTCCTGATTGTTTAATGAAATATTTTAGATTATTCCAATCAGAATATCACCTTTGGATGGTTACTGCCATGTTACGTTCACCTTCATTTCCCAGTATAATCCTGGTCCTGAAAACTCTGTTTTTTTAAAAAAAAACAGTTTCCTGTTGTAATTCTAATGGGAGAATGTCCTGGTTGTACCAAATCCTCACTAGTGTTTCAACAGAGAAAGGCCCAGATTTTCCGGGCCTAAAACGTGCAAAGTTTTCTACGTTGTATGTTCCATTCTATGTCACTGTACATATTTAATATTTATGCTGTTATTTTTATTTTTGAATGTGATTTTGCTGTAAAGCATTGTTTTATATCGAGAGAGCAGCAAACAATGAGTGAAAAGCAATTTTTAACGGGTTTATAATTAATTTATACTGTAGAGCGCAATACTTTGGGGCTTTTCACAGTAATTTCATTGCACTGTTAATGTCAGCCTACTTGTGACAATAAAGATCATTATTATTGATTCATGAACTGTTTCTGTCATTAAATAACTATTTTAAATATCAAACGTTGTAGACGAATTGAATCTTTCACCAAAAAATGCAAGTTTTTAGTCCAGGATGCCTGTGCTTCCTTTTATGAAAGGGCTATCCCAATTAATGCCCTGCTCTATCTATTTACCATAAACTTGTTGGGATTTCCATGCCACCCACCGTGTCTTTCGCAGAGGTGGCCCACCGATGGCGGGATTCTCTGGCTCCGCCATTGTTAACGGGGTTCCCCATCAATTGCACCCCTCACGACGTTGGGGGAACCCGCAGTGGGGGTACGCCATGGACTGGGCCAGAAGATCCTGCTGACGTAAACGGGCAGAAAATCTGGTCCATAAATCGCTTGAGATGATCTGTTTACGGTGCTAATTCCTTTTCAGAAGGAATAGTAAACTGAAGTTGAATAACCATTTCCAAAGGGTATCAATTGCTTACACTTTTTGTGTGAAACATATGACACCAGAGGTTCCTGCTAAGCATTCAACAGCCAAGAAAGTAATTGGATTTAGACAGCACCTTTCAGAATCGGAAGACATCGCAAAGTATTTCACAGCCACTTATAGGGGGCGACACTCCGAGCCCAGCGCCGGGCCGGAGAATCGCCGCAACTGCACCACGATGCCCCTACGCCGGTGCGCGATTCTCCGAGGTGCAGAGAATTTGCGCCATTTGCGCCGGCGCGTTTGAGGCGGCGCCGGCCGCGAGCCTCTGGAATCGGCGGTGCTGCCGATTCTCCGGTCCAGATGGGCCGAGCGGTCACGCGGATACGACAGAGTCCCGCCAGCGCCGTTCACCAATGGCAGTGCTCCCATTCATACCACCACATTCACCCCTTGTGGAGAAAGAAGGCGGGGGGGGGGGTGTTGTAAGGGGAAGAGAGAGAGAGAGAGAGGGGGGGGGACCTAGGACTGGTGGTATGAGTAGAGACAATTGAGAAGATGGGGGCTGGCCACTGGCTCATGGCAAAATGAACAAAACTAAATACAGTAGGATGCAAAAAAAATTACAATAGAGTCCAATAAAGTCCCATGGTTGCATCAGATGGACACGATCAGCCTGTCGGGTGCCTGTGGTGTTCTGGTGGACCGTCGTAGTGGAGCCGGTGACGTCGGGCCGATGGTCGTCCTTGCCTCCGGGAGCGTCGGTCGTAGATGTGTCTCTGTACCCCGGGCCAGTGGTGGAGACGCTGTAATCGGGGAAGAGGGGGTCTGTGTGCTGGGTCGTGGGGGCGCAGGGCGCGCTGGGGGTAATTGGGGTTGGGGGGGGGGTGTTGATGTAGGGGGGGGTGAGGCCGCACGCCGGTGGGTGCCAGGTCCCGAAGCGAGACCGTATCCTGCCGACCGTCAGTATACTCCACGTACGCATACTGCGGGTTGGCATGGAATAACTGGACTCGCTCAACCAACGGGTCGGACTTGTGCACCCGCACATGTTTCCGGAGCAAGATGGGCCCGGGGGTGGCCAGCCAGGTCGGGAGAGGGGATCCCGAGGACGACTTCCTGGGGAAAACAAGAAGACGTTCATGAGGTGTTTGATTAGTGGTAGTACAGAGGGGAGACCGGATTGAATGGAGGGCGTCGGGATGACCTCTTGCCAACGGGGGATAGGGAGATCTCTGGACTGTAGGGCCAGCAGGATGGTCTTCCAAATGGTGCCATTCTCCCGCTCGACCTGACCGTTACCCCGGGGGTTATAACTGGTCGTCCTGTTAGAGGCTATGCCCCTGCCGAGCAGGAATTGACGCAGTTCGTCACTCATAAAGGAGGACCCCCGGTCGCTGTGGATGTACGCGGGGTAACCGAACAGGGAGTAGATGGATAAGAGGGCCTTTATGACGGTTGTTGTGGTCATGTCGGGACAGGGAATGGCGAAAGGGAAGCGGGAGTATTCGTCAATAACACTCAAGAAATATGTGTTGCGGTTGTTGGAGGGGAGGGGACCCTTGAAGTCTATACTGAGACGTTCAAAGGGGTGGGACGCCTTGATCAGATGCGCTAGTTCGGGTCGGTAGAAGTGTGGTTTGCACTCGGCGCATACGTGGCAGTCCCTGGTGACAGTCCTGACTTCCTCGACGGAGTAGGGCAGGTTGCGGGTCTTAATAAAATGGTAAAAACGGGTGACCCCTGGATGGCAGAGGTCCATGTGGAGGGAGCGGAGGTGGTCAATCTGGGCGCTGGTGCAGGTACCGCGGGATAGGGTATTGGGAGGCTCGTTGAGCTTCCCAGGACGATACAAGATATCGTAGTTGTATGTGGACAACTCGATCCGCCACCGCAAGATCTTGTCGTTCTTAATCTTGCCCCTCTGTGCATTATCGAACATGAAAGCTACTGACCGTTGGTCTGTGAGGAGGGTAAACCTCCTGCAGGCCAGATAGTGCCTCCAATATCGCACAGCTTTGACTATGGCCTGTGCCTCCTTTTCCACCGAGGAGTGGCGGATTTCGGAAGCGTGGAGGGTTCGTGAGAAGAAGGCCACGGGTCTGCCCGCTTGGTTCAGGGTGGCCACCAGAGCTACGTCAGATGCGTCGCTCTCGACCTGGAATGGGAGGGACTCGTCAATAGCATGCATCGTGGCCTTTGCGATATCTGCTTTGATGCGGCTAAAGGCCTGGCGGGCCTCCATCGACAGGGGAAAGGAGGTGGACTGGGTGAGGGGGCGGGCTTTGTCGGCGTAGTTGGGGACCCACTGGGCGTAATAGGAGAGGAAGCGTTTGAGGGATTTGAGGGAGTTGGGAGAGGGAATTCCATCAGGGGGCACATGCGTTCGGGATCGGGGCCTATCACTCCGTTACACACTACGTAGCCAAGGATGGCTAGGCGGTCGGTGCTAAACACGCACTTATCCTTATTGTAAGTTAAATGAAGGAGTTTCGCAGTTCGGAGGAGTTTTTGAAGGTTGATGTCATGGTCCTGCTGGTCGTGGCCGCAGATGGTGACGTTATCGAGATACGGGAAGGTGGCCCGTAAACCGTGCTTGTCCATTCGGTCCATCTCCTGTTGGAAGACCGAGACCCCATTTGTGACTGAATGGAACCCTGAGGAAGTGGTAGAGGCGGCCATCTGCCTCAAACGCGGTGTACTTGCGGTCACTTGCGCGGATGGGGGGCTGGTGGTAGGCAGACATAAGATACACCGTGGAAAAGACTTTGTACTTCGCGATCCTGTTAACCAGGTCGGAAATACGGGGGAGAGGATACGCGTCCAGCTGCGTAAACCTGTTGATGGTCCGACTGTAATCAATGACCATCCGGTTTTTCTCCCCAGTCCGAACTACCAGCACTTGGGCTCGCCAGGGACTGTTGCTGGCCTCAATAACTGCTTCCTTAAGGAGCCTCTGGACCTCGGACCCGAGGAAGTTCCGGTCCTGGGCACAGTATCGTCTGCTCCGAGTGGCAACAGGTTTACAATCTGGGGTGAGATTAGCAAACAAGGACGGGGGGTCCACTTTGAGGGACGCGAGGCTGCAGACAGTAAGGGGGGGAATAGAGCCGCCGATTTGGAAGGTCAAGCTCTGCAGGTTGCACCGGAAATCCAGGCCCAAGAGTGCCGGAGCGCATAGACGGGGGAGAATGAGGAGTTTGTAGTTTTTGAAAACCCTCCCCTGGACTGTGAGGTCCGCTATGCAGCACTTGGTGATCTGGACGGAGTGCGAACCCGAGGCCAATTCGATCCTATGTTTGACTGGGTGGATGGGGAGCGCGCAGCGTCTTACCGTGTCGGGGTGGACGAAACTTTCCGTGCTCCCGGAGTCCAGTAGGCATTTTGTCTCATGCCTGTTGAGCTGGATCGTTGTCGTAGTCTTGGTGAGCGTGCGTGGTCGCGACTGGTCGAGTGTGATGGAAGCAAGTTGTGGCAAGAGTTCCAGATCATCCTCGGTGACAGAGTAATCGCTGGCAGGGCCTTCCGTGTTGGCCCAAGATGGCGGCGCCCAGGACCCGCACGTGGAATCGGGGCCCCAAGATGGCGGCACCCAGGACTCGCACGTGGAGCTGGGGCCCCAAGATGGTGGCGCCCATGACCCGCAGGTGGCGTCCGGGACCCAAGATGGCGGCGCCCGTGGGAACATCGTGGCGGCTGGGCGCAGTGTCAGCGGCGTCTGCGGGCCGGTCAGGGCAGCCGGGAGCGGGGGTAGGGAGGACCGTGGGCCTGTTGCGGGGGCCGGGAGGCGGGCCGGAGAGGTCGGTGTGCAGCGCTGGGCCCTGGGAGGGCCCGGGGGGCGATCCGTGGTCGCTGCGCGGAACAGCAGTGACCGACTTGGTCTGGCAGACCACAGCGTAATGGCCCTTCTTCCCGCAGCCCTTACACAGAGCGGAGTGGGCCGGGCAGCGCGGGCGGGGGTGTTTGGAGAGGCCGCAAAAATAGCAGCGGGGCCCCGTTAGCTTGTCGGAGCGTCCCACAGCGCAGGCCTGAGGGGGGGGGAGGGGGTTGGGGTCAGCGGAGGGCGGAGCGCCATGAAGTCCAAGGGGTTGCCATGCAGCCGGGGGCGTATGCGCGGGCGTTCAGGTCGGCGATCTCCAGGGAGGTTGCGAGGGTCCGTGCCTCAGCTAGGCTGAGGGCGTTCTTCTCCAGCAATCGTTGGCGGATAGAAGAGGATTGCATGCTGGCAACGTAAGCGTCTCTGATTAAATGTTCCATGTGCTCTGTCACAGAAACTTGGGGACAGGCGCATATTCTCCCTAGAGCCGTGAGGGCCTGGTAAAACACGTCGAGTGACTCGCCAGGGAATTGTTGTCTAGTAGTCAGGAGGGCTGTTTAGCTCACTGGGCTAATCGCTGGCTTTGAAGGCAGACCAAGGCAAGCTAGCAGCACGGTTCGATTCCCGTAACAGCCTCCCTGAACAGGCGCTGGAATGTGGCGACTAGGGACTTTTCACAGTAACTTCATTTGAAGCCTACTCGTGACAATAAGCGATTTTCATTTCATTTTCAGATGCCGTGCATATACTTGGTTGACCGGCCAGAGAAAGTGTCCTCTCAGGATATCCATGGCTGCTTCATAATCATTTTCGTCATCAATCATTGAGTATACCGCCGTGCCCACGCACGAGTGGAGGATGTAGAGTTTCTGCTCCTTGGTGGGCTTGCTGTTTGCAGTTATCAGGTGACTATTGAAACACACCTGGCAATGTTTAAAGATTGCAGACGCATTTGAAGCACGCGGGCTGATGCGGAGGCAGTCAGGCTTGATGCGTAGCTCCATTTCAAAATTCTAGCTGATTAAGTTGATGTACCATCAATGGACGCGAGGCACGGTGAATGTCCAAACTTAGGCTTTAATCAGCTAGTTATTAGCCCGGTGGTCGATTACAGAGAAAGGCCGACCGCTGGGAACTCTGGGTACTTATACCCCACCTCGGAGGCGGGGTCTACTTGCCTCTCGACCAATTGGTGAGCAGTCACATGATTAGTCCCAGCCAATCAGACGAGAGGCACATGACCAGCCAGAGCCAATGGGAAACCAATGCTCTGCACCAATGACAGTGCTCCCATTCATACCACCACACCCGAGCCCAGTTCGCGCCATCATGAAACGCGAAGGTGTTCACGACGGCACGAACACTGCATCTCCATTTTGGAGAATTGCCCCCATATACTTCTGTAATATAGGTTGAGTTTTTCAGCCGCCGCACCGATGTGGCCCATTCCAAGGCAGCTAGTGTGACACGCGGCGCGTGCTGGGAAAGGCACAGCCCTGACAGGGAGGGCAGGAAGAGGGCAGGCGCTGACAACAGGGCGTGTGCTCCTTCAGAGGGACAGCCGGTATGGAGCTGTCTCAGGGAACAGCAGCTGTGTGAAAAATAAATAGAAATGGAAAAGCTATGCAAAGGGTGCCTAGGTAGCACATTCAATCACACATCTGTCGCCAGGCAACCTTTTAAATTTTATTTCAGCCCTGACACATCATCCCATTCTAGATCGAGGTTCAAAATAAAACCTGGACAATTCCACCCCCGTCTTTTTGTGTGATTTTATACGCTGCTGGGTCGGGCATAGAACATAGAACATAGAACATAGAACATTACGGCGCAGTACAGGCCCTTCGGCCCTCAATGTTGCCTCGACCTGTGAAACCCCTCTAAAGTCCCACTACACTATTCCCTGATCGTCCATATGCCTATCAAATGACCATTTGATGGTGTTTAGTGTTGGCGAGTCCATTACTGTTGCAGGTAGGGCATTCCACGCCCTTACTACTCTCTGAGTAAAGAACCTACCTCTGACATCTGTCCTATGTCTATCTCCCCTCAATTTAAAGCTATGCCCCCCTCGTGCATCCGAGGAAAAAGGCTCTCAATGTCCACCCTATCTAATTGTCTGATCATCTTGTATGCCTCAATTAAGTCACCTCTTAACCTTCTTCTCTCTAACGAAAACAGCCTCAAGTCCTTCAGCCTTTCCTCATATGATCTTCCCTCCATACCAGGTAACATCCTTGTAAATCTCCTCTGTACCCTTTCCAATGCATCCACATCCTTCCTATAATGTGGCGACCAGAACTGCACGCAATACTCCAAATGCGGCCGCACCAGAGTTTTGTACAACTGCAACATGACCTCATGGCTCCGAAATTCCTTTACCAATAAAAGCTAACACACCGTACGCCTTCTTAACAACCCTCTCAACCTGGGTGGCAACTTTCAAGGATCTATGGACATGGACACCGAGATCTCTCTGCTCGTCCACACTACCAAGAATCTTACCATTAGCCCAGTACTCTGTCTTCCTGTTATTCCTTCCAAAATGAATCACCTCACACTTTTCTGCATTAAACTCCATTTGCCACCTGTCAGCCCAGCTCTGCAGCTTATCTATGTCCCTCTGTAACTTGTAACATCCTTCTGCACTGTCCACAACTCCACCAACTTTAGTGTCATCTGCAAATTTACTCACCCATCCTTCTACGCCCTCCTCCAGGTCATTTATAAAAATGACAAACAGCAGCAGCCCCAAAACAGATCCTTGTGGTACACCACTAGTAACTGGACACCAGTCAGGACATTTCCCATCAACCACCACCCTTTGTCTTCTATCAACTAGCCAATTTCTGATCCAAACTGCTAAATCAACCTGAATCCCATGCCTCTGTATTTTCTGCAAGAGCCTACCGTGGAGAACCTTATCAAACGCTTTACTGAAATCCATATACACCACATCAACTGCTTTACCCTCATCCACCTGTTTGGTCACCTTCTCGAAGAACTCAATGAGGTTTGTGAGGCATGACCTACCCTTCACAAAACCATGTTGACTATCTCTAATCAAATTATTCCTTTCCAGATGATTATACATCCTGTCTCTTATAAACCTTTCCAAGACTTTTCCCACAACAGAAGTAAGGCTCACTGGTCTATAGTTCTCTTGAACAATCGGACAACATTTGCTATCCTCCAGTCTTCTGGCACTATTCCTGTAGACAAAGATGACTTAAAGATCAAAGCCAAAGGCTCAACAATCTCCTCCCTAGCTTCCCAGAGAATCCTAGGATAAATCCCATCCGGCCCAGGGGACTTATCTATTTTCACACTTTCCAGAATCACTAACACTTCCTCCTTATGAACCTCAAGCCCTTCTAGTCTAGTAGCCTGTATCTCAGTATTCTCCTTGACACCTTTGTCTTTTTCCTGTGTGAATACAGACGGAAAATACTCATTTAGCACCTCTCCTATCTCCTCGGACTCCACGCACAACTTCCCACTACTGTCCTTGACTGTCCCTACTCTTACCTTAGTCATTCTTTTATTCCTGACATACCTATAGAAAGCTTTAGGGTTATCCTTGATCCTACCTGCCAAAGACTTCTCAGGTCCTCGTTTGGCTCTTCTTAGCTCTCTCTTTAGAGCCTTCCTAGCTAACTTGTAACTCTCAAGCGACCGAACTGAACCATCACGTCTCATCTTCATATAAGCCTCCTTCTTCCTCTTGACAAGTGTTTCAACTGCTTTAGTAACCCATGGTTCCCTCGCTCGACGACTTCCTCCCTGCCTGATAGGTACATACTTATCAAGGACACGCAGTAGCTGTTCCTTGAACATGCTCCACATTTCAATTGTGCCCATCCCCTGTAGTTTTCCTCTCCAGCCAATGCATCGTAAGTCTTGCCTCATCGCATCATAATTGCCTTTCCCCCAGCTATAACTCTTGCATATCCACGCCCGAGTAACCCAAAATCTGGGCATGGTTTTTTCGGAATATAGGGAACTTGTGCACCAGCAACATTGCACAAAGAGCAATGAGGTACAGTAATGACCAGATAATCAGGGTAAAGTTCCACTTTGGGGGGGCACAGAACTGGTGATATAGGGTGGGATTTTGAGCCTGTGTTTACCGTCAGCGAGAACGGCACAAAATCCCATAAGAGTGGGAGAACGAGATTCTCGTCAGCGAGATCATGGGCTGAATTCTCCGATTCTGCGCCTCTATCCGCAGGATCCGTCTGGTCTTACGACCAGAAAGTCGGTGCCGCCCCCCCACCGTTGCTCCGCCTTTCGGCTTTACTTGCCGATATAGACGCAGGATTGGTGGGTCCGTGGCCACGTATGTGCACGGCGGCAGCCGCGCCATACAACATGGCACCAGCCGCACCCGGACCCGGCCTGCTAAAAGCTGCTCCCCTGTAAACCCCTTTCCCACCCCCAGACCATCCCGCACCAGTCTCCAGCCCCCACCGATGCCCCCCCCCCCCCCCCCCCCGCCAGCGGAATGGCTCCCCCTACCCCCGACTGCAGCGGCTCTGGATGCAGTCCGCAACAGCCACGCGTGGTCCCCGAAAAGTGAGAGGACACGCGACGACGCAGTGGAGAACACGCTGACAGAGGCGAAGAAAAACTCCCAGCCAAACCTGCCTGGAGTGTCTATTCTGTTGGACCACGCCCTAAATGTAGGCTATGTCACCGCTCTGTGGAACGTCTTTGATCTGTCTGCAAGCATAACCCCCACCTCCCGCTCACTTACCATTCCAACTCAGCACCGTGCGTCTCCACCTAGGCCTGTTGCAGTGCTCCAATAATGCCTAACTCTAACTGGAAGAACAACCCTCATCGTCTGATTAGTCACATTGCAACCTTCTGGACTCTAAATTGAGTTCAACAACTTGAGAGAGTAAATTCTATTGCTACCACAGTGTGTCTTAACCCGTATATGGTGGACAAATGACTGTAAGTCTACTTTGTTTCAATCAAACAGTATTTATTCACACTCATACAATGTTATTGTTAAACAATCACATCAGCAACACAAGTTATTCGACAGAGTACTACAAGTTCATACAAGACCTTAACTTAACTTCAGAGTGACTAGCAAGTACGGGGCATGTACTCACCGGCCATGTCTGTAGGTGTTAGGGGCACGTAGGTACTTCCACATAAGGAATGCAGGTGCCGTTGTGTCTGGTAGAGAAGTACGACTGACATGATAGTTCTATTGTCCCTGGGATGGCCTGGAGATGGCCCTTTTCCTGTGTATTGGAAAGTCTGAGCTGCAGCCCTCTTGTCCTTAAACCTGACCAATTCTCCCAGCATTCTATGCAGGACACCATTTTAGGTGACCGTTCAGCCACAATTCCCCCTCCATTTTAAACATTTTCCCTCCCACCCCACCTTTTGTAGTTTCTTGTCCATTGTTTTTCAGTTCCTTGAACTTTCCAACACAACCCCACCCCCCCCCCCCCCCCCCCCCCCCCCCCCCTTGCCCACCTGTCCCTGGATGTTCCGGTGCTCCCATTAACACATTCTGCTATCTCACCTTTTGCCACCATTAGTATTCTAGTGGAGGCGTAGATTCGCAGAGGCCCCGGAGAGTACCGGGTCAGGCCCGCTAATGATATGCCAACAACGTTTACTATCGGTGCGGAGTGGAATGCATTGGCGCCGCTGTCGAGGCAACGGAGAATTGTGATTTGGCGTGAAACTGGCACCCGCCACAATTTTGGTGTCAGAACTGATTCCCCGCCCAATCGCATTTCCTGACATGGGCCTGGATACAGTGGACTTGGAGAGGATGTTTCCACTAGCAGGAAAAACAAGAACCAGAGGGCCTCAGACTAAAGGGACGATCCTTTAAAACAGAGATGAGGAGGAATTTCTTCAGCCAGAGGGTGGTGAATCTGTGGAACTCTTTGCTGCTATGGAGGTCAAATTGTTGAGTGTCTTTAAGACAGAGAAAGATAGGTTCTTGATTAATAAGGGGATCAGGGATTATGGGGAAAAGGCAGGAGAATGGGGATGAGAAAAATATCAGCCATGATTGAATGGCGGAGCAGACTCGATGGGCTGAGTGGCCTAATTCTGCTCCTATGTCTTATGGTCTATTCCTGCCTGTAGTCTCCCAAACGGAGAATTCTGCCCGAGATTTCTGCCCATCCATTTAGCCTGTGCGACCAGCTGAAAATTACGCAGGCAGTGTAAAATCACTGTTTATTGCCTTGCTAAGGGCCTTAATTGGCAGGCGTGCGTCCGATACGCACGGGCCCGCAATTGCTGACCTTGAAATTGCACACACGATGCATGCCCGCCGTCATTGGATGATATTTTGTGTTTGGTCAGGTTTAGCCCTGAACGTAAAATTCTGGTCATAGTAGTTTTAAGTTCACGGTTTTAAAAGTGTAAGCTTTCATTTTCCCAACCTCCATTTGAGTTAGAATTTAAATGATTCATTCATGGCTTAGTGCTCACTTCACATGGACACAGTTCCTATCCTTCAATATTATTATTTGCAAAATTAGTGAGTTGTCGTGATATTATATGAGATTAGTCCAGCTGCAAATGATCTACATTAACAGTTTTGACGTTTTAACTGAACCAATCCTCGGCAATTAGTAAGTTGCAAATGAGTTGAAGTTCACCAAATTGGATGAATTTTGCACGAGTAAGTCATGAATGTGTAAAAATGATTCCATAATCCATACATCAACATGAAAAATAAACTTAGTACTTAGGTTTACTGACTGAGCATTTGCAGTATTACAGCGGTTACTGACATTGAATAAAAATGAAGAACTAGAAATGACTATTCAATTCTTTGAATTCAGCCTGATTACAATGACATGATGCTGAACAATTCCTGGGGTTACGTGGAGCTGACACTTTAAGGTTCTGCGTCATTTGTGTTTGTGGATTAATCACGATTCTTGTTATTAGTATTTGAGCAAAAGGAAGTTTAGCTTTGAGGAACAGAGGGATCTTGGGGTCCACAGAGGGATCTTGGGGTCCACAGAGGGATCTTGGGGTCCACAGAGGGATCTTGGGGTCCACAGAGGGAACTTGGGGTCCACAGAGGGATCTTGGGGTCCACAGGGGGATCTTGGGGTCCATAGAGGGATCTCGGGGTCCACAGAGGGATCTTGTCTATAGATTCCTGAAGGCAGCAAGTCAGGCGGCATGTGTTGGAATGGTCATGTGACACTATCGACCAATTAGGAACGAGCGTGGGGATCTCGGTACAGAGCTTTTGCAGCCAGTTATCATCCCAGCGCTGGGAATGAAGACTGTGGTAAACCACTGTTGCACTTCTATTAGAGGATGTATGGTGGAACCTGTACTACAGGTACGTTGGTAGTCCCTGAGTATAAATAATGTGTGTCCTCCATGCTGCAGCCATTTTGCCAGCTGCTGTGGGAGGCCACACATCTTAGAGCAATAAAGCCTCCGTTGTATCCAACTCAAGTCTTTTGTGCAATTAATCGTGCATCAATTTATTGCTCTAAGATTTTCAAAAGATGGACCTCCGTATCAAACCGGATCGCCTGCAGCTGGATCTGCATTCAGGCGACGCCAAAGAGGACTTTCAACACTGGCTAGCTTGTTTGGACTGGCGCTCCCAGCAGCAACCCCCCCCCCCCCCCAGGACCATCCGTCCTCCCCCTGCCCATGCCCGAGGATGAAGAGGATTCCGGTACGCTCCCGGAGTCACCGGACATCAGACCAGCATCGGCATCGCCACCACCACTACGTCGCTCCCAGCGGCACATCAAGGCCCTGGACCGGTTAAACCTCTAACGGGTCCACTGGACTTCAAAATACGCTTCTTTTTCTCTCTATCGAATATTGTAAATGTAAAAACCATTTGTTGTATATAGTTCTCCACCACCCCCGCCGGACTCAATTTTAACAGGGGTTGAAGGTGGTAAACCACTGTTGCACCTCTATTGGAGGATGTATGGTAGAACCTGTACTACAGGTACGTTGGTAGTCCCTGAGTATAAATATGTGTGTCGTCCATGCAGCAGCCATTTTGCCAGCTGCTGTGGGAGGCCACACATCTTAGAGCAATAAAGCCTCCGTTGTATCCAACTCAAGTCTTTTGTGCAATTGATAGTGCATCAAAGACATCAATCATAGAGCTCTATATATAGTTTGGAATTCTTAATAAATCCATTGTTGCTAGTTAGCTAACTGGTGGTAGCCAGTTATTGCAATTACTACAGAGGCATATGGACACCTGCCTTTATCAGTTGTGACACAGATTATAAGAACAGGGAGGTTATGTTGTTGCTGCACAAGACTTTGGTTAGGCCACAGCTGGAGTACTGAATGTAGTTCTGGTCGCCTCGACAAGAAGGATGCGATTGCACTGGAGGGGGTAGAGGGATTCACTAGGATGTTCCCTGGGATGGAGCATTTGAGCTATGAAGAGAGGCTGGATAGGCTCTGGTTGTTTTCTTTAGAGCAGAGAAGGCTGAGGGGGGAACCTGATTGAGGTGTATAAGATTATGAGGGGTATGGACAGGGTGGATAGGAAGCAGCTTTTTCCCTCAGTTGAAGGGTGACTAGCAAGGGGGCATAATTTTAACGTGAGGGACAGGAGGTTTAGAGGGAATTTGAGGAAAATTACTTTCAGCCAGACATGCTGGTTGCAACAGGTCGCCCATGGCGATGACGGGAACAAAGAAACCGACGGTGGCCATCTTGGATGGCCCCAGGACAAAGGGAAACTCCAGCGTTGTAAGTATGGCTGACCCTGCAGGAGGTGGGGAGGGGGGGGTGGGGAGAGACAGAAACCCCCTATCAGAATAGTTACCTGGAACGTCAGAGGACTGAACAGCCCGGTGAAAAGATCCAGAGTCTTTGCACATCTGAAAAGCCTTAAGGCCAATGTAATCTTCCTCCAAGAGACACACCTGAGAGAGAGGGACCAACCTAGGCCAAGGAAGGGATGGGTAGAACAGACTTACAAAGTGTGCTGAGGGCTAGGGGGGGTGGCTGTATTGTTCAATATGAGGGCAAATGAGATGGTGACAAACCAGGGGGCGGGGGGCGATATGTCACGGTTAGCAATGTCCTGGAAGGGGCACCGGTGGTACTTATGAATGTGTACGGCCCCAACTGGCACGATGCAGACTATATAAAAAAGACCATGGCAGAAATCCTCAACCTAGACTCCCACCAACTCATCATTGGGGGGGGGGGGGGGACTTCGGGCGGCATGTGGTGCAGTGGTTAGCACTGGGACTGTGATGCTAAGGACCCGGGTTCGAATCCGAACCTTGGGTCACTGTCCATGTGGAGTTTGCACATTCTCCCCATGTCTGCATGGGTTTCATACCCACAACCCAAAGATGTGCAGGTTAGGTGGATTGGCCACGCTAAATTGCCCTTAATTGGGAAAAAAAAAATAATTGGGTGCTCTAAAAAAAAAATTTTAAATCATTGGGGGGGACTTCAACTGCCTACAGGAACCATGGGCGGACAAATCCAGTCCCAAATCAACAAAACCCCTGCCCAAAGCTAGTGCCTCAACTGGAGCCTCTCCCCGCCCCCCCCCCCCCCCCCCCCCCACCCACCCATGAGCAAAACACTGGTGACGAGAGCACCTCGGACAGCAGCCCTCGACCTGAGACTCGAGTCCAAGGATGACACTGATTCCCGTCACAGCTGTCTCCAACACCGTCCACCATCCCAGAGACTCGCACCCCGGTTGGACACTTTAGTGAAGAGGCTCCTGGGACACTATCTGGTGTGCACCACACAGCTGATACAGGTGGAGGTAGGAACTCCCAAGGGGGCGGACGGTCGGAGGGCGGGCCGACCCCAGGGAATAGCTGCTGTCCAGATGGGTTTTGGGCTTCTGGAAAGGACAGTCCCATCTATAGTGGAGATGCAGTCGCAAAGCCAGGGACTATATGAGGGGTTGTTGGTGAGCATCCAGTAAATGCAGGTGCAGTTGGAGGAGTCCGTGTGCAGGAGCAGGAGGTGGTGCCGACAATGCGTGCCACCCAGGCCAACACCACAAGGGTGGTATCCACAATGGAAGCACTGGTGGCGATGGTTTTGGCTATGGATTAGCATGTCCAAGGCTGGCCGATGCCCAGGACAGGGTTACCGTCTCACAGACAACCATGTGCCAGAGTCACCAGGAATTCACTGATGCGTTCCTGAGTGTGGCCCAGTCCCAGCAGGCCTTGGCTGGGAACGCCAACGGCATTGCCCGGACGATGGCGATGTGGCACAAACACAAAGGGAGGTGGCCCAGTCCCAGAGGGAGTTGGCGCAGACACTGGCTGAGGTGGCGCAGTCCCAGATGTAGATGGTCTACTCCCTTTGCTCCAGGGTCATGAGCATGCAGACCCTGGTGGAGAGTGATACCAATCAATCCAGTCGAAACAGTAGTTAACAAGAACTGTGGTTTTAATCAGCTAGAATGTGCCCATCAGTAGCTCCTCCCGCACTGAGAGGCTGTCCCAGATCACAGAACATAGAACATAGAAAAATACAGCACAGAACAGGCCCCTCGGCCCACGATGTTGTGCCGATCATGGATGGATGGGTTATATACCTTCTCAGAGAGGCGGAGCCAACAACATCAACACAACAACAGTAACAGTGAGTAAATACAATAATATTTACAACAGCCATGAGCAAATACAATAAAATATACAGCAGCCGTGAGCAAATACAATAATATAAACAACAGCCGTGAGCAAATACAATAATATATACAACAGCCATACGTGGCTCACCACATTCACCCCCTGTTTAAAAAAAGTCCGGCGGGGGTGAAGTGGATTCACAGGTTCAGTCTCACAGGAAGGTCCGCTGTGAACATCGCAGTGTAG
This sequence comes from Scyliorhinus canicula, assembly GCF_902713615.1. Classification (NCBI taxonomy): domain Eukaryota; kingdom Metazoa; phylum Chordata; class Chondrichthyes; order Carcharhiniformes; family Scyliorhinidae; genus Scyliorhinus; species Scyliorhinus canicula. The sequence continues at coordinate 228,370,339 of NC_052148.1, forward strand.
GCGCTGGCGTCGAGACCATCGACTCCGGGAGCATGTCGTCCTCACAATAGCGTCCCGGACAGAGTGACGGCGCAGGGGTGGTGCTAATGGATCCCAGATGGGTTGATGGGGTAGATGGGGAGGTAGAAGGAAGCGGTGAGGTGATGGTGTGATGCACTATCAATTACGACGAGACAAGAGTAGAGAGTAATCGAGGCTTTATTGCACTGAGATGTGTGGCCTCCTACAGCTTGTGCCGAAATGGCTGCAGTTCGGAGAGCCCACACATTTATACTCCGCCTACTGGGCGGAGCCAGCACGTAAGGATCAACCCCCATACCTGCAGTACAGGGGCCTTACTGTAATACCCTCGTATGCAGTGCAGTATATACAATATAAGACAACAGTGGTGACTACCACATGGTGGGCGCATGGGTACCAGTTGATGGGATAGAAGGAAGCGGTGAGGTGATGGTGGGTGCAGGGGTACCACGGGGGTCAGGTCCCTGAGGGAGACTGTGTCCTGCCACCAGTCACGGTGTGTCACGTATGCGTACTGAGGGTTCGCATGGAGGAGGTGACCCCTCTTGGCCAAGGGGTCGGCCTTATGGCTCCTCACATGCGTCCGGAGGAGTACCGGCCCAGGAGCCGTGAGCCAGGTAGGAAGCGAGACTCCGGAGATCGACGTCCTGGGTAAGACAAATAGACGGTCGTGAGGGGTCGCGTTAGTGGCAGTACACAACAGTGACCGGATGGAGTGGAACGCGTCGGGGAGGACCTCCTGCCAGCGGGCGACTGGGAGACTTCCAGACCGTCGCATTCTCCCTCTCCACCTGCCCGTTTCCCCTGGGGTTGTAGCTGGTAGTCCTGCTCGAGGCAATGCCCTTACTGAGCAGGTACTGACGCAGCTCGTCGCTCATGAATGAGATTCCCCGATCGCTGTGAATACGTGGGGAAACCGAACAGGGTGAAGATACTGTGCAGGGCCTTGGTGACTGTGGCCGAGGTCATGTCAGGGCATGGGATGGCGAAAGGAAAACGTGAATAATCATCAACAACGTTGAGAAAGTACATGTTATGATCAGCGGAGGGGAGGGGTCCTTTGAAATCCATACTGAGGCATTCAAAAGGGCGGGAGGTCTTCACCAGCTGGGCCTTGTCTGGCCGATAGAAGTGTGGCTTGCACTCCGCACAGACTTGGCAGTCCCTGGTCATGGCCTTGACTTCCTCTGTGGAGTAGGGCAGGTTGCGGGCCTTGACAAAGTGGAGAAGTCGGGTGACCCCCGGGTGACAGAGGTCGTTGTGGATAGTCCGTAACCGGTCAGCCTGCGCGTTGGCGCAGGTGCCACGGGACAGAGCATCTGAGTGTTCATTGAACTTCCCAGGACGATATAAGATGTCATAGATATAGGTGCAGAGCTCGGCCCTCCACCGCAAAATCTTGTCGTTTTTTAATTTTGCCCCGCTGCGTGTTGTTGAACATGAAGGCAACCGACCGTTGGTCTGTGAGGAGAGTGAATCTCCTGCCGGCCAGGTAATGCCTCCAATGTCGTACAGCTTCCACAATGGCTTGCGCCTCCTTTTCAACAGAGGAGTGTCAAATTTCGAAGGCATGGAGGGCACGGGAAAGAAAGGCAACAGCCCACCCTGCCTGGTTAACAGTGGCTGCCAGGACAAAGTCAGACGCATCGCTTTCCACCTGGAATGGGATGATTCGTCCACGGCATGCTTCGTGGCCTCGGCAATTTCGGATCTGATGCGGTTGAAGGCCAGGCGGGCCTCAGCCGTCAGGGGAAAAGGGGTGGACTTAATGAGTGGGCGGGTTTTGTCCGTGTAGTTGGGGACCCACTGGGCATAGTAGGAGAAGAACCTCTAGCACCTTTTCAGGGCTTTGGGGCAGTGGGGAAGGGAGAGTTGCAGGAAGGGGCGCATGCTTTCGGAGTCAGGCCCTAGGACTCAGTTTTCCAAGACACAGCCGAGAATGGCTAGCCGGATTGTGCGGAAAACGCATTTCTCCTTATTATATGTCAAATTAAGGAGTCGGGCGGTGTGGAGGAATTTTTGAAGGTTGGCGTTGTGGTCCTGCAGGTCATGGCCGCAGATGGTAACATTATCCAAGTACGGGAACGTGGCCCGCAGCCCGTACTGGTCGACCATTCGGTCCATAGTTCGTTAGAAGACCCCGTTGGTGATGCCGAAGGGGACACTGAGGAAATGGAAGAGACGGCCATCTGCCTCATCAACTGGTACCCCTGCGCCCATCATCATCTCACCGCTTCCTTCTACCTCCCCGTAGAGCGGGCCTCCAGGAATGGCAGCGACAAGTGGTGGGGGAGCCTCAGGGGATAGCTCCGCTCACACCCTCTCCCATAGAGTAGCTCGACGGCCATCGGGCACCCTGAGGGAGGAGAAGGAGATGGGGCCCATGCTGGTGATTCCCGCAAGGGAGGCGTCGGAACACCTCAGCACCTCGGGCTCCCTCCCTCCTGTCCCTGGCACACCTGGGTGGGCAGCAAGCAGAACAGGGTGGCAGCATGCCACCTGGGACATCTAAGCAGCAACCGGACTCATCCAGGCCCGGTTGCCCCTGAAGACGGTAGCCAACGTGGACCCAGGCCGCAGGGCGGGAATCGCAGCAGGCACTCCTGCTGTACCATCGGGGATCCATAAGGCCAGAAAGTTCCACACCAGTTAAATTGGCACAGGTACAAGGCACAGTTTAGTGATGGGGCTAGGATAAAAACCTATATATACGTAGTCACATTAAACACCTGTTCACACTATTACAACCTATCTCGGAGCTCTGTCAGATGGGTTTGAGGGGTGAGCTCTCTGAGCTGGCCAGAGAGTTTGTGGGGGGGGGGGGGGGTGACCAGAACTACACTCAGTACTCCAGCTGTGGCCTAACCAAAGTCTTGTACAGCAACAACATAACCTCCCTGTTCTTATAATCTGTGTCACAACTGATAAAGGCCATATGCCTCTGTAGTAAATGGAATAACTAGCGACCACCAGTTAACTAACTAGCAACAATGGATTTATTAAGAATTCCAAACTATATACAGAGCTCTATGATTGATGTCTTCATTCCTGGCGCTGGGATCATAACTGGCTGCAAAAGCCCACGCTCTGTACCGAGATCCCCACGCTCGTTCCTAATTGGTCAATCGGATCACATGACCTTTCCAACGCACATGCCCCCCCTCCTAAATGGGCTAGCTACAAAACCTTCTTAACTGCCCTATTAACCTGACTTGCTGCCTCCAGGAATCTGTAGACAAGATCCCTCTGTGGATCCCAAGATCCCTCTGTTCCTCAGAGCTAATCTTCTTCTGCCCAAACCAGTCATACTAATAACAAGAATCGTGATTAGTCCACACTCACTGTGAATGACGCAGAACCTTAAAGTGACAACTCCACGTAAACCCAAGAATTGTTCAGCATCGTGTACTTGTAATCAGGCTGAATTCAAAGTATTGAATAGTCATTTCTAGTTCTTCATTTTTATTCAATGTCGGTAACCACTGTAATACTGTAAATGCTCAGTCAGCATAGTTACCTGGAACATCAGAGGGCTTAACAGCCCAGTGAAAAGATCCAGAGTCTTTGCACATCTGATAAGCCTGAAGACCGATGTAATCTTCCTCCAAGACACACACCTGAGGGAAAAGGACTGACTGACGGAAAGAAAGGGAAGAATTCGACAGACCTGCCAAGCGTGCTATGGCTGAGGGCGAGGGGTTGGCCATATTGTTCAATAAGAGGACGAATGAAGATGGTGACAGGCCAGGGGGGTGATATGTCATGGTTAGCAAAGTGCAGGAAGCGGCACCGGTGGTACTTGTGAATGTGTTTGGCCCCAACTGGCACGACATGGACTATATAAAAAAGGGCATGGCAGAAATCTCCGACCTAGACTCCCACCAACTCATAACTGGAGGGGTCTTCAACTGCCTACAGGAACCATGGGCGGACAAATCCAGCCCCAAATCAACAAAACAGTTGGGCATGGCTAGAGAACTGAACGGCTTTATGGAACAGATGGGGAGGGGGACCCCCGGAGGTTGACGAACCCGAGGGAGAAGGAGTTCTTCTTCTCCCAGGTCGACAAAGTATACTCCTGCACCAACTTTTTTGAAGTAGGGAAAAAAGTGCTTCCAGGGATAGGAGAGGTGGAATATTCTGCTATAATAATCTCCAGCCACGCTCCACACTATGTGGATGTGAGGTTGGAGATGGGCCAGACCCATGGAGGCTGGACTCAGCCCTCCTCACCGACAAGGCATTCTGTGAGAAAATGTCACAGGCCATCGAGGGATACATAACCTGCAACCAGAACAGAGAGGTCTCACCCTCCACATTCTGGGAGGCACTGAGGGCAGTGAGAAGGGGGGAAATAATCATATCTAGGGACAGAAAGGAGAGGGTGGCCAGCCAACAACTGGTTGACTCCATATTGGAGGTGGATTGGCGATACTCCACGGCACTAACCCTGGAACTACTGACAGAGAGGAAAAAGTTACAAATGGAGTTTGGCCTGCAATCAAACGGGAAAACAGTGAAACCGCTCCCTCAGACACAGGGAAGGCGCCGGGTCCAGACGGATGCCTATTGGACTTGTGTGAAAAGATTTGCAGCAGCGCTGGTCCCACACCTACTGGAGATGTTCAATGACTCGCTTTCACCTATCACCGCCACCTCTGGCTCAGGCCTCGATCTCACTGATCCCTAACAAGGACAAAGAGCCACTGAGTGATAGACATACAGACCCATCTCACTCCTAAACACTGACACTAAAGTCCTGGCGAAGGCCCTGGAGAGGCCGCTGGAGAATTCTGTGCCAGAGATAATCGCGAGGACCAGACAGGCTTTGTCAAGGGCAGACAACTAACAGCGAACATCAGACACCTGTTGAACATGATTATGGCTCCACTTGGGAAGAGACACCAGAAGTGATCATCTCCCTGGATGCGGAGAAGACCTTTGACAGGGTCGAATGGAGTGCCTCATGGCGATACTCAAACAATTTGGGATCGGGCCAGGATTCACCTCATGGGTGAAGCTACTGTACACCGCTCCCATGGTGAGGGTACGGAGAAACGCCTCCAGCTCTGGGTTCTTTCAGTTACACTGAGGCACGAGGCAGGGGTGTCCCTTATCCCTGCTGCTATTTGCCCTGGCAATGAACCAATTGGCCATCGCCCTCAGATCAGCGAAGGGGTGGAGACGCATCCAGAGGGGAGACAGAAGCACAGAGTATTACTCTGTGCAGATAACCTTCTCCTCTACCTCTGGAACCTCCTAGCCAGCATGGGAGGAATAATGGACCCACAAAGAGAGTTTGGAACCTCTCAGGGTACAAACTCAATCTGAGTAAAAGCTAAATCCTCGCTGTAAATCCGTGGGGAGAGGAACCAGACCTGGGGAAAAATGCCATTCAAATTGGCCCAAACCAGATTCCGATAACTGGGAATCCAAATAGCCCACGACTGGACACGGATCTACGAATGGAACCTGTCAAGCCTAATGGAGGAGGTACAGAGGGATCTGCTGAGGTGGGATGTACTCCCACTTTCCCTGGCAGAGACAGTACAGATGATCAAAACGAACGCACTGCCCAGGTTCCTCTTCCTGTTCAGATTCCTCCCAATTATCATCCCCAAGGCCTTCTGCACCAACATAGACAAATCAATCATGGCGCTTGCATGGGGGAAAAAGAATCCTAGGATCCGATGGAGCATCCTTCAAAGAATGAGAGGCATGGGGGCCGGGGGGGCTGCGGGGGGGGGGGGGGGGGGGGGGGGGGGGGGGGCTAGCCGTCCCGGACCTCCAGCTCTACCACTGAGCAGCCACTGTAGAGAGACTCAGTGGTTTCTCACTATTGTGTATTATATTATCTATTTTTTAATTTCACCCGTAGTGTGGTGGGAGTCTGGAATCCACTGCCTGGGAGATTAGTAGAGTTGGGAAACCTACCAACCTTTAAAAAGTATGTGGATGAAGGCTTTGAGCCAAGTGCTGAGAAGTGGGATTGGTGTAAATGCCCAACATTAACAATCTCTTTCCTAACATTTCTTGGCTAATTTTGCTGCATAAAATAACATTAAGAAGTAGAGACCTCATGATATATCTTGGCAATCTGCTTGTGTTTAACCACAGTGTGAGACACTAAACATTACAGAACCATTCTCTTTCCTTATTTAATTCACATGCCCCACCCCCACCTCCACCCTGGCCAGTGTACCCCCAGTCAGTGAACCTGGAGGCGATCAGAGCGTTTCATGTGCGTTGGCCCAGGCGCACACGTTGTGCAGTCTCCTGTGCCTGCCTGGTCCCTTCCACTTCCTCCCCCGCATCCTCGGACTGCCATTCATCCTCCTCCTCCAGCACGTCTCCCTCCTGTTACGCAATATTGTGGAGGACACAGCAGGCTGCCACAATGCGGGCGACCCTCTTAGAATCATACTGGAGGGCCCCTCCAGAGCGGTCCAGGCACCTGAATTGCATATTTAGGAGGCCGAAGCGCTACCCGATCGCTGAACACGTCGCTGCATGGCCGTCTTTGCAGCGGGTCCTGGAGTTGGTCAGTGGCTTCCAGATAGGCACCATCAACCACGGCCGCAATGGATACCTGATGTCACCCAGGAGCCAACCCCCCAGCCTTGCGGGGGGGGGGGGGGGGGGGGGCTTCTCGAACATGTCAGGAATCGTGGACTGTGCCAGGATGAAGGCGTTGTGCACGCTGCCCGGGTATCGGGCACAAACGAGCAACATGTGCAGCTGATGATCACATATCAGCTGCATGTTCATTGAGTGGAACCCCTTTTGGTTGGTGTAGAGCAGCCTGTCATCTGCTGGTGCCTGTAGGACAACATTCAACCCATTGATCACACCCTAGACCCAGGGCACTGCGGTGACCCCCGCTGCTCGGGCACCCTGGTGGGCTAGTCCACACTGAAATGGATGTTTTGAGCCGACTGGACTGATAAGACTTCCGTGATGGTGTGGATGCTCCTGTGACCTATTGGATCCCGGACTGGTCCCCACTCGGCGCCTGGAAGAACCCCATGGCGTAGAAATTCAGGGCGACCATCACTTTGATGGCCACCGGGAAGCGGAGCCCTCCCACATACCCCCACAGTGCTAGGTGTTCCATGATCTGGCTGATATGTGGCTCTGTCTCCCTACTCAGCCGGAGTCTCCGATGTCATGCCCAGTCCGGCAGGTCCTCGAATAACAGGCGCTGCCAGAACACACGAGCCCTCATGCCGTGCCTCCTTGGCACCTCCTCCTCAGCCTGTTGCACGGCTGGCTCTCCATGCTGGGTGGCTGCCTCCTGTTCCTCTGTGTCATACTCTTCTGCTGCAGCTTCCTCTTCCTCCTCAAACAGCTTCAGCTCATACAGCCGCAGGGCAGCCCCCAGGGATATGGCGATGAGCAGGAAGTCCACCATTGCTGGTTGAATGCCTGTGGTGAATGTGTAACCACTATAAATTCACACTGTACATTACTGTGTCCCGGTGGCTCCATCTGTGAGCCGTTGCATGGCTCTGCCCACAGGGGGAGATGAGGAGCATGTACACGGCTCCGACCTTGGCTCCGCCCCCAGCAGGAAGTATAAGTGTTGCGGTCCTGCGAGTCCGCCCTCAGTTCAGCATAGTCGCAGGCAGGCTCAGTTGTAAGCCGATTAAAGCCACAGTTTACTTCAACTCGTGTCTCTGAATGAATTGATGGTCACATTAATGCCAATATCCATTGTCTGCAGGGCTGAAAGGCCGGCATGTTAATCTGATGGGGCTGGGGCTGGTTTAGCACAGGGCAAAAGAGCTGGCTTTTAAAGCAGACCAAGACAGGCCAGCAGCACGGTTCAATTCCCGTACCAGCCTCCCCGAACAGGCGCCGGAATGTGGTGACTAGGGGCGTTTCATAGTAGCTTCATTTGAAGCCTACTGGTAACAATAAGTGATTTTCATTTTTCATTTCATGGTGCGTACCCCCGTGCCAAACCAGGTCCAACAGGCTACATGGTGGCCCAGGTTGGTACTGCGGGCTCCGCCCCACTTGTCCCTCCCATCCCCTCAACCAGGCCCCGCCAGTGTCCGGGACCATGGGGCCTCTGGCCCTGGCACATGTCCCTGATGCCAGGGGTACTGTAGGCTGGCACTGCCCTTGCCAGCGGTATGTTCCGTGGCCCCGCTCCCGGCACCCCCATAGGGGATACAGTGGCCGTTGCCCTGGCCGAGCTGCCTGATGCCCCGCTGGTGGTGGCGGCTGGGTGGGCAGGGGGAATGGCAGAGGGTGGGGTGCAGTGGTGGGCGCACCCATATGGCCGGTGTCACTCTGCAGAACCCAGGGTCAAGGTGGGTGGTGAGTGGGGCGTGCAGGACGATGGTTGCCTTCCAGGCCACAATGGCATTCCATGCCTGGACACTGCCCCAGTCCTGTGGGTGATCACCCCGGCCATTCGGCCTGTCCCCCTGTCACCCCCCACCTCACCCAGCCCTGGCTGATCCCACCCACCCCAGCCAGCCTGGCCAGTATCTGGCCCGGCAGCCCAAGGTCGGCCTCTCTGTACCCTACCTCCTCTCTCTCTAACTCATCGGCTATAATGCCGGTTTCATGATTTTTAAAAGCACAAGTGAAACGCGCCGACAGGGAACTCAGCCCATCGGAGGCAGAGAATCATGGAGGCTCAGAGAATACCTGGTCATTCTCGCTATGATATGCAAGCGGTGTTTACTGTATGTGCGTTCCAGACGTACATACGCATTGATGCCGCTGTTGAGGTGACGGAGGATTGCGATTTGGCGTCAAATCGGCACCCGCCCCGATTTTGGCGTCAGAACCTATTCTCCGCCCAATCGCATTTTCCAATTTGACGTCAGCCAACGGAGAATCCTGCCCGTGATCTGTGGTGATCCTGTCTGAACAGTGAGTAACTTATTCCATTAATATGAATTTTGTGCCATTTGATTAATATGAATAAATAGTTCCTGAGGAATTGCCAACACGTTCACATGTATTTTACCAGGACATTAAAATTCCGAGATTTAGAATTAAACTGACCATCATCCATCCTTCCTGACTTCTATGTCATAACCAACCAATTTAACCAGGTCCAATAGATTAGCTCCAATTCCACGTGCTGTCATAATTATTGATAGTCTCTCATGTGGATCTTTGTCGAATGCCATCTGGAAGCAAGTATGATTGAAATTCCCTTGCTTTGGTTACATACCTAAAAATTTTCAATTGAACCATCTCGTTCACTAATGTCCTTTAGGGACAGAAATCCAACTCTCTTCTGTAGCCTGATAAATACGTCTTGATTTTTAACGTTCCTTTTAAATGACCTTGCAAGCATTGTGTCCAAACGGCGGTGCGGTGTGGCTGTTAGATGCCGGGATGCCCTTCTTCCGGGACCTACCCAGCTTGCCACACGTTGCGAGATCTAACGCATATCTGAATCCTGCCCATTGTGGGCGGGGTCAATATTTGGCAAATCTGCATATTAGAGTGAGACAGCTAGTCTCACTGTAAAATGCAGCTTGCATGATCTACCGAGGCCCTGCGATCTAACTCCTTCGCCTCGGAGAACTCAGGTGAGCTCCGTATAGTGCTGGTCTCCACAAACAGGCACCAGATCGAACAGCACTTGGGGGGATGGTCTCCCAATGGATCGGAGGCTGTCCCACAACCAATGGATCAGATCAAAGCTCTGTCGTTCTGTCACATCCATTCATCAATGGTGGTGGACAATTAAACAACTGACCAGAGAAGATTCCACGAACATCCTATCCTCAATGATCGGCAGACCCGAGTATAAATGCTACAGGCAAGGATGAAACATTTGCAATCATAATCAGTCAAATACTTCTCTAGCCATGTTGTTCCAGTACAACACTGGGATTTACTCGACGGTGTGCAAAATTGCCCAGGCGTATACTATCCACAAAAAGCAAGACAAAGCTAAGCCAGTCAATTACCAGCTACCTGTCTACATCATACTCATGCATCAGCAAAGCAATCGGCTGCAGCACTTAATCAGCAGTAGCTTGTTCATTGACTCTCCAGCCAAAATCTTCACCGAGTCAAACGGCTCCATTCCGCAAAACGATGCCGGAGCCCTGATTCTATAGTATAATGGTCTGCCCATGAAGAGTTAGTGTGGGACTGATTACAATACCACTCACACAGTGACCGAAGCGAACACATGACCCACACCCAGGGTCAGTCTAGTGTTAGATAGAGCAGTGTGTACCAGCAAGCATGGAGATACCTCATAGCTAGTACCCTTTTTCTGCAAATAGTACTACAGTAAGTGTCAATAAATACTTACAGTTAACCTATGTAATAATTACAAAGACTTCTTCAGACCTACCAAACTGTCACCAACATCCTAAGACATGGTGGCAGTGTGTGAAAACACCAAAAGCTCACAGAAAATGCAGAGATAAACTAAAAAGTTGGAAGACTGAGAAAGAATTCAGAAAATAATTCTGACCTGGAAAGAAGCTCCAACAGCAGCGACGCAGAGGAAGAACTGCTGGGAGAAAGTAGGGGTGAGCTAAATCTTTTAAAACTCCAGGCTCCAGCAAGTCCTGCGAAATCTTTAAATAATTCAGAGTCACAAGTGTAAATGGGAAAAAGCCATTTCTACAACCCAATCCCCGAGTCGGCACTTGAACATGCGGTGCCGCGATCGCTCTGAGAAGGGAGAAATTAATTAAATAATCCAGGAGAATAACAATTTTTAGACACAGCCTAGAGGAAACAAAAGCCAGGTTTCGATAAATTTGCAACTTTAATTAAAATGCTGAGCAAGAGTACTGTGTAGTCAATCCAGGTAGCAACTTTTGAAATTGTTTTTCAAACTGGGCGTGATGCCATTGTAGTGCAGTTTGCCAAAACTGGCAAGCATGGGAGATCCCCTTCTCTCGAAGGGAACGGCAACACCATCTTAAAATTCAGGAAGCTCTTAAGGCAGAACTTCTGCTTTTAATATTTTAAACCATGAATCAGAATGCCACTCTTCAACAATTTTAATTTAGCTGAGGCTGTTTAGCACACTGGGCTAAATCACTGGCTTTCAAGGCAGGCTAGCAGCACAGTTCAATTCCCGTAACAGCCTTCCTGAACAGGTGCTAGAATGTGGCGACTAGGGGCTTTTCACAGTAATTTCATTGAAGCCTACTCGTGACAATAAGCGATTTTCATTTTTCATCAAGGGCCAAACCTAAATCGGAGTCTAAGTGGAGTGCCAGAAAAAGTCCAGATTAATAACGTTTTATACTGGTTTAGTGAACCTGCAGGTGAAGTAGTTCTACTGCAACGCATTGTTGAATTCTCAAGCAGCACCAATGAAATAGTAAAAGCCTTTGTTGAACATTTTAATTGTCAAGTTGTGGAGTGTACAGATTTTTAACAAAAGGGAGAGAAAATCCCAAATTAAATTGAAAAACATGATGTGGAGATGCCGGCGTTGGACTGGGGTGAGCACAGTAGGAAGACCAGGTTAACACCAGGTCCAGGTTTAACACCAGGTTAAAGTTCACCTGAGGAAGGAGCTGTGCTCCGAAAGCTAGTGATTCAAAACAACCCTGCTGGACTTTCACCTGGTGTTGATAAGACTGCTTACTAAACTGAAAAAGACCAAAAGACATTACCTGAGCAAACCACACGAGGGTGCCAGAGAGGCAAAGAACTTTCCAGTTGCTCTGAAAATATGGGCAAGATTCTCTGGCCTCCCAGCAGCGTGGTTCACAGCAGTGGGATCTTCTGGCACTGCCGATGTCAATGGGATTTCCCATTAAATCCAACCCCACACCATCGGGAAACCATTGGCAAGGGTGCACCGCCAGCGAGATTGGAAGATCGGTAGATCTTGCCCAGAATCTTATTTAGAAACCCCATTACATTATCTAAACTGAAACAGCATGTGGCTGTGGAGAGTGAGAAGTTGGCTGTGAATAATGGAAAGTTATTTGATGGAATCCAAAATAAACAACCGCTGCAAAAGGAAATTGTTACAAGGTTGGAAAAGGTTTGCATCAAAGATGAGCTGGAAGAGTTGAAACACAAAACTCAAACTGAGTATGTACCTTTGAAAGCGCACAATAAAGTTGTCAAGGAACCAAACGGTTCGAGATCCGAACAAACACATTTCTGAGGCCTCACAAACGTACCAGGAGGAAATAATAATTCAGAATTCCATTGTTGGCAAATCGGAGCGAGGGTTGGGAAAACCCAACCAGAAATAAAGCCAGGCACAACAGGGAGCACAAAATGCTCTCGGAGAAGTTGTGGCCTTGACAAAGCAGTTGACAGAGATTACTCTGGAATGTTTTATATTCCAGGAAAAAGCCAAGAGGTACAAGAAAGAGACTAGGGAGCTGAAGAAAATGGTTGGACATAGAACCATAGAATTCCGACAGTGCAGAACAAGGCCAATTCGGTCCATCCAGTGTGTACTGACCCTCTGAAAGAGCACCCTACCTAGGCCCACTCCCCCATCCTATCCCCTAACCTGCACATCTTTGGACCCTCAGGAGCAAATTACCATGGCCAATCCGCCTAACCTCCACATCTTTGGAAACCGGAGCAGCCGGAGGAATCCCATGGAGATAGGGGGAGAAAGTGCAAACTCTACATAGACAGTCACCCACGGTTGGAATTGAACCCAGGTTCCTGGTGCTGTGAGGCAGCAGTGCTAGGCGCTATGCTGCCCTGATGCTGGGGTAGAGTGTGGTTCCAGCCTCATGAGGGCTGAAGACCCTCACACAGGGGAGGAAGGACGGCTGCAGTTAGAATCAGGCATGGACTTTGAAGCCAGAGGGCATAAGCTGTATGAAACTTCAAGGCCATTGGTTATGTGGACCAAGCTGTCAGGATTGTGCTGGGTGACCGGCTGTTCAAGTTAGAAAGCTTGTTTAATCCGCATCCCATGAGAGATGGGGGAATGAGGGTGCCCTCCTAGAATAAAGTTGACTGCAAACTGTAGTCTTCACACGAACCAGGTGCGCCTCATCTGTCACAAGGGGATTCAGTTACCTATTCAGCTCCCTGTCCTTACTTAACGTGTCAATTTAGTTAGCATCGCAATGCATGAATATGCAACTGGTTGGCACCAAATTGTTACTCCTTTGGAAGCCTCGCCCACAAGAATTGAACTCCAAAGCTGATACACATGTCTCCATAACAAAAAGGTAACACAGATGTGATCCCAAATGCACGTAGTTATGGTGATATCGCTCATCAACACCACGTTCAGGAGATGGCAGATGCCAGCGTCTCATTCCCCCGTGAGGGTAGAATGCAAATCCATTGAATGGACTCTACTATCCTCACTCCTCGCCCTTGGGAGAGTCACAAGATCCCTGAGGCCCTCAAGGGTCAAAACGCTTTATTCAGGTGTAGTTGAGAGGTGGCCAGTGTGTGACAGGGGAGGGAGTGAGGATCAGCGTAAAGTGCTCACATGGGTGGATGTCTTCAGCTCCTGAGAGGACTGAGGGTCGGAGCATTGTCAAGAATCCTCACCGCTCACTATGATATTCTCTTCCTTTCAGTTTTTGATTCTGGACAATCATGGAGCCAGTCCAGCTGGCTATACCTTTGGTTGCTATCGAGCAGCAGCAGTGGCATTGACATTTCACCGGACATGGCCAGGAACTGCTCTCTGCAGAGGAGGGGGAAGAAGGGCCCGTTGATCACCTGCGAGCAGGGCAAGAAATAGTGGAGCTTCAGAGGAGACACTACCAGTCATGGGTAGAACTGCCGTAGAACATCCTAGCTCCAGATGTCAGGGGTCCAGTAGGGAGAACGCTGCATCTGTCCTGGGGCACGGTGGACCACCTGTGCCAGGTAATGCAAGAGTTGGCACCACATGAGGCAGCACGGTAGCATTGTGGATAGTGCAATTGCTTCACAGCTCCAGGGTCCCAGGTTCGATTCCCGCTTGGGTCACTGTCTGTGCGGAGTCTGCACGTTCTCCCCGTGTGTGCGTGGGTTTCCTCCGGGAGCTCAGGTTTCCTCCCACAGTCCAAAGATGTGCAGGTTAGGTGGATTGGCCATGATAATTTGCCCTTAGTGTCCAAAATTGCCCTTAGTGTTGGGTGGGCTACTGGATTATGGGGATAGGGTGGTGGTGTGGATCTTGGGTAGGGTGCTCTTTCCAAGAGCCGGTGCAGACTCGATGGGCCAAATTGCCTCCTTCTGCACTGTAAATTCTATGACTCTATGACATGGACTGGGAGGTCGCCCATTGCCGGTGGCCCTGAAAGTTACTGCCACTCTGAACTTCTATGCCAGTGGCTCATTTCAGGGCAGCACCAGTGACCTGTGACGCATTTCCCAGTCAATAGGGAGGTCATAAGGGAGGTCATGGATGCGCTATTTTTGAAGGCCCACATGTACATCAACTTGGACTGGGACCAAGTGAGCCAGGATGCCAGAGCCATGGGCTTCGCAATACTGCCCTCAAACAAGCATTAGGTTCCTTATTTTCTGCACGTAAAGGGATTAATCACTGTTCCAGGTGGGGTAAAGGACACATAACATTTGTCGTTACCCACTGTGACCTCCTGCACCTGAAAGGTAGCTGAAAACAGGCACTGCACAGTCAATATTTAAGCCGAGAACTCAGTTTAAAAAGAACTAAAACCTGACCAATATTGTCAAATGAACATGTTTCCTAGACATTATCACAACATATTTCATCAGAAACTTCAGATATGATGCCTAGTAAGAGGGAAAACTCCACTGTGTGTCAATGATATATTGAGTAATGTCAGACTTCTCCTATCAGTGGGTCCACACAATTAGACACATCCTGTGGACGGGGAACAGGAAACGCTGTGGTACAAGTGACAGGCAAACTTATTGAGCAATAGCTGAAAAGTATAGTCTAAATCCTATCACATTCATGCCATAGTATAATCAAATGTAAGCAATATGGTCTATTTTGCGTAATAGGTGTCAATAGTTGACCCAATTACAACAGATCAACAATAAGACAGAGCAAGTGACATAATCGTCATAGATATGCTGATTTTTTTATGCAATCGTTGATTACACTTAAGAAACGAAACATAGACTCATAGAATCACTACAGTGCAGAAGGAGGGCATTCGGCCCATCGAGTCTGCACTGACCCTCTGAAAGGGCACCCTACCTAGGGTCAGACCCCCGTCCTATCCCCTTAACCCAGCAACCCCACCTAACCTTTTGGACACTAAGGGGCAATTGATCATGGCCAATTCACTTACCCTGCACACCTTTGGGTTGTGGGGATGATACCCATGCAGACATGGGGAGAATGTGCAAACTCCACACGGACAGTGACCCGGGGCCGGGATTGAACCCGGTTCCTTGGCACGTGAGGCAGCAGTGCTAACCACTGCGCACCATGTCGCCAATCATTGGATCATTGGTTCTTTTTGTGTGTATTCAAGCACAATGCAGATGAAAATCGGCGATAAGAAAATAGCTGGGCGCTTCGGTGAAAGGACCACAAAAGCAAATATCATCAATGGAAATAAATTACAGCAAAGTGTGACCAGAAATGATGGCAGAGGAATAAAAATAAATTGGAACAAAACAAAACAAAAATGAACAGGGGGAAATTCGAAGGAAGCATTCGTACCAAAAACAGGAGGGAGCAGGACCAAGTCACTTTAGAAACAAACAAAAAATACATTTACAAAATGGGCAAGGGAAATACGAAAATAAAAATCGAAGGGGAATTAAATAGAAAATCCATCCCATTCTAAATAACTTTCATTCGAACTTTAGTTCAAGAGGATAGCTGAAATGAAAAGACAGATGTGAACGGCGGATGATCAGCCCTGAGGTTTGAATTTTTTGCTCGTCGCTACCAATGTTGTTATATAGTCAGTAATAAGCATGCCTTATCCAAACAATGTGAGCTCGCAAACTTCCCCCAAGATCCCCCATTTCCCAAATGTATTGCAACCGCTGAAAAAGTTATCTTAACTTTCTGCCCTTAACGTTGCAGAAGGTCACCCACTACATACAAGCAGAATATAATGACTCCTACGATTAACATGGGGATTGTATTTGTGATTGAGAGCTGAAAATCAGGATTCAACCTCAGTATGAAGCCTTACTCATCTCCTTTTTGCTTACAAGACTGTCACTATATGGAGCGGGATTCTCCGACCCCCCCCCCCCCCTCTCCCCCCAGCGAATCGCCGGGGGCAGCGTGAATCCCGCTTCCGCCGACTGCCGAATTCTCCAACGCCGGCGTTTTGGCGGGGGCGGGAATTGCAGTGTGCCGGTCGGTGGCCGGTCGGTAGCCCCTCCCCCCCCGGCGATTCTCCGGCCCACGATGAGCCGGAGCAGCTGCCCGTTTTAGGGACCGGCGGGACATGGCTCAGCAGACGGCCTCCGGGGTCCTCCGGGGGGGCGCGGGGGGATCTGGCCTCAGGGGGGTGCCCCCACAGTGACCTGGCCCACGATCAGGCCCCACTGATCCACGGGTGGGTCTGTCCCATGGGGGCACTCCTTCCCTCCGCCCGGCTGCTGTCACTCTCCGGCATGGCCGGCGCGGAGACTCCCCCTGCGCATGCACTGGGACGATGCCAGTGCACGCTGGTGCTCCCGCGCATGCACCAACCTGCGCCGGCCGGCGGAGGCCCTTCGGAGCCAGCTGGTGCGGCACCAAGCACTTTGACGCCGGCAAGCGTGGCGCCAACCCCACCGGCGCCAGCGTAGCCCCTGAAAGTGCGGAGGATTCCGCACCTTCCGGACGGCCTGATGCCGGAGTGGTTCACACCACTCCTCGGCACCGGGACCCCACCGCCCCGCCGGGTAGGGGAGAATCACGCTCATGGTTTGCTGTAAACCATCAGCCTCGAAAGGTTAGGATTGCGGTTTCTTTTTCACACTGACAAAAATTATTATTATGAAGAGGTAGTTCTATAGCTTTTGACTATTCACAGAGTAGAGATGAATATCTGTAATCTTAAAACAAATTCTGTCCTCAAGCTAAAGGGAACTGACTGATACAAAGTCAGAGAGAGTCAAACTATTGAACAGTAAACAGGCAAATGACCATAATGAATGTAACCGCTGTTACATGTTGGTGAAACCACAACACAGGACTACTCGTCTGCCAAACATCAGAAGCAGAAAGCAATAGACAGAGCTAAGCAATTCCACAACATACCGATCAGATCTAAGCTCTGCAGTCCTGCCACATCCAGTTGTGAATGGTGGTGGACAATTAATCAACTTACTGGAGGAGGAGGCTCCACAAATATGGAGGAACCCAGCATAACATAGAATTTACAGAGCAGAAGGAGCCCATTCGGCCCATCGAGTCTGCACCTGCACTTGGAAAGAGTGCCCTACTTAAGCCCACACCTCCACCCTATCCCCGTAACCCAGTAACCCCACCTAACCTTTTTGGACATGAAGGGCAATTTAGCATGGCCAATCCACCTTTGCACACCTTTGGACTGTGGGAGGAAACCGGAGCACCCGGAGGAAACCCACGCACACACGGGGAGAACGTGCAGACTCCACACAGACAGTGACCCAAGCCGGGAATCGAACACGGGACCCTGGAGCTGTGAAGCAACTGTGCTAACCACCGTGCTACCGCACTGCCCACAAATATGTGCAAAAGACAAGGCTGAGGCATTTGCAATAATCTTCAGCCAGAAGTGCCGAGTGGATGATCCATCTCCGCCTCCTCCAGAGGTTTCCAACATCACAGATGTCAGTCTTCAGCCAATGCGATTCTCTGCATCATGGAGGAGTACTGAGTCATCAGCTGAGAGGGGACGGTATGTTATAATCAGCAGGAGTTTTCCTTTCCCAAGTTTGGACCTGGTGCCATGAGACCTCCTGGGATCCAGAGCCAATGTTCAGGAGTCTGAGGGAAACTCCCTAGCGACTGTATACCACTGTGCCGCCATCTCTGCTGGGTATGTCCTGCCGGTGGCACAGGACATACCCAGGGGTGGCGAGAGTTCATTCATGAGGGCAATTAGAGATGGGCAACAAGTGCTGGCCTTGCCAGCGACACTCAAATTCTGTGCAAGAAAGTTTTAAAAATGGTAAGGCAGCAGGAAGCCATTCATTCCCTTCCCAGTGCCTTCCCACGTTAAAATGCCAGTCCTCTCGCCTTCCAGCACACTGCCACAGCGCTGGCAAAGTACCGCCCTTATTTTGTATTGGAGATATCTCGTTAGCGCTCATTGGTCTCATTATTTTATTAAAACCGCAGTCTAACTAGTAGCATGACTAGCCAGACTAATTTCTGTCATTTACTGAGCAAATGTTCATTCCTCAGCCCCCGCCACAAAAGGACATCTGTCGAAGAGTCATACGGACCCGAAACGTTCACTCTCTTTCTCTCCACCCATGCTGCCTGGCCTGCTGTGTTATTCCAACATTTTCTGTTTTTAGTCCATTAAAAAATAATTAATTTTGATATCATTCCAATGTTCTCTGTCGGTTTCTTATCACAGTGACAACACTTCAAAAAGTAATTTATTCGCGGCAAAGTGCTTAACCAGTCTGGGGCCATGGAAGCTCCTTTATTCTCCCCCCCTTCAGCTGAATAGTTCTAACCTCTTTTGGAAAGAGGGCTGAACACAACAAAAAAAGGAACGTTTGATCAATAGTGTGAAGTAAAAAGTTTACAAGCTATGTGCATGTGCATGTTTGTGCATTTGAATGGGAGGACAGATTTCCAATTAAAACACTGAACACTTCAAACCCAAAGGGAAGGATTTTATGCTTGGCAGGGTTTCCTGTCTGCTGCTACAAATATCACAGTAAACGTGCCTCGGCACACGGCCCTGCAGTCAATTAATGTTCTAATCGGTTTGAGACGGGCCTTCTGTCCCCCCCCCCCCCCATCATTTGAGGAACTTGCTTTCGAGAGCTGCTGGCCAATCAAATTGGCTGAGCTCTCTGGTCGCAGCAGCAGAGCCCCTGGGAGTGCTGGTTACCGCAGAATTAGCATCCAGTCGCTGAAGAGAAAGTGCCCGAAGCTGTAAACTGGGGGTGTTCTTGGCAGTGCCAGGGTAGGGGGCTCTTGGGGCAATGGGACGATGGGGTGGGAAGCAGGGTGCAAAAGGCAGAGTGGGAGGGACGCTTGAGGGAGGAGCAGGCCATGAGGGAGGAGCAGGCCATGAGGGCCTCGCATCAGGAAAGGAGGACAATGAAGGAGGCACTCCCCACCCCCTTGTTTCCTGCTTGAGAGACGAGCAGGCTTACCTGTCAGGCTTCCTACCTGTTTCCATCCTCTTACTTCCAGCGAAAAAGCTGCAGCCGGGCAGGAAGTGTTCCTTGGCTATTAGTTTGGGACACTAGCCCATCCCCTGATCCCCCCTGCCCCCCCCCCCCCGCCCCCCGTTACACCCCACTAGATCTGGCAGATGTCACCCTCCCCCCCCCCCCCCCCCCCCCCCACCCCAGCTAGCAGGACAACTGTGTGCTGCCAGGGACATTACCTACCTCCTCTGTCTCACTCATCAGCCACGGCATCAGTTTCCCAATTTTAGATACCACAAACAAACCACACTGTCGCACTTCACCCTGGCGGAGGCTGAATGTCGCGGGAGGCCAGAGACTACTAGGTCGGGCCTGATAATGAAATGTTAATGCATGCAAGTGCACATTTTGCGTGCTCGGGCCGGAACGCGGCATGGACCGTATTCAGGCCGCCAGCGAGGCGGTGGACCACGGCGTTTCAATGGGCGCCCGGAGCCGACCTCGATTTTCAGCTGATACCCGATTTTCCGCCCAACCACAATTCACGATTCCGGCATCTGCCGACCGAGAGAGCCCCATCCCTATTCTGAGGCAAACAGTTACAGCACTCACAGTGTAATCCTGACTGGAATATTGTACTGCATTCACAGTGTAATCCTGACTGGAATATTGTACTGCACTCAGTGTAATCCTGACTGGAATTTTGTACTGCACTCCTGCATAGAGGCCAGTAGTTCGTTGATTTGATCAGCCGAGGGCACGTCAGGGGAAGTGTAAATAGTTCAGCTCTGCTGCAGTATATTTGCTCTCCCTTCAGAGCGGAATCTGACAGTGCAAGTCATGTTATTGTGATGTCCTGCTCCATCTGCTGCTGTCATTCTCTACTCATGACCCTCTCTTACCACAACATTCCTGAAGGGTTTCCATTCAGTTTTACAGCCCGTGTCATGTATCTGATACCCGAAGGAATGGTGCCGGAAATGCAACAATTCTGACATAAAGTACATTTTTCAAACGCACTAACCTCGAATCACTTCCTTTACCTCAGTCAAGGGAATTGGCAAATGTTTTATGCAACAATATATCTGTACAGAGGTGATTGAGCAGAAAAACTTAAATATGTTACTTGTCAAACTCTTGTTAAAATAAAACAACAAAGTACACATTTGTCACTTAAATATGACAAAAGAAGCTTTATTCTGAAATGTTCTGTTTAATTATAAATTTAAATCAATGCTGAAGGACATTTTAGGTTGGATAAATGCAACAACAATTTGCACTTTTTATAGCACCTTCAATACAGTAAAGTATCCTGTTTTGTTCCCTGTGTGGCAGGTAACATGTGCTACTCAATCCTTGGTTAATGATGAGGTCAATGAAGAAGACTCGAACTCGTCCAGTGGTAACAAAAGGTTTATTGAGTAACTATAACAATAATTGCATGAGTTCTTTATTTTAACTTTGATACTAGTTATAAGGTTAACAAGATCGAACTACAGTAAGTATACGTAACTCCACTAGCCATCTGAACTAATCTGATACTGCCCTGGTCACAGTGCATCCAAGAGAGAGGGAGAGACACTATGTGGTTGCATTTTATACCCCTGTTGGTCCGACCCTCTAGTGATCATGTGGTGCTACTGATTACACATTAACCCCTTATGTACATGCAAATACAGAGATCACTACATCCTCCTTTTTTTCTTGTGTTACATATTTTCTGTCTGTGGTAAAGAAAATTGAACAAACATAATGGATGCAGTTTGCAACTGCATTACGTAAAATCAATGAGTTAATCAGTCAAATGTTAATACATTTAGTCTCTTAGGTTTTTCTTCTCGTTTGCTTGAAACAGGTAGAAATGATGATATGTACAAGTTATGATGAAATTGATGATTATACAAAGCCAATTAATATTTATGAGTCCAATCTTAATTTAAAAAATTGTGAGTCCAAACTTTATGAATTTGTTTGGTTGAGTTGCTTTCTTCTTCTGTTGTCGAAGTGGTGATGTTGATGTTGTCATTTCTTTGTGAACGTCGTCAGTGTTCTTGTGTTTAAGTGACCAACAAGTCATCATGAGGTATTCGAATGGTCGAATCACTTTGTTGTCTGATTTAGACTTTCTTTTTTTTCCTTCTGTGCTTGTGGTAGCGATTCTGTGTTACACCGTTGTCTGACCTGGACTTTTTTCCTGTGCTTGCGGTATTGATTCTGCATGTCACCTTTTTTGTCTGACCTGGACATTTTCCTGTGTTTGCGGTATTGATCTAGTTTGTCATCTGCCTAGAAAGCTGGTGTGCTTGCTTATTCTGGAGCAGATGTGAATTTGTGAGATTTTTTGTCATGCCATAGCATGTTTGTAGTCTTGTCATTGTTTTGCAGTGTGTTGTGGCATTGTCCTTCATGTGCAGAGTTGTAACATGTTGTACAGGTTGTTGTTTCATTGTTATTGTTTCTGTCGTTTCTGTGGTTGTTGTTTTCGTTGTTGTTCTTGTTGTCGTTCTTGCTGTTGTTTTTGTCGTGCGTGTTGTTTCTGTTTTTGTTGTTTTCGTCGCTGTTCTTATCATTTTTCTTGTCGTGCTTGTTGTTTCTGTTTTTGTTGCTTTCACTGTAGTTCTTGTTGTTTTTCTTGGCGTGCGTGTTGTTTCTGTTTCTGTTGTTTTCGTCCCTGTTCTTGTCGTTTTTCTTGTCGTGCTTGTTGTTTCTGTTATGCTTCTTGTTGTCTTTGTTGTTCTTATTGCGCTGCATGTTGTTTTTGTTGTTGCTGTTGTTGTTCTTGTTTCTACTGTGCGTCTTGTGGTGTTTGTTGTTCTTGTTGCGCTCAATGAGTGTACTGCGTGGATGATTTGAGTCGTTATCACAGTTATTAGTGTCAATGTCCATTGTGGTATCTGTAACATTGAGCGTTTCTTCTTGAGAATTGTGAGAATGATCTGATGTTGCATTGATGTTGGTGACATCAGTCATTTGTGGTGGATTTGATTCCTCTTCTTTGCTTTCTTGGTACTCCTCTTCTGGAATCATTTCTGGTTCACTTGAATCATCATTGATTTCTTGGTGCTCCTCTTCTGGAGTTATTCCTGGTTCATTTGAATCACCTGTAGTTTCTTGGTTCTCTTCTGGAGTCAAAATCGTCACAATTTCATTCTCTTGTGGGTCTTGGTGCTCTTCTTCTGGAGTCAAAATCTTCACGATTTCATTTGACGTGGTCTCTCTGGACTCATGAGTAGCCGTCCTCTGATTGTTGAGTGCTTCTGTGCAGACAAGCTGAGATCAGTCAGTCTCGCTGTGAACCTGCACATCCTGTATGTCAATTGTGATCACATTGTCACTATTCTCACATACAGTGGGTAGACATTCAGTGTCTTCTTGATGGTTAAATGAGCTGGGTAGACTTTCATAGTCTTTTTGTTGTTCACGTGAGCTTGGTAGATTTTCATAGTCTGCTGCTGGTTGCTCAGATAAGGTGGATAGACCTTCATAGTCTTGTTCATGCGTGGCGTTCGCTATGGAGTTTTTGCTTGCTTCCATTTTGGAGTCTGTCAACAAGCTCTCTGTGGAGGCTTGCATCACTCTCTGTGTGGGGTCTTTCATCGCTCTGTGTGTGGAGTCGTACAGTGTTCTCGCTGTGGGGTCGATCTGTGCTCTCTCAACGGAGTCGTTCTGGTGCTCTCTCTGTGGCGTTGTCTTCTTCTTGGGTATTTGACAGGTTGCTGTCATCCAATGTATCAACGATCTGCCATGGCATCATGGTATTGGATTCATCTACCATGAGTAGAGTTGTGTTGAGCTGTGCAACCGTGTTGCTGATGCTGTGATCAGCAAATCCGAATAACTCAGCCATGTCTGAGTAGCACTATGTGTATTGTTCTATAGACAAATCATCTCTTTTTCTTTTGGAGTTGTCATTGTGCTCTTCACTTTGGGTGATGCAGACTGCTTGTGCCAGGGTGTTGTGAAAGTTATTTTCAACTGCTGTTGTAAGTTTGGGCATTGTTCTGTCTTTTGAGGTAAGAAAATTGGGTTTTGCAGCTTTAGATTTCTTTTTTTCAATTTTCGTGCTTTTCCTTTTTAATTGGGAGTGGTCCGGGTCCTCTAATGTCATGCCACTCGTGATGTCATGCGCAGGACTCGATTGCGCATGTGCAATCTGAGTTTCCTTTACTGTGCGCTCTTTTCGCAACTGCGCATGCACGGCTTCTTGCGCATGCGCAGAACACTGTTTCGCCGGTTTGTGTCTTTTAGGGTAGTGCGCATGTGCATACTGGCCGGAACGTTCTTGCTCAAGATGGCTGCCAATCAAAAAGTGGTGTTGCATCGAGTGAGATTCCGCCTCTGCCTTGTGGTGAGTATTCGCGCCATTTTTAAGGCTTTTGTTTTCTAGATAATGATTCTGTCTTTGTAAAGACTCAAAGTATTGATTTTGTTTTTGTTCATAACCAAGGCATTTTTGTATAGTAATTTCTAATGTTAAATACTTTTTTTGTGACAGTTCTTCCCTCAAATTTTTTTCAGGTAGTCCATAAATTAATTGATCCAATATCATAGCATCTCTGAATCAGATAATTACAGCCTTGTGCTATTACCTGGAGGTCTGTAATAAAATCAGTGATGGGCTCACCGTTTCTCTGGCATCTATGCCAAAAGATAAATCTTTCCAGCATCTCACCAGACTGACTTTTACAGTGTTCTTCAAACTTTGCGATAATCACATTAAATTTAGTTTTGTCTTAATTAAAGGCGTTATCGATCTCTACAGCTTCATGTCCTGCTCCTCCGAGTAGTATTGCTATTTTCCTTTCTTCAGAGACCATGTTTAAATTATTAGCTGCCATATGTACTTGGAACTTTTGTATAAACATTTTCCAGTTATTACTCAAGTTACTATCAGTTTTCAGCTGCATTGATACTTGAATATAGTCCATCGAATCGTTTAGTTGTCCAGGACCCATCTGCTGCGAAGTCTTCCACAATTGAATATCCAGGCTGAATTTTCTTCTCCTTTTTGTCTAACCTAATCTAACTAGTTCTTTTAAAGCCAACACGCCTGGTGCCATGTTTTGTTCCCTGTGTGGTAGGTAACATGTGCTACTCAATCCTTGGTTAATGATGAGGTCTTCCGAATCTCCAGTAGTAACAAAACGTTTATTGAGGAACTATAACAATAATTGCATGAGTTCTTTACTTTAACTTTGATACTAGTGATAAGGTTAACAAGATTTAACTACAGTAACTATACGTAACTCCACTAGCCATCTGAACTAATCTGATACTGCCCTGGTCACAGTGCACCCAAGAGAGAGGGAGAGACCCAATGTGGTTGCTTTTTATACCCCTGTTGGTCCGATCCTCTAGTGATCATGTGGTGCGACTGATTACACATTAACCCCTTATGTACATGCACATACAGAGATCACTACAATCCCAAGCTGCTTCAATGGTACATCAGCAAGAAAACTGTGATACTGAGCCACATAAGGAGATAATGGGATAGATGATTCAAAGCTTGGTCAAAGAGATAGTTTTTAGGGAGCATCTTAAAGGAGGAGAGAGCGGTGGGGAGATTTAGAGTGGGAATTCCATAGACTAGGATCCAGGCTGCTGAAGGCTTAACCACCAATGCTGGAGTGCTGAAGATCATGGATAAGCAAGAAGCCGTATTGAGTGGAGAGGTGTCCCAGTGTTGGAGGAGTTTACAGAGATTATGGAGGGTGGAAGCTATGGAGGGCTTTGAAAGGAAGGATGAGAATTGAACAATCGGAGGGGTTGTCAGAACACTCTCCAGTGAGGTGAGGTGACAAAACGGAGTCCAGATTCACAGCCTCCAACCCAGAAGAAACTGTGGGCTTGGGGCAGATACAGCACCTGCAATAGTTCTTGCACCAACATCACCTTGAGGTGTCACCAGGGCTTTCCAGCCGACAGGAAATGTTAATTTTGTTTCACAAATGAGTCATTTTTCCTTCTAGGATCGTTTATTATGTATAAGGGATGACACAAAGCCTGGTGGGAGGGTGAGCTGTGAGGAGGATACAGACATCCTTCTGTGTGATTTTGAACAAGCTGAATGAGTGGGCAAATGAAAGGCAGATGCAGTATTATTTGGAAAAATGTGAGGTTATCGACATTGGTAGCAAAAATGGGAGGGCAGATTATTATCTGAGTGACCAAAATTAGCAGAGAGGAATGTGCAATGAAACCTGGGTGTCCTTCACACCAGTCGCTAAAAATAAGCCTCCAGGTGCAGCAGGCGGTAAAGAAGTCAACTCGTATGCTGGTCTTCATTTTCAGAGGATTTGAGTACAGGAGTAGGGATGTCTTCTTGGAATTATACAAGACCTTGGTGAGGCCACACCTGAAGTATTATGTGCAGCTTTGGCCACCTTATCTGAGGTACCAGGAGAGATCGAGTCGGTTAGGATTATATTTGCTGGAGTTCAGAAGAATGAGGGGAGTTTTCATAGAAACCTACAAAATTCTAACAGGACGAGACAGGATAGATGCAAGAAGGATATTCCCGATGGTGGGGGTGTCCAGAACTAGTGGTCACAGTCTGAAAATACGGGATAGTCCGTTTAGGACAGAGATGAGGATAAATTTCTTCACCCAGAGAGTGGAGCCTGTGAAATTCGCTACCACAGTACGCATCTGAGGCGAAAATATTGCATGTTTTCAAGAAACAGTTAGATATAGCACTTGGAGTGAGGGGGATCAAAGGATAAGGGGGAAGGCAGGATCTGGCCGTTGGGTCAGATAATCAGGAATGATCACAATGAATGGCAGAGCACGCTTGTAGGGCTTCCTCCTGCTCCTATTTTCTATCTGGGCCGGGATTCTCCGAAATCCCGGCCAAGTGTTGGTGTCAGCGTCAAAACCGGCGCAAGCGACGCTGGCATCAACGGGCCTCCAGGCCCAGTCATTCTCCTCTTCCTCGGGGACTAGAACGGCGCCTGAGTACTGTGCGTTGCTCCATGGCTGAAAGCCAACCGTGTCCACGCATGTGCGCCACGGCCGGCGCGGGTCCGTGCATGCCTGAGAGGGTGTGGAGGCAGATACTCCGTGCCGACTCCCGGGCACCATGGGGGAGCCAGGGTCCCTGCGCGGAGGAACATAGGCCCCCCCCCCCAGGAATGAACGTGCCCGCCGATCGGTAACCCCCGATCGCAGGCCTGGCCATGTGGAGGGCCCCTCCGGAGTCGGCTCCTGCCCGCCCCACCACCAAGATGGCCCCCGCAGCCAGAATGCCAAGGTCCCACCGGGTAGGACCATACGCGAACGGCGCCGGCAAGACTTTGCGGGCACTCGGCCCGTCGAGCACGGCGAATCGCCACGGCGGCCGCTTTCAACGGCTCCCAACCGGCACCGCGGCAACTGTGGCGGCGTGATTGCCGCCGATTCCCCAGTTGCCGGAGAATCGGCGGCCTGGCGTCCGAGCGGCGTGGCGGGATTCGCGCGAACCCCCCCCCGGCGATTCTCCGACCCTGCGTGGGCTCGG